>NC_079326.1:12696603-13296603 GCF_029931775.1 Euleptes europaea
TATATCCCTCCAACACTAAATATGTGCTGCTCAAGATCAACTGATCAAGGAGCTTCTAAGGGATAAAAGGGAAGGAAAGAAAGCGCCGGATGGAGGGCGTCTTTCGATTAGACTTGAGCAAAATATATATATATTGTATGTATAAAGATGTATGTATAAGGATATACATCTTTCTCAAACAGCAGTGGGTGGGAGTTTAGACTGAGATTTTCCACCGTCCGTTCAGGGCAGACCCAAGGAAGCGGCGGCACTGAAACAAGTACGGCAGGATCCCTGTTCATGTTTACTGATTAGTAGTGGAAAAGGGCCAGAGTCCAGTAGCACCTTGAAGACTAACAAAAATATTTTCTGGTAGGGTATGAGCTTTCGTGAGCCAGTGAGCTGTGGCTCCCGAAAGCTCATACCCTACCAGAAAATATTTTTGTTAGTCTTTAAGGTGCTATTGGACTCTTGCTCTTTTCTACGACTACAGACACACTAACACGGCTACCCACTGTGAATTAAGGACAGATGGATTCACATTCTAGCTGTGTCTGAAGAAGTGAGCTGTGGCTCCCGAAAGCTCATACCCTACCAGAAAATATTCTT
This sequence comes from Euleptes europaea, assembly GCF_029931775.1. Classification (NCBI taxonomy): domain Eukaryota; kingdom Metazoa; phylum Chordata; class Lepidosauria; order Squamata; family Sphaerodactylidae; genus Euleptes; species Euleptes europaea. The sequence goes on from NC_079326.1 coordinate 12,697,192, forward strand.
GTTAGGCTTTCAGGTGCTACCGGACTCTTGCCCTTTTCTACTACTGGTATCTGAAGAAGTGAGCTGTGGCTCCTGAAAGCTCAAACCCTGCCAGAAAATATTCTTGTTAGTCTTTAAGGTGCTACTGGACTCTTGCCCTTTTCTACTACAGGTATCTGAAGAAGTGAGCTGTGGCTCCTGAAAGCTCATACCCTACCAGAAAATATTCGTGTTAGTCTTGAAGGTGCTACCGGACTCTTGCCCTTTTCTACTACTGGTATCTGAAGAAGTGAGCTGTGGCTCCTGAAAGCTCAAACCCTGCCAGAAAATATTCTTGTTAGTCTTTAAGGTGCTACTGGACTCTTGCCCTTTTCTACTACAGGTATCTGAAGAAGTGAGCTGTGGCTCCTGAAAGCTCCTACCCAGCCAGAAAATATTCTTGTTAGTCTTGAAGGTGCTACTGGACTCTGGCCCTTTTCTACTACAGGTATCTGAAGAAGTGAGCTGTGGCTCCCGAAAGCTCAAACCCTACCAGAAAATATTCTTGTTAGTCTTGAAGGTGCTACTGGACTCTTGCCCTTTTCTCTGAAGAAGTGAAGTGTGGCTCCCGAAAGCTCATACCCTACGAGAAAATATTCGTGTTAGTCTTGAAGGTGCTACTGGACTCTGGCCCTTTTCTACTACTGGTATCCGAAGAAGGGAGCTGTGGCTCCCGAAAGCTCACACCCTGCCAGAAAATATTCTTGTTAGTCTTTCAGGTGCTCCTGGCCTCTGGCCCTTTTCCACTACCGCAGACACACCAACACGGCTCCCCACGGGGATGAATAGCGGGGAGTCCAGCCGCCGGCCTTCTTGCTCAGGAGACGCGCGTCGGGCTGCAGCAGCTCGGTTGCGTTACGCCGAGCGGCCCCTCTCGCCAGACCGTCCACAAGGGCTGAGGAGAGGGGGCGACGCGTCTCCCCCCCCCCCGGACCCCGGCCGCTCTCTTCCAAGGGCCCCCCTCCCTGTCTCCCTCCCTCCCTCCCTCCGCGAACGAGTCAACCCTCATCCCCGCAGTCCAAACCCTGAAACCCCCGACGGTATCCGAGGCGGCGCAAAGGGGCGCAGCGACTCACCCGAGCGGCTCGGGGCAGCCTCCGGGGGGCCCGCCGGACCTGGGTCTGCCTCTCCGCCTCCTCTCTGGCCGGAGGGCACCGTCCGAAGGGGCTTCCCCGGCGATGCCTCAGACGGCCCCTTGCCCGGGAGCCTTCTTTGGAAAAGTTTCGGGGGCTGGGGGCTGCGCGCGTGGCGGGGGGGGGGTGTAAAGGGGTGGGGGGGGACCCTTCCCGCAGCTTCCTGCCCCGGCTGCTTTGCCGCTTGGACCGCAAGCCTTGGTGAGCTGCCGCCTGCGGGGGAGGGAGAGCCAGCCGGCGCGGGGGTGGGGTGGGGAGGGGTCGGGAGGGCGGGGGCCGGGGTGGGCAGCTGCCTGGCCTGATGGACGGCCAGACCCCGCGGGAGAGAGAGAGAGAGAGAGAGAGAGAGAGAGAGAGAGAGAGCCCCCGCCCACAGCCAGAGACCCTCAGCGCCGGCGGGCCGCCTGGCGCATCAAAGCCAGGCGCCGGTGGTTGCAGCTCTTCGGCTGTTGTCAATGGGAGCCTGAAGGGCCCCTGGCTGACCCTTCCAAGAAAGACACGCTCGAGCCTCCGAGGGGTCCGTCACCTGTGGAATGCCCTTCCACAAGATATAGTGATGGTCACTAATTTAGCTCGGCTTTAAAATTAGTGGGGTTAGGACGGTGTCACTGTCGTTCTCGTCATAAGGTTTTAAAGGTAAAGGTTGGTCATCAGTGGTTTACCAGTGCCTTCTTCTGCACAGTACTTTATATATATATATATATATATATATATATATATATATATATATATATATATATATATATATATATATATATATATATATATATATATATGTATATTTTGATTGAGGGATGATGGTCTGATTCAGACGATTTTGGGAAAAGGTTTTACATACAGGTTGAAGAGCACTGGGGATAAAATGGACCCTTGGGATACCCTGCCTAGCGACTCTTAACTAGACAGTTCTGCTTCTCCTATGGAAATTCTTTGCCTACTGCCATGAACGCAACAAAAACCATGGAGGGTTGCCCCTTTTGTCCCAAATACTGGCCGCAGTCAATCCAACAAAATATAATAGTAGCATTTGATTGTCTCATCATAGGGTTTTCAAGGTAAAGGTTGGTCAGAAGTGGTTTACCAGTGCTGCCTTCTGCGCAGTACTAAACAGGGTTAGCCGTAGTGGCACTGCCGTTGTCTACGAAAGATCCTCCGCCAGTGTCACCTTCCGCTACTGTTGCCGCCCAGGGATTCCTCTGCCCCCATCCCCATTGGAACTGCCTGTTCTCTTCTGCGGATGTGGCCATTGATCCCTTAAGGAGGTGGATGCATCTTCGTCTGGTGTCTCAGCTGTGACCATTCCGTCTTGAGTGACTCTGCTAGGAGTTTAATCTCTTGATAGAGTCTAGACCCCTTACGGTATTGCTCTCAGCTTCCCTGACCCACACAAACCCCCTCACTACATTAAGGTGTGCATCCAGAAGGGGTAAAAAAAAAAAACTGCCAAAAATCAAATCGGTGGGTTATAGATCAAATCAAGCCTGAACTGACCCTAGAAGCTAAAATGACTAAACTGAGGCTGTCGTATTTTGGTCATGTCATGAGACGACAAGAGTCACTGGAAAAGACAGTCATGCTAGGAAAAGTTGAGGGCAGCAGGAAAAGAGGAAGACCCAACAAGAGATGGATTGACTCAATAAAGGAAGCCACAGCCTTCAATTTGCAAGATCTGAACAAGGCTGTCAAAGATAGGACATTTTGGAGGACTTTCATTCACAGGGTTGCCATGAGTCAGAAGTGACTTGACAGCACTTAACACACACACACAATTGTCTTTAGGATTGCATTGTAATTCAGTGGGATCTCAGTGTTCAGAAGCAAGAACTTCATGAATATAGGAGGGAGCAATAGGATGTTGACTTCTGTCCTGCCCATTGATCTATTAGAGGTATCTCTTTGACCACCTGTAGAAACAAAATGCTGGACTACCATGGTCCATTGGTCTGGTCTAGCAGGGCTACCCCCTTGTGCTCTCATGGCTTTTTTAGTGGCAGGCAGCAGCTGTTAATCACAGAAAGAAGGCAAAACGTAGCTCAGCTGAATGCATGTTTTAAAGCCAATTTAGAAATTACAAACACATCACAGAAACCAACTTCAACTTTTCAGATATAGGTTCCACCTTCACTTGCAATATGAGACCCAATTCTTCCCCCTTTTATTTTATTGAGAGTTAATGTGGCATAACCGCTAAGAATCAGGAAGTCCCTCAAAATTTTACCGCTGCTCCATGACTTACTGTAGGCAACCCACTCTCTCATAGCTTCCCTCCCTCCCTGGAGATATAAGGATAATTAACACTGATCTGCCTTCAAGGCTTGCTGTAAGGATTACCTTTAGATAATGTCTGTGAAGTTCTGTCAACAGTGAAAGAATTAATAAATGCTAAGTATCATTCTAATGGCCCACATGTTGATGAAAAAAGCAGTTAAGTGGGGCCATCCACAGACAAGGTAGGGTTTACTAATATACTCAGAGAACTCTCCAGGCATGCAGAAAAATGTGAGTTTGTATGTTGGGGGGAGGGAAGAACCAAAAAGCTCCAGAAGCATCAAAAGCAGCAAGATGCCAGTTAAAGGGAGAAATGGAGGGGAGGGGAAAACCATCCTATTCAAGCCTGTCAGAGCTTTGAAAATCCTGGCTTTGAGGAATGAGATGGGATTTACAAATTATTCCCCTTTCCTGAGATTCCTCATAGGTACCAAGTTTATTATTGTTATTATTATCTGGATATTCAGATCCATCCTCCTCTCTTTTTGGATTCCCTCTTCTCTTTCTGTACAAAACACATGCCGGACCCAAATTACAGGGCATAACCTAGTTGTCAGTCATTCTGACCCACAGACAGACAATTAATTATGGAAATGCAAAACTAGCCTATGTCTTGTGAGTCCAGCTGAGTTCAATTGACAACTTATTTGAGAGTAAGTATGCAGACGATTTCAGCAAAATCAAGAATGCAAACATGTAGCAGATAATTTATTTTTATTTTTGCCTTTCATTCCTGAATGAAGGATAAAGCCAGTACTTCTACCAGATGCTAGTTCTTTTGGAAACAAATATGGGATCTGCTAAACAACCAAACATGTTAAGAATGCAACCACACATACGAGAATTGCAGGTGTATCATGGAAACAAGTCAACATCCAAATTAATCTGGTAATGAAATAACTTTACATTTTACTGGTACAAGCACAATGATAGTTTAACTAACTAGCTGTGTGGCAGCTCAGAACAAACGTATCTTGCAAGCCATATTTATAGCTAAAAGATTGATACTGCATACATTTGTGATGGACAACTGCATTCTGAGGAGTTGTCTCAGTCATAGAACCCCTTGATTGACAGTTAGAAAACTGACAGCTGGGAATGGACAGTAGAAAGAGAGCTGTTCATGGACAGTGAGGGAGACAGCAGAATGAGCTCCTCTGGTATGAGAAGAACACACTTTGGTTTAGGATCAGGAAGGATCCATAACCAGTTATAAAGGGAAATAGCTCTACTGTTGTAAGGGGAATCCCTTAGGATTTAATGGGAAATAGCTCTAGTGAAAAGAGTGATCCCAGGCCAGTTTAAATAAGAAAACTGGGAAACTGTATATGTTCCTAACTCCTCCAACTAAAGAACTGCTGTTTGAAAAAGTTTGTTTATAAAACAAAGCAGTGACTGCCAAGAGAAATCAATCTCAGTACTTAATAAAAGTATGAACACTTGTCTGGGGACCACCTTAGATACATCCTGAATTAAAATATATATCTTGTATATAACCATCATAAATTCCTCATTCCTGTTGTTCTGTTACAAGCCACATTCATGTTATAACATTTTATTAACCTGACCTTTATTAACATTCGTCTCGAAAGAGACAAATAAAACTGTTTTAAGTTTTACTTTAAAAGCCTATTGTTTGCCAAATATTTCTGACCCTTATATAAATTAAAGTAGAGCATTCCATCAAAAAACATTTCTGGCCTAACAATATATTTTAAAATGTGGGGGGGGGGGGGAAACTAGATCAGAGAAAGAGCGCATCCACACAACCATATCTTACATTGTAGTTTCATAGTATTATACACAAATGTAGGGAACTTACAAGGACTTATGGGAGGGGGCTCATTTTCTCCTCTTCCACTATTTCTTATTTCCATTCCCTGAAAGCCCCTATATCTTTTCCCTTCTCCCAGCCTCTTCTTTTCCATCCACCAGATAACGTACCATTATCTACCCCCAGCTTCAGTTTTCACTCCTTCCCTCCAATGGCAGCCTCTACTCAGGCAAAGTCTGGCCCAGCTGCGTGATGCTGGCTGGACTGGAACCATTTGTATGGGTGGCGAGTCTCCCATAGTTCCCACAGGGCCTGTCCTTAGTGAGTCTTCCTTCTTCAGGGGACATGACAGCAGAGGGGGCCAGGACTTTTGCAGGGCAATTTTGGCCTCCAAGAGCTCCCCAGAGCTTTGTTTTACAGAAATGAAGGTTTAGAAGGCTCAGCAATAATGTTGCGGTTAGCTAGCAACCTTCAAAATGGCCACTGACAGTTGAGTGAGAATCCTTTTCTTAAAGTTACTGGCATTGTTTCCACTATTTGAGGGAGTTTTAGTCTCATTTTTTTTTAAGATTCTGCAAACTGGGGATTCCTTCAGGTTTGTAGAGATATCCCTTCACCTGTCCCTAGCTCTGCCTGAAGCTGGGCAGGAGTGGCTCCGGGAGTCCATCGCCACCAGCTCTGCACAGACAATGCAGTTGTGTTCGGGGAGTTTGTGTGTGTGTGTGTGTGTGTATGTGTGTGTGTGTGTAAAGTGCCTTCAAGTCGCAGCCTTCCTTGGTGGTCTCCCATCCAAATACTAACCAGGGCTGACCCTGCTTAGCTTCTGACGAGATCAGGCTAGCCTGGGCCATCCAGATCAGGGCTTGGGGAGTTTAAACCACCCTATATATTTTAGTTTTGATTTCACATTTTTCTGCAAACCTGGGCAGAACCCCAAGTGTGGCCCTAATCCGCAGATTTAGGTATCCGCATTTGGGGACTACACATTGTTATTAGATATATACATAATGTATTATTGTGATAAAGTGGCCTAGTTTTGAAATGCTTTAATAAAACCAGGCAAGAATATAATTCAGTATTTTCTGGTTTAACCACAGTTTTTAGTGTCTGCCAACATGTGTCAAGCTATGGTGCCTTCAGATATGTCAAAGCACATACATAAAACCAGTCACAACACCTTCTGATCCATCTGCTTGTGATGACTATCACAATGAAAAATAGTAATAAGATTTGACTTGATACAATGACACAAGTTCTGCAATCTCAGGACTACTTCATATTAAATGTTTAAAATATGTACCAAAAATGTTTTATGTGTAGACCCAAAAAAATTAAAGAAAGACTGTTGCCTTTCCACAGAGCTGTATGCATGACAAAAGGGATCCCTTTGGGCTCACTGAAGCCCCTTTTCCACCACCAGATGTGCATACCACAATGCATGGTGCATTAAAGTGTTAATTTGCGCCCTTACCATACATTATATTTGAAGCAGGTTACAGTAAAAAAATATATCAAGAAATACCACCAAACAATTTAGACTAATACTAACAGTTTTCAGTTGAACAGCAGGACTCAACATCAATATCACCATATAAAAAGGAAAATATTAAATTAATTAAAACCATTATAAACAACCAGTCAATGAAAGATAAAGAATTATAAGCAAAATGTTTAAGAACAACAGGGAAACAAAGTATAACAGCAAATTAGGCTGGAGGATGTAGTATCTAAAACAGGAAACTAAAGCCAAATTAAGTACAAGGGCAGAAAAGTTGTAACAAATGAGTCAAACCACCATCAAAATCAAAACATTCAGCAGAATTAAAGACATACAGCAAGAATTTTAAAAAGGTACAGCTGTAGCAAGGCCAAAATAAAGCATCAAAACAAATTTAGCAGTGGGTTAGAATCTGATTAAAACTAGCAAGATGTTAACAAGTAAAGTAAAATATCCAACAGGATAGTAGCAACAATTCTTTATAAAGAATTGGCAGTCAGTATAACCAGCATTCCTCACTGTGGCATCCACGCATTTGAATGATGGGGCCATCAAGAACCCATATTTGAGTATGTCTGGACAGAAAGGCTTCAGGACCCTATAAATCTTCTCTAACACAGAGGCTGAACCAGGACTGCTTTTAAGCTAGAGTTTGATATAGAAAGGATAGGGTTATGACTTCCATGCTGTACTTACGTAGACACAGAGCTCTCTAAACCCCTGCAAGATGCAATACCTTATCAAAGGAGAGAATTCCCACTTCCATACTGAGGTTAGAGCAATGTTTACATGAGCATGAAGTAAAAAGAGTTGGATGTGTAAACGGGAGATAAACCACTAGTAATATTCCATTGGTGTCCTGCTTGTTTTGTATAAGCACAGGTTCTTTGCCCAGTGTTACAATTAATTTGTGGGTCAAGGGAAACTTTAGAGAAGGGCCAGTAATCCTACCAAAGTTGCTCTCTCATTATTTTGAGTGCAAGGGTATAGAATCCAGTTTATAGTTTGATGTGGTACTAGGGTTGCCAAAAAGCCTGGAGAAAAATTTCCTGTCCCTTTAATAGAGGTTTAATGTCTGCAAATGAGCAGACTGTGATATTTTTCACTGCATTAAGGTAAATAATATCACCTGATATATATAAAAGGAAGTTTTTTCTCCATGCAACCCTGTCTGGTGCATGTTCTCAAAATGAGCTTCATCCATTGTGTTGCACCCACAATACCATGGATGGGAGTTTCTGCTGAAAGTGCTACTACCTGGAGACACTTTGGGTAGAAGCCCATTCTCATCAGCATAATTGTTCTACAATTCAGGACTGATATTACAGCTGCAATCCGTGCACGTTTATTTGTGAGTTCTTATGTAAGTAACTCAGTAAGGCCAGTTTCAGAATAAGTACACTGAGTTTAGTCTGCAAGATGTTTTTATTGTCAGGCAGTTCATTCTTAATTCTGCCGGCATCTACATGTTTTAGAACTCCTGCTGTTGCGAAAGTAATTCTTGTTATGTTGATTGTAATATAGTGTTTTATGGATATAATTTGTCCTTTAAACCCGTTTGGATCTAGATTATCAAAATACAAGATATAAATCCATTGCTAGATAAAGAACATTATTGTGTCTTGCACTGTGAACAAGTCAACAGTCATATTATAGCCATGGCTGTGGAAGAATAACTCTGAAACAAAAAAGACTTAGCAAGCGCTTTCACACATGCTGAATAATGCACTTTCAATCCACTTTCAATGCACTTTAATGATCATTTGCAAGTGGATATTGCCGTTTCACACAGTAAAATCCAGCTTCAAAGTGCACTGAAAGTGCATTATTCGGCATGTGTGAAAGTGTTGTGTCTTACTGCATTTTCTAGCAGTATATTTTTGAGCAGTTCTGCAGAACTGTGATTAATTCAACAAGATATGTGCTGATTTTAGTTGAGTAACCAGTTGCTGTTTTATCCTGGAAACACAGGAGGAGCTAGGCTTGAAAATAGACACTGGAAATGAAGAATGCTTTGCCATTTTTGACAATCTTTAGTTAGTAAATAATTAGTAATTAGTAAATAATTAGTAAATAATTCCTAGATCAGCATACAATTTTTATTGAACTGTTCATACAATACAGAAGGATAGTGGAGGATAAAAACCTAGTCTGGATTGTAGTTTGGTCCACATATCGTGCAGGGATGAGAAGCATACCCTAGCTTCTCATATTTCATTAACAGAAATGTGGAAGCCACAGGATGAGGAAGGAGGATCAGTTATGGACAGTAATATATGATGTTGTTCTTGACTGTCCACTTGATGTTTTTAAAATGGTAAACATCTTTCAGGCAGCTGCTACAGGCTCATGTCTAAGAAGTAAGATCTGGATGGGTTTAAGCCTCGTTAGGACACATTCTTGGTCTAACATTTATACTTACAGCTTTCAAAATTTACAGATTACAAACCCCTGAGAGAGTTTTTGAAGCAGCTTCTGTAGGAAACAAAAAAACAAGATAAAGTTACCGAGAAGATGTGTTTAGGGAAACAGGAGATTGAAACTGAACTGTAAATACTGCTGTTCAGAGATGATTATCAGGAGATTGGAAACAGAACTGCCTAAAACAAGCTACAGTAAAATCTAGCAATGGCCTTGAAACAGGGAGAATGAGAATGGGAAAGGAAAGAGAATCTTTCCTGCTGTCACCAGCAGGAACAGGTTGAGACCTATAGCCATTAGTTCTCCTGCCAACCAAAAAATTATTTGAGCACTTTCATTCATTTCCCTGACCACCGACAATCATTTATTCTGAGAAGGGCAGGAGGCAAAGCCTGTATTGTGATTTAAATATTTAGGAGAGGATTACCTTCCCCTTACTTTTTACTTGTTAGCAAGAACAAACTAAGGGTAGTCTTGGGCAATTTGTTTCTATCTTGGTAGGTCACTTTAGGAGCCCCGTGGCACAGAGTGGTAAGCTGCAGTACTGCAGTCAAAAGATCTGCTCACGACCTGAGCTCGATCCCAACCTGGTTTCAGGTAGCCGGCTGCAGGTTGACTCAGCCTTCCATCCTTCCGAGGTCAGTAAAATGAGTACCCAGCTTGCTGTGGGGGTAAAGGGAAGATGACTGGGGAAGGCACTGGCAAACCACCCCATAAACAAAGTCTGCCTAGGAAACATCGGGATGTGACGTCACCTCATGGGTTAGGAATGACCCGGTGCTTGCACAGGGGATTACCTTCACCTTTTACCACCTTTTGAAGCCATATTTGCTCCAGCAGGCCCATGTGGCCACTTTCTTCAGGGGAAAAAAAATTGGGCAGCTGTTTTTTACTCTACCCTCAATTTCTGAAGGATGATCCACAAACCAAGCAATTAACTTTATCTGGTGTAAAAGTTCCTGCTTTTTGATTTCATAGTTTACATGACTATGATCTGGTTTCCCCAAGTGCCTTTTATCCAATTGCCCATTTACCTATAAATTGCAATTCTTCTTCCACTCAGGCTGATTCCTAGCTGAAGGCTTACTTGGGAAACTTGTTTTTTCAATATTTGTCCTACTTGGGAAAGCTATTCTAGGGTAGCCTCTGAGAAGACTGCAAATTAAACATTTGTTTTCCTCCTCTAATCACTGATGCTAAAAAAACAAATTAAAACTGTTCCAACTGAATTCTAAAAGTTAATATAAGTTTATCAGAAAATGATACGTAGTCTCAACAAGACCCACATCAAGATGTCTATTTAGACTGATGATAATCATGGTGGTAATTTCATTGCTGAATCAAATTCACAATTATAAATTAATTATCAGCTAATAATAACTGCCAGCCTCCTATTGTGGGCACTTAGTCACACACCAGATCAATAAACCTGATCCAATAAAAGGCAGTAAGGTTGCAAAAATATAAATCAATTACGGTACTTCTTTTTTATAACAAGAATATATGGGAAAGTAACATTTGAAGGGGCACCAATGAATAATCACATGATCTATGAATCCCATCATTGCTAATATCTTCAGATAGCCTCAAAAGGCAATAGTTTACAGGGCCATTTTGATATTTGTAAACTAAAAACAGGCAAAAATTATGGTCACATTCATCCTTTGATACCTCAGCCCTTCCCAAAATCCCATTTCCCCTTTATCACTCCCTCTAAGTTCTTAACCTTTACACTGAGGTTCCCTGAGGAAGGAATAATAATAATAACATTTTTTTAGCAGGATTGGCTGTGCACTAGCTAGGGTTGCCAGCTCTGGGTTGAGAAATATGTGGAGACTTTGGGGGTGGAGCCTGAGGAGGGAAGAGTTTGGGGAGGGGCTTCCATGGGGTATCATGCCAGAGAATCCACCTTCCAAAACAGCCATTTTCTCCAAGTGATCTCTATTGCCTGGAGACCAGTTGAAATCCCAGGAGATCTCCAGCCACCACTTGGAAGTTGGCAACCCTAGTACTAGCAGAAGGGGGATGCTGATTTAGAATGAAGTCAACATGAGGCTTGTTGCTTTAGAAAAGAAATGGGTATAATTTATTGTTAAGGGGATTTATTGATAAAGGAATCCATGCTGTGCCAGGAAAACATTTTATAGCTATCTCTGTTAGCCTGGATAGAGAGAGATTCTGAGAGCGCGTGTTGCTCTCATAGAGAAGGAAGGGAGAGAGCGAGAGAGCAAGCAAGCAGATGGACAGGAAGAGATGGAAGCAGCCAGAAGGACTTCTCCTGGTATTAGCATTCTGGATAAACAGAGACAGCAGAAGAACAGACTACGGGAAGGATACGGAGGAATATGACCTGTCCATTTTATTAGCTCTGCTGCCTCTGGAATATTGGTGTGCCTGGTGCAAAGAGCCATTCCCCAGTCCTTCATTTCCAATCATAATTAATAATGTTGACCCTCTTCAGAGGAGAAAGGCAACTAACGATATAAAGCAGCAAAAATGAAAAGTATCGAGTAAAAACATTTTGTCAAAAGGAACAAACCAATCCGAGTCCGTACGATATATCACAAATTGCGGCACATCTAAGAAAGATCCATAATCTTCTGTGTGATGGGTTCCTTCCATCACCCTGTGCTTAGCTAAAAAACAAACTGAATTGACCAAAATAGAAAAATTAGATTGTACATCTTGAGTTGTGTATGTAACCGAGCGGGCCTCCTGTAAAAGGAACATGTGTTTTAAATCTGTGATCAAGATAAGTCTTTTCCATGATATTCTCTGCTTCCTTAAAAAAAATAGACCAAAGATTTTGGATTTTTTTTGCATAGTTATGAAGAGGGTCAGTGTGATTGGTAGTGTTTTTAATGTTGTTTCTCTCCATGGATTAAATAATGGTTTTCAATCCTAGCTTGTGGACAAGAAACAAACTCCAATGTGTTAAAGTGTCCAAATTCTAGCTCAAACACCTTTCAAACCAGTCTTCAAACTCAGTTCCACAAGTGACAGGAGAATGGAGGAGGAAAGGAATGAGCAAATTAGAGACATGTCACAAATAAATTCTGGTTTGGTTCATAATGTCTGAAATCAGGCCCAGTCTGTGCTTTGTTTTGACAGACTTCACCAACTTTCTTTCTCTTAATTTTAAAACAGCAACCTAGCATCAGTGAAGGGGGCATCTTTAAACAAGCAAGGTGAAGATCCCCTCAAAAAAGCAATATTCCCCAACATTACATAATTGAATATATTTGAATAATTTTCTTTCTGTAGTACAAATAATTTTGATCCAAGATGTGCAGTTAAACCTTGGGAGGGTGAGGTTTGGGGAGCGAAGCAAACTCAGCCATAGAGTCCACCCTCCTAAGCAGCCATTTTCTCCAGGGGAACTGATCTCTGTCATCTGGAGATCAGTTGTAATTCTGGGTGATCTCCAGCCCTCACCTGGAGGTTGGCAACAAGAGTTCCCCTGGAGGAAATGGCTGCTTTGGAGGGTGGAGTCGATGGCATTATATCCTCCTGAGGTCCATCCCCTCCTCACACCCCACCCTCCAAATCTCCAGGAATTTCCCAACCTGGAGTTGGCACCCCTATCTCCTTCCCACCCTACAGCCAACCTATCTTTATCTGCCCTTCTGTCTCAAGCTTTCTGTCTCCTCCCCACCACTCTACCTCAGAAAACTATGGTCTTTTTCCACAGTGGGGACCAAAGCAGCTTACAATATTCTCTCCTCCTTTTTATCCTCACAACAACCCTGTGAGGTAGGTTAGGCTGAAAGTATGTGATTGGTCCAAAATCAACCAGCGAGCTTCCACCGCAAGATGAGGACTTGAATCTGGGTCTCCCAGACCCTGCTGTGAAACTCTAACTGCTACACCACACTGGCTTTCATCGTGTCTGCCAGTTGAGTTATGCAAGTTGGTGGTATCAAGTCCCCCAGAGGTTGCTGCCAGGCCTAGGATTGCCAACCTCCAGGTGGGGCCTGCAGATCCCCCGGAATTACAGCTGAGCTCCAGATGACAGAGATCTGTCCCCTGGAGTAAATGACTGCTTTGAAGGGTGGACTCTACGGCATTATGTCGGCTGAGGCCTCTTCCCGCCTCAAACCCTGCCCTCTTCAGACTCAACCACAAAATTTCCAGGAATTTCCCAACCTGGAGCTGGCAACCCTTGCCAGGCTTGGCCCCAGTGAGCCCTCCCTCAAAGGCCAAAATAGGCCTGGAAAGGGGTCTGCCCCCTCCCCCTGCCTTTTACTCAAAGAAACTGAAGCTTGGATTCAAGCAACAACCACTGAGGGAATCCGTTGCTCAATGATACAGGTGCTCCTTTTATCATTTTCTGGTTTTTTTAAACTCCCCAATTCAAATTTTTATTTTTTTTTAGATTTCAGACTTTTCTTTAAACTTGAGGCCCTTTTCAGGTTTGTCTTACCTGTTCACAGCTTCAGTCACTGGATTTAAGTATCCAAAGATTCGGCCAACTTTGCTATTAGATAATTCACAGTGGGTCGCCGTGTTAGTCTGTCTGCAGTAGTAGAAAAGGGCAAGAGTCCAGTAGCACCCTAAAGACTAACACAAATATTTTCTGGCAGGGTGTGAGCTTTCGGGAGCCACAGCTCACTTCTTCAGATACAGCTAGAATGTGAATCCATCTGTCTTTAATTCACAGTGGATAGCCGTGTTAATCTGTCTGCAGTAGTAGAAAAGGGCAAGAGTCCAGTACGTAGCACCTTAAAGACTAACAAAAATATTTTCTGGTAGGGTATGAGCTTTCGTGAGCCACAGCTCACTTCTTCAGATACTGAAGAATATCTGAAGAACAAGGTGTTACTGAAGAACAAGGTGGAATGCTGGGATACGATGGTTTCAGAGTCTTCTTCAGTCCCACATATTTCACCATAAATGTATGTATTCACTTCAATGAAAATTATCAAGTTCCTCATATGGATACATGGTCTTGCCATATTCAAGTTTTATAAAAATCTGTAGTACAGTAGTCTCAAGAATTTTAAAGCAGACCAGATGCACAACTTCTTACAAAAGGCTGTAACAGGTTCCTCAAGGGATACAAAGTGTAGCAGCTGTATATGCTTATGGCAATTTATGTACATAGCACTTCACTGATGTGAATTGTCACTTCTGTATATAGCACCTTGCTATTGTTGTTTGTTTGGTTTTCCAATACAAACTGTTTTTGCAGATATTTCAGCATATTCTTGTACTAATTTCCTAACCTATGGTAACAGTACAGAGATGCTTATTTTTGTTGGAACCTCCAGGTAGTAGCTGGAGATTTCCTGCTATTACAACAGATCTCCAGCTGATAGAGATCAGTCCACCTGGAGAAAATGGTCACTTTAGCAATTGGACTCTACGGTATTGAAGTCCCTCCCCTCCCCTCCCCAAACCCTGCCCGCCTCAGGCTCTGCCCTCAAAACCTCCCACCAGTGGTGAAAAGGGACCTGGCAACCGTAAGCCCAAGAGCCACTTCTGGTGTCTGCCACCGATGCAGGCTGGCCTGGCCCAGCGGCCAACCTGATCGGGTCGAGCTCTCTTTATGCTCATAAAAAAGCCCAGATAAAGCATCGTGTTGTACAACACCATGAAGTTACAATGCAGGACACGAATAACTCTATGGAATACATGTATGTTGTATGGCATATATGCGTCGTCCCATATTGTATTGCATTTTGTGCGTATTGTGTGTGTTATCCTTTTCATACTTACTCCCACTGAAATAAAGTGACTGCGATGAACTTAACTTTCACTGGTTCTGCCATAAATGCGCAAATCTGACTTGTATTTCCAGACCTACATTGGCTCCTTGTGATATATCTTACTGGACTAGATATTGAAATGAACACACCTAGCAATTTTTGCACCACAAATTCCAAACTATATTAAGACAGTCTGGAAATCCAGAGTGCCTCTTTCTCTCGCTTGACTGGCAGTAGAAAGACTTTGCAATAGCACCACATGCACAATCTTTTATTTATTGTGGAAACACTTTAATCTTAAATGAAGCCAATTATCTAAGCAGCTGGAGTTGGAAATGTGAACAATGGAATGGTGACATTCCTGGATTTGCATGTAATATGCTTAACTGGAAATAAAGACGGCATCTGTGGTCAGGTTCCAAGAATATTATTCCAGGCACAAAAATCTCTTTCTACAACGAATACAGTAAAAATAAAACCAACAAAGCTGGTGTTCATAGAAATACTGAGAACCAATACTGCAATCCTAAGAACACTTTCCCCAGATTGAGCCCCACGGAATAAAAAAAGAATTACTTCCAAGTATACCTGCTTAGACTTGTTCAGTAGGGTTGCCAACCTCCAGGTGGTGGCTGGAAATCTCCTGCTGTTACAACTGATCTCCAGGCTGCAGAGATCAGCTCACCTGTAGAAAATGGCCGCTTTGGAAGGTAAACTCTATGGCATTATGCTCCATTGAAGTCCCTCCCCTCCTCAAACCTCATCTTCCCTAGGCTCCACCCCCAAAATCTCCAGGTATTTCCTGACCTGGAGCTGGTAATCCTATCCCTAAGTCACACATTGCTACAAATAGGCATTTTGAGCCCTCTTCCTGTGGAGACTCGGAGATAGTACACATGAACACCGACTTATACTGAAACAGACCCTTGGTCTAGCAAAGTCAGTATTGTCTACTCAGACAGGCAGCGGCTCCCCAGGGTCTCAGGCAGGGGTCTTTCACATCACCTCCTTGCCTAATCCCTTTAACTGGAGATGCCGGGGGTTGAACCTGGGACCTTCTGCATGCCAAGCAGGTGCTCTACCACTGAGCCACTGATTATTTCCTGTGCCATTGTGCCATATCCCACAACTCAGTCACTCTGCCCTTCTCCGCTGCATGAGTATGTGACAATATTTCATTCAACTATGTACAAAATCTACATAAATTCACATGCTGTTCCAACATGACAGGGCTGGAGTCACCTTAAAGGGTTGCCAACCTCCAGGTGGGGGCTGGAGATCTCTGATACAAATGATCTCCAGACTACAAAGATCAATTCCTTTGCTGTAAATGGCCACTTTGGAGGGTGAACTTTGTTGCATTATACACTGTTCAGGTCCCTTGTCTAACAAAACCCTGCCCTTTCCAGGCTACACTCCCCCCTCCTCCAACCTTCAGGAATTTTCTAACCTAGAGTTGGCAACTCTATTAACAGGCCTGGAGAAAAAATCCCTGTCCCTTTAATGAAGGCTTAACGTGTGGGAATGGGCAGCTGAAACTGTTCAGGGCGTGACGTGGAGGTACATATCATTTGTTAAATAACATCCCAGTAAGTCTCCATTAAAGGGGCAGAATATATTTTCTCCAGGCAGCTGGCAACCTGAGTCCACTGTGGAGCCCGAGACCTGGTAGAGGGCCCCAAGCTGTTGCGACAAGGATTGTCCAACTTTCTGGTGCTTGCCAGCCACAAAGCTCTGCACTTCAACGCTTTTGCGCAGACTGGAATGCTTAAAGCTTCAATACATCTATTTTTTAAAAATCCCGACAGCTTTGCTCCTGCCAAACAGACCTGCCAGGGTCTGATGGCTATTATTGCTTTGTTCATCTACGTAAAGGCCAAGCCATGTGTTAGGTCACTGGTAAAATACTGGGAGTTAATCCATCCTTGGAGGAAAAAAATCCCACCGAGTCTGTTGATGTTAATTCACACTGGCAAGACAGTCTTATGATTCCATGCAGGTGCTCATGTGGCCGTTCCAGTCAGCTTTGATGCGGCTCCAACACCAGCTGTTGGCTGGGGAAACAGAACAGCTAAATGGACACACGTTGCACCTCTTTTTAAGTAGATCGCGAAGCAGAGAACCACTCTGGTCGATCTTGGGTCTAACCTGGTTTTGCTGTTCCTGAAAGCAGTTCGAGTATACCTATCACTAAAATAGCATTACTTCCTCCTCACTTCTTCCAGTGACAGGAAGGTCCAGGGGTAGTGCATTCCTGGGCTGGTGTCCTTTAAAGAAGAGCACACTGGTGACTTATGGATGTATTTGGTACTTTTCACCTCATTTACAAATGCACAAGCAAAGTGCAGGAAGAGTCAAAGAGGCATCAGATCCACCACCCCACATCAGATCATTCACTGCAAGTTTTGAATCAAGTTGGATAGCCATTTTTACTGGAATTAACTACAGTTCAGCCACAGTGGGGTCACTTATAGGTCAAGATAATCTGTCTGGTTATGGGTTGACCTAACTACAACTATAGCATGTGGATTCAGATTTCAGACACCCTCGCTTCTAAGTTTTGCACCATGACACCTAGACATTTTTGCGTTTTTTCAAAAGGTGACGTTTGTAGAATTTAAAGACTGAATTAGTTTCAATAGTAAAACTCAGGGGCTCACATGACACCCCTGCACATTAAAAAAAGAAGTAACTACATTGGGCCCTATGTACTTATCTCTCATCTATAACAGAAAGCCTAAAGAGGCTCAGAAAATTTCCTAGTCATGCTCTATAATATGCAATTATCTATACTATTGCAAGGAGTTTGACCTAACTTTGCTTACTCACAATTAATATAAGCTAGCAATCAATTATAAAACAGCAAAAGCAGCAGTCTATCTCTATCTGGTCACTGGCAGTCCAATATATTGGGGCCTATTTAAAAATGAATTGTTTTGGTAACAAAGTGATAGATTAATATGGGGTGGTTCTCTATTCCAGAAAGGCTATAAGTGAATAACAAGATTTGAACTTTAATCTGTTCCTCTTTATCTTTGCCATAAAAAGGAGCATTTGCTTGAAATTGGTAACAAGTGTGATAATTAGAAGCTATAATTAGAGTCACTATATCCAGTCTCATTGATGGTCGTAGGAAGCACAGGACAAGATGAAGAAGACAGAGAGTAGTAATAAAGAAAGGTTCATTAAAATTGGCTTATGGCTGATTATTTTACTTTCTTGGGTAAGGTTTTTTCCATTCATTTCGAGTTTGCTTTGGGTTTAATGAGGCAGAGCTGCTTTCAGTAGCTTCTGTTTTACTTTGAAAATGCTAATTTTGTTACTTTTGAGAAGTTTTATTTATTCTTGTTTATAAATTACCGGTAATAACACTATAGCTAGTCTTTCTGTATGTTCATAATGCTTGTTATTTAACTGAGCATGGTTTTGTATGTGTAGCACACTTCAAGAACAATGCTCTCCCTTGCAAAATTCTGTAAGACTACTTTAGTGCTCTTCTAATAGGGATTCTCAAGTAAGCATCCAAGATGTATACTATTAACAGAATGGGTCTTGTTGTTAACTAGTTTATATAGCTTTGATAAAATATCCTGACTTTGTCTAATACATTTCAGCAGAGGTAGAGTTCTACTATCTATTCTCACTTCTTTGTCGTAGAAGTCCATAACTACACTGAGAAATTTACTTCTCTGCCAAACAAACTGGGATCCTGTCTGCTCCTCCAAAATGGGTACATTAAAAACTCTGTCTCGTTCTCTCTAAATACTTTGAACAATATCTGATATTGATACTACATTGCAAGCTGTTTTTGATGGTCTGATCAGTTTCCAAATCTGTTAGCGGTGCAACGTACAGGGCTCCTGCCTAAGCAACCCAAGCTTACATTTCCTTGAATGCATAGAACTCTTTAACATTCTAGCTGTAATTATCTTTAAGACAGTGCTAAGTATCCGTTAAGACAGTGCTAAGTATCCCGTGGCACAGAGTGTTAAGCTGCAGTACTGCAGTCAAAAGCTCTGCTCACGACCTGAGTTGGATCCCAACTGAAGTCGGTTTCAGGTAGCCGGCTCAAGGTTGACTCAGCCTTCCATCCTTCCGAGGTCGGTCAAATGAGTACCCAGCTTGCTGGGGGTAAAGGGAAGATGACTGGGGAAGGCCCTGGCAAACCACCCCGCAAACAAAGTCTGCCTAGGAAATGTCGGGATGTGACGTCACCCCATGGGTCAAGAATGACCCGGTGCTTTGCACAGGGGACCTTTACCCTTACCTTTTTAAGTATCTTTACTTAAACTGTTGGATTTTGTTCCTGATAAATACTTATAGGTGAGGTCTGGGCAAGCTGTGAATAACTTGTTTTCTTCCCCAAAAAAGTTTCTTGCTCTTTAGTTTTGAGTTACCATTAGTCCTCTTTAAAAAATGTCCTTTTAGAAGAGGTGGTATAGGACCCGAGAGACTCAACCTTGGGTCACTCAGTCTCATTTACTCAAAAGGAAGATGGCCCTGAATGTAAGATGACCCTTCTGGAAAATGTTATACAAAAAAAAAAAACTTTTAGATTTGGACATTACTGTAACTTATATGTGAATTTAAGATGACCTTTATTGATGACATGCCTGGGGAAAAAACCTAGTCTTGCATTAGAGTAAATACTGTATCTCATGAAGACCAAATAGGAAGGGAGAATTGCATATGGTATCCTGGGTTCCTTGGAGGGACGATGGAATTAAAATGTACTAGATAGTTAACTGCTTGTGGATGCATCTGTTTCATGCTGTGTGTACATACTGTATAATCCTATTCAGAGTTACTTCAAGTGAAGCTGTTGGTTGTGTGTGTGTGTGTGTGTAAAGTGCCGTCAAGTTGCAGCTGACTTATGGCAACCCCTTTTTGGGGTTTTCATGGCAAGAGACTAACAGAGGTGGTTTACCAGTGCCTTCCCTCTGCACAGCAACCCTGGTATTCCTTGGTGGTCTCCCATCCAAATACTAACCAGGGCTGACCCTGCTTAGCTTCTGAGATCTGATGAGATCAGACTAGCCTGGGCCATCCAGGTCAGGGCAAGCTGTTGATTAGACTGAAGTAATTCTGGATGAAGCGGTACTGCTGCTGTTTGTAGCCAGCTTGATCCCAGACCATATATGCTGATACTTCTGGGTAGAAGCACACCTTATTTTCTGTACTTTAATTCTACTACGATTAGTAAAACATGTGTGAGTTGAATGTTTCACTGTATTTCCAAATTGGGAAAAAATTAAACTAGTAAATGCCTGTTATGAAGATGCTAAAATGGAGGAATCTTGTTGGGGGGTGGGGAAGGTTGGAAATCTACAACTGAAGATCTCTTCTACTTCTGTAGTATGCTAGATGATTCTTAATCTGTTATGTCTAATATTAAATACTTTCCAGCATTATATTTTACCATGGATATAAGGAGACTGCATCCTCCTGATACATGCTGTTGCCATTTTATCTGAAAGGGGCAGTGCGCACGTTTTCAGGTTCAACATGTATGTGCCAGAACTGAGCACTTTCTTGTCATACCCTGTGTTAAAACATAATAACTGAAAAGGGCTTTTAACGTCTGGAAATTAAGATTTTCTTCTTACCATTTATGCCTCTTGTCCATAGTAAACTTGAGTGATATTAGTGGCTTTATAGAAGTATCTTGTGTGCTATCTTCCATGCCTTCTACAGGACTACAATCTTGCTGTCAACTAGGGTTGCCAGGTCCCTCTTCGCTATCGGTGGGAGGTTTTTGGGGCGGAGCCTGAGGAGGGCAGGGTTTGGGGAGGGGAGGGACATCAATGCCACAGAGTCCAGTTGCCAAAGCGGCCATTTTCTCCAGGGGAACTGATCTCTATCGGCTGGAGATCAGTTGTAATACCAGGAGATCTCCAGCTAGTACCTGGAGGTTGGCAACCCTATTGTCAACATTGAAGGTGAAAGAGAAGTAGATCGTAAATTCTCAATGTACTAATTAAGGGGTCCGCAACGTGGTGCCCATGGGTGCCATGGTGCCCACCAAGTGTTCTTAGGAAGTGGGCGGGGCCAGGTGGGGCTTTTGCCCAGCAAGGCTTCTGATTGACTATTGGAGATTTGATTGGCTGTGCAGATTTTTTAAAATGTTGCAGCTGCCACTACAGCACAGGGATCTACACTATGTTACTGAAGCTGAACTATGTCAATCACTTTGTGGCTGGCTCCGCCTCCTGCAGCAGCCATTTTGTTGCTGCACCCACCATGCTGTGTCAGAATTCCAAATCTGCCCATGGGCTCAAAAAAGTTGAGAGCTCCTGCACTAATTTCTTTGGTCTTTCTGCCAAACTAAAAACAAAAAAACAAAAAAAACTCTTGGCAGGTTTGGTTGTCCAGGTACAACTTTCCCTTCTTTAAAAACCGTATTCATTGGCGGAAAGGGAGACTTCAGCTGATTTGATGGGCTTTTAGGGACAGGACACTTCTTTTCAGGCCTGTTGGCAAGCCTAGCACTGAACCGGGATTGACAAGGGCCTTTTGGAGGAGGTGTGTTTGAAGACACTGTATCCCACTATGATGTACTTGGCTTTCTTCTTTAAGTGTTTTTTTTAATTTGAAAATGTTGGACTAAGTGTGTTTCTGCTTTTACCAATAATAATATTTCAGAGCTTCTGTTAGTGACTGTCAGCTCTTAACTGTTCTAGATTTCTGGAGTTGTGCTAATGTGCGTAGGTGTTTCAGTTCAAGTGAAAATTCATGATACTTTTGTGGTGGTGAATGAAAGTGCTTCAGGAGTTCCTGTGATCATCATGACTGTTGGCACAATGATCATCCTTGTATCTACTTTTGGGGCAGTTGCCCTACAAAAGCACAACCCAAGGATGATCAAACTGGTAAGTGAATATGTCTTCATATAACATATTTTTTTTAAAAAACTTCAGATTTATTCAAAAACATCTCTTGGCTCTGACTGGATTTTTCATACCTTCTCTCTTTATGACTGGACATAAAATGATTAATTTGGGGAAAAGTACATCAGAGTCTTCTTAAAGCAAAACTGTATATATCTATACCTAGATGTACAGGAGGGGTTAAGCCTGATGGTAAGTCAATGTGCGTACATAGTACTCAGTTGATCCAGAAATTTACCCAAGAGCATCTGAAGCTATTTTTTTAAAAGAGCTGAAAACTGCCATGAATAGCACACAAGTTTAGCCTTAAAATTCCAGGGTGAAACTAGATTTGTCTATGAAATATATGAAACTGCTTTATGCCGAGTCAGACCACTAGTCCATGTAGGTGAATATCGTCTACTTGGGTTGGCAATGGCTCTTCAAAACCTCAGGCAGAGGAAGCTTTCCCAACACTTGCTACTGGAGCTGCCAGAAATTCAGCCAATGATTGCCTGGTTCTTACCCTCAAGAGATTGTGTGAACTGGCATATCAAGAAGTGACATGCCTGTGCTGGGAAAGCTGGTCCTTCCAGGACTATCTTGTCACCCCCCCCCCCATTGCTTGTAATAAGGTTCCCAGAGACAACAGTTGTTGCAGTAACTTGGTATAACAAACTAATCATATATTTATGTTTATTTTATTAAGAGACATATCAGTCAGTATTAAATGAGAGAAATTTATCTTGAACACCTATCTTCTTGTACTCTCCCTCCCATTACTGAGCAACTATGGAAACAGTCTTTATTAAACTAAAAACCAGTCAAGTATCTGGTCTCTACAACAGGACAAAAATCTTCCCAGGGAATCACATTAACCTCTTATAGTACCCTTTGTGATGAAAAGTTGGAGGATTAGAATTGTTTAGAGATCTGCTTTTTACCATAAACACTAGTCTCCTGTAGGGTTGCAGGATTAGCATTGTTTTGAGATCTGCTTTCTACTGTAAATACTAGTCTCCTATAGGGTTGTCAGCCTCCAGATGGGACATGAATATCTCTCAGAATTACAGCTGAGCTCCAGACTACAGAGACAAGTTCCTCTGGAGAGCATGGCAGATTTGGAGGGTAGACTCCATGGCATCACATCCCTGCTGAGCTCCCTCCTCCCCCAAACCTCTAGGAATGTCCCAACTCAGAGTTGGTATCCCAACTTCTTGAGCCATCAGAACAAGTATTTAATTTGCCAGTTGATTTCAGGACTATAGGTACTGCTTGATTAGTGCTGCATTTTTATCCCAATCTAAAAGATGTTCTAGAAAGGGCCATTTAAATGCCCTCCAACCAAAATAGGTTTTTTAACCATATATGGGCCACTTGACTTTTTGACTATTCCTAATCATTACTTCATCCTTTACAAGCATATAGGTGCCAAAAGTAATGGATAAATGTTGAATTTGGCTTTGTGGGTCTTTTGAAAGTAAGCTTGGCTTCTTAGATGGATTAAAATTAGATGAGGAAGGGAGCCAGGGATGGCTGAGTCTCAGAAAGTGAGGGTGCCAACATTTTCTGTGTACTTCCAACACTTATCAGGATGCAGTCTTGAGTCATTTGTAGTGGATGACCATTTAAAGTTACACCTGACTTCTCATTATTAGTTCATAGGTATGCTGCTGGCAGTCTTGCTTGTTGAAACCATAGTTGTTGCTTCTGCCTACTCCTACAGAAAGAAGGTAAGTGCATATGTGTGTGCTCCAAAATAATATCAATTTGCTTCTCCAGCTCTAAGGTCTCGATAGAAACAGTCTGATCTTGAGATTAAATGTCTTCCAGGAGGTGTGGGCAGCCAATATAAGTGGGATGAGCTCCTGCTTGATTTCTTGAAATCTAGGCCCAATGCTCATTGTGCTTTCCCCAGAAAGGAGTAATTCTTCTCACTCACCCCCAAAACAAAGCTATGGATTCTGAGGAAATGCAAGCAGATGAGAAGCCTCCTGTAAATTATTGTAGTATGGTAACTTGTATGGTAACTTGTAGTTGCATATGTTAACATTGAAGGTAACTGTCTCAGGGTTGGATTCTTCCATATGCAAGCACTACCCTGGTACCCCTCAACAGTCTCTGCAGGCCGTTGGGAAACATTCACAAGCAATATACCATGTGGCACGGGGGCTACAGTAAGGAAGGGGCATTGAACAAAATTGCCCCCTTTTGCATTAGCAAGCCTCTGAGCCAAGCTTCTTCGTCTAGTGCAACAGTGCACAGTTTTGCCTAACTCTTCTTCAGTGCAGCATTCCTGCTGGACAATATGGCATTTTGTTCTGGAGGGTCACCTGATCCTCAGTGGAGGCTTTTTGGGGCGCAGAGGAGGATGTTGGGGGAAGGTGAGGAAGACCTGTTTGTGCTCATTCTGCTCAATCATGGTAGGGTTCATCACCCGCCTAGACCATCCTCACCATCGAGGATATTCTTATTATTTTTAAAAAGCAGTTATGAAGTTAGGATGCCATCTTGTTAATCTAAATTGGACAATTGGTTCAAAATTGTATGTTTTAATCTTACATTTATTGTAATACATTGTGAGTTGTTATTTTTATTAATGAATTTAGAGAATTCCTCTTAACAGAGTTAATTAGAAGTTTGCACATTTCCCCACAGCCCAGGTTCTGTGTTTTTGTATCTGTTCTGCATTGCTTTTAATATTACTTTATTTGCTGTGCATTGTGTTTAATAAAAATTCTTTAAAAAAAAAAAGCATGGCAGAGTTCAACCCAGTGCGGTGCTTCACCCTGTATCTCAGGGTGCATCTCTGCCCCAGCCAGATGGCCTTTCTGCAACAGACAGTTGTGTGGTGGTATCTTTCAAGATGTTGAACCCTTGATCTACTAATCCGTTCTCTTGAAACAATGTTCCCTGCTTGGATTAAACCTTCTTCTAAAACAACAACCTAATGAATTGCAGAAATTTTAAGCCAGAAACCACCTGCTGTTCACTCATAAATGTAGAATAAAATCTAGGAGGAGACAGTATGGAAATATATACTTTGGCTGCATTCTTCAATCAATTAAACAGCCAGACTTCAGAAAAGAAATGAGTAAAACCAGAAGCCCTGCAAGGAACACAGCCGCCAACCATGTATTAAGAGGTTTTGCAGCCAAATCAGGGCTATGGAGTAGAGATGTACATGCTCTTTTGTATGATGTTTGACTATTGCAGCTGGTACCTACTTTTTATCCAGATTTAATGCAAGAACTGTTTCCTTCACTTTAAGGTGTGTATCCCTGTTTCTAGCTGATGTGCAAAAAGTGTAGAGTTGACAACTGTCCTGTCCATTTAATAGAGGCTTGATGGGTCACTACTTATCTTCATACCATTAAAAGCTTCAACTGCCCGTATCTACGCATTAGGCCTCTGTTCAAGGAATGGGACACTTTTCTCCAGGCAACCCTAAAAAGGGGGTCTGAGAAGCATTTAAATTGCTTGTCTTATTAGTGGAGAAGACACCCTAACATATCTTAAGAGTTGCATATAACATCTCGTCCAAGATATTTGAGTTTCCCAGCTGTTTAGAAAATAGGATATATTTTATCCCCTTCTCTTCAGATTTTTTTTAATTTTTTTCTATATAAAATACAACCCTTACAATAACTCGGAAAGATAGACTTGTCTGAGGGAATGATCTATTCAAGGCCCATGGCTAAGTGGAGAGCTAAAACAAGCCTTCCAAACCAATTATGGAATAAATTAAGATCAATTGTAGGTTTGGGGATCCTTTTGCCCCCAGAAATCGTTCTCTTCCTTCATTTTGCACATTAATTTTCTTCTGACTTCAGAAAGCAGTATGTGGGGAATCTTCTTGTATACCACCATGTATTAAGCAAAATGTGTTTGTTAATGCAGTTGCATCAGACTTTATTGAGGAGCTTCTTGGAGACCTTGGACAAGTATAATCTTGACCTGCCAGTCACTAAAGCAGTGGATAGTCTACAGAGACAGGTAAGCTACTTTTTCTCTAGGAAGTATTAAGAGCGGTTGTAAAGCCAACATTTTTATGAAAAGGGAGAATTGTTAAGAAGAATGCCATTTAAAAACAGCAGAATGACTGAAGACAAACTAGATGGTGCAGGTTTTTAAAGAGGTGGGTCTGGATTCCCTGGACCCAACTTGAGAATGACAATTACAAAATAAAGGAGAGCCTGTTTGGGCTCTAACCATTGCTGGGGCAATGGGGAGAGGAAGGTCTCCTGCTTTCCCTCCAGTCAACTATCCCTGCTGAAACAACACTGGGGGAGGGATTATTTCCCTGTTTTTGCTACTCCATGTGGAGTATTCTGTGCCATTCCCCACAGATGTTGTAGGGAACCTGGGCCCAGCTCTTTAAAAACCCACATGTCTAGTTTGGTCCTTTGACAAATTATTGGCATTACTGTAATACATTTAACTGTGGCTGCTGCCAAAGGCACAAAAATGTGCCCCTGAAGCAGTGAGCAGTACAGGAATGGATGAGACTGCCAGCACTCTCACCCTGATCCACACACTGCTGCCACCCAC
The DNA here is from genome assembly GCF_029931775.1 of Euleptes europaea. Classification (NCBI taxonomy): domain Eukaryota; kingdom Metazoa; phylum Chordata; class Lepidosauria; order Squamata; family Sphaerodactylidae; genus Euleptes; species Euleptes europaea. The sequence goes on from NC_079326.1 coordinate 12,723,429, forward strand.
TCCCCTTTCCCCATCACGATTGCACAAAAGTGCAGGTACAATAATGTCTCTTGCAGCCCTGAAAGTATCTCTCCCCCATGCTGTAACACTACAGTGCAGTTCAGCAAGAGCTGCACTTTGCCATTCTGAAGGTGGAGTTCAGTTCTCTTTTCTCCCTGTCTCTATATCTTCACAGGTGGAGCATCCAGACAGCCACTCCACATTTCCCCCTTTAACCTGGAAAATAACAAAAACCTGTTTCTTTCCAGTTTAAAGAGGAAAGCCCCAGGAATGCCACAAGTTGTATACAGAATAAGCACATCACCATGTGAAAGTTCCCCTTCAGTCTGTGGACTTCCTGCTTTCCCTGCAGGGAGGGGGGATTTCTGATGGGAAAGTAGCTTAGAATTGCTTTGTTATCAGCAATTGGCCCTGGGGAAGGAGAATAAAACTATTCTTGTTTCCAGCCTAAATATCAATGCTAAAGTTCCTGCCCCTCAAGAGGTGATTTTATAGAATCATCATCACTAGTCCCAACCCAACCCCTTCCCCCACAGCCCAATATCTTCTCTGGAATGGAAGTTTTTTAGCTCTGCAAAAACTTGCAAAACCTGTCTGACAAAATATGAGATTGGGCCAAAGGTATGCACACATTTCTTGGGTAGTCACAACGATGGTTCTGTCTTATCTCTTTCAGCTCACCAACCTTGGGCAGCTGAACAAAATGTGATTAGAAAATGAAGTTTCTTCTGCTTTTCATTAAGAACAGCCTTCTCTATCAAACTTCTTGCTTGAAACTTTTTTGCCCTTCTCTTTTTTTAACCTTTGTACTGTAGTTCCAATGTTGTGGTGCTGAGAACTATACGGACTGGCTGAACACCACATTTGGATCTCTCTCTCCAACTGTCCCAGCAAGCTGCTGTAAACTAGACATGAAAAGCTGTGTCACAGATCTAAGTAAACAGGGGGCCAACATTAACCAGCAGGTACTTGCAGTATGCACATCTTGCCTCCTCCTCTTTTAAAGGACACTCAAGCTGATTGCCTGGTAACTCTTCCTAATTGCATCAAGGTAGCATTTGTTAGAGTACTCTTTAGATTTAATGATGGCATTGGAAATTCTGATGCTGGGCTACTGACCTAACCCAGCTTTACTAAGTTGGCAGTTAGTCGGAAACAGAGCAGCTCAGGAATATGGTGAGGCTAAGAGCGGTCGGATGAGAAGTCCAGCAGTGTTCTCCCAAATGTCTTGGACTAGTATGAAGCAGTGTCTAGCCTTGGTCTAGTGGCTGCAAACTATATCTTAGGATGGTGAAATGCTAGCTTCTCCCATCTTGACTTCAGTGTTGCATGCTGTCATAATTTAAATTGGAATATTTAAATGTAGCAAATAACTCTTGCTTGGGATGGTCACTTAATGCTACAAAAATTGGTCAAACTGACTAAAAAGCAAAACATTGTATGGTTTTCGGTTTTCCCTTGTTATACAGCTATTAAAAACACAGGAATGGTCACTTAGAGCTACAAAAATTGTTCAAACTGACTAAAAAGCAAAACATTGTATGGTTTTGAGTTTTCCCTTGTTAAAAACACAGGAGACTTTCCCCCCCTCCCCATCTCAGTCTGAAGAAACATCTACAATGAACACATGAAGCTGCCTTTTAGTGAATCAGACCCTTGGTCCATCAAAGTCAGTATTGTCTACTCAGACCGGCAGTGGCTCTCCAGGGTCTCAGGCAGAGTTCTTTCACATCACCTACCTGCCTAGTCCCTTTAACTGGAGATGCCAGGGATTGAACCCCTGGGACCTTCTGCATACCAAGCAAATATCTACCACTGAGCCACAGCCCCTCCCCAACAATGCATGTCTCATGTACCCCATTCCTTTTTGGTGGAATATTCTTTGCAACCTCTCTTGTCTTGCAGGGATGTGTTCTTAAACTGAAAAGTTGGGTCGAAGAACACATTATGATATTTGGAGGGATTGGGCTTTTCATTGGACTTACACAGGTAAGAAGAGATGTTTGTCTTGTCCGCTAAATATAAACTTAAGCTTTGTGGAGACCTTCTCCCTCCCCTATTAAGCTATGCTGGGCTCTGTTCCTTGCTACAGGCCTTGTCTATGTGCTTCTGTATGCACACATGCATTAACTTCCCCGTGTTATCTCTGAGTGAGCTGACTTTTACAGAGCAAAATCAATACAGTCCCCACTTGTCCATGCATTTTGGGACTTAATCCAGGCTTTCATGTATGGGCAAGGTGGCTACGGCCCAGCAGAAAACTGATGAAATAACCTTGATTGGAAGAACTGAACGTTTATTAAAATAGACTTGGTAGCTCTTCTGGACTAAATTGTACTGTGATTATGATGGTGACACTCAATTAGTTGAGCTAGCGTACTGTGCGGAATATTCAGTTGCTCAAACAGTTTTGCTGTCCAGACTCCAATTTAAACCATTTGAGAATTGAGACAGATTCTGGAAGGCCAGGAGGTTGCATCCAAAAGGGGAGATAATCTGTGAATAGTTCCTTTGTGAAAGAGGAACCTGAAGTAAAGGTAGGTGGCTTCAGGACATAACAGGAGACCAAGAAATAAGGCAAAATGTTAATGAGAGAAGAACTCTAAAGAAAAAAAAAACATGTAAAGAAATCTATCAAACGACTGGGAAACTAAAATAAGAGGTTGGCTGGGGAATATATTGAGTTGTGACTTCTAGAATTAGTGCATCATTGTGACCTCACAACCGTAAGAGGGTGATAAGTACCTGAAAATAGTCAGGCAAAGATAGCATGAATTTCATGCTAATTCTCTAACTTCTGATGTTCATATGTCTCAAACTGACCTCAGAGCCACCAGATACAAATGGCAGGTATTCTAGGGCATTTCTGTGCAGTCTACAGTCTTGGTAAAAGTTCTTGTGGTGGACCACCTTGCTTACTTGATTTTGTGCCCTTCATGGGGAAATATTGGTTGTGGCTGCTTCTTATGTCGTACCTGTGTTGTATAGCAGAGTTTACTGAAGTCCTGCCTGTTGAAATGGGAAGAGGTACAGATGTAGCCACTTTCCTTCTACTACAGTAATGTGCCAAAAGCCACATATAAAGCATACTGTGCTTTAATGAGGTAGACAAACATGAGATCTCATTTCTGGATTTTGAAGGCCTGGAACTGGCCAGATGTGTTTGTATTTAAATGATGAATTTCAGAAATAATGGGTCCTGTCTTGCACAGTTGGAGGCTTCACTGCAGGCACCAGTTTCAATCCCAACTTTCAACAGAAAGTTATGACTGACTTAAATGCGATTAGGCTATCAGGATATCATAATGCTATCTATATATATAGACAAAATGTGATACGCAGCCAAAACTAACAACTTGTGTGTTCTGTTTCTCTCTCTCTCTGGTCAGCTCACTGGGATCGTACTTTGCTACATGTTGCTGAGAATGCTGAAAGAAAACTATGAAAGTATTCAATAAACTTCAGAAGCTGATAAGAATTTTATGGCTGGGATTTATACTGTTCATCATTTGTCTGGCTTACAGTGTAGTGACAAATAAAGCATTTACATCACCTCAATGAATTATCATAAAAGGTGAGAACCAGAGAATTCAGCCTGCCATATTTTAATCTTTGCCTTCCTCCAAAGAGCTCGGCACAGTATACATGATTCTGCCCTCCGTTTTATCCTAATGATGACCTTGAGAGATGGGTTAGACTGGACTAAGGACACCCAGTGACCTTTGTGGCCGAGTAGGAATTTGAATCTAGGTCTCCCCAGTCTACCATACTTTACCCATGTCAGTATGGCTCCAGGTCAGGCTGTAGGTCTCAGACAGCATTACTGGCTGATCTCTCGCTACATTTGGATAAGGGCTATCCATTGTTATTGCTAATTAGACCTGTTGGTTGGCCGCATCAAATGCTGTGTGTGTGTTAAGTGCCATCAAGTCGCTTCTGACTCATGGCGACCCCTTCTGGATGCACACCTTAACATGGTGAGGGGTTTGTGTGTGTCAGGGAAGCTGAGAGCAATACCGTAAGGGGTCTAGACTCTATCAAGAGACTAAACTCCTAGCAGAGTCACTCAAGACGGAATGGTCACAGCTGAGACACCAGACGAAGATGCATCCATCTCCTTAAGGGATCAATGGCCACATCCGCAGAAGAGAACAGGCAGTTCCAATGGGGATGGGGGCAGAGGAATCCCTGAAGGTTAGCTACTGGGCAGCAGCAGTAGTGGAAGGTGACACTGGCGGAGAGATTTCGTAGACAACGACAGTGCCACTACGGCTAACCCTGGTTAGTACTGCGCAGAAGGCGGCACTGGTAAACTACTTCTGACCAACCTTTACCTTGAAAACTCTATGATGAGACAATCAAATGCTACTATTATATTTTGTTGGATTGACTGCAATCAATATTTGGGACAAAAGGGGCAACCCTCCATTGTTTGTTGCCTTCGTGGCAGTAGGCAAAGAATTTCCATAGGAGAAGCAGAACTGTATAGTTAAGAGTTGCTAGGTAGGGTATCCCAAGGGTCCATTTTATCCCCAGTGCTCTTCAACCTGTATGTAAAACCTTTTCCCAAAATCGTCTGACTCAGACCATCATCCCTCAATGTCAGTACTGTCTGACTGGAGGAAAGGGGCTTACTAATAAAAGGTCTATTAAATATACTGTATCATCTTACTTCCTGATGATTGAATTACAATTCTGAATAGTTCACTACTTTAAATTTAACAAGCATTCAGATTGTTAGTCATGTACATATGCAGAGTTCTAGTACCCCTGTTTATCTCTTAATTTCATATGGAGACTTTCCTCACAGCTCAACACTGCAAGTTCCCCAGCTTAATAAATGGTACCCTTACTTGGGGAAGGTGTTCCAGGCAGCATGAAAGTATGCTGGTTTGAAAAGCAGATATATTCTACACAAAACAAACCCCAAGATGTTATCATATCTTCAAAAGCTTTAATGTGAAACTACACAAAATTAAGTCTATTTAAAAAAACAATGGTTAAATTACAAAATACAAAATCAGGTTTACTCTTGATTTTGATCATTTTTCCACAAGTTAAGTGGCCCTTTATCAATAAGAAAACTGAATTTTGTATCACTTCAGAAGACAACTAATAAAATATACAGTGCAAAGACTTTTTAAAATCCCTTTGATAGCAAGAAAAGGACTCATTTGGTCAAATTGTTCTGCAATGTCTCTTGAAGTCTTGCTATGTTAGCATCCAAGGCTGCAAGACCATTTTTAAAGTCCTCTTCATCCTGAGAAGTGAACGTTGAAAAGGACGATATAGTCCATTCTGATTTTTTTGACAAGCAATCAAAGGTTGAAAAACTTGAGTCCGGAGCAGAAATTCCAGTGCCTTTTTTCTGCACATTTCCTTTGCAATGTGAAATGGGAGTATAAAAGAATTTATCAGGCTGAAGTCTGTCTGGATTGTCCAAAATCTCTTTAGCAGCTCCATTTGTTATTTCTTTTGGCTGCATTTGAGGCCTCCTGCCTTCCAGCTCGGCTGTTCTCTCCATACTTTCAGATTTATTTTCCACAGTCTTTTTTAGAGTGCAGATACCACTGAATTTATCGAAACCTTTTGCCTCACCCAACATCCCAAACCTGCTTGGCTGTTTAGAATCAGCCAATCCAAAGTCAGGGTCAATGTTTTTGGGATCTTGCACAGACCTGCTGCATCTTCCAGCTGCCGATCTCCTTGATGGACTGCTAGTCAAGGGAATGTAAATAGTTTCATCTGGCTTGTCTCCTCCTACTAAAGTGCTCAAGTCACTGGCTGCTTCAGAGTCAGGCTTTAGAAAGGTGAACGTGTTTGTTGGAGCCAGTACTGCTTGTGCCACAGGAGACTTCTGAGGAGAGTGTTCAGCTGCCCGGTCATTCTTCTGATCTGCCTCATTCATCTCCCCCTTTGAGAGGGGCTCTGTGTTTACCTGTACAGGATTAGTCTCTACATTTTTGAGGTAGCTTATTATGGAAGCACTAAGAGGATACATGTCAGGCTGCAGCTGTTTTTCATGAATTTCCAGGAGAGCTTTTGACAGGCTCTTTCCTGGCTTTGGTTTAGTGTCCATCGTGAGGTCTGACAGAAGTTTGGACATACTGCCCTGCAGAGCCCTGTTAAGTAAAATTACACAGTGTATTGTTATTAATACAAGCGTGGCAGAATCCATACATTGCTAGGTTGAAGCTCTTATAGAGGACAAACAATTTTGAGTCATCTGTTTGTTTACCATCACACAGTAAACAATGCTACTAAGTCATACATATGCTGACCTGGAAAGGAAATGGAATAGGGCTAAAAATGATTTTTTTAAAAATGTTTTAAGTCATTATGAGAGACATATCTATAAAATTGCTTACCAAATAACCACTTTCTGGAAGTAACATAGCTTTTTATAAAGCTATCAGGGAAGCCATTGGGAAAACCCATCAATTTCCTGTTCCCAACACTTTATCACACTTCAGCATGACTAAGCTCTCTCCTTAAGTCTAAAGACAGCTGCTCTAAAGAGGACTGGGTCACTGGTAAGGCGGATGCTAATAGGGTATGAAAGACCCATGTTACTGGCCTTGCCTACATGGTTGCACAATTCTTTCTTGCATAAATACATATTCACTTATACCTTGTATGGGATACATGTATATGTACACAAGAGAGAAGGCTGCAACCGTAGAAATTGCACCTAGCATGGGACTATGTAAATATACTGGTGGACTTGGCTGGCAATGGTTCCCACTGGTTCTGTGGGGCAAAGCAAGCTGACTACAATTGGCAACACTGTTAAGGAAGGGATTAACATCTATTCCTTAAAATAACTGAGGTACGGACAAGGTTATTCCCCCACAACAATGCCCCTGAACAGTCACCCCTGCTTTCTCACAGTTAAAGTGAAAAGCTGCCATTCAGTTTGAGTGGAAACACTAAAGTGCAGCATGTGAGGACAATATCGGCAAAAGCTGCCTCCCCCAAAAGGGATGGCCTTCTCGGGGGGTGGGGGAATCCTACAGAGCAGTGCTGTGGGTCTTTGCAAAGAGAAGTTAACTTCCCCCAGGTATCCTTATAAACGTAGGGACCCTTGCACCACCTGTCAATATGACTGGAATTTTTAAGTGTCTTAGGTTAGAATTGTTTTAAAAATTATTAAAAGCTTTTCACCTCTTCTCCAGGACACTCAAGGGACTGCATCAAAACAGTTAGTGGAATCCTCTCAAACAGGCACTGTTCAGCTGTTTGGCAGGGAAGAGGCAGCAGGGCTGAACTGAATCCAGTCCCTGTGCCAAATACAGGATGGCCATAGCTAACAGTTTTGAAGGGGTGCAGGCACAGCTGTTAGATAAGAGGCAGAACTGGGCAGGCTGCACCCACTAATGCACATAGGTCCCCCTTCTTGGTTACTTATACAGAAACCTTCTTCCACATGTGATAAAGCTCTGACTTGATCAGCTGAGCAACTCAAGTTCAATGATATTCATAGAACCAGTCAACTGCAAATGCTCATGTCTGCTTTCCAGAAAAGTTTTCAATTCAGTATATGAATCTCTACCACCCTCTGTTGGCTAAGCACTAGTCACAGGAGAAACGTTTATACACAGCAATGACAGTATTTCATAGGCAGTGTTTTGTAGGCACTTAAAGTGAAATAAGGAGAGATTTGAACCAGAGGTCTGGTTCAACAGTACAACACAGAGATGCACGTGTCTAGTATCTTCACTTGTGTATTCCCACTGTCTCTTTTTTAATGCAGCTTCTTATATTTAAAGTGTCATCTTCTTGTATTAAATAAAATGGGTTCTTGTAATGAAGAGGGATATTCCAAAACCAATGGCTCAGATCCTATAAACAAGTTCCATGAGCCCTAGATAGACGTGTATGCCGCATCAGAGACTAAAACTTCCATTTGGGCAAGAGTAATGTTTTTCAATGGGTCCTTGCACAAAGATAAGTTCTAGAAGGAGAGGAGGTGCATTGTGACTATCCAGCACTCACAAAACTTGTCCATGGGACCCAAGCCACAAATTGTACAAATCAATAAAGAAGTTCATCCTTTTCTGACATCTTGTATCCTGCTGTGCCTATAAAGGAATTATTAGAAAGCTTTCTGCGGATGACGGTCATCATCTTGGGGTTTGCTTTGTTCCATCTTATAACCCGCTGAGGGCAGAATGAAGTTTCAAGTGCTAGTAGTGTACTTATTTCAACCAAGTGCCAAGATTATTTGAATTACAAGTTTTTCAAAAACATTTTGACTACTTACAGAAACCAAATTTGAAGAGCAAACTGCTCTCACCTACCCCAAACAGTAAAACAGGGCAGAAATTGGTTTCTACTGTAGCGACATGTTCCTTGCTGCTAGAGCAAGGGAAACATTACCTTGTCAGTTCACGCAGTCTGTTCACTTCTGCATCTCGCTGACGCAACGTAATACCCAAGATCTGGGTCTCTTTCTCGGCTGCTTCTGCCTTATATTGGAAACTCTTCATGTTGGCCAGCATCTCGTCTGCTTCTAAAACATAGATTGGCAAAACGTAACTCATTTAACCTTTACGTTAACAGGCACCTTCAAACAAAGGCTGCAGCCACAGGGCACGTACCCATTTTGAGCTTTGTTGATTCAATATCATACTGCTGTTTCTTTTCAAGCAGTTCTTGTTCTCGCTCATGGATTATTCTGGTCAATATTTTTTCTTCTTGTCTTTGGCTTTCTAGGATTTTAATTAGTTCTTCATTTTTATTTTGCAGTGACTCAATGCTTTTCACAGATTCGTTCAATTGATTCTGAAGTGTCCTGTTCAAGGACCGAAGGGAGATGACTTTGGAACAAACAAACCAACAAAATCTTAGTTTAAAAGACCAGTTCAGCTCCATGGTACAGAAAGAAATGGTACAATACCCTTGCTAAAATCTAGTACTGATTATTGCAACACAATCAACACAGCATTGCCACTTAAGGCCACCAGCGTGGTGTAGTGGTTAGGAGCAGTGGACTCTTAATCTGGGGAACTGGGTTTGATTCCCCATTCCTACACGTAAAGCCTGCAGGGTGACCTTGGGCTAGTCACAGTTCTCTCTGAATTTTCTGTCAAGATCAGGTGACCACCTCTAGGTCTTTGCAAAGGACTCACTCAGACAGGTGTGGTCTGAAGTAAAAACGCTTTATCCAAAGATTAGCAGGCATAGACTGAAGACATGACAACTTATAGCAAAGCAGGCAATACTTTTCAAGGGAAGTTACTTGACTTAAAACACTTCTTCTGGGATACCAGCCCGGCGTTGCCAGGCAACCCGAAGATAAGGATTCTCAAGGCTGAAGACTCAACACACCCCAGGTGTTTGGCCTGGCTAAACTGAAAGCACAAACACTGTAGAATTCCCTGGGAAGCTAGAACAGGCCAAGGTCCTGACACTTTCTCAGCCCCACCTACCTCACAAGGTGTCTGTTGTGAGGAGAGTAAGGGAAGGTGATTGTAAGCTGCTTTTGGACTTCTTCAAGGTAGAGAAAAACAGGCTATAAAAACCAACTCTTTTCCTCTTCATTTTAGCCAGGTCACATAATACAGGTTGAATATTCTTTATCAATATTTTGTATCTTTCAATATTTTGGAATATTTTGGAATTTTTGCATTTATATAATGAAATACTTTGGGGATGGTACCCAAGTCTAAATACAGAATTCATGTATGTTTTATATATACTATATACACATAGCCTGAATGTAACTTTAATCAATATTTTTAATAATTTTGTGTTCATTGAATCATCAATGGCATTGCTGAGGACCTGTGAGTAATACCTGCACGCTGGTTCAAAAGGCCTGGTTTTTGGATCAGTCCAGATAAGGTATACTTGACCTGTTTAGCAATCACGCCTCCTTAAGGGGCATAGAGCAGCTATTCTACATTCGTTACAGAGCCTACCCAATTCCTTCTACATCCAATCCAAGATGCTGATTTGGACAAATAAAATACTTAGTAGCTATGGCTTGCATACCTCAGGGCTTGATTAGCAAACAGCTGCAATTGTGGAGATGGTCTTATTTGTTTTAGGGAGTTCAAAGGGTGAGAGAAATTTTGCAATAAATCTCCACAGAGAAGCTAAAACTTAAATTCCATCATAAGGACTTATTTGCATGTTATATGCTACACTGGTGTTACTTCATGTGACGTTAAGTATTAGGAGATGGGAACAGCTGTGGTAAAAAGCAGCAGCCAATTCTTTACTTTCAGCATGACGGGGCAAGGCTGCACTGAAGCCTCAGAAACAAATCACATTTGTAACATGAATCTGGAAATCCTTGGTTTGGGTGCATTAATAAACATGTATTGGCTTAAAATTCCCATGAGCATAAATACAAGATTAAACAGCGGTTTAGAATCTTTATTTGTGTCTGAACAAATCGTAATTTGTTCAAGTGCCCAAATTTGGGCATCAAAGACTATTCAGTCTTGATTCTACATGTAAGGACGGTGGAAGGCAGACAGCGACCCCAAGCACAGCCTCACAGAGGAAGCTAGCCATTCCAATTTCTATGCTCCAGGCACCAAAATGCACCACAGATATCATACATAAGGCATGATGACAATATAGGCATACAAGTTATAGGATATAGGACAATATAGGATACAAGTTAGGCAATTGAACCTTTACAAAATCTGTAATGAAGAATGCCTAGCACCTTTACAAAGCACCCAAATTAAGAGTGTCCTGCACAGGGAGAAGAAGCTACATTCATGGATATAATTGTAGAACTGGTAGCACAGAGTACAATTCATACCAGCACAGCCCACACTTATGGAGATTGAAACTGTGGTTCAAATTTCACATTCCACTGTAGACTTTCCCAGGTAAGTGTAGGGCAATTCATCACCTACAAGAATTGGGTCTTCCAACCACTTAACATGATTAACAATAATGTACCTCATGGCATCATTGTGATTGTATGAACACGATAAGTTACTTTGTGTATTCAAAATAAGCTTTAAAGTCTTTAAAGACAGAAAAGGCACCGTTTCCACTGTTGAAGCTCAGTAACTAGCTCAAAACATTGACTCCTCAAATGTCCTTTTAAATGTTTGGATCCAATTAGAGAAGGTGGGATCAAAACATTTAAAAAATAAATATATTTGAGTCTCGCTTCACACTTACACTCAATGTTGCTATCCAGACTGCATTCTTTTCCTGCTCTCTTTTGTTCTTTGAGCTGCTGGTTCAAAATCCTTAGTCGCCTACATATGAATTCAGAAAAGAAGAAAATAATTCTTAAATGCATATCCAGAATTAATGGTAATTAAGAAAAAAGCTGAAAAACTTTCCTCCTCCTCACTTTTGACTCTGATTTTTTTTGTTTTCTCTTCGACCATCCCAGGACAACTCTTTATGCTCTTGTGCATGCATAGCAATGATTATGTTCCAACCTCATGTAAACAATCCTGACTGAAATACAAAGTGCCACATCACCCTTTTGTCCCACTGGAGAGGGTTCAATCTAAATTCTTGAGAGCAGCCCTCCATTTTCCTCGTTGCATATCAAACACTACTGCAAGACTGGAGGCAGGACTGGTGAGGGTGGAGGCAAGGGTTTGTACTGCTTCCATTATTCTTTGGCTCAAATTAAATCTTATCCCTCAAGGACTACTACCCCTGCTTCTACAGGATAAGTTCCAGTCAACATGGCCAAAGACTGTCCTTAATAAAATGGCCTGCCTGGGTCTTTCTTCACCTACCCTGTTAGCCATGGGCGTAGACCGAGCATCAAGTTTCTTGAAGCAAAGGGTGAAAGACATTGAACGCCAGACAGACCTTGGAAAATCACCATTTTCCCTAGTACCTGATAAATCTAGATACTTAGTCTCACCTGTGGCTCATTTTTATCATCTTGAGCCTATTAATTATAGGAAGGCCTTGCCAGATGCCAGGCCCTACCATCAGCTGTTTTAGAAGGGAAATATAAGATCCCTAGATCAGAGAGGTTATATCTGTGTGGAACAGGGGACATTGAAACCATCGAACATGCACTGATATGTTGCCGATTCTACCACGAAGTTAGATCAAAGCTTATTTCCCCCCTACTTGGTAAATTCCCTGAAGAGTTGGTTGAGCTTTTGGCAAAGAAGCTCTATTAGGAGAAGACCCTCAGCTCATGCTCCAAACTGCCAAGTTCTGCGCTGTTGCTATTAAAATATGCAGAGCTTTATTAGAGAATGATTGTTAGAATATTTTACAATTTTAAGATGAGAATTTTAACCAGGGGTTGTTTTTATTGATCTTACACCTTTATATGAATGGGCAGCCTGTGCTTCTGCGGTGCAAAATTATTGAGTCTGGAAATTTTGATGTGTTGCCATGTGATTGGTCAGTCGACCATATTAATAAATTTGAACTTGAAAGTGCCACATCACCCACTTGCTGTAAACAACTTCTGGTCAGATGGATGCTATCAATACTGATCTGATCAAAGTCAACAGAAAGAATCAGCTCTGTGTCATTCGAACAACAATGATTTTACTTGGTTATGCCATACCTATGAATGAACACTGATCATATTATCTTGGTATACTCTTAATAATTAACCTCCATAGACTTGGTCCATATGGCAGGCAAAATGCCATCTGGCCAGTGAGTTCATAACTAGGTAAAATTGTGCTAACAACTCTCAGCGTACTGAACTCTCTTTTGGTTAGAGTGAAATGGTCACTGGATTTATTTTAGATCCACATTTCATAAAACAAAGTTTAAAAAAAAATACAAAAAACTAAGACAAAATACATTGAGTTTCCACTTTGCAGGCTGGCAAGGCAAAAGTAAATGATTTCATTTACAGTTGTTACATATTTAGTCCTGAAAAACACAGGATTATAAATTTTACCACCTGATGCAAGTTTCTTTGCTTCAATTGGATGATCACCCTTTTAGAACTGTTAAAAACTGAACCCCTATCCTCAAAGGAGCTGCTCTTTTCCATTCACGGTACTGACCTGCGCAACTGGGCATTTTCACTTCTGAGAGGCTGAAGAGCAAGTGCTATTTCAGCTTGCACATTTGAACTGTCAACAGCTGCAGGCAAGAGAGATATACAGTCTTCCACTTCACCTAGCAGCCTCAAGATTTCTGAATCGTCTACACAAAAGAAAAAGATATAATTACATGTAACTGACAAAGTACAGCGAGAGTGTTATTGTAGCAGATTAAAAAGGGGCCTGTTCATGCAACAGAAGGCGGTGGTAGAATGGCCAGTACCACTTCATAGTATAGGCGAGGAATGCCATTTCTGAATGTTTCCCCTATATAAAACAAACTCATTGTAAGTAAAAGCTAGCCCAGCAAAGGAAAAGGTTCTGGTCCAACAGACTCTCTACTGTGTTAGTTTCCATTTGCAGGAAGCTCTTTTGAAGTGTAGGAAAGCATTTAAAAATGCTGCCGCTCACCACTTACATTATGCGATATTACCGTTCATTCTACCTCCTCAGGGGTCTCCCACAGGAGTCTGCCACATGTGTAACTAAACCAAGCCTAAAGCAATCTTTCTAGAAAGGACAACAAGGGTGCAGTCAAGTGTTCTAAGGAACAAGAAAGAACTATAGCGACTTCCTCCATATTCCACAATACAAAAGGTTTTAAAACCATTGTTTTAACATTTAGGATTTGAAGACAAGGAACAGATTTCATTTACAACCCTTGCAGTTCCAGCATGAGACTTAAAATGAGAGAATACAAATTTAGAATCTTATGAAAATTCTCAAATGCATAAAACTTAAATGCTGTTAAAGACAGGGCTGCCAACAGGGCTGAAGAAAAATGTCCTGCTGCTTTAATAGAGGCTTAATGGGATGTTCTTTACCAGGAGTTATTTACCTCAGTGCTATGAAGAAATTTCATCTGCTTATTTCACACATTAAGCCTCTATTGAAGGACAGGACATTTTTCTCCAGGCCTGTTAGTAACCCTAGCAACAAACTATCAATAACCTCATTAGCTGAGCCCCAGCATGCCAAAATGTAAATCTGGCACCTATGCTCATTTACTTAAAACCAAAGTTTGTGGAAATGAAATGGATATAATTGCACCTAAGCCTACTTGCTTTTACGTAGCCCAGGGTAGACAGTACTTACAAACTTCACAAGAGTACTGGAGCAATAAAATATGTTTAGCCATGAGGTTTTCTTCATGTAATAAGATGTGATCAATATCTACATTACAAGGACTAATCTTGTCATTCATTTAATCATTTAATTTACTTGGGGCAAGTAGAAATTTCAAATTTCAATACCTTTATTGGCATACCATCAAGTAGTCGATCAAATAAAACCAACCCTCAAGTAGAAAATTCAATACATTTGCCATGGACTTCTTGGAGTATACTTAGTACTGGTTCATCACCTGCTTGCCATCCTCAACGGCTTTAAAGAGGTCTTTGATTCAATCCCATTACATACTACAGATTTCTCCAGAACTATGGCTTGATTTGGGACATAATCTTGAAACTATTCATGTGTCTTCAGAAATTTCTTGATATTGCACGATAAACAATTTGCTGCTTTCTTATTCTCCCTCTTATGCTGATCCTATTTTAGAGGTAGAACAGGAAAGCACCAAATTGTGAATCTTGCAATATCAAGAAATTTCAGAACAGGAACAGTTAGAAAACACAGAAAAGGGAAAGTTAATTTCATATTGCTATTTTTAAAGTTTTATTCTGTATTTTTAAAAATAAAATTGAAAAACAAACACACTTAGAATGTGAATACTGGGCCTATCTTATGCCCACAAGGATTGTGTAGATGATCCCAATGTATTATGCCCACTCTACTGTTATTCACAGAGACAGTAATTTTGAGATTTCAGGCAAACACTGAAATATGTAGCTTTGGCAGAAAAGAAGACAAGCTATGTCGCCACATTTGTCCCCAATTTAGTCAACACTATAGAATTACCACTGCACAAAAGTGTGCACAGCTTTTTCCACTGCCCCACAGAACTCCAAGTTTACCGTGGTCTGTGAGCAGGGCCTTCAGCTCTCTCAAAAAATATTTCACCGTTTTCATTTTTTGGGCTGTTTCTTGCAAGGTTTTTTGTTGAGGCTTTAAAGCTGCTGGGTCAAAGCTAGTCTGACAACTCGTATCTTTCACCGGTGCCAAGTCAACTCCATCCATGTCCTCCTCTTCACTCAGAGTATCCTCACGATGTCCCTCAACAGTTTCTTCTTGGGAATTTGAGGATTGGGCTTGTATCGGGTCAACAGCCTGGCACTTTTCATTAGCCTTCCCACACTCGTTTTCTTTTTCCCGTGCCTGCAACAGAGCCAGGTGTGCCTGAATGCATCTTATTAAGTCTGCCTCTTGTAGCTGTCGGTCTTGGATTCCTTGGTCTGACACAGCCTCTCTGCTACCAGGCACTGCAAGGACTGTGGATCTTGTGGGGTTGTTTGGAGCAGTCTGAAGTACATGGGGCAGAGCAGAACATGTAGGAGCAGGCTGAACTTGGGCATCAGAAGTGGAAGCGCCAAAACCTGCTGGTGAAAATCCCATTTGCAGTGCACACTGGCTGCAGTTGTCCGTGGAAACACCCTGTATCAAGCAAATACAAAAACCCTCAACAGATTTACTTGTGAGTAGGTTACAGTGAAAGCAATCAATGGGTCAGATCCAATGACCTGCCACTATACTCACAGACCTTAGCATCCCCCCTTGATCACTGAAAAGCTATTACTGGGGGATAGGTGAGCCTCATAGTCAAAATACCACAGGGTGGTGGTAGTTGTAATGACAAGGGAGAAACTGGCAATTCCTTGTCAATTGCTGCAAGTGGTTCCTAGGATCCAGCCCAATGATTTTCACTTTAACACACTTTACATTAGTACAGCAGTTGGTACATTCTGTCTCTAAATGATTAATTATTGTCTTTGACTCATGCCATTTTGATAGCCGTCCAACACAAGAGCTCATCCATATTACTAGCTAAATTTTGATGGTATTCAATAGCTGAGCGAATGTACCTGAATTGGCAAAAAAAAGTAGACCACTTGGAAGAGGAATGCATTTTCCACAAAAACTCTGTTAACCCCTGCTTTGGGTGTTATAATAGTAACTGTGCTCTGCACCTCTTGCTGCTTCTGTGCATTTCTTATGGCACAAAAAAATGCAATAAGTGATTGCCTTCAATTTTCCAGTGATTAAAAAACCAGACAAAAGTAGCAAAGGGCAATATGCGCATGCACGTGAACTTGATGCTTCTCATAAACCAGAACTTCCTTTCTTTTCCAGGCTGGCAAAATTGTTTTGTAATTGTGCGCACCCACAGGAATAAGAGAAAATCTAGGAGCACTGGTGAAAAGCTAATTCCATACTAATGAAGACGTAACAGCATACTGGAAACCCTGCATCACTAACCCAGGAGAAGATGAATAAAAATAAATGGGTGTACAATGACTGTGATTGGTAGGTGGGAGAACAAAGCTGGTGAACCAAAAGGTTTCACTCCAATCTGTCTTGGATTTGAGCTCAGTACCACCTAGTGAGCTTAAACAAGAGCTAGCATCATTTATCTTCCTATATCATTACCCCTGGTATGACAAGGTTTTTAGAAACTGCATTAGTACAGAGAGGTAGAGCTTGTTTAGTTTGTTACCATATCATAAAGGAACTAAAATTAAATTCATGCTCCCTCTTATAGAACCCCAAATAAAATGGAAAGCTTAATTGTGACTACCAATCTATACCTACACTCAGTGCCCCTTAAACTGCACTGGAGCACAGATATCCAAAACACACATTTAAAGCTGTGGTTAGGAAGAATTTAAGCAAGTCAAATTTTCACTATCAACAACATGTAAGAATAAAATGTGGCAGTTCTAATTTAACTGCTTACTTAAGGCTGACATAGGTTACTTACAGACTGCACAACTGATGGATTAGGTGTATGCTGTGGGGACAGAGCTGGCGTGGAAGTAGGTAAACGGCAGTTGAATGCTGCAACAGGCTGACATCCTGTCACCAATTAATAGCAAAGAGCAAATGTTAATACTAAGGTCAACTTTAGTAAGCAACGAAAGAATGAATAACAATCCAATTGAAGCAAGACATTCTCACTTACCATTTTCAGGAATGGTGTGAAGTGGTACTTCTGGAATAACAATGGACTTTTGTGGAGGTTGGATATTTAGCAGAGACATTTGAGTTTGTACATGCTCACACAACTTCTGGTGGATTACAGGAGAATGTTGAGTGAAAGGTACTGGAATTGTCTGGACATGGGGTTGTTCAGTGCCTACAGGGGTTCTGTCTTTTTCATCGTCAGTTTTGCTAACTGAGGCTGGTTTCCTATTTGATACAGGCACTATGAAAAACAAAAGGAAGATGGTTTGACTCTAATTAAACCAGGTGCATGCTAGCCTTGTGGAATCTTGCTCTTGCAGTGCTATCCCTGAAGTGCTTTGATACACACTTCTGCTGCAAAATGCTGAGTGACCTTGAACTGGGATGAATGTGAACTGCTGATGCTATAATAGAGAAGTAACCTTTCTTTGCCACCGTCGCTTCATAGGTCTCACAATGAGCTCTATAGCACAGTCTGTCAGATTCAGTATGAGTTCTCCGCCAGCACCATTCTAGATGTCTCCCAACCATTTCCAGATCATCCAGTTCCAGGGTAAACCAGGGAGCTGGGTTTCATCTCATGGGTGGAAGAGGTCAACGAGGGGCAACCTTGTCAATAGTTTCAAATGGCAAATTGACACACGACCACACTCCTTTCCAAGTGGGGCGCAATATTCACCATCAATAGATGAACACATATCCTCGATGGAAATCCAATCTGCTAATTTATGTGGCATCTGGTAAGCACTGGCAGTTAAGTAAGGTTTTTGTAAACAAAACCAGAGCTTTAGAATTAAAGGTAGAGAATTGTAGTATGGTGCTGCTGAAGTCGTCTTGTTTGTGGCTTCCTGGGAGCACCTGGTTGGCCACTGTGTGAACAGACTGCTGGACTTGATGGGCCTTGGTCTGATCCAGCAGGGCCTTTCTTACGTTCTAA
The DNA here is from genome assembly GCF_029931775.1 of Euleptes europaea. NCBI lineage: Eukaryota > Metazoa > Chordata > Lepidosauria > Squamata > Sphaerodactylidae > Euleptes > Euleptes europaea. The sequence goes on from NC_079326.1 coordinate 12,741,462, forward strand.
CTTTGTTGGGAATTTTATGTAGTTGATACTAGATATTTCATGATAACAAATACAGAGTTAATGTTACAATAGTTGTACAAGCAAAAGCCAACCACTTACCAATTTCTTTATGCACATACGTAGAAAGAGTAGTTTTCTTTGGACCGTTTTTCTTTGAACCATTGACTTTACTGAGTAAGGGTCTGGAAGTCGCTTTGACACCGCTTGCTTTCCCTGGCTTTTGATGCCCCGTTTCCATTCCTAGAATCATTTGAAACAAATGCCACTTACCAACAAAATAAACTGTCCCCAAAATGAAAACTCAAGTAATCAAAAGAATGCTTACGTTCAGACTCATTTTGTAAGATGTCCTTGAGCAATGCTGCACAGCGATCAAGGCCATTATGAATAGTTGCAACCTAGTTGGGTAAAAGATACAAATAAGATGGACAGTTTTCTTTACCAGAAAATAGAGTTGAACTCTATTAGATCCTCATGACAATAAGAACAGTTTTTCTCTGCTTTACTATTATGCCAGCAAAGGACTTCTGAATGCACAAACAGAATTCAAACTTTCACAGAACTTCAATCATTTTGATAGGAGGAAACTAAAGGAAAGTTAGGGCACAGATCCGTTGCACATATTTTAGAAGTGCCAGCAAGCAGAATGTTTGGTAGTTACACTGTCCAGATGGAGGTTGGGTGGGGAATTTGGGCAAAGCAGAAACTCTAGCCTCAGAACTACTGCAGGTCTTGGTCAAACCATCCCTGGTTTCATCTCTGTTGCAGATTTCTTTGCATGTTCAGATTTAGAAGAGAATCCACCCAGGCGAGACACAAAACCAAAGCAGAGAGCTTTAGCATCTCAAATTCTAGGGAATTTATAGTGTACACCTACAAGTGTAGAACATACACGTGGTTTGTATGCCAGTAATTAGAATTTCTGAAATTGCTTTCAGTCATCATTAAAGGTAAAGGTTCCCTGTGCAAGCACCAGGTCATTCCTGAACCATGGGGTGACGTCACATCCCGACGTTTACTAGGCAGACTTTGTTTTTGGAGTGGTTTGCCAGTGCCTTCCCCAGTCATCTTCCCTTTACCCCCAGCAGGCTGGGTACTCATTTTACCGACCTCAGAAGGATGGAAGGCTGAGGCAACCTGGAGCCGGCTACCTGAAACCAACTTCCGTCAGGATCGAACTCAGGTCGTGAGCAGAGCTTGGACTGCAGTACTGCAACTTACCACTGTGTGCTACGGGGCTCAGTCATCATTAGGACATGGGGAAAAAAACCCACAGACAGACTCCACTGAAGCCATGCCATTGTTACTTGCGATGTTGTTTTTCAGGGCTGCATATTATTCGTCACTATGTGATGGTCAACAATCTTTGCATGGAGATTGATAGGACAAATTGGGACCTATTCCCATGAGGTCATAATAACACAGCTGCAGGACCTGTGGTGCACGTAGAGCCATTCAAGTGGGTTGCAGTCCTATTGGGTGGGAAGGATTCTGAAAGTGGTAACAGAGGCTGTTCATTATCTCCAGACCCTTCTCCTGGCATTTTGTGCCTCCTCCTGTCTAACTAAACATCTGACCACCACGCAGGGGTGTAGCATTACTTGGTATGCAGAAGATGTATGATGCCTCTGCTTTCTATCCCTGCTGAGCTGCTAATGTCTCATTCCTCACTAGAGTTTAGTCACTGTTGGGCTTTAATTATTTGATCTCAATCAGCTGGTTCACAGACTAGGCAGCATGCTAGTTCACACACTGTTTTTAAGTGTATGTCTGAAAATACAAAGTGCAAATGTGAAATGCAAACATGTTGCCAAACTCATGCGCTATAAACACGCTCTTGTTAGGAGCCATGTCACTCTGGACATTCTAAAGGAAAAGCAGAACAAAAATTCAATAATAAGTGCTTGCATCCATTTGTATTGTTCTCATTTTAATCTTGCCATTTTATCTATTTAAATATATTGGGTTAGATCCTCCCATTCTGCTCAGTTAAGTATGGATCCCTCCTCCTTGGAAGAGGGTTCTTGCACTGGAGGAAGAGTATCCGCACACAGCAGAATGAGGTGGCAGGATCCAATCCAGTGTTATAAACCAAGTCTCTGGAGATTAATGCAGAACTAAACTTAAATAAATGGTGCAGAAACTAAAACATAAGAAATAAAGTAGAAGTAATACAGCACTTATCCACCTCCTCCAAGCTGTCATCACAGTAAGATACAAACATCTAATATCCTTCATGAACAATATTCATTTAATCATAATTTTTTTTAAAAATTGTATTTTAAAGGTCAGTTCAATGCAACAGCATTTTGTTGAATCTTATTACCTGATCCTCAGATTCTGTGGAATAGAGAGAGTAGCCAGATTCTACATCAGAATGGGTTGTTTTTCTTAGAGCTACCCTGAAACACAGAAATGGCATTTTAACTCTTTGTTTGTTATACATACACAGCAAAACTTATTTGCATGCCTTAATACACAGTGGCAGAAACTCCAAAACTCCAGTTACACCAGAACAATCCCTTTGAAGGACAGAGGATTACCTTTGAAAAGGAGCGGACTGTGCTTCATGCAAACAAACTTATTTTCCCAAACTTATTTTGATACTCGAAACAAAACTTGATCTAACTGGAAGATGTTGCCACGACTCTTGCTCATTAGCTTGTATTGAAATGTTCACCTTCCTGGGGCATCCCCATTATTACTGGTGAAAAATTTGGAGAATTTGGAAGTTAAGCCCAGTAACATTGCAACATGTCATCAGGGCAATATTAACAATAAGCTGCTCACAGCTTGCACTGACATAAAAGTAACCATGAAGAAATTCTTACTGTTTTTTATTGCATGTTATTTTAGTTGTTCCTGTCAGCCTTCCAGAAGACAGAACCTGTTGATTGCACAAATTTGTGTCAGTTTTACAGCATAACTATAATACAGCAAACAACTCTCTTACCAAGAATCAGACAGATTTATTTTGAAAATACACTGTCTTGTACATGAAAAATCTAGGGCATGTCGACATGTATTTTTAATCATTATTTTAAAAGGCCCAGGTAAGACTGGCCCCAAACATCAGCCTATTTCAACAGCACAAAGCATGACCACACTCCTCTGGAACAATATAAAATGCCTTCAGATCTTGAGCTAGGCATTAGCAGCCCCTGATCCACGGTGAATTGATTTAAACCAATTATTTAAACTTTTCTTTAAAAAAAAAAAAGCTTTCAATTGTTGACTCAGGTCAAGTTCACTAGTTTGAAATCCATCTATTTCTTGAACAAAGCTTGCCAACGAACTGGCTACAACAATTAAAACATACTAGTCTGGATTCTGTGCAGTACCAGTATAAGAAGCTAGCAGAAGCAGAATCCCTCCCTCCCCTAGCCCTCTGTGAGCCTCGAAAAGATGATGCCAAGTGTTAGGAAACCTGCATGGATAACAGCCATACAACATGGATGGATGCACTGGAAGGAGGTACAGGGAGTGAAACTGCTCCTCTTCGCCTCTTTCCTCAATGGAGGCTCAGAAACAATGCTGACAGAAAAGGCAGGATGGGCCATTTTACCTAATTCTCCTCCTCAGTGCAGCCTCCCATACACATGCCTTTTCATTCACATGGTCCCAAACCTCAGCATTGCCTTTAAAAGGCTTCATAGGCAGCTGCTGGGGGCAGAGAATCCAGCCCATTGGTTTGCAACTGGATTATTCCCTGGCTTAAATAGACAGATTTCCCTGTTATACCTACTACACAAGGGTGAAGAGCAAGATCACTTCCTTGAAGGCTGAGGCTGCAATTCTATGCCTGTGCGCTGAGGGACTTGCAAATAAGGGCCCATGCTTTCCATGAGCAAAACTGTAATTACTGGGCAAACTAGGAAAGTCTTGTTGCATCTTAAAGATTAAGAGAAACATTACTGCATAAGCTTTCACAGATGAGAACACACCTCATCAGATTGAAAATGTGCACCCATATCACACACAGGAAACAAAATGCCATGACCTGAAAGCACTATATCACAGACTGCATTTCACAGTCTTTTGTACTCATGTTCTCCCATCCTCTATTCATGTATGCAGCTATGTTTGCTAAAAATGTGGGTTTTCCAGAAAAATATGAAGAAAATTTCCAGTAACCAAAATAGAGCACGGTGAGATTTAACACATTTATTTGGGTTTATTTAACAAACAGAATTTTAAAAGTATCCCGTGTTAATTTTATGTCCCTCAAAGCAACAGACACTTGAACTGAAACATTTGATTAGAGAAAAATAAAGTGTGGCTTAAACGTTCTAACCAATTCAGAGCTTTATATGGAAGTCACTTTTATTGGAATATGACTGATAAAAATATATCATGTGCTTCCCTTGCATTGTATACATTTAAGGGAAAAAAAACCAAATACACTGAAAACTGGTCACGTGCTAGTTTTAGTACACCCAAAGACTTGTGCATGATACACTGTGGCCAAGGTTGTCCACTCGTACATTGCCACAGAATATCACCCTCACCCAGGCAGGCCACTGGGGCAACTCAGTTTCACCATCGCTCTCTTTAGTGTCACCTCCACTATCTGTTAGTTCCATATCAGACTAGTGATTATATTGCCCTTTCTGCTATGTGAGAGGAGGCAAATAAGAACTATGGCTTATTTAACCTGTGCAGCCAAAAGTAACCAGGTAAATTCAGAACCTGAGTTTTTTATTTGGCTTATTAGATTTAATCATTGTTTTATCCCCCCCACTACCTTGTTCACAAATCAGTAAAACATACATGGACACTCTCACACAATTCAGAGGAATAATCACCTGAAAAAAAGGATGGTTGGATCCACCCCGCTATTTCAGACTTTTAACATAGCAGAAGAGACACTTTCAACATGGTAAAAAAGTCCCATCCCTCTTTCATCTCTGGTAACCAGGTCTGTGTAATATCTCAAAAATCTATATAGCCTGCTAGATGAAAGGTGATGGTGAGTCAAAAGAGATGATGTTCAGCAGGGTAATGCCATCTCTGTCATACCACTTTCAACTTCTGAAAATGACTGTCTGTGCCTCCAGGCACAGAGAACAGGCATCACTGGAGTAGCAGAGCTCTATGCATATTAATGACACTAAATAAATATCAGTAGCAAATGACTATATGGTTACTTCAGACCAAGAGAGGTTATATTGATCTCCCAGAATCCCCACTCTTCCACTGAAGCTTGCTGGATAACTCTGAGCCAATTGCACACAGTCTAACACTCAGGGCTTTTGTGAGGTTACAATGAAGGAAAGATATAACGATATATATAATAATAATGGGGAGCAATTTAAGCTGCTTTGGGGTCCTCACTGGGGAGGAAAGTGAGGTATACGTAAGTGTGTGTTTGTGATGAAAAGGGGTCAACAGAAAACTAGATTCCCTACTTTCCCAAAATTGGAAATTTTCCCAAAATTGTTTCTCGTTAGCTCCCTCCCCCTCTGCTTTAAACTTTCATTTTCTGTTAACTTCCTGTGTTGACAAGTATAAACAAAATTTCGATTCGATTACAAAAGTTCTCTTCGTTTGCAGTTAAATGGCAAGGAGTGAGGAACACGACCAAGCCTTTGTGATGATTTTTTGGCAGGGTTACCAGACTTCAAGCAATCATCCCAGAATTACAACTGATCTCCACTCTAGGGATCAAGTCCCCTGGGGGAAACAGCAACTTCGCAGGGTAGATTCTACGGAATCACATCCCCTCCAGCGCTTCCCGTCCCCCCAGATCTCCACGAATTTCCCAAACTAGAGGTGAAACCCCTACCAAAGAGTGACCTACAAAGTTGATCTATTTCGCTACATAATTTTCTACTTACTTCCGTTTTTAAAAAGGGCAAGAGTCCAGTAGCACCTTAAAGACTATTTTCTGGTAGGGTAATGAGCTTTCGTGAGCCACAGCTTGAGCTGTGGCTCCCGAAAGCTCATACCCTACCAGAAAATATTCTTGTTAGTCTTTAAGGCGCTACTGGACTCTTGGCTCTTTTCTCTGAAGAAGTGAGCTGTGGCTCCCGAAAGCTCACACCCTGCCAGAAAATATTCTTGTTAGTCTTTAGGGCGCTACTGGACTCTGGCCCTTTTCTCTGAAGAAGCGAGCTGTGGCTCCCGAAAGCTCACACCCTGCCAGAAAATATTCTTGTTAGTCTTTAGGGCGCTACTGGACTCTGGCCCTTTTCTCTGAAGAAGTGAGCTGTGGCTCCCGAAAGCTCACACCCTGCCAGAAAATATTCTTGTTAGTCTTTAGGGCACTACTGGACTCTGGCCCTTTTCTCTGAAGAAGTGAGCTGTGGCTCCCGAAAGCTCACACCCTGCCAGAAAATATTCTTGTTAGTCTTTAGGGCGCTACTGGACTCTGGCCCTTTTCTCTGAAGAAGTGAGCTGTGGCTCCCGAAAGCTCACACCCTGCCAGAAAACATTCTTGTTAGTCTTTAGGGCACTACTGGACTCTGGCCCTTTTCTCTGAAGAAGTGAGCTGTGGCTCCCGAAAGCTCACACCCTACCAGAAAATATTCTTGTTAGGCTTTCAGGTGCTACCAGACTCTTGCCCTTTTCTACTACTGGTATTTGAAGAAGCGAGCTGTGGCTCCCGAAAGCTCACACCCTGCCAGAAAACATTCTTGTTCGTCTTTCAGGTGCTCCTGGGATCTGGCCCTTTTCTACTGCTGCAGACAGACTAACACGGCGACCCACTGTGAATTATCTTCCGTTTTTAAAAGAAAGCCTCGCTCCATCCCCCAGACTCCCGCAGTCTCTCGGCGCGCGTGTTACCTTGTGGCGCCTCAGGGTCAGCGTCTTCGCCATCAGCGCCCAACGTCTCTCTGGATCGCGAGCGAAGCTCCCCAACGGCCGCTCTCAGGGCGGGGTCTCACGCAAGCCCCGCCCACCAGACCCGTCTGTCTGTTTTGAACCGCCGGCGCCAACCCAAGCGGGAACGGAGCGACGGGAAGGAAACGGGCCTAGAGGAGGCGCCTATTGGTGGAAAGCGCCCCGGAGGTCAGCCAATGGCGACGGCGGAGGTGGGGCTTGCGAGTGATTCATCCCCGGCGGGCGGCCGCAGGTGGGTGTTGTTGCCGCCGCGGAGGTCCTACGGCGGAGGCGGGATGCGCTTCTTTCCTATTACAGTCGTTTCCATCATTCATTAAGATAATTATATGATATAAACAATATTTCTCTATTCTATATAACTAATTAATTCATATATTTACGTTATGATATCATATATCATAATTATATGATATAAACAATATTTCTCTATTCTATATAACTAGTTAATTCATATATTTACGTTATGATATCATATATCATAATTATATGATATAAACAATATTTCTCTATTCTATATAACTAGTTAATTCATATATTTACGTTATAATATCATATATCATAATTATATGATATAAACAATATTCTATGAAACTAGTTAATTCATATATTTACGTTATGATATATATCATAATTGTATGATATAAACAATATTTCTCTATATAACTTGTTAATTCATATATTTACGTTGACTTCCCCTCTCCTCTTATCTTTTAGATTACTTTATTATCACCTCTGCATTTAATTTCTAACTCAATACAATACTTCGTATATAAATCCGATTGCAATTCATAAAATCATTAATCTTAGTAATATTTCTACCTTAATCAAACGAATTAGAACAAAACATAACCTTCAGTACTTGCCAATTTAAACTCATTTTGACAATATATTGTCCATGCCTCCCATTCTCCCACAAATGCTGTATTCTCCTTTTGATTTACTAATGGCGTAAGTTTAGCCATGTCTGCTAGTTCCAACATTTTATTTATCTAGTCCATCTTATCCGGTATCTCTGAAAGTTTCCATTTTGCTGCATAAACCAATCTTGCAGCTGTAGTGGCATATATCAAAAAAGATCTCTGAGTTAATATTGTTTCCGGTATAATACTTAATAACATCATTTCCGGCGTTTTAGGGATATTCTGTTGTATAATCAGTCTCAATTCATTGTAGATCATGTCCCAAAAATTCTTGGCTTTTTCACAAAGCCACCATATATGATGAAAGGAGCCAACTTCTTCTTGACATTTACTGGATGCGTTTCTTGCCGCTGTCCTCGCTATTCCAGAAATCGAAGCAGTTTCTTACATTTGCCTCTTACAACGAAACCCAGGCCATTTATGCGCGGGAGGTTTTGCTGGGGCTCAGTGGCGGAGCCTCTGTTTGGCATGCAGAAGGTCCCAGGTTCAATCCCCGGCATCTCCAGTCATCCCTGCTACAAGATGTCAGCTCAGATATAACGTATTCAGTGGCTAGATTCTGTGCCGCTGCAGTTGACATGCGACGGAGGAGGGGCTGTGCTAACCAGCAGTCTTGAAAATGAAGGCAAACAGTTATATGTGCTCTCCTTTCTTACCAAGTGGTTCATTCGTTATACTAAAGAATGAACCAGCATGTTTTATTTAGATGTTGTTTTAGACGACTAAATTGGTAACGTGCCTGTTTTACTTGTGCTGGTCATTGACTGTAATACAATTTCTATTCTATTCCAGTGAAAGGCAACCTATTCTATTCCACCTAGGCAAGTAGGTGATGTGAAAGACCCCTGCCTGACACTCCTGGAGAGCCACTGTGCTGGTCATTGACTGTAATACAATTTCTATTCTATTCCAGTGAAAGGCAACCTATTCTATTCCACCTAGGCAAGTAGGTGATGTGAAAGACCCCTGCCTGACACTCCTGGAGAGCCACTGCCAGTCTGAGTAGACAATACTGACTTTGATGGACCAAGGGTCTGATTCAGTATAAGGCAGCTTCATGTGCTCATGTGCCTTGGATTTGCTGCTCTCTAGATGCACATTTCCCCCATCCAAATTCTCAGAACTCGGCAAGGGAGCTTATTTTTGAGGTCTGAGAGTTTGGATGGGGAAAATGTGCATCTAGAGAGCAGCAAAACCTTCCGTGCATAAATGGTACAAGCTAACGGTTTCATTGTAACATGAGTTTTTATAGCCAAGGCTGTACTTCTGGCCATGGGAGCTTATGCCACATTGAATTAGTTGGCTTTTAAAGGTATTATAGGGTTCTTGTGCAAAATAAATCTTTTTTTTTAATGTTCAACAGCTGCCTTTTGTCTCAACATAGTGGTTCTCAAACTTGCTGAAGTGGGACCCACTACTAAACTTAGGTTTTGGGATCCACGTGCAAAGTAATGTCATGTTACTCCTCCCCACCCCCCACAGCTACATACGTCAACCTCCAGGTGGCAACTGGAGATCTCCCACTATTACAATTGATTTCATGATGATCAAAATCAGTTCCCCTGGAGAAAATGGCTGCTTTGGAGGGTGGACTCTATATGGCATTATACCCTGCTGAGGTCTCTTATCTGCCCAAATCCCACCCTCTCCAGGCTCCACCCCCAAAATCTTCAGGTATTTTCCAACCCAGAGCTGGCAACCCTACTGATGCAATCGTGTTTTAAGTAAAAAAAATTGTCAGACTCAGGAAAAAACATGGAACACCATCACAGAAAATATAGAAATGCAGTGGGCTGACCATGATGTCATCTGGATTGTCTATAGAAAATGAGGAAAGGAATCCTAGAAATGGCAGACTAAAAGGTTAGTCTGGATAGAACCAACTTGTTAGTTTATGGCCTTGGTTGAGTAACTGATTGGTGCCACCTAGGGACATTGTCACGATTAGTTTGAAGGAGGGTTTCAATATATACTTGTGTTTTTTCTTTTGGATTAAGTGCCTTATCAACCAGTTGATTTTGCAGGCCTTATAGATGCTGACTTTCCAGTAATAATGGGTATGATACCTTGAAAGTGGGAACTGCTTTTCCACAAAACAATTTATGGCCTACAGTAGGCACTGGAATGTGGAATCTTTTCAAGTTTTGTGGCCCCCATCTCATTGTGTGTGACCTAGCATGTGTGGAAAAATGCACAGCCTAAGCTGTGTGACCGGAATACTGCTTTCCACTCATGTTTCACACAAAATATGTAAATTGGGGAAATAACATGCGTGTAGTGAAAATAAATGAGGAAAGGAGAATCACGTATGATCCTCTGAGCAACTTGAAGGAAGGGCAGGATAAAAATGCACTAGATAGATGAAGGCCCGTGTGGAGTCATATCAGGCAATACCGGTGTAATCAAAATCCCCAGAAATCTGTATGTAGGTTTACTGCATTTACAGTTCACTTGTATGTTACAGGAAATACTGAGGTTTTTTCCCACAAAATCACAATGCATATTTTCCTGTACCATAGAAAAGGTCTTCAAATCATGGTGGCCCTGGGCAAGGAAACAAATGCCCCAAATTGTTACTTCAGGGTTCATTAGAGTGACTAACAAAGACTAATGCTGTGTGAGTTTTCATAGCTGCCTGCTAAAAGAAATAATTGCACACATGCTTCAAATTGGTCTCATCCCCCAAATCTCCACCTCCAGGGTTTCATATGCTCTAGGCAGGTTGATTTCGCCTCTCTCTCTTTTTGCTTTAACGATCACTCAGCTGCTCTTAGCATTATGTTCTCCTGGACAATACTTTGTCCTTATCAAACCAGTATTGGGCCCTGTGGAATGGAAACAGGCATGAATGTGTGTGCAGAAACAGCAGTTTGGGACAGAGATGAAGACAGATGGAAGACATATAGAAAGAGCGGTGAGTTGACTGGGAAGGTGAATCACCTTGGGTACAGGAGCTCTCTGTGGGATCCGAGGTGGAGTAGCTGATCCTGTGTGTGTGTGTGTGTGTGTGTGTGTGTGTGTGTATTTCAAAGGAAATGAACTGGGGCTGGTGGAACTGATCACTATCTGGGAAATTGGGGAGTATATACCACGCCATTGGGAAAATTGTCCCATGTACAGGAAGTTCTTGATGTTGGGCAAGTATTTAAACAAGTACTGTATCACCTGGACCAAGGAAGTACTATTCTTTTGAAGATGCACCATGTGCTTTCTCTGACCACTTCAATAGACACACAGTACGGAAACTGATAATTAAGTAGCAAAGGTGGTATGGAGTCCAGATAAGAAGGAAACTAGTTTGTACTACTATGATAGCATTAATGGAAGAAGAGCAGTATGCAGTGCAATCCTAAGAAGTGTTACACCCTTCTAAGTCGATTGAAGTCTGTTTTAGAAGGATGTAAATATACTTAAAATTGCATTGTTGGTTTTCTAGGACGAGAAAGTTAGACCTTTTCCACATTGGTTATATACCCCATGTAACCTAGTTTAATAAAAGCTCTGTGGTGCAGGGTGGTAAGCTGCAGTACTGCAGTCCAAGCTCTGCTCACAACCTGAGTTCAATCGCGATGGAAGTCTGTTTCAGGTAGCTGGCTCAAGGTTGACTCAGACTTCCATCCTTCCGAGGTCGGTAAAATGAGTACCCAGCTTGCTGGGGGTAAAGTGTAGATGAATGGGGAAGGCAATGGCAAACCACCCCGTAAAATAGTCTGTCTAGTAAATGTCAGGATGTGGCATCACCCCATGATGGGTCAGGAATGACCTGGTGCTTGCACAGGGGACTACCTTAACCTAGTTCAATACTGTTCCTGCCCCCACTTCCCCACATCACCTTGGTACATTCATGCACCTCTTGGGTTTCCCCTGGCTTTTCAACTATCTTTCCCAACCCTGCTTTGTTGTGAAGTTAAGGGAAAGATTGCAACAAAGCTTGTGGATGGGAAAGTTCAGATTTTCCCAGTCCCACCCACATGGCAGCCATTTCCCTCCCATCAGTTTTTTAATTAGCAATTGAACATAATTACAACAGAGTGTTTATCAGGTTCTCTGAATTCCCAGCTTTCATTAAAAAAAATCTCTAGCCCTTTTCACTGTAAACATGTCTTTCCACTTATATCTCTGTAACAAGAAGGGCTAGAGACCTCCTTTTTTAACTAATGAGAGCTGGGAATTCAGATAATCTGATTCACATATTGTTATAATAATAGCCAATTGCCGATTTAAAAACTGGAAAAGCCCTGGTAGTGCATGTGTGAGGGAGGAATGGCTGCTGCTGGGAGACTGGGGGTCGGAAAATGCAGGGACAGCTGCTATGTGGAAGCCCTGTTGCACAGTATCTGCAGCTGGGAAGCCTGACAAGCTTGTCCCCATGTGGCAAACACCATAATCTTTTCCTGCCACATTGCCATATTGTACTGCTGCTAGCCTTTCTCCCCACCCCAGTCCTGAGTGGGAGGGGTTTTGGGAAGGGGACTCTCTCTCCGGGGGCTGCTGCTAATGGTAATGGAAAGCAAACCTAAAGGCTGTTCCAAACGTTGTTTTGCTGGAAAAACCATAGAAACAGTCTTAATGTACTCTACTACAGATGAACGTTTGTGAAGTTCCCACCAATTTCGCATGCAGCACTAGATAGTTGGAAATGCAAAAAGAGGGGAGAAGGGTGGACCTCAAATATATTTAATATAATAGTATTGTATACTATTCGCTAGTCTGATATTTATTTGTGTGAATGTGTATAAACCATCACACTGGGTAGTTAACAGCAGACAGTACAATACTGTACTGGCACCCTCTCAATCTATGTTTTCATTTTTCTTACTGGTTGCTTTGCCAAACTGTTTATTAACAGACGTAAGGGAAAAAAGAGACTGAGAGGCTGGCCTATTTGTAACTGTTATTCTGTCCTTTGTTTTGGCTTGTTCTGCTAACAAAGTAGTCTGTGATGTACTGAGATCTTACTCCAGCCTGACCCGAGGATTCTGGGTAAAATCCGTCACTTTGATCAAGCCATCTGGTCCAATGCTGCATAGAAGACACAAAAATATGTATTTGCTCAGTCATCAAAACTAGTTCTAAACATTTTGAACATCTGTCATACCTAACTGTAACAACATCTTCTACCTTTCCAAATATTCATGGTTCCAACCACTTTGAAAATCAAGTTATAGTTGTATAGTCCTGAACAGTTGGTTTTTATACATTAGTAAACGTTGGGATGTGACGTCACCCCATGGGTCAGAAATGACCCGGTGCTTGCACAGGGGACCTTTACCTTTACCATTTTTTTCTCTACCTTAAGGAGTCTCAAAGCACCTTCCATTCGCCTTCCCTTCCTCTCCCCACAACAGGCACCTTGTGAGGTGGGTGGGACTGAGAATGTTCAGAGAGAACTGTGACTAGCCCAAGGTCACCCAACTAGCTTAATGTGGAGGAGCGAGCATCATTTATCTTCCTACATCATTACCCCTGGTATGACCGGTTCTCCAGGTTAGAGTTCGCCACTCTTAACCATGACACCACATAATTGAGTTATATTTGACAATTTTTTATTAGCTTTCATAATCTCACAGATGAGTTAGCGCTGTACTAAAGGTCAGGGCCACAAGGTGGCAGCAGTTACATATATCCTGAACAGAGGCTTGCTTCAAACATGACACTTTCCCGCAACTTTTTTTTTTAAAAAAATATTTTCTTATTAAGTCACATTCAATTTCAATATTGTCATCTTCAAAGTTACATAAAATAAAACCATTTCAAACTAATCAGCCTAATCAGTATTGACTTTTCTGACTTCCCCTCTCCCCTCCTCTATCAAATTAATATCTATATAATCCCCTCTGTGTTTGTTTTCTAATTCATTATAATTCATTATATCATTTCTATAAACTACATATAGTCATCCTATAGACTTTAATTATTGAATACTTCATCCTTTCAACATTGATCAGTTGAATTAGATTAAATCATAGCCTTTAACATTTCCCATATTTAATTCGTTTACACAATATGCTATCCTTGCCTCCCATTCTCTCACATAATCTTCATTGTCTTTTTGATTTACTAAAGCAGTAAGTTTAGCCATTTCTGCTAGTTCAAACATTTTATTTATCCAGTCATTCTTGTCTGGTATCTCAGACATTTTCCATTTAGCTGCATAGACCAATTTCCCCGCAACCTTTTTGAGCCTATGGGCACATTTGGAATTCTGACATGGCATGGTGGGCGCAGCAACAAATTGGCTGCCACAAAAGTGGCTGCTGCAAAAGGAGGAGCCCGCCACAACATTATTGCCGTCAGTAGCACAGTGCAGATCCTTGTGCTGTGGTGGCAGCTGCTGCCAAAGCAGCATTTTAAAAAACCTGCACAGCCAATCAGAAGCCTTGCCAGGCAAAAGCCCTACCTGGCCCTGGCCCCACTTCCTAATGCACTTAGTGGGCACCAGAAAAAAGGTGTTGGTGGGCTCCAAGTTGGGAATCCCTGAACTAAACAATTATTGCTAACAGCAGTCCCTGCAAGTAACTCCATGTTGTGACATGAGAAAGAAAATTTGGTGAGAGCGCACCAAAGCTGAGAGAACATCTTCCTAAGATTGGGGGGGGGGGGAAGCGTGATAAATTAAAAAGGTGTACCTTAGCTAAGTGAGCATGTACCTCCGTTCATTCCCATTTAACTAAATAGGATATAAAAGTATGTAAATGGGATCACTTAATTTTGGCTACATTGTACCCATGGGATTTATATGTTCTGGGGAGAAAAATAAAAATACTGTAATCAGTGTGGAAATTTTTTTTACATTTCTAAGCAACAGAATAAAAAATCTAAGAGATGGCATCAAATGTTTAGATGCATGGTAAATTACGTAAGCATTGGAAGTCTGATAATTCTGATTAATTTGTGAATTTTGCATGCACAATCTCATAAATGGGTTTGCTTGCGGGACTTGGCTATATCTATCTCCTTTACTGCCTCAAGACACAGAGTAGCTTTTACTAACTTTCCTAGAAGGTTGGCTGCTATTGTGCAAATATACCCTGTAACTTTAACTATATTAAGTAGATACATTAGAATTACTTACATCTCCTGTTCAATGTAATTCAACATTCGGCTGACATGAGATGCTGAAATCTCCCCATCAACTTCAGCAATATAAGTGTAGAGAAACTGGAAAGTACTGAAAGGAATGCGCGCAGGTCCACTATCATTTTCATTGGACAGAACCTCGCAAATTATCTTCAGAGTTTTTGCAATAGTCTATTAAAAAAAAGAGTATCAAGTTTGGCCTTTAAAAAAAAAGAGCAACTCGTTATCATGGGTTGGATCCAAAGGACTGCAGGAACAAGTTTGTAGGATGGCCTTTTCTGCCACTTCTTCCTTGTAGCTTGATGTGCTCCCCCAAAAATGGTTCCTGGAAGTTGTGGGGCTCTTAAGAACATTGTGAGGTACAGTGTGGGTTTTGCATCGCAAAGGGGGAACTGGCAAAAATCCTACCCCACTCCTCTTGCAAGAGCAGAAGAATCCTTCCACTTGTGGAAAAGATCTTTGGATCCAACCCCATATTTCTAGAACTACAAACAGCTAAAATCCTGATTTAAAAGTAATACTAGTATAGATCTGGTTAAGCTACTTGCAAGGTTTTGAGATCATTGTTTTCTGGCTGAGCTAGGGATTGAAACTGGATCTTCATAAAATTTACTTCCCACAGTGTAGGGTAAATATTCCATTATGAGCATCAGTACTGAATTGAAATGGCAAAGCAGATATGCAGTTTAATTATAATTACCTTTAATAACTAGGCTGAGAATGGAGCCTAATGCAGTTAATTAAATCTATTGCTTTAAGTGGGTGCAAACACACCTACATATGTGCTGCATTGTGGCAAAAAAACCCCAGGTTTTACAAAAAATATGTATGTCTCCACATAGAGTCAACAGACATAGGATGGGAGTTTTGTGCTTCCCAGGTGCATGTATGACTGATTTGATTCAGGACCCTGATGCATCAGAGGGGGCTTAGCCCCTACATGTCAATTTTCCGATGTGGAATGGCAGTAGGAAACAACTATTTGCCCTGTTGGGGAAACTTAACATTTACTGATGAGTTACAAGTTAAGTTTCCCCAGTGGGACAAACAGCAGCTTCCCAGGGCCAGTTCAAGTTGGGAAAACTACTTGGGGGAAGGTCTAAGCCCCCTTTCTTCTGTGCTAGAGTTCCTGTTCAAATCCAGCCTATGTGTTCCTTAGAAGCACGAAACTACCAGACCACATCTGGTCATCGGACCCGGAGGCACACCTGGGACAAGTTAGTTGGTTCATTCCAAGAAATTACAACTCCCTCCATGTTTCCTTTTGCTCGATAGAAGTGATTTGTTCTTAGCCTGTGTAAGCAATATAAAACATTTTAAAATTCCATAAAAGTTTGATCAGCAAATGTGTAAATACTGTATTAAGAATACATTAGGCAAGTATTGTAAATGTGAAAAAGTATTGTGGTGGAGGTAATTCCTCTACTCCCAAGAATTCAGATACTGTGGTAGAATCAGGGGAGACTCAGTGAGGAGACAAAAGTTAAGGAGAAAACATATAGAATTTTGTTGCTCCAGTAAATATATAGGGATCAAGAAATTACAAAGTGTATTGTACAAATTCTAACATCCAATTTGGAAGTTATATATGATTGGGCATATGTACATGAAAGGGAATATTCCCTTCCCCCACAAATCAAAGTCTATTACCTCCATCTGCTTTTTATTTTTTGCTCACCTGAAGTCAAAATCTTCTGTGAAATCAGAATTATCTCCACAGCAGATAACTGTAATGTTACAAATACAAGATTATGACTTCAGATGAGGAATAAACTGCAGGAACAGATGGATTCACAAACACAAACATTCCACGTTCTCAAAAGCTGCCTCTAGTAAAATAGTCTGAGGAGTGTGTTAGAGAGGCAGAAAATATAATAGATTAAGGTAACTTGCTTTGATAGTTCTGTCTATGTTAACACAAATGTAATAGACTTTTGAAAAGAAATTATAACATTGTCAGGGTCTTGTATGACTAATACTTCCATAAGTCGCAGCTGTCCTAAGCATAGACCCTGTATAGCAGTCCTGTAGCCTCTTTCATGCTATGGAACATAATACCACTCTGACCAGGATAGCCCGGGCTAGCCTGATCTTGTCAGATCTTGGAAGCTAAGCAGGATCAGCCTTGGTTAGTATTTGGATGGGAGACCACCAAAGGACACTTATTGCTTCGTAGAGCCTGGCAATGGCAAACCACCTCTGAATGTCTCTTGCCTTGAAAACCCTATGGAGTCACCACAAGTCTGCCCATGACTTGATGGCAAAAAAAGGACATCCTAGTTCCTATGCTGGACCAAGTGTACAGTAGATGTAGTGGTTTCACTTAATGAAAAAGCTTGCTGATAACAGAAACCGCTAATTCTGATACATGTAGTTTAGACTTTCAGGAGGCATTTTATTTCCCCCACCTCCACTATTTAGTTTTTCCCTTCCCTGAAAGCCCCCCAAATCTTTCCCCCTTTCCTGTTTCCTTCTTCCCACCCACTAGCCAACCTACCTTTACCTTCCCTCCCCCCATCTTTCACTTTCCCTCCTTCCCTCCCCTGGCACCCTCTCCCCAGGTTGTGTGGTGCTGGATGCTTGGCCCAGTTGCGTGGTAGGGATCCCAGAAGGACTTGCTAGGGGCACTTCATCTTCCCTTGTATCCTGCTCTCCACACTATTTTCTTTTTCCTTCTCCTGTCAGCCCCCATATCCTTGCTTTCCCCCACTTCCTTATTATCTTCCCACTCACCAACCAAACAAGCTTTTATACGCCCCCAATGTTTAGCTATATTTATTATTTATTAACTTCGTTTATACCCTGCCTTACTCTATAATGGGGACCCACACATCAACCCTGTGAGGTAGGTTAAGTTGAAAGTTTGTAACTGGCCCAAGGCCACCCAGTGAGAATCATGGCAGAATGGATATTCAAACCTGGGTCTCCCAGATGATAGTGTGAAACTCTGATTGCTACACTACACTGGCTTTTGAAGAGTAATTGCTTCTGAACAGTAGCAAGCAGCTGGGCTTGGGTGAGCCATGCTAGTTGGGTGGTAACAACCCCGTGGTTGCTGGTGGGTCTGGCCCCAACTAGTCCTTCCTCAAAAGTCAAAACAGCCCTGAAAAGGGCCCTGCCCCCTCTCCATGCCTTTTACTGTCAGAAACCAAGACTTGAAGGCTGGCAATACTTTTGTAATTGCCGAGCAACAGCCACTAAGATGGTATTCATTTCATAAAGCTACAGGTGCAGCTTCTTTTACTTTGGGGGGGGGGCAGGTTAACTGCCAGTGCATTTCTTTCAGATTTGGTTCTTTTCTTAAGTTTGTAGAAAGATCTGGCTTGTCCATTCATGCCCCCAGTCTCCAGATTTAAGTATCTACAGATGGGGCCATGTTGAGAATTAGATATATTAATTCCTTCATTTGATATCTAGTATTATTGAATTATTAAAAAGATCTGTGTTTAATGTTGCTCTGGATAAGTCAAATTCTCTCCTCAAATTATCGTTCTATACAGTACTTTTATAATTTTTGAGAGGTTTTTTGCCTTTATTGACTATTGGGATGAGGTAAGACAATCCAAACCCTGACACAACTCTCTGGACTACAGGTGTCAGATCCCTGCTCAAAGATTCCTTTATTCCTTTAGATGCATTGAACAAGGCTGTGGTTGCTGTATCTTCTGCCTCACCCTCTTGCCCACCTGAAAATAACTTCAGTTTCCCATAGCAGACAGAGAGAAGGGTGAAAAGAGGCCCATGGAGGAAACAGGGTCAAGCAAGAGGTCTGAAGCCCAAAGCAAAGCTGCCCCTAAACAGAATTTGCTATTCTCAGGTGTAAATTTAGCAATCCCGCTAGGGTCAATAGGTTCTGTGTCATGATAACTGCTTCCAACTTCCTGCCGTCTCACCTTGTTCCTAATAATTCTCAACTCATCTATAGTAATGTCTAGGTATGAAGATCAGAAAGTGAATATGTGTAGCACGTTGACTGTGTGAAGAAAGTATCTGCTACGAAGTTCAGCTTAGTGAGCTTTTCAGAACCCTTGGGTCCAGGTTAGAACTGACGATCTTAGCAGAGGCACGAGTGGACACCAAAAGGAGAGCCACTTCCTGGAAGCTCTGTCTCCAAATCTGAATTTCCCCCCCTCCTGATCCCAGAGTATAGCTAAAATATTAAATGTTCTTGGGGAAATCAAGGAAGAAATAATAATTGAAACAGGGTACATTCTTAAAACCAATGGGCACCAGATAACCCTAGGGTTGTTGTTTTTTTGGTGGGGTGGGGGAATACCTGGAATGTTCCTGATAAGTAGGAAATACGTCATTATTAGTGGCTATTTACAGCAGTATATTGACTGAGTTTGTACTAATAGACTGGCATTTCACAAAGGCTGCGATTTCATGGACGCTTAGATGGAACTGGTTTTAGAGAAAACATTGTTAGGTCTGTGCAATAAACGTTGAAATAATATGATATGTTGCTGTAAGTTTTGCTTTGGAAATGTTCTACTAAATATTAGAATACTAATATAATTTTAGTATCATTCTGAAATGTCCCCATTACTGTAAAAGGAGTATAAAACTATCCGTTTTGTAAGCTTAATTAATGAAGCACTGCTTTCTGTAGTTGGTGGAACTGTACAGTTCAAATACAAAATAGTGTGCATAAGCGTTCACTTTGCTCTTGAATCTGAGGGCAGCTGTACACAGTTTGACTCCCTGCAGACCCCCTGCCAAACATAGCAACCCCCTAAGGTTTAGGGAATCCAAGGGGGTAAATGTGGCCCCTAGGGAAGAAGAAGCCAGTTTGGGGCTGCAACAGCAGCATGAGAGCGTAGCCACTCGCCTCCTAGGTAAAGAAGTGATCTCACCCTCAAGAAAGAAACAGCTGTCTTGGGAGAGCTATGAGATTTGTTTGGAAAATGGCTTAGGGAAGAAAAATTAAGTAGTGGAAAAATGAGGTTGGAAGATTTGTTTGTGAATGCTGGGGGGAATAACCTGGACACTGAGGATAACTCTGAAGGACTGTTATGTTTGTCCCTTTACCAGCAGATGTAGTTGCTGGGTTGGTTTTGTAAACCGAAGTGGGGTGAAACCAAAGAAAGCACAAGTAGTAAACCAAGTCTTTTTTCTCTTCGGAAGTGAGTACCTTTCCACAGGAGCTCAGCAAACCTTCTATGGTTGTTTCATGCTCGGCACTGCAGAAAGATGGGGAGGGGTGCTTTTAAATACCTGACATGCCAGAATATATGGTTTATGGACTGTGTTTGGAATCAGTTCTAGATACAAATATAAGTTGTCCCTCTTCAGAATTAAAACGACACATAAATTTAAGGTCAGTTATTTAAGGAATGGAAACATACGTGAAATAAAAAAATAAACTTACAACTCCAAGAGAACTACAGGCCAGAGCTAAAAACTTGAGCCATTCAATTTCTTCAGTAAAACGCCCAACATTCATAACGCTCTCAAACAAATCTGTAGGGAGGTTGAGCACTTTCCACATCTGGGCCAGCTCGTCTACGTGGACTATCAACCTTCCACCCACCTAGAAGGAAATAATGAATAAGGGTACCCATTAGCAATTGTGTATTTTTCTTCCTTTTTACAGGTCTGGTTGTTCTTATGAACTCCAACCTCTGTCTTCAGAGTTTCATAACCAGCAAACATTTTAATAAATCTGTAGGTCAGAAAAGCGATCATATTACTGAGATATAACTAAGCAGATCTGCATACCTGTACAAGCCTCGAGCCAAAGGTGCAGCTGCGCACTGACAGGTAAGCAGGGGCCTGGTTCCCAAGCCTGCTTCCCTGTTCCCCTTGCTTGTGCTCAGGAGCCGCCCCAGTGACGCCGCCTCCCACACCTGAGCCCAGCAGTGTTGCAGTTGAGTAGGGGTGGGAAGTGCCGGGGGCCTCCCAGCATCGTGGCCCCTTGTGCACAGGGGTGCTTGAGGAGTGCTCTGGGACAACTGCCAGGGGAGGGTGCCTGCAATTGGCAATTGCAGGGCAGCTCTAAGGAACTTAGATGATTTAGAATGGCTTTCTCTGGGCACAGATAGATTGCTCTGGAACTGGAATGACAAGCATAGTGACAGGGCCCCCTGTGGTAGCTGGCCCCTGCTTGATTGTGCCTGCCCTCTCCACCACGGCCCAGCCATTGCAACACAACACATCTGCTTGGGACGCTGCTTCACAGTTGCTGGGGACACTGTGGCCTCAAAAACCCGGTTATGGCCTCTTTTTCTTGCTGGCCACCGCCTAACCAGATCCTTTAGTGGCACCATAGTTAGTCCATAGCCGGCCACAGCAGCGCAGGCAGTCCTTAGGATTGCTCTGTTAGTTTTCAACAAGCAAAATTGCAAAGATACCCTATATGAAAAATAAAGAGCTGCAAACTGCTGTGCCCAATGCTATTTTAGCATATTTCTCTCATTCTAAGAGAAAAAAGATAGTTCTTTCAGTGCTCCCCCAAATGTCCTAATTATTCAGTTGAAAAAAATTGAATGCTATACATTTTGTATGAGTAAAACCTTGTTTTAAAAATCACTGTACTCATTTTTTAAAACCCACATTTATTAGGAGTCTCCCCCCCCCCAGTGCTCCCCCAAATTTTCCAATTTTTCTGCTGGACATTTTTTTTAGAATACTCAGAAATAATGGGGAACCCCCCACATTTTTCCATTTCTCCCATCATGTCTTCACATCTATAATTGTATCCTTTCTGTATTCATTCACTAAGTGAATAAAGCAATAGTATGAATCATGTCAAGAATGTAGCTACTGTAGTTTCATTACTGGTATGAAATAATGGATAAATATGCATACAAACACTCAGCCTCATGTACTTGCCCCAAAATGGAAAGGAGATGTTTCTTACTCTCTGGTGTAAGACCTTCAAGAGCTCTGGAGTAAGCTCTGCCCAGTTTGATAAAGGGACCCTTTCTGTTCGCTCTCTTACTGGAGGAAGCTCTCCACGGGCCATGGCACCAAAGTAGCTGGACAGAAAGACAAAACAGGTTCTTGTGTTTTATCAACAGCTCTTAACTGTAAAGATTACAAGGATTTTTGCTTAAAAATTCAAACAGAATTTATTTTATTTGCAAAATGTATAGACCGCAAATCAATGTTCTGAAGTGGATCATCATAAAACTCATAAAAATGCATAGCAGAATGGGGCAATCCCATGCATACAATCTTGACCTCCTTGGAGAAATGTGAACGACAGGAAAATCCTAATTAAAACCGCATCTTGAAAAACAAACTATAAAAGATAAAAGTAACAAATAACAACGATAAGAATAACAGAAGATATTTTTAAAATCTATAAACGAAAAGGCCTTACTTTTTTTTTTGCTCAAATAGTCTTGCTTTCTTGAAGTTATTTTGCTTTCCGTTGGTTTGCATGGTACAAGCAAACAACCCCAACCCCTTTCAAATAACTAATCTAACATTAGCAGTCCAGTATATTCTAGCTTTGATCTGAGAATCATTTCCAATGCTGCAATTTGCACAAAAATGCATATATATTTCTCTTGTTGAATGGTATTGTTGGATTTAAACCCAGTGGTACTTGTTCGTCTGGCATGGCTATGCAAGTTTGCTGCTATGATTCTAACATATGTATGCTTGTCACAGGTCATTCAAATAGTATTGTGTTGTATTGTAGTGGATTACAGAACCAGACACATTTTCCCACTCTCACTTCATGTGTTTGTTCAAGTCTCACAGTACCATCTTAAGCAGAGTTACATCCTTCTAAGCCACAATGGATGTAGAAGGGTGTAACTCTGCTTAGGATGGCACAAACTTGGTCCAGTCACTGTGTATATAGTCAACAAGTCCCCGGCAGCAGAGAGAGCAAACTCTATCTGAGTGTTGGATGGTTAACTCTGAACCTTGAGGTAATGCATGCTCACGATTTTCATGGACTTTTGAGAGAAAAAGGAGCTGGACAGGTTTTATTATCCATTGACAGTTGTGGGTAGTTGTTCAACTGGAATAGGAACCAAATTGCTGTTGTTCATGTTTCATTACTGTATTTGAAATGTGGGCCTTTATTCAGGCTTGTTGGTAGTGGTGAAGAATAAATGATATAAAGAATTAGTTCATATTCTTTACTTTTTTGGCATTCTCTCTCCCCCTCTCCCCATTTCATTTATTATTAGCATAAGGCATTTGTAAATGCTTCATGCTGGGAAGTGAAAACTCAGTGTGTCATTTTTAGGGGAAAGCAAATTTTCCGGGTTTGACCTTTATCTTACTATTAGGGTCTCTTGAGGGATTTTTCTTCCAGAAGTTCACTTAGAGTTGCCAACCTCCAGGTGGTGGCTGAAAATCTCCTGCTATTACAACTGATCTCCAGCCGATAGAGATCAGTTCCCCTGGAGAAAATGACCGCTTTGGCAATTGGACTCTATGGCATTGAAGTCCCTCCCCAAACCCTGCCCTCCTCAGGCTCCGCCCTAAAAACCTCCTGCTGGTTGCGAAGAGGGACCTGGCAACCCTAAGTTCACTGCACTCATGGCTCTTTGTGCCAACATATATCATGAGCTAGAACTAGGCCCTACTGCTTCATGAAAGCTGCATTAATACAATATACAAATGAATAAGGGAAAATAAAAGGGCCACTGTTGTCTGAAAACTGCCTTGCAGAGACAAAAATCACATTGCAAGAGGCTACACACTTGGAATTCTTGAAGCAAAACTGTGCCTGAGTAACCTTTTAAGTATAACAGATTTAAGCAAAAATGTTTTAGAGGTAATACTGAACTTACTCGGAAGACCATTGTATCAGATCTGGAGGCTGAGTCCGAATAGCAGCTTTTGTAAACTGCTTCAGCAAATCTGGAAGCTCTGGAGGGATGCATATTTGTTTGTCTGTTTGCGGCATAATTACTGTGCCTGTCAGAAAAAAAGCAATTTTGTAACCTTATCTGGAAAGACTGGGGAAGGAAATCACAATTACCTACTGAACCAAAACAATTAGCCTGTTGGTGAAATTTCTGTTAACCAGTAAACTTCTGTAGCAACTTAACAGTGCTGCCAAGATGATGCCTTAAAAATGCTGAGAAATCAAGACTGGCAGTGCAGTGGAACAAAATCACGCAGATCTTTTGCTAATAGCTGTTACACTTTAGTAACTATTTCCATATTTCTTTGTGTTTTGTTACCTCTTAAAATGGCTTGCATAATCTTTTATGATAGTTTGGTTGATGCAAAATAGTTACTCACCTTTTATTTTTGGAATTTTTTGTGGATCAACAGAGGTAACGCTTTGTACATTAATGTTTTTCAAACTTCTACTGTTATGGAATTCTTCTCACCTCAGTTTGACTGCTACACAATTTCTACAAATTGCACAGGTTTCTAGACTACATTATCATGCAGTGTGCTTGCCAGGCCTGCTGGTAGCAGTCACCTCGTGCATGCAGGATGGATCCTAAAATGGTGGTTCTTACTCTTTCATATCTTATGACCTACCTATCACTCTGTCAAAGAACCTGGACCCCACCATGGGCTCTTTTGCATTCTCATTTTCATCACTTGAGTGTCCCTATTGCTTTGGGGCTTTTTTCTTTTCCACATGTGTTTTGCACCTTCTAGTAGTCAGTTCGATATTACAGCATTGCATGTTCAGCATAAACACCTGCAGTTTAAATCTTTAAAAAGCCCACTTTTTTTAGGGGGGGGGGAGAAGGGCGTTTATATGTTTGCAGACATCCTGTTATTACAACCAGTATGCCAAATGGCGACAGGTGAATAGTCCATGACAGGTCGGTCACATCATAGGTGCAGGTGAACATGGGGATTGAAGGAGAGTGAAATGTTAGTAATTGTTACAAAAACTCTGTGTCCTACCTAGGCTACGTCTGCCTCCCACTGGCATGTGGCATGTGTACCACTGGCTGAGAACCACTGTCCTAAAACATATTCTCTGCAAATGGGCATTGCAGAGGGAGGCTGATAATATCTTCCAGCAGTTTGTCTGCCATTCACTGGAGAAGGGGGACAATGAGCTCTGTGTAATCCCCCAGAGTCCCTAGGAATCTGGTCTAAAAAGCTTTGTTGTATACCAGTGGTTGGGGAAAGCTTGCTGTGAGAAGGTTTTAAGGATCTGTACTATTATTTGTGTGGTCAATATGTTTTAGTCACAGGACCCTATAATGTTGTTAGGTGCAAATTCAGTCTGCAACTGCAATTGTTATGCTCTTTATTTCCCAGTTAGTTGATCTATTTTTGTGCTAGAAATAACCAGAATAAAGAATTAAATGATATTTTCAAGAAATATTTTTGAAAATATTTTTGATACAGTTCTTGTATCTTGATAATTATAGACATTAAGAAAAGGGAAAAAAAATACTTTCCTCTGGTCAACTGCTTGACTTTCAAAGGCTTATTGTATAATCCTACACAGTTATACCTTTCTAAGTCATTTGAAATCAATGGGTTTAGAAGGGTATAACTATGTTAGGATTGCATGGTTCATACAGTAGAAGCTCAGACATAAATCTTAAAAAGGTACTCATTTGTAAAAAAGAGTTTGTTCTATATATGGAGGATTCAAAGTGCTTGTTTAGTCAATGATTTCCTTCCACTTTTGTTGCTGCTGTAAAAATTAGACACTGAATGAATGACTCAAAGAATGTTTGCAAGATTATATTCTTAAATTGGTTGAATGCAGAAGTAGTAAAGATCAACCCTTGGCTCAGGGTATAAAGTATACATTAGGCACAGATATATGTAACTACAGCTCAGCAACTTTTTTTTAACCTTGAGAAGCTAAGAGAGTATGCTTGGATATATTTTTGTGTATGTTAAACTTTTCCATACTGGTTTGCTTTTCTGCTCCAAATCACACCCCCTGCAGCTTTCAAAGGACATTCTATATTTTGAACATGTCTGTATGTAATGTGCAGTTTGAGCTACATTACTGAACAGTCACTAAAGCAATGGCTATCACTCTAGAATTAATGTACATTTGAATCCCATGTTTTGGATTTATTTTCATGTTCACTTAATACTGACAGGTAACTATAACAAGTTCTATCTACCTTTTAGCATATGATGAAATGAAAGATTTTTATGTTTCTTTTAATACACGTGAGATTTTTATTTTTATCTGTAGATTTAGCATCAGAGTAAATAACCTCACAATCATTTATTAATACTTGAATGTTTCTTCTACCTTTCAAACTTAAGATCAGTAGAGCCTCCCCTTACCACCCTTTTTACCCATTTAAATTATATTAAACAAAGATTAATTGGTATGAACAAATTGTTAGGAGATGATGTTCATCCAGACAGCTAATGCTGCCCTAAAGACTACAAGGTAAGCTTCTAGAGTGAAAAGACAATGAGAGGAATTGGGCAGAAGAATCTTTGAGACTAGCTAGTCTTGGGTGATGTGAGGTGCTAGGTTTCTATATGAGGTACTTTTAGATTTACAAATTTTTTTACAAAACATTCAGAGTAATAAAGTGCATCCGTTGTGAAGATGACTGCTTACTGTAGTTTCTACTATAATTACTAGATGTGGTGTGAAGTATCTCAGTTTTTGTGTCACAAGGCACAACCCGAGTTGTAACCCAAGGTTTCCTTAAGGATGGAAAACTAGGCTCACCTTAAATGAGTCTAGGGCTTCCCAGCTGCTGGAGGGAAAGGTCATGGCCTTACTTGGATTCCAGGACTGGGAACAAGGAAAAGTGCTTGTAGGTGGGTTTTTAAAAAAACACGTGTCCTTCTACTTAAGCACAAGGCGCAAAAGACAGTAGTTCCTTGATTTCTGTAAGGGACATTATATTATAACTTTTATCTACAGATTTGCTGTTGATAAAAAAAAAAACCTGGCACCACCTGTACAGAAAAATGGGCCTTGGAGAAATAAAAAAGAACACAAGGAAATTAAAAGATCTTTGTGAGGCTGGGGGATCTGCATGAAATGAGCTGCTTACAGAAGTTACATGGCACATTTAGTAAACACCATTGACTCAACTCCCATGCACGCACATTCTGACTACTGGTCCACCCCACTCCCACTGTTCTCTATCAGCTCAATCCACACGATAACTGTTGTCATCTGACATCTTCTCCCTTCATGACAATTTATCCCTAATCCTTGCGCACGATTTCCCATCCAACAGCCTCTTTTGCTGCCAGGGATCAGTGCAGCGGGTGAAGAATTCTGCCTCCCCCACCCCATTTTTTCCCTCAATTACCGGAGGCTGAGGAGACTCAGCCTCTTTTCGAAGATTGCCCAGCTGTTGTTTTGGGACGGTCACACCAGGCGGTATCGGGGTCTTTGCGCTGCTCACACCCAAGATGGGCCCTTGCACTAATGTCAGGCCTGGGCCCTTGTGTATCAGCAGCTCGAGATATCCTAGCAACCAAAACCCGACCTCATAAAGGCACTGGTTCTGTCAGTTGCGCTTGCAACCAATAAGCGGGGGCATGAGGTTGAAAAGATCCCTGAGTTCTCAGTCGAGAATCAGAACTTCCGCAGGGAGGGGCAAAGAAGTCTCAAACGTGTGCCAGGCAGGCATCTTTCAGCCCTTTTGTGTCTGAGAGGGCCAAGAAATGGATGGGCATGAGGCTTCTTACATTCAGTGGCATAGCTGTGTAGATTTGTCCTGGGTTTTGTTTTCCTGCCATGGAAATCTGTTGCACAAAGTATAGCTATTTAGACCAGTGATATCTGGTATGTTTGATCTTTTGTGGGGTGAGGAGGTTTGCATAGCTTGGGTATGGCAGGGAGAAGACAAGGAGAATTCATACACAGAAGCTACCAGGGTAACTTATATGGAGGAAAGAACAGTCTATGATGAGGGATGCTGCTCTGCAGGTGATGTGTAACCTTGAGTGCTGTGTGCGGGTCTGAGGCAACTCTAGAGTTGCCAGGCTTTTGGTCTATGTAGACTAGCAGACTGCTGTGGTGTACACATTGTAAAGGGGAGGTAGTCAGGGTCCTACTAGAAGACCCTTTTCATGGAGTGAATGGGAGTTTTGTGGATGTGCTTTACTTGTCAAATTCAACCTTTTCACTGTGTAAAGTACCCGGCCCCGGCATTTCAACCTGTCATGTGCTTGATATACATAACCAGGTGTTTCAAACAATAAGTAACTTAACTACTTTGGTTATGTCTGAAATTGCTCCTCTATCAGGTAAAATAATGACCTCCGCTCTCATACATTAATTTGTTTTAAAAACAAATTAGAGAGTCAATGTGGTGTTGTGGTTAGAGGGTCAGACTAGTATCAGGGATACCCAGTGTTGAATCCTGACTCTGCCATGGAAGCTTGCTGGGTGACCTTGGGCCAGTCACACACTACAGAGTTGTTGTGAGGATAACATGGAAAAGTTCTTGCTTAGCAGCTATGTAGAAAATCTCCCGCAAGCCTTCCCTTTATATGTATAGGGAGACCTGCTTGTATGCCAGTGAAAGCTGAATATTGAGGGAAAGGGCCTGAAATTTCCTCTCACCCATATCATGAGATCAAGAAAATTACTAATGCTAGCCTTTGTCCTTTGTCTAAAGCAGTAACTTGAAGTCGATTGAACTTTTACGTTTCTTTGTGCAGCTGAAATGCACAATGGATCAAACGTGGTCTTAATTAATACCTTTCTGTAAAGGTTTAAAATTTTCAAAGCCCTTGTCAGTAATCCTTTTATCAACTCTGCAAAGTACATCAGTACTATTGTCCTCTTATATGTGAGGAGGCTGTGGCGAGTGGTTTGCATGTGGCCACCTAGAATGTTCATCATAAAAACAAGATCTGAGCTGAGGTTTCCTGGGTCAGAGGTCACACTCATAACCACCACACTAATAAGTAGTGCCATACCAGAGAAGGCAGAGTGAGTTAAGCAGAAGAGATTGAGGAATCCTTTTAGGATATACTAATTTTTCTTCCTAGTCTTTTGTTACTATAGAACAGGGGTGGGGAACCTCCGGCCCGCGGGCCGAGATAATTTTGTCCGGCCCCCGGCCTGCCTGCCGAGGCTGAGAGCTCCACAGCCCACCTGCCGAGGCCAGGAGCTCCACGGAGCTAGCTATTGCTAGCCAGGCCCTCCTCTCAGCATTTCAGGCTTCACTGGGAAGTGGGAGCACATGCACAAAAAACTGAAGGCTGATTGGATGATTGTGGGGGCATTTCCCCTAAGTCTCCCGGCTTCCTGTTCCTTGCTTTCTGTTCCTCGTGAGAGAGAACACGTGCGTCTGGCCGGCTCTCTCAGCACCCCTCCCCTTCGCTGCAACCTACAAGCTTTTTCCAGGTGAGTGGGTGGTATGCCACCCACCTTCCGCTGGCCCGGTGGGCCCCTACGTGGCCCTCACCTTGCGCTCCCACGAGGCCAACAGCTCTCCAGCCACATGCTGTCTTTGAACCTTCCTCCCCCTCCTAGCTTGTTTGTGAGCCGAGCAGCCGGGTGCTCCCCCAGCCACAACCCCATACCATGGCCTGAAGCTGCTGGGGCAGCCGAAGCTACGCGGCCAAAGCTCCCGTCTCCATTCTTCCCCGCCCCGTGTGCTTGCTGCGCCGCCACCAGAGGGTCCCCGCCCAACCCTCCCCATGCTCCATTCCCCCTGGCCCCATGCTAGTCGCGCCACCGCTGGAGGGTCCCCTCCTAGCCCTCCCTGTGCTCTGTTCTTCCTGCCCCCCACGCTTGCCACGCCGCTGCCAGAGGGTCCCTGCCCAACCCTCCCCGTGCTCCATTCCCCCTGGCCTGTGCGCTAGTCGTGCCACCACCGGAGGGTCCCCACCCAGCCCTCCCTTTGCTCTGTTCTTCCCGGCCGGCATGCTTGCATTTGTGTGTGTGTGTGTGTGTGTGTGAGATCCCCATGTGGGGGAGGGGATGCTTCCCCCTATCACGTGGGTGAGTGCGTGTGCGTGATCCTGGGCTGCTGGGTGGCCTGGAGAGCGAGTGAGTGAGAGAGAGAGAGAGAGAGAGAGATCCCCATGAGGGGTGTGTGTCTCTTGGGGAGGGGAAGCCTCCCTTTCCTTCCTTCCTTCCTTCCTTCCTTCCTTCCTTCCTTCCTTCCTTCCTTCCTTCCTTCCTTCCTTCCTTCCTTCCTTCTCTTTCCTTCTCTTTCCTTCTCTTTCTTTCCTTCTTTCCTTCCTTTTTTCCTTCCTTCCCTCCCGACTCTGCATAGCCTCTGCTAGGGTTGCCAACCTCCAGGTGGTGGCTGGAGACCTGGCAACCCTAACTTCTACCCCCCCCTTCGCCGGGAGAGCTATGCCTGGTATGGCCCCCGAATGATGTTATAAATACGCAAATAGCCCTTGGCAAGAAAAAGGTTCCCCACCCCTGCTATAGAATTAAGGGGTAAGGTTATTCAAAATGTTTTCTTGCTTCCCTCTTTAAAAGAAAAAAGAAAAAAAAAGAACAGGTGAATGCTTCATACAGTTACCTTTACATGAAACAAAAAGCTGATTGTAAATGAAAAGTGAATCTCTGAACAAATAACTGCAGGCCTAAATCTATTATCTATTTGACAAAATAATGTAAGCAAAAATGCCAACAAAAATAATTTTATTGTATTTTTATGAGAAGGAGAACTGAAGCACATAACCTTGTGCTAATCAGGTGATCTACCCACACACACACACACACACACACACACAAAGTGTTGACATGGCATCTGAATATTATCAGTTAATTCAGTCACTGGAGAGCTGTTTGATAAGCTAAGAGGATGTCATTTTTCTTTTATTGCAGTAGGCTCTATCCTAGAGATTACTGCCTAGGAAAGCTACAAAAGCCTCTTAGCTCTTGTGCTTGTAACACATCTTAATAAATAGAAAGGACTATTTTAGTGAAAAGATATTTTACCGTTCTTCATTTGTTAGACACTTCTGCTTTAAATACTGACAGTGTATATAATTCAAAAGCATAGGGTATATGTTCATGAAATGTAGATGGTAAGAGGGAGAATAATTAGAATGCCATATTTTTCTTGCCAGACATTCTGTGCCTAGAAGTGAGAAATTCAATGAGTTGGATTATACGAAATGCAAGCACAGCATAAATGAGCTGATCTTTTCCTCCAGCCACCCCTTGAAAAAACCTGATGTTGGACATCATGGGACCTGCTTGAACAAAAAAATGTTGCATAGCCTGAGGAAGTTGCACTGAGGAGGGAATCTGGACAAAATCACCTCTAACATTGTCTTCTGCCAGTGGTCTTTCCATCAGCATATTTGCTGATTCCCCCCCACCCCGCTTTACCATGGGCTCTTTGTCCATATGGATTT
Source organism: Euleptes europaea (assembly GCF_029931775.1). Lineage (NCBI taxonomy): Eukaryota > Metazoa > Chordata > Lepidosauria > Squamata > Sphaerodactylidae > Euleptes > Euleptes europaea. Next base: position 12,772,535 of record NC_079326.1, read on the forward strand.
CATGATGACTTTGAGGATCAGCTTTTTGGGAGGGCTCAGGAGATTACGGGGGAGTTGGGAAAGATGAGTTTCTTCCACTCATGCTTCATAGGATCCAACCTAATAGAAATAAGGTATTGATTTTAAAATCAAAGCCAGCATGGTGAAGTGGTTACAGTGTCAGACTACAATCTAGGAGAATCAGGTTCGAATCCCTACTGTGCCATGAAAACTTGCCAGGTGACCTTGGGCCAGTCACACACAACCTAACCTTAGAGTTGTTTTGAGGATAAAGCGGAGCAGAGGAGAATGATGTCAGGCCACTTTGGGTCCCCACTAAATAGAAGAGTAGGGTATGTATAACTGGAGTTGTTTTTAGGGTTCTGTTCTAATACAGGTTCAGCAGAGGTTTTTAAGTAAAGGCTCATTATGATTCATGGTTGAAGAGAAAAGTAAAGGCTTGTTTTAGTTTGGGCCAGTCACACACTCTCAGCCCTAGATGGGAGACCTCTAAGGAATACCAGGGTCATGACATGGAGGTAGACAATGGCAAACCACCTCCCAACACTCTCTTGCCTTGAAAACCCTAAGGGGTTGCCATAAGTCCGCTGTGACTTGACGGCAAAGAAAAAAAGGATGTATTGCTCCTTGCTTGAATTTTGAATGACATTTGGACATTTGGGCCTTGCTGGACTCTGTTTTTTCAAATGAGATAACCCTCATTTTTTGTTTTTTCTTCGGAGAATTCAAGTCTTTAATCTAACACCTACAGCAATTAAATTACTGTCTGTGAGTCTGTCAGCATCTAGAATGCTAAAGGCAGGCATGACAAGGTTTTAAAATCTGGACCTGGAAAATCTGGGTTTTGTCCTTCATTTTTTAATTTTTGTAACTTCTGGCCTGATGAAGAGTTCTAATTATCTCAGAAGCTTGTTATTATATTTTGTGTCATTTTGGTTGACCCCACTTAAACATATTAAATGGATTTTGTTTCTTGTTCTGTGAAATATAAGTCAAGTTTGGCAGGGCTGAATTGGAAGTGTACAAATCCCTGGGCCAGACAGTATGCACCCAAGAGTGCTCAAATCTTTTTAGAGAACTTGCAGAGCCTTTGTCCACCATCTTCCAGGCCCCTTGGAGGACGGGAGATGTACCACAAGACTGGGGGGTGAATGTTATCCCAATTTTCAAAAAAGGGGGGAGGGACGACCCAGGAAACTACAGGCCAGTCAGTTTGCCCTCTGTCCCAAGGAAGATACTGGAGCAGATATTAAAGAGATCAATCTGCGAGCATCTGAAGGACAACTTGGTGATCCATGATTTGTCCCCAACAGGTCCTGCCAGACCAACCTTGTTTCTTTCTTTCATCAAGCAATGAGCTTACTGGATCGAGAGAATACGGTTGATGTTGTTTACTTGGATTTCAGTAAGGCTTTTGACAGGGTTCCCCATGATGTTCTGATGGGTAAACTAGAGGACTGTGGACTGGACCCCAGGATAGTTAGGTAGATAGGGAACTGGTTGGAGAATCATACTCAAACAGTAGTTGTCAATGGCATTTCATCTGAATGGAGAGAAGTGTCCAGTGGGGTGTCACAGAGTTCAGTTCTGGGCTGGGTACTTTTCAATATTTTAATAAATGTGATACAGCGACAAAAAAAAGGAAGCTAATGTGATCTTTGGGTGCATCAACAGAAGCATAACATCCAAGTTGCAAGATGTCATAGTTCCACTGTACACTCCATTAGTCAGGCCACACCTGGAGTATTGGGTGCAGTTCTGGAGGCCTCACTTCAAAAAGGATGTGGACAGAATGGAGCGGGTGCAGAGGAGAGTGACAAGGGTGATCAGGGGCCTGGAGACCAAGCCCTATGAGGAAAGACTGCAGAATTTGGGAATGTTTAGTCTGGAGGAGGTTGACGGGGGACATGATTGCTCTCTTTAACTATTTGAAGGGCTGTCACTTAGAGGAGGGCAGGGAGCTGTTCCTGTTGGCAGCAGAGGATAGGACTTGCACTGATGGGTTTAAATTGAGGGTGGAAAGGTACCAGATGGATGTTAGGAAATTGTTTTTTACAGTAAGAGTTGTTTGACAGTGGAATCTAGGGAGGTGGTGAGCTCCCCTTCACTGGCAGTCTTGAAGAAGAGGCTGGACAAGCATTTGTCAGGAGTGCTGTTGGCTGATCCTGCATTGAGCATGGGGTTGAACTAGATGGCCTGTATGGCCCCTTCCATTTCTATGATTCTATTATTGTTTTGCAGAGGTAGGGTTGTGAGACTCCTTGGGAGTCATAGATTGCAAGATGGTGAACAAAGATTTAAAATAAATGATGATCCACTCAGTGCAATATGGGCATTATAGCCCCCAGAAAGGGATGGTGAAGAATGCCTCATTCCAGGCATTGCTGGGGTGCTGGGACCTGTAACAGCATTGTTTTGTTGTGTGGTAAGCAGTCCAGCAATTTTTATGAGAATGTGAATTATTCCTGCTGACAGGAGAACATAAAAGCCTTAGTAAGAATGTACTACTTTGAATGTTCTCTGTACTTGTGGGGGGAAGGGGGGTGAGAGAAGAGAAAATTTTGTTAGGCAAGCTGTTTTAAGGGCACAGAGTCCTTTAGATGCCACCATTCTTCATCATTATTTCCTCCTAAGGGCTAAGTCACATCACAGGTCATGTAGTCTCAGTTCATCACATATTTACAGCAATGTGTTTCCCTACCCACTTCTATATAACTTACACTGTCAAAAGCAATCATACTGAAATGTGGTCATATATAATATGTAATGAATTTGCATGCAATGATAAATACATTTCATGTACTTAAGCTCTTTTTGTCCAAAATAAATCACTTTGTGATAGCTGCATTGCAGGCTTTTAATTCTTTTAATTTCCTATCTTCCGGAGTGAAGACACGCTTTGTCATTATGTTCTGGAGGGTAAAAAAGCACGATTTCAATACAGTGCCTGCTGGAAAAGGACAATAAGTTTAAAGATGACATTTTCAAAGGAGGCTGAAGTTGGTTCCTTATTCCCAGTTCGTTCCCTATTCCCAGTTCCTTATTCACATTTCCTAGTTCCTGAATGATTTTGCGGACATTACAAAAGCTCTACACCCCAAGATATGGATTGGACCACCACATATGATACACCCCCACATTCAGGGGACCGTGCCCTTCGAGATGGCGCATGCTGGGTCCTGGTCCAAAGTTCGGTTCTTGTGCCAGCGGCTCCCAAGGGGGGTGCCCCCAGGACAGATGCCCATACAGGCACTGCACCCCAAAATAATCTTTGGACCACCCCAAATGACACATCCCCACACTCCAGAGACTGTCCCCTCCAAGAAGACATGCAGTGGTGCCCGGTCCAAACACTGGTTCTGGTGCCATTGGCTTGTTTTTGGGTTCCCCCCCCCAGAAACCTGTATTGCAAAGAGGTTTTGAATAAGGAACTGGAGCTCTGCACCCCAAAATATGAATTGGACCACCACATATCATACACCCCCACATTCAGGGGACTGTGCCCTTCGAGATGACATATGCTGGGTTCTGGTCCAAAGTCCGGGTCTTGTGCCAGCGGCTCCCAAGTGAGGTGCCCCCAGGGCCAAGGCACATGCAGACCCTGCACCCCAAAATAATCTCTGGACCACCCCAAATGACACATCCCCACACTCCAGAGACTGTCCCCTCCAAGAAGACATACAGCGGTGCCCGGTCCAAACACTGGTTCTGGTGCCATTGGCTTGTTTTTGGGGCCCCCCCCCAGAAACCTGTATTGCAAAGAGGTTTTGAATAAGGAACTGGAGCTCTGCACCCCAAAATATGGATTGGACCACCACATATCATACACCCCCACATTCAGGGGACCGTGCCCTTCGAGATGGCGCATGCTGGGTCCTGGTCCAAAGTTCGGTTCTTGTGCCAGCGGCTCCCAAGTGGGGTGCCCCCAGGACAGATGCCCATACAGGCACTGCACCCCAAAATAATCTTTGGACCACCCCAAATGACACATCCCCACACTCCAGAGACTGTCCCCTCCAAGAAGACATACAGAGGTGCCCGGTCCAAACACTGGTTCTGGTGCCATTGGCTTGTTTTTGGGGCCCCCCTCCCCAGAAACCTGTATTGCAAAGAGGTTTTGAATAAGGAACTGGAGCTCTGCACCCCAAAATATGGATTGGACCACCACATATCATACACCCCCACATTCAGGGGACCGTGCCCTTCGAGATGGCGCATGCTGGGTCCTGGTCCAAAGTTCGGTTCTTGTGCCAGTGGCTCCCAAGTGGGGTGCCCCCAGGACAGATGCCCATACAGGCACTGCACCCCAAAATAATCTTTGGACCACCCCAAATGACACATCCCCACACTCCAGAGACTGTCCCCTCCAAGAAGACATACAGAGGTGCCCGGTCCAAACACTGGTTCTGGTGCCATTGGCTTGTTTTTGGGCCCCCCCCCCCCAGAAACCTGTATTGCAAAGAGGTTTTGAATAAGGAACTGGAGCTCTGCACCCCAAAATATGGATTGGACCACCACATATCATACACCCCCACATTCAGGGGACCGTGCCCTTCGAGATGGCGCATGCTGGGTCCTGGTCCAAAGTTCGGTTCTTGTGCCAGCGGCTCCCAAGTGGGGTGCCCCCAGGACAGATGCCCATACAGGCACTGCACCCCAAAATAATCTTTGGACCACCCCAAATGACACATCCCCACACTCCAGAGACTGTCCCCTCCAAGAAGACATGCAGCGGTGCCCGGTCCAAACACTGGTTCTGGTGCCATTGGCTTGTTTTTGGGTTCCCCCCCCAGAAACCTGTATTGCAAAGAGGTTTTGAATAAGGAACTGGAGCTCTGCACCCCAAAATATGAATTGGACCACCACATATCATACACCCCCACATTCAGGGGACTGTGCCCTTCGAGATGACATATGCTGGGTTCTGGTCCAAAGTCCGGGTCTTGTGCCAGCGGCTCCCAAGTGAGGTGCCCCCAGGGCCAAGGCACATGCAGACCCTGCACCCCAAAATAATCTCTGGACCACCCCAAATGACACATCCCCACACTCCAGAGACTGTCCCCTCCAAGAAGACATACAGCGGTGCCCGGTCCAAACACTGGTTCTGGTGCCATTGGCTTGTTTTTGGGCCCCCCCCCAGAAACCTGTATTGCAAAGAGGTTTTGAATAAGGAACTGGAGCTCTGCACCCCAAAATATGGATTGGACCACCACATATCATACACCCCCACATTCAGGGGACCGTGCCCTTCGAGATGGCGCATGCTGGGTCCTGGTCCAAAGTTCGGTTCTTGTGCCAGCGGCTCCCAAGTGGGGTGCCCCCAGGACAGATGCCCATACAGGCACTGCACCCCAAAATAATCTTTGGACCACCCCAAATGACACATCCCCACACTCCAGAGACTGTCCCCTCCAAGAAGACATACAGCGGTGCCCGGTCCAAACACTGGTTCTGGTGCCATTGGCTTGTTTTTGGGTCCCCCCCCCCAGAAACCTGTATTGCAAAGAGGTTTTGAATAAGGAACTGGAGCTCTGCACCCCAAAATATGGATTGGACCACCACATATCATACACCCCCACATTCAGGGGACCGTGCCCTTCGAGATGGCGCATGCTGGGTCCTGGTCCAAAGTTCGGTTCTTGTGCCAGCGGCTCCCAAGTGGGGTGCCCCCAGGACAGATGCCCATACAGGCACTGCACCCCAAAATAATCTTTGGACCACCCCAAATGACACATCCCCACACTCCAGAGACTGTCCCCTCCAAGAAGACATGCAGTGGTGCCCGGTCCAAACACTGGTTCTGGTGCCATTGGCTTGTTTTTGGGTTCCCCCCCCCAGAAACCTGTATTGCAAAGAGGTTTTGAATAAGGAACTGGAGCTCTGCACCCCAAAATATGAATTGGACCACCACATATCATACACCCCCACATTCAGGGGACTGTGCCCTTCGAGATGACATATGCTGGGTTCTGGTCCAAAGTCCGGGTCTTGTGCCAGCGGCTCCCAAGTGAGGTGCCCCCAGGGCCAAGGCACATGCAGACCCTGCACCCCAAAATAATCTCTGGACCACCCCAAATGACACATCCCCACACTCCAGAGACTGTCCCCTCCAAGAAGACATACAGCGGTGCCCGGTCCAAACACTGGTTCTGGTGCCATTGGCTTGTTTTTGCCCCCCCCAGAAACCTGTATTGCAAAGAGGTTTTGAATAAGGAACTGGAGCTCTGCACCCCAGAATATGGATTGGACCACCCCATATCATACACCCCCACATTCAGGGGACTGTGCCCTTCGAGATGACATATGCTGGGTTCTGGTCCAAAGTCCGGGTCTTGTGCCAGCGGCTCCCAAGTGAGGTGCCCCCAGGGCCAAGGCACATGCAGACCCTGCACCCCAAAATAATCTTTGGACCACCCCAAATGACACATCCCCACACTCCAGAGACTGTCCCCTCCAAGAAGACATACAGCGGTGCCCGGTCCAAACACCGCTTCTGGCATCCGAGAGGGCATATGCTTTGTCCTTGTCCAAAGCCATGGAAAATCTGAATAAGAAACTGTAAGGGACTTTTCTTGGGAGCTAACTTTGAATGCACCAAGGAGGCTACACCCTTATGTTTAAGGAACAAGAAAATATATTTACATGCCCTTGGCCACTGATGGCCCTGATGCCAAGGAAGTTGACAATACAGCTAACTGTGATCCTAGTGTATATGGACCATGAAATTATAAATCATACAAAAATGGAACTGCATACTTGTTTCAGATGCTTTTTATTGACTGTCCCTGGAAATGTGAGTCTATTCTCCAGGTGAGGCAAGGAACATTAGGTGCACGACTGACGTATAGCAACAATGTGGTTGGGAAATGGATGTCGTTTGAGAAAATTGCTGAAGACAGCTTCTGTAGCCTCTATGTTGCCATGTCCTGAGCTCTGTAGTTCCTTCAGTCCATCATATAGATGCCAGTGGCCCTTCATTCCAAATTTATGGAAGCAAACAAAATGTTGTCCTGTGTTATAAGTTATGCCAACAACTTTGTATCTGGACAAGAGAAAACATAATTGTTTATTATATACAGTTGTTAATGTGTTGCACTGTTGGGGTGGGGAGATGGGAGGAATGCAGTCTAATTTTTTTCCTGTTGACTTTATGAGCAAGTAGAAAGCACATCAGGAGCCCTGTGGTGCAGAGTGGTAAGCTGCAGTACTGCAGTCCTAGCTCTGCTCACTACCTGAGTTTGATCCTGACAGAAGTCGGGTCCAGGTAGCCGACCCAAGTTTGACTCAGCAGTACAACCTTCTGAGGTGGGCAAAATGAGTACCCAGTTTGCTGGTGGTGAAGTGTACATGACTGGTGAAGGCTATGGCATACCACCCCATTTACAAAGTCTGCCTAGTAAATGCTGGGATGTGACATCACCCCATGGGTTAGTAATGACCCGGTGCTTGCACAGGGGACTACCTTACAATTTAAAGAAGACATCAGGTTTTTTACTTCATAGATATTCAATTACAATGAAGCATAATAATGTGTTTAAAGTTGAAAATTGAGCTTGCGACATACATAATGCTAAGCACTGAGATCTCAGCTGGGAAGTTCCGTGGGTCAAATTGGTCTGTATTTCTGTATGGAGTTTTGACTGCAACAGTAATAAGCAGCATACATGGTAGTCCATTGGCAAATAAACGAGAGCCCAATTGGCGTGTGCCTCCGCAGCTTTTTATAGTGATTCTGAAATGGACATTGAAAGGGTGCTTTGAGTATATCAGAATGATTTCAGTCATCAGATGATGTCCTTATCACAGTTTCATAACATAAAGTTGACAAAATAAATCCTTCATTTTTAAAGTCACTTTCTACATTTTAACTCTTGATCAGACCTACTGCTGCACACACACACACCCTAATTTCAAGTTTGGGAAATGGGGATTACTTGGCCTTGTCACGTAGCCCCCCCTCCCCCATCTCAAGAAAAAACATTACATAGACAAATGAAATAATTGGCCTGGTTACATACCAACATCTAGAAAATCCATTTTTTCTGTTTGGTTTGCAACCCAATTTAAATTGCAAAACCTGCCCTCCATAGGGATGAAAGATTGAACAATGTGCTGTCATCTATATTTGTGTGACTTCCACATGTGCTGTAAGATCTGACTGAATTAGTCAAATCACAAATACATCATAGACAATATAACACTTACCTGCTACCTTGGGGACATGTGAGCCAAGCATTCTGTTCATTGATGGTCTTTTTTTTCACAACAAAGTGCATGGGACATGGCAAAGAAGATGGTTCATCAAATAAATTTAGTGCCTCCTGGACTTCCTTGGCATCATTCAAACTATGTTCACAATAATAAAACCAATAAAAGAACTTTACTGACCAATAATGATGATACAAGACATCACATACATAACTTCATAGATTGGTTGACGTTCGAGCAATGCATACTCACCACACAACCATCTCTGCAGACGTAACATGATGTTCCTTTTTTGAGCAATCTTTGTTGTCACAGGTGGAGTACTGAATGGTAAGCAAGAAGTAGGAAAGCTGTGAGATCACCATCTCTTCTTCAGTTCCATAGCAGTCCCATAAACTCTTTCCCTTGAACCTCTCGAATTGCAACAGCCATTCAATTTTCCCTGTACTCCATTTCTTTTCCTGAAAGGCATCATTTACTCTGAGAAGAATGTTGGCTGTTTCCACAGTGTTCTGCAATGCCTGGATCTCTTTTTTCAGTTGTGGGTATTGTTCCATGCTCATATGAATGATGTACAGAAGATTGTCAATGGTGCAAGTGTTTGTGAGGACTATCTTTCTCCTCTGTAATCGAGCTGTTCCATTCCAAGGAGGACAGTCAGAATCTCCATTTTTTTCTTTGTGCAGGGACACCGGTGGAGCTCTGTAGTATTTTGGAACTTTCTTGGCTGTTGATTGTGGGCGTTTGCTCCAAGTTTCTTCCAGAGTCAATGGATGTGGAATATCTTTGATTTTTTCTGTGTTCTTTGAGGGCCTTCCTTTTTTAAATTGCTTCTTTTGATTGCTTTCCTTGAAGATGCCTATTGCAGCCACACGTAGTTTTCCCTGGATAGTATCTTTCATGATCTCAACAAATTCTGCTGGTCTTCGATGAAGCTTGGCATTCAGAACTTGATTCTTAACAATTCTGAACCAATTTTCAGCAGTAGAATTACTGTCTCTGGTTTGGGGGCACTGCTTAGCCTGCAGCATAATTCCACTCCATAATGGCAGTGTCCGAGTGTATTTAGAGAGCAGTTTCTTAAGTTCAGTATTGTAGTAGACGTTGGGCTGTAAAGCACTGTTCAGCACCTCATCTTCAAAGTTATCTTGTGGAATTAATTTGGCAAATGGTGATGCCTGATATATAGAGTCCAACGGTGTCTCCATGATATCATCTTTCAAATGGGAGTCTTGATCACTTACTGATATTGTTTGGTTTTTCAAAGCCTCTTTTACAGTGCTGACTGCCACCCTACAAGCCTCTGTAATGTATTTAGTACCAAAAATAATGGCGAGGCATTTAATAAGTTCGCCACATTCTTGTATGGTTGTTCCATTTTGAAGCAGTGCAAATGAGTATAGGAAAACATTCCTCACATCTCTTGAAAGCTTTAACTTACTAACATGTCCAACTATAAGTTTTATCATATGCGCTGCACAGATATGTACTACTGTGAAATTGATTGTTCTATCATTAACACAGACTTCATAACACATGAAGAGGTACTGAAGTGGTGTCACATGATTGAAAACCTCTGTGACAGCATGTATTAAAGCCCAGCTATGGTCACATTCTATTTTCTGAGGCTTCAGATGGCGTCCCGTGATTCGAAATGCATCACGTGAAAGTAATGCCAGCCAGTGAGAAATAGTAGGAGTGCTCTGGTCTGAGGTAAGCATCTCCGCTACTGGAAGTATACATGATGAGTCTGAGGGTACTCTGGTGCACAAGTCATAGTATAAAATTTGGTGTTTAATTGCAGGTTGCCTCTTTACAACAGATCCTGTGGCATCAAGGTATAGCTCACATAAACCTACTCTCTGAAGATCTGACAGCAGGTGAAGTTGCACTTCCATATACATGTGTAATGCAAAAGGTGATACAGCAATGTACTGAACATATGAATGACCCGTTTTATAAACAAAATGTTCAGCAGCATCCTGTTTCCCTTGTATGTTAATGCAGTCTTGGAAAATGTTGCAGTCTGTCCGCCCATCAAGATTACCTTCACTAGAAATTTTTTGGAGTACTGAAGAAGTCCTTATTTCATTGTGGTTGCCTGCAATTAATGCATTAGGATCACAACGATTGATGAGCCTAATCCTCAGCTGACTTGGAGTATCTCCTTTAAGTTCTTTTCTTAGTTTAATTCTTTCTGGAAGCCGTGTGTGTCTTTTGTATTCGTGGCCAATTTTGTGACAGATTTCTCCTTTCACATTGATATTGATTCTAACAGAATTTGCTTCCTTTTGAGGCCTATTCTTAATACTCATGTATAGCATAATGCACCCGTTAAATTTACATTTTGCTTTGCCATACCAAAATGGAGCATTTATTTTCCTAGAATTCTTGCTTTTAATGCGGTTGTATGTGAAAGTGAACACACAAAATTTATTGTACTCCTGAATTTTCCTCCCCAACACAGTTGCCCAACCAGCCTGTAATCCAGATTGTGATGTGTTGAAGTATATCTTCCTCCATTCACTTATACACAAAGTGATTGTAAAGGTTGGTAAGCATGAAGCTCTAAATTCCCCAGAAGTGGAAACAGGTAGCTCTGTAGAAAGCATCTGCTGCAAGGTAGAATTTCTAACCACCACCTCTCCATTGCTGAGACTCATCTCATTGTCTCCAGAAATAGATAGCTGATCATCATGAAGGTCAACAGTATTATCTTCAGATAGGTTATCATTGCTAAGTATACTGTTTTTGGTGTCCTCACAGATGGGACAAAGCCATGGTTTTTGCTGTGCAACATTAACTATAGATTCATGGCTTCTGTTAATTGTAGGAAACCAGTCTTTGCATTTATCACACTGCACAGAAGAGTGTGAAACTTCAGGCTTCTTTAAAAAACGAGATGTTTCCGCCTCTTGAATCTTTAGAATGGTTTTAGTTCTTAGTCCCCTTCTGTCTTCATGCCAAAAATTATACAGCCATTTCCTGAATTGTATAGTATTTGAATGTAACTTACTTGCTATCCTTCCCCAGATGGAAGTGTTCTTTCGATAGCCTTGTCTCTGTAGCAAAGGATACTCTTCCAAGAATGCATTTATGATTTTGTCCTCAAAGGCAGGATCATTGTGTCTGGATTTCCAAGGCATTTTAACAAACCGCAGACAATGACAGTGTTACACCAGTTAGATGGGTCTCCTCTTAATTTGGGGGAATCAGCAATATATATATACACACACACACACACACACACATACATACACCTGTTTGTAAATGTTCTAACACAACCTTGGGACAATGAACTGATTGCTTTTATATTACCTTTGAACATTTAGTTAGAAAGGAAAGGTGATAGAAATAGAGAGGCACAATACCCAGATTATTCGGAAAAAGTACTGTTAAGTATTCGCTATACATTTCCAGATGAGTGAAATGGTTTTGGGGAGAGTTTTCCCAGGAAGAAGGAATGATTCCAAGATCCCTGAATAGAATTTTAATTACTTAGGTAACGGCTGTCAGTTATAAAGTGACCTGCAAGTGGGCCTTTAACACAAATGCTAAGGGAGCTGATAACTACTCATTTGTCCTGGAGCCACCACACTTAGGAGCAGATGGCAGAACAAATGGCCTTTGAACCAGGACCCAGCACAAACCCCCTTGAAGAGCACAGTACCCTGAATGTATGATGTGTGGTGTATGATATGTGGTGCTCAAAACTTAATTTTGGGGTGCAGAAGGCTCACAAATGTCACAAACATTTCTTCACAATACAGGATTTTCAGGGGCCACCACAAATAGAAACAGGTGATACCAGAACCAGTGTGTGGACCAAGCAACACTGTATGTCCTTTTGCAGGGGACAGTAGTTCCCTGTACAAAACTTCTTTGCAACACAGGATTCGGGGGGGGGGCACCCAAAAAGAAGCCAATGGCACCAGAACCGGTGTTTGGACCAGGCACCGCTGTATGTCTTCTTGGAGGGGACAGTCTCTGGAGTGTGGGGATGTGTCATTTGGGGTGGTCCAAAGATTATTTTGGGGTGCAGTGCCTGTATGGGCATCTGTCCTGGGGGCACCCCACTTGGGAGCCGCTGGCACAAGAACTGAACTTTGGACCAGGACCCAGTATGCGCCATCTCGAAGGGCACAGTCCCCTGAATGTGGGGGTGTATGATATGGGGTGGTCCAATCCATATTTTGGGGTGCAGAGCTCCAGTTCCTTATTCAAAACCTCTTTGCAATACAGGTTTCTGGGGGGGGGGACCCAAAAACAAGCCAATGGCACCAGAACCAGTGTTTGGACCGGGCACCTCTGTATGTCTTCTTGGAGGGGACAGTCTCTGGAGTGTGGGGATGTGTCATTTGGGGTGGTCCAAAGATTATTTTGGGGTGCAGTGCCTGTATGGGCATCTGTCCTGGGGGCACCCCACTTGGGAGCCGCTGGCACAAGAACCGAACTTTGGACCAGGACCCAGCATGCGCCATCTCGAAGGGCACGGTCCCCTGAATGTGGGGGTGTATGATATGTGGTGGTCCAATCCATATTTTGGGGTGCAGAGCTCCAGTTCCTTATTCAAAACCTCTTTGCAATACAGGTTTCTGGGGAGGGGGCCCCCAAAAACAAGCCAATGGCACCAGAACCAGTGTTTGGACCGGGCACCTCTGTATGTCTTCTTGGAGGGGACAGTCTCTGGAGTGTGGGGATGTGTCATTTGGGGTGGTCCAAAGATTATTTTGGGGTGCAGTGCCTGTATGGGCATCTGTCCTGGGGGCACCCCACTTGGGAGCCGCTGGCACAAGAACCGAACTTTGGACCAGGACCCAGCATGCGCCATCTCGAAGGGCACGGTCCCCTGAATGTGGGGGTGTATGATATGTGGTGGTCCAATCCATATTTTGGGGTGCAGAGCTCCAGTTCCTTATTCAAAACCTCTTTGCAATACAGGTTTCTGGGGGGGGGCCCAAAAACAAGCCAATGGCACCAGAACCAGTGTTTGGACCGGGCACCGCTGTATGTCTTCTTGGAGGGGACAGTCTCTGGAGTGTGGGGATGTGTCATTTGGGGTGGTCCAGAGATTATTTTGGGGTGCAGGGTCTGCATGTGCCTTGGCCCTGGGGGCACCTCACTTGGGAGCCGCTGGCACAAGACCCGGACTTTGGACCAGAACCCAGCATATGTCATCTCGAAGGGCACAGTCCCCTGAATGTGGGGGTGTATGATATGTGGTGGTCCAATTCATATTTTGGGGTGCAGAGCTCCAGTTCCTTATTCAAAACCTCTTTGCAATACAGGTTTCTGGGGGGGGGGAACCCAAAAACAAGCCAATGGCACCAGAACCAGTGTTTGGACCGGGCACCACTGCATGTCTTCTTGGAGGGGACAGTCTCTGGAGTGTGGGGATGTGTCATTTGGGGTGGTCCAAAGATTATTTTGGGGTGCAGTGCCTGTATGGGCATCTGTCCTGGGGGCACCCCCCTTGGGAGCCGCTGGCACAAGAACCGAACTTTGGACCAGGACCCAGCATGCGCCATCTCGAAGGGCACGGTCCCCTGAATGTGGGGGTGTATCATATGTGGTGGTCCAATCCATATCTTGGGGTGTAGAGCTTTTGTAATGTCCGCAAAATCATTCAGGAACTAGGAAATGTGAATAAGGAACTGGGAATAGGGAACGAACTGGGAATAAGGAACCAACTTCAGCCTCCTCATTTTCAAGCTCCTGGTTTTTGTTTTTGTTTTAACCATGGAAAACACTGTACATCTCGACTTAGAAAGAGAGAGAAACTGGTGAGCTTGTGAATAGAAGGAGGAAAAAGATGAAAGCAAGTGTGAGCCATAAGGAGTAAATCAGTGAATGAGAAGGTGTGAAAGGGTCAGGTGGCTTACTAAGAAAGCAAAAGAAAAGATCAAATGATTGGACGCCCAGGGCTGGAAGAGGGTGAAGATAATTTACAGCGGCTTGGAGTGATGAGTGGAAAAGAAAGACAATAAAGTTGCCCTGCTGGGATGGGTGATTGAAAGGAACTGAGTTTTTTAAAAAGTACCACAGAACGGTGTACATGGTTGGGCTTGGGGATAGTGGCAGGTAACAGTGAAATAAAGGAACAATATAAATAGTAGACAGTAGTCTGTCATTTAGACCATGGACACTGTGGGCGTTAAAAAATAAGGATGGGTTTTTAAAGGGTTTTTTTAAGCTCGTCTGGGTGGGAGTTTGGAATACTTTTGAGAGACTGTAGACAGATGCCAGCATTTTTCATGATTATATAGCCTGAAGAGTTATATATGAAAACCAAAACAGCAACAAAGCTCTCAGTGCACAACAACATCTGGCCTGGATCTTAGCTTGGAAGAATGCAGACTCAGATGCTAAGTTATTCATAAGAGCATCCTTAACAGCAGCAGCATACCTTAGCCTTTTGGCTAAGATCATGTGTAGAACCTTGTAAAAGCTTTCCATTGGTTATGTATGGGTTCTCTTAGCTTTCTTCACCATTATCTGGAAGTTTTCACCATTTATACTGATACATGATGATTTTTTTTTTATTTTTTTGTCTAATTCATTTGTACACTGCCTTTCTACTCAATGGATACCCGAAACAGCTTACATTGTTCCCCTCACCCCCATGTTCTCCTCACCTCCATTTTATCTTCACAACAATCTTGCGAGGTAGGTTAGGTTGAGAGTGTGTAACTAGCCCATGGTCACCTAGCAAGTTTCCAAGGCACGAGTGGGGATTTGAACCTGGGTCTCCCAGATACTAGTCCAACACTCTTAACTCTCTTTCCCAAACTCTACCCTGCCCAATCCCTGCTCCCAAACCTCCAGGAATTTCCCAAGCCAGAAACGGCAACCCTAGACTTGAGCTGTACCTTCCAGAAGTCTAGTCATGAGAGAGGAGTCTGGAGAACTTGGATACATGAGGGGCAAAACTAATTCTGGCAAACTGGAACAAACCAAGGCAAACTCAGGCTAGACCCACAGTAGAACATATGTCAAATAAGAGAATCTAAGCAGAAGCAAGTACAAACTGTGAAAAAACCAAAACATGTTTTAAATGTTGGCATTCCATGGTTTAACTATGGTTTTGTTGGGGTTGGTTTTGGTGGGCACCTGCACATTGCATTTGGTTCGTCTAGGCTAGCAAAAGTGCACACCCGCCTTCAGTCTTTAGAGATTCTCTGGTTTGACAATGGTTCTGTTGGGCTTTCACTGCAGAGTAGGCCTGGGTTCTGGTGGGCACCTGCATGTTGCATTTGGTTTGTCTGGGCTAGCAAAAGTGCCCCTCTGGTTGATTTCTGTGTGTGCAATGATTCTCAGGTTTTACATCGGTTCTGTTAGGCTTTGCCACATTGCCTTGTGATTCTGCTGGATTCCTGGGTTCTGGTTTGGTTCTGTTGGGCTTGTGTTAGTTCTTGAGGTGGGAGGCATTGACTTGTGGTTGCTCACAGGCATGCCTCTTCATTTTCCCCCAGGAAACAATGGAGGATGGATAGGGGCACCCTCTTTGGGGGCCCATAAAATTGGACCCCCTAACCCAATCTTTACCAAAATTGAGAGTTCTTCTAAGAAGAGTCACCAGCAGCTATGATTGCAAACT
Organism: Euleptes europaea; assembly: GCF_029931775.1. Taxonomy (NCBI): domain Eukaryota; kingdom Metazoa; phylum Chordata; class Lepidosauria; order Squamata; family Sphaerodactylidae; genus Euleptes; species Euleptes europaea. The sequence goes on from NC_079326.1 coordinate 12,788,340, forward strand.
TGGTGCCTCTACCTAAAAGACAGCCCTGGAAATATTCCCCATAGGCTTTAATAGAGCTGAAAGGAGAACCCAACATTTTGTGGAACCTGGCGTGAATGTGCCAAATCAGCCCCCCCCCACTTTTAACAGAGGTTTCTTCCCTTTCTACTGCTGTAGCTGAAATGATCCTGAAAAAGCAAAACAAATTTTATTTTATTTTTTGCTTTTTTGGGATTGGGATTGCTGGCTACGTCTTAAAACACCATCTTTCTCAGCTGAGAAAATAGCTGAAATTTTTAGCTATTTTTTTGGTTCAGCTTTCCCAAATGCACACCCTTAATAATGAATGAATCTGTAAAACAAGAATGAGGATTTTCAAGGGTAGAAAAAAGGGGGTGAATGCCAAGCATACCAGTTTGATGTGTAAGTGTTGAATACACTTCTGAGTTTATTGGTTCTCGTAGGTTATCCGGGCTGTGTAACCGTGGTCTTGGTATACCAAGACCATGGTTACACAGCCCGGATAACCTACGAGAACCAATGAACTCTGACCGTGAAAGCCTTCGACAATACTTCTGAGCTTATTTAAAGAATGAGCAACTTGTTCAGTACCAAGGTCCACACTGGACATACCAAATAAGCAAGGGCATCAGAATCAGATATATTTTGCAGACAAAATTAACAATTTTGCATAATTAATAATTGTATCAACATAGCATATGCTATCTACTTCTGCCCTTTACCTCTCCCCCGCTTATGAAGAAACAGACTGTTCTTATGACTCTGCATTGGAAGAACATTTGGAGCTAAAGAATCAGTACTAGGAAAGTATCTCATTGCTTGCTTCTTGCTGCTTGTAGTCCTGACATGGTAAACTTAATATTAACCAACAGTCAAGAGTTGGTAGATGGGGTGAAGGTGGTGGAGACCTTAGGGGAAAGCAACCATATCTTCCTAGAATTCCTTTTGCAGTGGGGAACCAAGGAAGTTTGTAGCCAGGTGTGTTTGCTAGATTTTACTAGGGCAGACTTTAATAAATTCAGAGGCATGATGAGAGTCATTCCATAGGCAAGACTGCTGGAAGGGAAAGGAACAAGTGAAGGGTGGGCTTTCCTAAGACAAGAGCTCTTGCAAGATCAAGCCCTCACTATTTGAACAAGAAGGAGACATTGTAGGGGATCCAAGAAGCCAATGTGGATGAACAGGGAACTCCATGATGAGCTAAGGAAGAAAAAGGAAATGTTCAAGAAATGGAGGGAAAGATATACCTCTAACGAAGCGTATCTGCAGGTTGCTAGGCACTGTAGGTCAGCCATCAGAGAGGCCAATGCTCACAGTGAGCTAAGGCTGGCCAGGGGAGCTAGCTAAAAAAAAGCTTCAAATATGTGAGGAGCAAACAAGGTAAAAGAGGTGATAGGCCCACTGTTGGGTGAAAATGGAGAAACTCTGACAAAGGACAGAGAGAAAACAGAAAGACTCAATGCCTATTTTGCCTCAGTTTTCCCCCTGAAGAAGAGAATGGGCTCATCTAGAGATAGTAGTAGGCAAGGCATTGCTTCCGGGCTGCATGGAAAGAGAGGCTGTTGAGAAACACCTCGCTGCACTGGATGAGTACAAATCCCCCGGGCGAGATGGTATGCACCCAAGAGTGCTCAAAGAACTTTCTCGAGAGCTTGCAGAGCCTTTGTCCATCATCTTCTAGACCTCTTGGAGGATGGGAGATGTGCTACAAGACTGGAGGAGGGTGAATGTTATCCCAATTTTCAAAAAAGGGATGAGGGATGACCAAGGAAACTACAAACCCGTCAGTCTGACCTCTGTCCCAGGGAAGATACTGGAGCAGATTTTGAAGGGATCAATCTGCGATCATCTGAGGGACAACTTGGTAATCCAGGGAAGTCAGCATGGATTGGTCCCCAACAGGTCCTGCAAGATCAACCTTGTTTCCTTTTTTGACGAGCTTACTGGATTGAGGGAAGGCCGTTAATGTTTGTTTACCTGGATTTCAGTAAAGCTTTTGACAGGGTTTTGACAGTAAAGCTTTTGACGTTCCCCATGATGTTCTGAAGCGTAAACTGGAGGACTGCGGTCTGGACTCTGGGATAGTTAGATAGATTTGGATAGTTAGATGGATAGGGAACTGGTTGAAGAACCACACCAAAACAGTAGTTGTCAATGATATTTCATCTGAATGGAGGGAGTGTACAGTGGGGTGCCACGGGGCTCGGTTCTGGGCCTGGTGCTTTCCAATATATTTATAAATGATCTGGATGAGGGGGTGGAGGGACTATTCATTAAATTTGCAGGTGACACCAAATTAGGAGGAGCAGCGAACACACCAGAAGATAGAGATAGAATTCAATGAGATCTGAGGACACTGGACAAGTGGGTGGATTTAAACAAAGATGCAATTCAACAAGGATAGGTGCAGCATTCTACATCTGGGTAACAAAAATGAGAAACACGCATACTGGATGGGGAATACACTTCTGAGTAGCAGTGTGTGTAACAAGATCTTAGGATATGGATGGACTGTAAGCTAAATATGAACAGCCAGCATGATGCAGCAGCAAAAAAAAGGCTAATGCAATCTTCGGGTGTATCAACAGAGGCATAACATCTAGATCACAAGACGTTATAGTCCTGATGTACACCATATTAATTAGGCCGCACCGGGAGTATTATGTTCAAAAAGGATGGGACAGAATGGAGCAAGTGCAGAGAAGAGCAATGAGGATGATCAGGGGCCTGGAGACCAAGCCCTATGAGGAAAGGCTGAGGGAGTTGGGAATGTTTAGTCTGGAGAAGACGAGATTGAGGAGGGGACATGATTGCTGTCATTAAGTATTGAAGGGCTGTCACTTCGAGGAGGGCAGGGAGTTGTTCTTGCTGGCAGCAGACAACAGGACTCGCAATAATGGGTTTTGTTGCAATTTTGGTGCCAGTAGCTTTAAAAACAGCCCCTCCAGCCTCCTCGAAGGAGTCCCTCCTCAAAGGAATAATGGAGCTAAAATATATCAGAAAACGGCCCCCCACAAAAAAAAAACAGATCCAAATGCCAAATGTGTACTTGGAACCTGGGAAACTGGGACTATTGATATTTTTCAGCTCCTTGATATCCAGAGCTGAAAAAAACTGATTTTTTTTTTTTAGCTGTGCATACCTTGGTGCAAGTTTGGAAATCCCTCCCCCAAACCACCACCTCCAAACCTCTATAAACTCTCAGAGGTTTTATGCAAGCTAATTCCTCCTTCTCTCTCTCTTCCTTTTCTTTAGAATTTCAACTGTGTTTTGTGCTTCCAGGAGCATATTTGGTCCTCAGCAGACCATTGGGAGGCGGGGCTTGTTTTTTATTTGGTTGGTTATACAGTTACATTTTCCTGCAAAGCTGGAAAGTCCTCAGAATAAGTAGAAACCCTGATAATGTGTGTGAATGACCTGGCTTTGCTGCTTTCGTGATCAGCATGAACCGCTTAGTTCGTTTTTAAATAAAGAGAAATCTTCTGGTCAATAAGCCAGTGAAGAAAATGGAAAGTTGGAACACAGTTGGCTTACTAACATTTTCCTGAAAGGTTTAAATATGCACATTCATTTTTAGTAACGTATGGATGTTCTTGCTTTCACACCAAGAAAAATGATCTCTTTAAATATGGTGTTGAGCTATATGTAGTACAATATTTATTCACATTGTAATCTGTTATCACATAGATGCATACATTTATCTAATTGTTTTTGGATATTATGTACCTTTGATGCCCTAGATTTCATTTTGGCATGCATAGTTATGCCTCCTGATATATCTGGAGGGGCAATGTGTTTTAAAATGAAAAGCTGTCAATCCTAAATTTAGATAGTGTGGAAACATCAATAATGGTAAAGCATAATTTGCAAATTGTATTTATGGAGTCTTTTCCACCCCTCTCATCTTCTTTTCTTTTAAAGTCAACCACTGTGAATAAATTTAAACATACCACATCTAGGAACAGCTGATGGGAAAAACTGTTGCCAGCATTCCAATCCAATGTAGCAGTAATTTGTGTTCTCTTCAAACAATACAACTCTTCCATTTCACTGCAGTGAGATGTACTTATCTGTTCTGTTTATTGTGTTTCTTCACCCATGTGACCACTTTTTTCTTTTCTTTACTAAAAATCCAAACTCTGAGTAGGAGACCAAATGTGTAATTGTATGCACTCATTAATTCCTTTGATACTAATTATACCCAGGGCAAGATAATTTTAATTTCAACTCAAGGCTGCTTTCTGCACAGTCTTGTTGGCTTTTAAAACATGCTTGTGACAAATAGCTTTAAATAGATTCAAGTGAGGGTTCTTATATTTGGGGGAGGGTAATCTTCTGAACTTACTTGTCCTTGAAAATTTGGTGGGGGACCCAAAGATAATTCTGATTTTCAATGTGCATCCCTGGTGTTTTCATATTCCCTGTCAGGAAAATGTTTGGTTCAGAAAAACGTAGAAAGGTCTTCAACTTGCATGCCCTTTGGCTTTATTAGAAAGCTCAGGGGGCACCATTTATATTCAGATATTTTAAACTAATGCATATTTATGGAATTCAGAAGCACAATGGGCAAGATGCTTCTGTGTAAAGCATAGTGTGGAATGGAGAACTACATTGGTCTGCCCTTAAAGACAACTCAGAAACTCCAGTTGATGCAGGACGCTGCAGCCTGGCTACTATTGGGTGCTAGGTGGAACACAAGCCATACCAGTTCTGCAGACACTCCACTGTTTGTTTTTATAATAATTTTTATTTTTTTCAAAATATTTGTGCCTGTGGGGAATTTCCACATGTGGTTTGTAACACAGGTTGGATCCAGAAATCTTTCTCATTCAATCTCACCCAATTCCCCTTTCCTACAGCTACAGTTCAACAATTGATATAAATCATCAAAGGAAAGTAAAAAGCAATGGATTATTGTTGAAAATACAAATATATAGACAGACACTCCATTGTTTACCAATCAGTTACTAAATTCAGTTGAAAGTTATGGTTATCACTTACAACGCCTTGAATAGCCTTGGACCCACACACCCGCAGGACCACCTTTCCCACAATGCTCTGCTACAACAGCTTCACCCATCTGAATGAAAAGTTCCACTCTGCAAACAGGTAGGATTAGTAACTGCCGATTCATGTGCATGCTCAGTGGTTGTTCCAACCTTGTAGAACAGTCTGTCTGAGGAAGTCAGGAAGGCTCCCACACTTCTACCATTTCATAGAATGTGCAAAACAGGAGGAGGGCATTTTAAAGAAGAGATTAGAACTGTAAGTAGAATGAAACAGTCCACCTTTAAATTGGAATAGGATTGTAGTTCACTGCAATGATTATTGTAGGAATCGTCTGCTTTTATTGCATTGTCCTATACCAGGGGTGGGAAACGTCAGGCCCGGGGGTCGTTTAAGGCCCACGAAATAATTTGGTCTGGCCCTTCGTGGGTCCTGGCAGATCTCTAGCTCAGAAGGATCTAAGTCTAGCGATCTGCCCCCTCCCGCGGACAGGAATAGCCTCTATTCAAGGCAGATGTGAGTTTGTTTTGCTGAGAAAAGGAACCTTTTCCCCCCTTGCAAAAGAGTCTTTAGCTACGGAGCTGCTGGGACCACCCAAGAAACTGTGTTAACCCTTTCCCACCCGGGCCGTGGAGAAACATATTCCCTCTGTACTACAAGAGGGCTGGGGGCGGAAGTGGCGACAATGGAGGGGTTCAAGGGGGCAGGGCCAGAATGCACGGAGGGAGGAGTTCTTAGCCAGTGTGTCCTCATTTCATCCCTGCAGGTGGAGGTAGCAGGAGCCGGCTGTAGAATCAGGCCCCGACCATGCAGAGCAGGAGCAACTCCGGCATGCGGCTGGACGGCAACGCCCAGTTGGTGCAACAAACCATCCTGTGCCACCAAGTGGGCGAGTGCGCCACCAGTTGGATGCCTGCCTGCTTGCCCGTGCCGGGGGGGGAGGTCATCTGGGGCAGCCGCCTGCTTGGGGCTTGGTCGGCTAATTTTTAAATTGATCATTTCGTACAGCCCGCGAGTGATGTTATAAATATCATAACGGCCCTTGGTGGGAAAAAGGTTCCTCGCCCCTGTCCTATACCTTGTAATCCACTTTCTGTCTTGTTTACAGTGTACCCTGCCTTAGATATTTTGTTGTTTATATTCTCTAATTCTGTAATCCTAATCCAATTGCATTGTTCATTGGTTGTCCTATGATGTCTGATTGCGCTATTTTATATCCTGTAATCTGTCTTGAATCTCACTGAGAAAGGTAGACTATAAACAAACAAATAAAATGTATAATACCTGTTTACCAAGTAAAGTGCAACTCTTTGCAGAACTAATTACTCAAAATTCCTGATTTTGGGATTTCTAGATTCCTCTAAAGCTAGTTTTCATTGACCTGAAGTCAGCTGCATATCGTTTAATCTAAGATAACACTGGGCATAGGTTAACTCTTATTATAACATATAAAATATAACAGGTTGAAATTAAAATTCTTCTGTATAGAAGTGAAATTTGAACTGGACAGTTCTTGGCTGATAGCTCATATTCTCACTCACTCTATCACACCAATTCTAGAGGATTTTTTCTTTGAGGAATTGTATCTCCTCCTATGCCAGATGGAGTTCTGAAGGGAAGCATCAAAGCATGGTTGGAAAACCAGATGGGCCTCATGGTTAGTTAAGTCAGCCCTTATGCAAATTGTGAGCTGTTTTTCCGGAATATGTGGTTTGAAAAAATACGACTGCCATTGTTTAGAAAAGGTGAGAGATTCTACCTACATTTGCAATGTGTCAAAGCAGGAGATTACAGAAAAAGTACATAATGAAGGAAAAAGAGGCCCCAATGATAGAAGCACTGTAAGAGATTCTGACTACCAGAATTAAACTGATCTCCACCAACTAAGTCCTGCTTATAAATTATTTGCCCCATTGGATATATGCCAGTACTACTTGACTGATTAATGATGAACACAGGGAAAATTTTCAGGTTCTCTGTATTCTAAGCCACAGATTGCAAAATTCTAGAAGTAAGTGAATGGTATTGGAGTATTATTCTTCTGTGCTACTGTCTGTTTTCCCTAGGGCATCAACTACTGTCCATTTAAAGATCCAAGACAATGCACTTCTAGGATTTATTGGTGTGACCCAGTATAACCTTACCCAGTACCAAATGTTTCTTTCTACTGTTAGCAAAATAAATAACCCAAGCTGCCAGCTGACAACTAAACAAGAATCTTTCCGATGTTCTGTTTAATAATTTCATGCTCTGAATAGCTGAAGTAATATTAAACCTTCCTTCTCTTGTCCTATGGGCACATGCAGTGGTGATCTTTCTTTCTTCTAGCTAGTATGAGGAGTTAATTTTTCTGACTTCATCAATTTAATAAATAATAATGAAAATTTACACTAGAGGGAGCAGTTGCACCATCACTCACTGATTAGTGCTTATCTCTCAAGTCAGTTGCATGGCAACCTCATAAAGCAAGGAATATATGAAAGTACAATCCAAATTAAATGGTTTGGTCTTTTATGTAGCAAAGTTCCCAAAATGATTTATGGTAACTATTAGTGAAGTGTTTTATTCAGTACAAAGCAGAACGTGCTGTGTACAGAGTACAGCCCTCGCAACTCTGTAGGATTGGTGGCATAAAGCTCATTCCCTTCCTCCCTTCTAGGGATGTTTTGACTTCCCCCCCCCCTTCTTTTATTTATTTATTTATTTATTGCTGGAAATTATTGCAAAGTGGATGTGGTTAAGGAAACCAACCTTTATTTAGCTGTAAGGATCTTTAGAGGCTGAATGTGAAGAATCTTGAGAACATCAGATAATGGGTAAGTGAACTTTTATTTCTTACATTGGGGGGGGGGGCCCTGCATGCTATTTATTAGGCATTCTTTTCTTAGTAGCTTTAGTTTGGCATCTGTGTGCATTTTTAAGGTTCTTTTATAATAGCTGGTTGTATATGAAGGGGAACTTGTGGCTTTATGGGTGGTCTAGAAGAGGGGGTTTTGGCAGGTGAAGCTTGTCCTGAGGAAAGCTGCAGATGATAATATTCCCACCTCTGCCCAACAATTAAAGAAACAGAGGTATTTTTTCCTTCCTATCTGGTCACTTTACCTGCATCTCAATCCACTACCCAATTGTCACATGCCCCCAAAAGCATGACTGACCCTCAGGTTAGTTTTGAAATCTTAGCACATTTCATTTTTGTTTTTTAAGCTGCTGATCTCTATGATAGGATATTCTTGAAAACATGATCTGAATATTCCCATGGACTCTAAACCAGAACACCCCCAATTTTTTTGTTGCCAGATCTAATAATTTTAAGTCTCATCATGATTTTGCGTAGATAATTCATACTTAATATGTGAAAACTAGCAAATTTTACTGAAAGGAACCGAAAAGCTAATTAGCTGCCTAAAACAAATGGGTGAGCCCCATCTTTTAAAGATCGAATCAGCTGCTGTCAGTTGGTCAGACCAAGTTGGCTCTGATTACATGACCCTGACCTAAAAGGGCCCCAACTATGGAGCCCTAACAAAACCAGTCCAAAAAAAAGAAAAAGAAAAAGAAAAAGGGGAGAAAGCACAGAGCCATGCCTCTGAGCAAAGGCAAATAGCAGAACCCGAAAAGCCTATTCAGCTTTTTCTGGAATTGCCTATTCGGCTTTACCTCCAGGTTTTGGTGTTTGGTAAACCCGAATACCGAAAATTACCGAAACAGCTAATTTTGGGTTTATTTTCGGTTCAGGTTTATCGATATGCACAACCCTCGAGGACACTTCCTGATGTCAAGTTCCTAACTTGTGATAGCTGTAACCCTGGAGAAAACAGGATATTCTTTATAGAAGAGCTATTTCATTATCATGGACAAGAGGTGCTACCATTGCGAAAATTTGCAATAATGGCTACTCTTTCATCTGTGTTGATCTTGATAAGTATGTTTAAGGGAACCTTGAGCTATACATGGATCATCACAACTGTGATCTAGCTTGTAGCTGTCTGTTGCACTGGTCAGTCTGTGTAAAAGCATTACACAGTAAAAGCATTACTATCAACTTGAGGAAGTTGATGCATGGAAGCACCTCAGTTCTGCATTTTACTTATACTGCATTGAGTATGAGTGAGAACCTGTTTGTGTGTATGTTTTCCTGCTATCACAGTTTTTTACCATCTGTTCATGCCCCAGCACAGTTTGATGAGTCTATCAGGATGACAAAAATTCAAATGTATGGTGCTTGTTCAATGAAGCAACATTAGTAACAATAATTTTTATCAATTTTCAAGGTGTTCCTGATAAGCAAACATACCATTTTTGGTATGTAGTAAACATATTGTAAGTAGAAAACATGCAATTTTTGAGGGGTAACTTTATAAATGTGCCACTTGAGGTTAGCAAATTCAAAAACATGTCAAGATACTTGAAACAATAAGAACAGTACTATATAATCTGGTCAGAAAAGCAGCATCTTTTAGTATGATCTGTCACTTTCTTAGCTCCTTGTCTCCACTACTTGAAATTTACTAAGGCTAGTTTAAACATTCTACTCTGAATTGTTATAACTTACTATGATGGAGGGGGTTATTTTAATTTTTAAATAATAAAATGGTCAGAAATATTTGACACTCAGGAGGCTTTTTGAAATACAACTTAAAAATAGCTTTATTTGTCTTCTTTTGTGGGATTTAAAAGCCAGGTTAGCAATTCTTCATAACAGTGATATATTCTACTTCCAAATGTATCACGGTGGTTCACGTACAAGTGTTTAAACCTTTATTTTCTACTGGGTGTGCTTTCTCTTGGCAATAACTGGTTTATTTCTTAAACGTAAGATTTTTTTTTACACATTATCAAACTTAAGCCTCTCTCTCTTTTTTTACAGTGGTTCTTTAGCTATAGGAGTTGGGAACATTAACATAACTGGCCTGGGATAACTCGTTTTGCAAGAGCTATTTCCCATTAAAATCTTAGGAATCACTCTATAAACCTTAGAGCTGTTTTCCCTAGGCAAGCGGTTATGGGTCCTATCCTGATCCAAAAAACCCCAAATGTGTTCCTTTTCATTCCTGAAGAGAAATCCTCCACTAGACAGCTTACAGTTCATGCAGCTGTTTGCAAGCTCTGTGAACGTCTCTCCCAGCCAACTGTCAGACTTCTAACCGCTACTTTCAAACTTCTGTTCGAACTCCCTTTCAGTCACGGGGGTTCTGTGTCTGTCACCGTTACTTTCCTTGCAGATTTTGACCGTTGTCTGTTAAAACCAATTAAACACACAACTGGTAGAGTTAATGCAGTTTGTGCTACATTTTGGCAAACTGAGATCTTTTCGCTAATACTTCATAATAAAACCTTAAAAAAAAAAACATTGCCATGTGTTTTGTAATGGTGAATTGGAAGGCAAGTTTTGTTGGAATATGCAAGGCTGTCATATTAGCTGTGACAGGCAGACTTAGATGGAAGAGATCTAAGTGTCAACCATAGGCTGATGCAATGGCCTGGAAAGCCCCTAGGAGGCCTGATTATACTGGCCAGATCCAGTTGAGGCCAGAGGCTGAGGTGTGGTGTTGCACCTGGATAGTGACTAAGCATGTAATGCTAATTGATGCCTGGTGGGGCATTATGTATATAAGTGTAAGACTCTGTTAGTATGTGTCGGGAGTTAAGGTGGAGAGAGTGTGTATATAGAACTGTAAATAAACAACTGCATTTCTATAAGCTCTAGCGGTTCTGGCGGTCATTCCTGGACGTTGGCACAATCCGCCAGCTCTCGCGTCAAGTTTATACCTGTGTCCACTCATGTGTGAAATTAATGTCCTTTAAGCACGCACAAGTGAATGCATGTGGTAATAAAATGATATTCAGTGTTTAAGTAGGACTCTTCTGTATTGCTGCTATACATGGTAATAAATGCCGGGCTCAGTTTTGCATAGGTAAGTAATATTCTGACTTGTTAGTCAGTGATTTAGGCTGCGGTCCTATGACTGTTTACTTGAAAGAATTGCCTCTGAAAAAAGGATCAGACTGCACATTCAGTTTAAATAATTGACTGGAACTTAGTCAAGAGAAAAACACGTAGTGGATTGTGCTGTTCACAGACCAACTTCTGTTTTGTGACCAAAAAGCCTGAACCTTTTCAAACTGCCATATTAGACAACTTCCACTACTGTAACGTTACTGAAATTAGAGTAAAAGGGACTGTTAACAGTTCATTTTGAATGGGGTATCCATTTCCTTCTGGATGCACACCTTAACACGGTGAGGGGATTTGTGCGTGTCAGCAAAACTGGGAGCAATACCATAAGGGATCTACATTCTGTCAAGAGACTAAACTCCTAACAGAGTCACTCAAGGCGGAAAGGTCACAGCTGAGACATCAGACTTAGATGCATCCACCTCTTTCAGGGATCAGTGGCCACATCAGCAGAAGAGAACAGACTGTTCCAATAATGATGGGGGCTGAGGAATCCTTGAAGAGTAGCTACTGGGTGACAGCGGTAGTGGTAGGTGATACTGCCAGAGAATCTTTCGTAGACAATGACAGTGCTGCTTCAGCTAAACCCTGGTTAGTACTGCGCAGAAGAAAGCAATGGTAAACCACTTCTGACCAACCCTTACCTCGAAAACCCTACGATGAGACGATCCAAAATGAAAAAAAGATATAGTGCTGGAAGATCGTATCCCCAGACTGGATGGCGCTCAATCAGCTACTGGGGAAGAGCAGAGGAAAAGTAGCACAATTCTTAATGGCGCAACTGAACTAAAACCTAAAGGATATTCAATTGTTGGCATAAATGGATGCAAAAAGAAAGTCCAAAGCTGTTTGGATGTTATATTACAAAAAAATGGTACATGTGAGGCACGAATCAAGGTAAGCTTAAAATCATAAAACAAGAAATGGAATGTTTAAACATTCCAATCCTGGGAGTGAGTGAATGACAGTGGACTGGATTAGGACATTTTCAGGGCCCCTAGGAGATTTGGACCATGAGATATTCTTCTATATGCCGATGGAAGCATGATACGGATGCCTGTCACACTACAGGAAGGTCTGGAGGCACCAGGGTGGATACAACCATCAACACAGAGGACCTGGAATCTATTAGGGCTGGAAGAGTGGTACCTTGCAATTCCACCATCAGGAGCATAGGTTGAGGTCTGTTGGTGGCGGTCACAGCTTTACTGCCTCTTCCTGCTTAAAGTCACTCTTCATGAGGGGGCATTCATGGTGGAAGTGCCCCCACTGAAACAGATATAGCAAGGCCCTATAGCTTTTCCGTCCTTCAAGTTTGCATCCTCTTGTGTTTTGGGCCGAGGGACTTCTAGCTGAGGAGCTCCTCTTCTCCCAAAAGGGGTCAGCTATCGGGCCTGTATATTCCCACCTGGGGGAAGCCAGAGTAGGCCGTGGCCTTGGCTGAGCCTGGGGTTTTCTCCGACACCCGGTGTGTGAGTCTCTCCTTTGAGCATTTCTCGAGTCCCTTCCCATGCTTTGGAAGTTACCACATTCTCAAAGAACTGGGTAGCATCAGCCAATGGTGTTAGGTCCATTACAGGCAATCCAGCCCTGTGCCCAAGTGGGGACCACCAGGATCAATTGTTCTAAGATGACCCGTTGCTGTGCTGGGGGTCAACCAAGTCTTTGAGGGTGTTCACAAAGGCCCATGGCTGATCCCTCTTCTTCCAGCTCAACGTCCGGAACTTCTGTCTATAGGTTTCAATGGATATGTTGTACCATTCCAGGATAGCTGCCTTTAGGCAGTCGTAGTTGGTGCAGTCTTCCTTGGGTAGGGCCTTCAGAGCAGCCTGGGCCTCTCCTGTCAAGTAAGGACCCAAGATGAAGGCCCAGTGGGCTCGAGGCCACCCTACCGCCTCGGCTGTCCTCTCAAAAGCTTCTAAGAACCCATCTATTTCATCATCGAGGCCTAATTTAGTTAACGGTATGGTGGGCATGAGGCTGGCTCCGGTGAGAGGGTCAGCCTGTCCAGCCACTACTCCAGCCCATCCCACCTCCATGGCCTGGCAGATCCCTTTGAATAGGGCTTCCTGGAAGTGTTGTTGCTGTTGGGCCATCTCCTGCATCCAACATCCTTGATATTCGGCCATCCATTGCCCAAATTGGGCGAAGTCCATCTGGGTTCCGGGGTTGGGTGCTCCTGCCTCCATAGTCATAAGATAGCAAGTATTGCCAACAAAATGGACACAGAAGAACCTATTCTCTACAAGATCAGAGGAGCATGCCTATTATTTTGGGTACGGTGGAACATAGGCAGGATGGTGCTGCTGCACTCGCCTTGTTTGTGGCTTCCTAGAGGCACCTGGTTGGCCACTGTGTGAACAGCCTGCTGAACTTGATGGACCTTGGTCTGATCCAGCATGGCCTTTCATGTTCTTATGAACAACTGCAGCAACAATTTTGAATTAGATTCTGATTGTGGTCAGTCAATATCAGCCTCCCTGTGCTAATATTATTACACATTTAACAGCACACTGTTAACAACCCAGTATGTCATTATTGTTGGTTTTATAATTGGCTTGCTTTAATGCTGCTACTTGTCAGTCAGGTTTTATTTATTTTTAGTGATTGTTGTTTTTATTAGAGAGTGGATATAAATACCAAAAATAAAATGATGCCAGGACTGCTCAACATGTCTTCTTCTACATGCCTCCCCCCTAACCCCGGTAAACACTTGACAAAATGTTAGTTTAGAGATGGGGCAGATAGTGAAAGTAATTCATAGGAACCCCCACACACAGAGTACAAAACTGATCTTACTACAGCTTGGTTCTGAACTTTTAGGGGTGGGGTTGGTCATATTAAAACAAATATCCAAACATGAAAGGATTTAATTTTTGCATTGCTGGAGTTCTACATATGGCTACCAAGGATATCATGTGGTACTGTTTGTGGTTCTGCATGAAATTTCTTTGGAATGAGCTGTTCTAACGTTATGCAGAACAGGACAAACAGAGGACCCTCTCTCTCTCTCTTCCTCGTCTCCAGCTTTACAAGCCTATAGATTTATTACCTGTTCCAGAGACCACTTTAATTATCAGGAGACCGTCACAAGAACATTTAACAGGGATTGGTTAATATTTCATGCACCCTTTTGTTTACACAGTTGTATTGCTTGAAACATGATAAAGAGCTAGACCTTCTGTTTCCACAAGCAGTTAAGGAATGATGAGAATAATCTAATCAATGTTAGTGATTTCTGGATCCTCCTACTAGGAATTTTAAGAAATGAATTAATAAATTATCAGAATCAATAAATCAATGGATTAAAGACAAAAGATAGGTAAAGCCCCCTTTTATGGTATTAGAACCCCAACCATAGGTGTAAGTGGGATACTGGAAGAAGAAGAGTTGGTTTTTATACCCCACTTTTCTCTTCTGAGAGGAGTCTCAAAGCAGCTTACAACCACCTCCCCACCTCCCCCCATAACATGCACTTTGTGAAGTAGGTGAGGCTGAGAGAGTTCGGAGAGAACTGTGACTAGCCCAAGATGACCCAGCAGGCTGTATGTGGAGGAGTGGGGAATCAAGCCCGGTTCTCCAGATTAGAGTCTGCTGCTTTAAACCACTACACCACACTGGCTCTCTTTTGGTTGTGAGCTTTTGAATGGCCACTTACCACACTTCTGACCATCTGTCACTTTATAAGGAAAACATTGGAGGAATAAAATGGCGGTGAGTGGGCCAGAATTGGAGGTGGTGAATGGGCAGTGCTACAAAGATGGAGACAAACAGTGCATTCCTTAAGGGGGGGGGCAAACCATGGCAGCTTGGATGGCACAGCTGAGAAGCCTCCTCAGAGGTTTCCTGGCCACTGTGGAGGAAAAAAACACATTTTTTCCAAAATAAAACCAGGGGAAAAGGCTTTTTCCCCATAGGGGAAAGCAGGCGGATCACCGCCATCCTGGGAGGCGTTCCCAGGGCAAAAGGGGTTTGGAAGCTGCCTAACAGCAGCTCCACCCCCTGGAACACCCCGAGAAGCCACTACAGTCCATGGGGGCCAGTGTAAGCGGCACTATGCTGGCATCTGTGCCAGTTTGCATGGTGCAAGTGGCACAGACTCTGGCGCAGGGGTCACACTGGCTCCTAAGAGCATTCCCCCCCTTTCAGGAATTCACTGAAAGACTTGATTTCACTGAATTTTAGTGAGCACTGGAATAGCTCGATATGAATGGAATATCAGTTCTCTGATATTTCCACCGTTGCCTGTGTGATCATTCTATAATAATAGCCAATATGGTTCAGTAGTGAAATTGCTGGCCAGCAAACCAAGGTTCAGAACCTTGCTCAGAAAATGACACTTGCTGGATAGTCTAGGACTAATCATTATTTTCTGACCGAGCCTGCTATTTACTTTATTTGTTTGTTTATTTATTTATTACTTGGTTTAGAAAATACATAGCATTGCCATGCTGCTAAAATTAGGGTCTGAGTTCCTAAGATAATGGGATATAACCAAACAAGGGGTGGGTGGGAAATGAACCTGACATAAAGGCATCTGTTTAAGGTAAGGCATGGTTTATGGACTCTTGGTCTCTCTGGTGGGACTATTCAGTTCTATTCAGTTGTGTGGGAGATATGTGTCTAAATTTATATTTCCATCATTTACCAGAAGCTATATTTAAGTCATGAGCCATAAATTTGCAGTAAAGCCATGTTCCCTAGCAAGGCTGTATTTTGTAAAGGTCTGACTGACTTCTTTGGTGTATGTCATAACCTGTGTGGTTTGCCCAATTTCAATGGTTCGGTACCTTTTCTTGCAAAACTGGCTGAATTTTGGCAGGCAACAGCGTGCCAGGGTATGAAAGCTTTGGGCATACTATTTAGCCTGTGACAAGAAAGAGGATAAACAGTGTCATATAGCAAAGATTGGACAGATTCAGCTGCAGACTGTCCCGCCAATTAAATGCTGTGAGTTAAAGGGTCACACCACAGGAGACTCAAGGCCTTGCACTGATGCAGCCTTTCAGGATGATGTAGCTACATCGCACAGAACCTTGCAAAATCAGTTGGGGGCTGAGATGAGCCCAGACTAGGGTGTGCATATTTACTGAAATGAGACACAGTGCCATGGGAGAGCAAATAGACAACTTGGAAGGCATGCAGTAAAGTCAGCTGGTGGCTTTAAAGTCTCCACATGAAGTGACTTGCAGTCACTTCGTGATCAAATCCATGAAGGAATCAAACTTGTGGTGGACTCTGTAAGCAATTTACTTCCAGCAAGCTGCAGAAATCCATCTTACCTCCTTTGTGTCTCATTTTCTGGGGCTGATATGGCAGTAGCCCTTACACAGTATTTATTGCCAGCTTCCCAGGGAAGTTTGACATTATGTAATTGCCTCAGTACCTCTGCAGTAAATCTAGACCATAAAATGTTTTCAAAAGTTAAGCTTCATTACTAACATCTTCAAGAAGAACTCTCACCAGAACTGTTTCTTCCTCCTCACTAACTTCAGTCTACATTTCTCTAAGGATGTCATGAAACTGTGCCCAAAAACTTAGCAAGATATCTCTTTGGTGAGATCCTCTGTCCTGGATTGCCAAGAATGGTTCAGAAAGAAGGCTTCCTCCTTTGGTTCACCAAGACAGTTGAATCTAACTCCTGGCTTAAACATTTTGCAACATTGCTGTGTACTCAAAGGTTCCTAAGTTATACCTTGCTGGTTTTCCAGCCATCTGTCAACTACAACCAGCCTATATAGTTGTCTCTTTCAAAGAGAGTTTTGGTGCTGTCCAGTACATCTGTATTCTTGGCAGAGCCTTTCAAGAGAAACATGATCTAATCCAATGTATGCCACTCTAGAGTAGATACCACTTAGTTCCGTTACATTTATTTCCTAGTAAGTATGCACATGATTGCAGCCCCGCTCTCAGACAACATGATGCCTCTCAGAATGTCCAGATCTCAACATATATCATACTGACATCATAAACCAGGGATTTTCAACTGTTGGTTCTTGTAGGTTATCCGGGCAGTGTAACCTTGGTCTTGGTATTTTCTTTCCTGATGTTTCGCCAGCAGCTGTGGCAGGCATCTTCAGAGGAGTAACACTGAAGGACAGTGTCTCTCAGTGTCAAGTGTGTAGGAAGAGTAATATATAGTCAGAAAGGGGTTGGGTTGAGCTGAATCATTGTCCTGCAAAAAGTATCAAAGGTAATGTGCTAATCATTGTCCTGTAAGTATCAAGATAATGTGCTAATGAGGGTGCGGTATGTTAAAATGGAACCATTGTATCCTGACTATATATTACTCTTCCTACACACTTGACACTGAGAGACCCTGTCCTTCAGTGTTCCTCCTCTGAAGATGCCTGCCACAGCTGCTGGCGAAACGTCAGGAAAGAAAATACCAAGACCATGGTTACACAGCCCGGATAACCTACAAGAACCAATGAACTCTGACCGTGAAAGCCTTCGACAATATTTTCAGCTGTGTTGAGCCTTACTGCTAGCTCCGAAGAGGGAAAAACCAAGTACTACTTACTTTGGGAGGGGGATGCCCTAGCCATAAAGCAGGTCGCTAGATTTTGTGCATTTATTTATAAGACTTGCCACTTAAGAGTGGGACTCAGAAACTTAAATGAACACTAATCTTTTAACCTCTCGCCATGCATGGAATTTTATATTGTTATAATAAGGTAGAATTTTTATAAGGACCCTAGGCGTCTTTTAATTTTGTATTTTATAAGAGTTTATATGTATTGTTGTCTGGCTTGTGCTGTATTAATAAATAGTCATTCATTCAACTGTGTTGAGCCTGTGAGCACCATTGGAATTTGGAGAAAGTGTAGTGGGTGTCACCACAAAATGGCTGCCATAGGAGTTGGGACAAATCACAAATGGCTGCCATGGGAGGAAATTGTAAAATGTTGGGAGGTTTCAAGGCAAGTATCTTCCTATGGTAAGGGCTGCTGTTTCCTAATGAGTACTTTCTGTAGACTCAAAGGTGATTTGCTATGGGGTCTTCTGAAGCACCTTTTGCTCCAGTGAGGGTAGGGTTGCCAACCTCCAGGCATTAGCTGGAGATCTCCTGCTATTATAACTGATCTCCAGCCAATAGAGAACAGTTCACCTGGACAAAATGACCACCTTGGAAATTGGACTCTATGTCATTGAAGTCCCTCCCCTCCCCAACCCACCCTCCTTCAGGCTCCACCCCAAAAACCTCCTGCCGGTGGTGAAGAAGGGCCTGGCAACCCTAAGTGAGAGGGAGGAAAGACAGGATTGGCTCTTTGCTTTGGGGAAAAGATGCTTTGTTGAAGAACCAAATAGGTA
This sequence comes from Euleptes europaea, assembly GCF_029931775.1. Classification (NCBI taxonomy): domain Eukaryota; kingdom Metazoa; phylum Chordata; class Lepidosauria; order Squamata; family Sphaerodactylidae; genus Euleptes; species Euleptes europaea. The sequence goes on from NC_079326.1 coordinate 12,806,617, forward strand.
CGGGGACATACATCAGTAGGCACCATAGTGAGAATAAACCCTTTCAACAAACCCTCTCAATGTGCTTCCTATTCATAATACATGCTGATGTGTAGAATCTGACATCAATAGCATTCTTAGTAATTATATGCTTCCTCATCAAGGCTTTCACAATTGTGTATGTACAAAGGTGCTAATATCCAGCAATATATTGTGAAAGAAGGCCAATATTTCTACTGTGAAGCTACTAGTTACAGCAGTCGTAAAGACAATTGGACTGTGGTATGAAAACTACTCATCCCGGAGGCATTCCACTGAAGACAATGGAACGGCTCCAGAAATAAGTAGATTGACAATTTCAAGTTAATAACATTTAAGACTGCTAATGCTGCAAGTATTCAAGCCTATTCTGTTAGACCTTTTCTTGGCAGTATAATTTATAGTCCTTTTTATTGATACTGTGTGAGCTTAAAGCTGGGATTAAGAGCCATCCCAACAGCGGAATTTTAGCTGTTTGACTGGTACCCTGAATAAAATGTACTGGAAACTCTTGTCTTAGAACAGTTGAAAGCATTGCCCCATGAAGGCTACATTTGGGGGCTTTTATATAACAGTATTTATAACTGTAATGGTGTTGTCTTCTAAAGAATAACACAGATGTTGACCATAGTTATGTCACAATAGTTGCTTGTTGCAAAAAATAGAAAGCCTAAAGCTTTTTATAATTAGTTGCTCCTTACACACGCAGGGGGGGAAATAAATTTGTCAGTGTGAACAATTGTAAAACTGAAAAGATGTCTGCTGAACTCGTTTCCTTTTTTTTAGAGTGATAACCACATTCCAGTGTTCACTTTAACATGAATGCAAATGTGAAAAAACCATATGTTAAGTTGATATTAATATAGATAAAAATATTTCTACAAGATGTCAAGCTTTGTCATGTTTGTGAGAGAGTGCAGTACGTTGCTTGTTGAGTACCTCCTGATCACAGTCCTGTTTTGACAGTTGTTCTAACACTTGTTCAAATGATTTTAGTGTTAACTCCTCATGAGCACTTACATGACCCCTATTTAGTAGCAGTGATAAACATAATAATATGGTACACAGGGAGGTGGCTGGTATCACCATGGACACCCACATGCAATGGTTGATCATGCTGTTTCAATGGTGGTATTAACTCCTGTGATTTCAGAGTATTAACGTCTACTTTGAAAACAGAATACTAGCTGTTCTGTAAATGTCTGGCCAATAAGAGAAATAAGCTAGTAATATTGGGCCTGTTGGGATCCTAAAGTAATGAACTTGCCAGTCAAGCGCATTCTTGTAACAACAGTCACTAGCCTTGTTGTAACCTCCCCGCTCAAAAATAAGAAGCTTTTGCCACTGCCACTGTAATGTATTTAGTTGGTGCAAGGACTATGCTGAGCTATTGACCTGCTGAACTGTTGAACTCAGCTGTGCTGAACTGTGTTGAGCTTGAGGCTCTGCTCCAGGCTCCATCATCTGTTTCTCCTATTGGACGGTGGACTTTGGCTGTCCAACCATGGACTGGGGGGGGGTGGCTCCGGGTGGTTGGGAACTGTATATAAGTTGGGGTGTTTTGCAGTTAAGTTAGTTCTCTCTTCCCTGTTAACTGAATAAAGTGGTTGCTGTTGGAACTTTGTCTCTGGCCTCATGCGTAACCTACGCATACATAATAGCCGCCACCAGAGATATTCCAGTTTTGCCCACCTAGAAGCTAAACCATCTGTTTTTACATATCTAAATTATTCATAAAATAAGTGATAAGCGCAATTCTATTTCCCTAAGTCTGAAGCTTACTTTTCAACGACAGTAAATTTCAATGATAGTAATTTAAAAAGAGGCAAAATAATTTTTCGTCAGTGTGGTATAGTACTTGTGTCAAGCTAGGATGAGGAAGGCCTGGGTTCAAATCGATACTTGGTCATGAAGCTCAGTGGGCGACCTTGATGCTCTTCCTCAACCTCACCTACCTCAAAAACCTTTTGTGAGGATATAGTAGAGGAGAGGAAAACCATGCTCATTGCCCTAGCTTCTTGGAGAAACACTATGATAAAAATGGTATAAATAGTTGTTTTGGGTAAGGCTGTCAACTGACTAATGATTTCTTAGTGGATTATTCATCTGGCTGATTCAATTAAATTTAAGTTGTCATGTCAACAAAACCTCAACATAGATGTCTTTTTGAGGATGTTGAAAATAGGGCATTGTTCCTCTTAAGTAGAAGAGAGCGTATAGTTTAATAAATAAAACATAGCACTCACTGTTAGAAGGAAAGGCTATTATCCAGCACTGGCTTGTATTGATCACGAATGCTGAGCTTCCAGTTTGTTTGTAATTGACAAAAGCTTTGGTTTGCTAAATTGTAGAGTTGGAGGGGTCATATGTTGTGGGGCACTCTGAATTAGTATCACTCTGACTTGGAAGTGGTCACTCTTTCCCTTGTGTTAGGTCAATGGGGTGAGACCTTGGAATGCCAGTCCATGCAGATGAAATGATCAGCAAGCAAGCTGGACTTGCTTGTGGCGCTTGTTGTTTAAAATAAATCATAATTATTTCAGATTGCAACACAGGCCATCTGCTATATTTGGGACCAGAATGGAAGGGGGGAAAAAAAAAGCATATTTACGTTTCCTTTGAAATTTAGTCCTTTATTTTAACTCTAGTGATGTATTTGAGTGGGTATAATTTTAATAATTCTGCCCTTTTACTGATGAAGATTCTGAAGCAAATTCCTGTTTGGTGAGTATCTGTGGCAAGGCATGAAGACAAGATAGAGGGAAGGTGTTTCTTTCTTTCTTTAAATAAATAAATATGCATGTGTGTGCTAGTAGTTTTGGGAATCACCTTCCTTCTTTTACTGTTATGTCAGGACTAGAGATAGCGCTGAAGTTGTAATTATCAGGTTAGCGCCAAATGCTTGGCTATAGCACAAAGAAATTACCACTTCCCCCAGATTGATTCAGAATAGTCGAATCTGGTTCTGAGCATGCACAATCAACACTATCAGCAAACCAGATGTCCAAAGCCAGTAGCTAAGTGATACACGTGCAACAGTTCTTCAGTGTTAACTCTTATTGTTGATTCAACTCTCATCGACTGCTATGAAATTAAAGCCTTTTCAGAAATTTATAGCAGCATATGCATATAGTGTGTGTGAGTAGGATTGTGGCAGCAATCTCCACCCCTGGTTTACACACATTTATTAGAATGTGTGCTTGGAACCCATGTATATATGGCTGTCTATGTTTGCGAATAGTTCACCCCCCCCTCAGACTTCCAGAGAAGTCTTGTGCATTGTAGGATCTATATGCTAATTAATGTGTGTAAACTTGCCTGGTTATGGCAGATAATTGCCTGTCAATTAACTGGGCTGCCCTCTGCCCCTCAGCTGGTCAGCAGGCAGAAGCAGGCCAGCTGAAGGGGAAGGTGGAAGCGATCTGCACGGGGACACAATGACATCACTTCCAGGTTTATCCTGGAAGTGCTGGCATTGTGATGGGGACGCTCTAGCATTCTCACCCCAAAACTCTAGGGTTTCCATAGAGTTTTTGGAGGACAGCGCTAGTGAAGTGCCTGGTTGTCTTATAGAGTCCAATGATAGACAACAAGGAGGAGGGTAAGTTAAAAGCAACAGTTCTTTATTTAGCTAAACACAGACCTGGGGTGAAATAACCACAGATAAGATGCAGGGTTACTCACCAACGAACAAAGGAAACTTAGTATCATTTATGCATTCGAATGGGGCAGGCCCATAGCTGCTGACAAGCAGATTGATACACAAAAGCACCAATACACGTTAGGTGTCTACTCCATGATAATTAGCATAGCCTATAGATATTGCCCAAAGGCGTTCACTGAGCGAATGCTTGATCTCTTGAGTTAGGAAGTAGAAAACACATTCCTAAGGATAGAGGTAATTCAGAGATAGCTTTCTCTTTACTGGTGTGAGGCAGTACCAGGTAAGCAAGTATAAGCTGTTGGCAACTTATAGTTGTGGATGCCAACGTTCCCAAACATATCTATGTGCGTGCATATGAGTACATAGTGTTTTATACCAGACCTGATAACTGGGCACTACACTAGAGCATCCAGCGTGATGCCGTGCTTCCGGGGTAAATCCGGAAGTGACATCATCGCACTGTGCACATATTGCCTCCCCCAGCCTGCCTCCATGAATCTCCCACTGGTGGCCAGGGGGGACCTGGCAACCCTAAGTATGAGGCATATGTGTTATTTACAATGTTATAGGATATGTGTATTAAGTGCTGTCAAGACATTAATGTTTTTTGCACCCTATTGATTTTTTTCAAAGCCTGTAAGTCTGAGACGTTTTTACTTGCGCTACTCTGATCTTCAAATTATTGTGCACGCAGCCAGTAACTCCTATGTTAACCTTCTCCAAGCATCCTTTCCTTTACTAGTAGATGATTTACTCTCTGACCAGCCAGTCTCTTGTTTGATGTGTGAACTGTCTCTCATTGTCTTGGTTGATACTTGCAAAAAATCTATGTGGTTTGCAGTGCTGCATCTATATCTAAAGCTTTCTCTTGTTCTTGAGTGTGTGCTTTGCAGAGAGGCAATTGAATTTCTAAATAACTCCTCACAGTAGCTAGTGATGTAGGGTGGGTACATGCATTTTTGTTTTTGTTTGGGAGGATGTGTGCAAGTGTCACCTTCATCCTACAGGAAACCTGTCCCTTGTGCCTGGGAAGTGGATGGCACTGTGATGTTTATTCCTTGATTTTGCTTGTTATCTTGCCATCCTACTTCTCTCATATGCTGGCGGGTGGGGTTTATGTGAATTCCTAGCCATGTTTATGTGTTGTGGATACCACAATGGAACAGAAGGGGATCAAACCATATTACAGCTCCCAGGGGAAATGCAGTTGTGTCAACACATGGTACCATCCCTGTGACTACCATAGACTAAAGGAGAACTCTCAGGAAATAAATGAGCTTTTCCCAATTGCATGCTTGCAGAACATTTCAATATCAAACTGTTTTCAAACATAGCTGAGAGGTCCTTCCCCATCACCAGTCATCAATGAAGGAGTGCCCTGTTGTCATCTAGTAGATGATAGAAGCTGAATCCCTCTATCAGGCAATGACAGGCTTTCCTACTTCTGAACCATTCCTACAGGCAGTCTGTGTTTGTAATACACAAAGGAGGATTGTTTCTTCTGTCATGCTATAAGGGAGGTGGCAGACCAGTCTTGAACTTACCTCACAAGGTTGTTATGAGGATACAGTGGGGAAGGGAGAACTTGGAGAGAGGGCGGGATTAAAATGCAATAGACAGATAGTCAAATACTCAGAGCTCCTAATTCATTTTCAGCCCATTCCTGAGCTGAAAGGACGAAAGTCCTTAGGGGGCTAGGAAGGGGCTGTGCCAGCGTCCGGGCCCCCTGCGCCGGCATCCATGCTTTATGCCTTTGGAGTTTTTTTTTTTAAGCAGCAAATTAATATTGTTACAATATCGCAACAATCTGTATAATTTTCTATGAAATTCCCAGCTGTCATTCTTTTTTAAAAAAATCCAGTCCCTTTTGTTGCAGAGATATAAGGGAAAAGGCACATCTTCACAAGAAAATGGGCTCGACACTTTAAAAATATGAAGGATGGCCCAGGCTAGCCTGATCTCGTCAGATCTCAGAAGCTAAGCAGGGTCAGCCCTGGTTAGTATTGGGATGGGAGACCACCAAGGAATACCAGGGTTGTTGTGCAGAGAAGGCACTGGCAAACCACCTCTGTTAGCCTCTTGCCATGAAAACCCCCAAAAGGGGTCGCCATAAGTCGGCTGCGACTTGAAGGCACCTTACACACACACATTTTACATTAAAAGATACACAGATTGTTATATTGTATCAACATAATGATATTCAGTTGTCAATTAATCCTCCCCAAATTAGCCCAGTCGGGAAGAAGGGAGGTTGACACTATGACGGGGCAGCGAAAATGGCTGCCATGTGGGCAGGACTGGGAAAACCTAACTTTTCCCACCTTCAAGCCACCATCAAGGCTTTGCTGTGATCTTTTTGAAACATCCCAGCAAAGCAGGTTTGGGAAAGAGCAAAAACAAAAACAGAAAAGGAATCCCTGGGAGATGCAGGAATGCTCTTCCCCACAGCATTTAACCCAGGGCAAGTAAACCATATGGAAATGACTAGGTTGCCATTTCAATTTTTTTTTTTGAGGGGATAAAGGTTTCAATAGGTTTGGGCTAAGTTTATAACCTAGTTCCAAGACCTACTCTTGCATATATTAAGACTAAATTACACAGAAAGGGTGTACAAAGCTTATTTGTTCTATTTACTTTTTCAATATTTCAAACAAACTGGACATGTAGGTGCCTGCTTCTGAGAAATAATCATGTGAACTAAAACACAGTAAAGGGAAAGGGTAAGGATGCCCCCCATTTCCCCTAGATGCTCCCCTGCAGCCTATTTTGTCTTTGCATGCTGTTTACCATCATGCAGTGTCTGTAGGTGGCAATGTAGTGTGCACTATGAATATGGAACAGAGATTTCTCTGCTTTTTGTGAAATCTATTCTCCTTTTTGGACAAAGACAAACCAATCTTGTAAGAGATGATACATTACTACTAATAAAAACACTAACAATGAGCAACTGTTTTATCATTAGAATGCACCCTGTTGCACCAAAAAGAGAGTTGATTCCAATCAGTTTATAGCAGGAGATGACTTTTTCCAGCTATAATGCTATAAATTCCACTTTGTAAATTGGTTGTTTCATGGAGGGTTTTGGGATGATATACAGATAATTTTTTTAACAAAAGTCTATTCTTTGGACATGTTTAAGATGTTTGGCCTTCAGATTGGATTGGGAAGAGAGTTCCAGTTCATTTAGATGCAGGTTGGCAGCTCCACAGTAAAGTGTGTGTATGTGTTCATGTAAGAAAACTAAGCAAATACGATAACAGATTGTGTAGCCACTGGGGGGCAAGTTAAAACAGAAAAAAGTGTGAATATTAATTATATTATGAATTATAATATGAATTATATAGGAAGTGCAGCTCCAATCTCAACCCATTGTGTTCAATATAGGATTGCATTGCAAAGCATCTGTCCTGGACATACAGGAGGAAGCAAGTCCCAATTAACTCAAAGCTCTTCTAAACATGTTTAGATCTGGATGTTAACGTTTTAGAAGATACAAAATATTAAATCAATACTACGTCCTTGGAGGAAAAGCCAAGTAAGGCCTGAAAACATCTTTATTCTAGATCAGGGGTGTCAAACATAAGGCCCAGGGGCCAGGTCCGGCCCCTTGAAAGCTCTTATCTGGCCAGCGAGCCAGCCGAGGCAGCCACCCCCCCGCCAGTCCCAAGGTGTCAATGTTCAAAGACTGTTAAATAAAAGAAAATACTGTAAGAGTGTTATTGTTTTAAGCATGTTTGTATTTTAAGTAAAAAATAAAGTGAAAATAATATCTTTAATTGGCTTTGCCTATGTCTTCCATAAAGTTTGTATCTCAGGTTCCTGGCATTACATTTTATGGTACACATGGCCCAGCCCGACCAAGTGACATTTATATCCTATCCAACCCTCATAACAAATGAGTTCGACACCCCTATTCTAGATTATCAGAATTATTATAGTGAAGGGAAAGAAGACTCGCAGACTTCCTCAGGGCCAGGCATTGTCATAGTTATACTGACAAAGAAAGGGTGCCTGGTCATTCTCCCGCATCAATTAACCTCTGAGACTGGAATCCTAAATCTTATAAATCAAAAGGGCAGAGCAATCTTGAAGGGTGTGTGTGTGTGTGAACCAGCTCAGGAACCAGCTCAGTGATACTTGGCACAGGGCCACTTACTCTGGCTCTGGAGAACAGTGCAGCAGCGCACGGCTCGGGCGCCAGCGCAGTCTCTTCAGCAGCATTTCACTGGCGCAAGGGCTTGTGCCGGCACCAAAGGGGGTGTCCCCAGGGGCGGAGCTGACTACTCCCTTAGCCCTTTTGCCCCAGGAACGCCCCCTTTTGCAGGCACCAACATGCATCTACAAAATTGCTGGCGCAGCCCCATGAAACCCTATGGAGCAGTTTCATGGGGTTTCCTACAAAATAGCCTTTCGGGCTTGCTGCGCTTGGCAGCATGCCCCTCAAGAGGCGGCGTGGCTGTGCCATCCCAGGATGATCCCTAACCACCTTCCCCACACTCAGGATTGCTCTGTAAAGCTCCTAATTACTATGAAATGTATGTCCATAAAAGGCCTACAGCAAAAGTCCATGAGGCTGCCAGGGTTCTCTGTCTTTATTGCTTTTAAACTCCCAGGTGCTTTTGTACATGAATAATAGCCCACACAGTGACTGAACTTGCTGGAAGGGACAATTTATTAACTATCACCACATGGAACTAGCTGTGGTCACATGAGCCAGGCTAATCACAAAGGCTAGAGTTAGCTAGAGCTAGCATATTCACATATAATGGGAAGACTTGTTTTATTTATTAATTCGATTTTTAATCCACACTTTCCTGATCAGGTCGGGTTCAGGGTGGCTAACAATCATAAAATTACATAATCTTATTAATAAATGTCAGACATAATTAAAAGATAGTAACAGTTAATATCCTAATCTAACAAATGGTGCCGAGATGGTGATCCCCTTTATCCTATGGGTGGACAACAGGGGACACGACAACATAACAGAGGCATAAACCCCAAGTGGCCACAGCAAAGGGGAGGCCAAATGAAGTACAGCCGTCGCTGTTCTCAACCATAGGCCCAGCAGAACAACTCCGTCTCACAGGCCCTGCGGAATTGAACCAAATCCCGCAGGGCCCGGGTCTCACGCACGAAATAAGATAGACAAAATAGGCAGCCATGGAGGTAGTGTAATCCATAGCATCTCTTTTAGTTATTTCAAATCTTCTGTCAGAATGGTCATGCACCGTATGTGTGCAAATGTATTATGCTGATTAAGAAGCAGTTGTGTATCAGGATATGCCCTTTATAAATTAGCTCTAGTTTATCTACGGAATCTGTGGTAGGCACCTCTAACTTCATAAGCAATACCAACAGTAGTAGCTGGGAAAGGTAGCCATTAGAAGTAGAGTATTTCTCCATATTACTCCGTCCTGGTGAAACTGAAACACAGCATTTATTCAAATGCAAGACTAGTGTTTTTTCCACAGGTATGCCGCCAAAAAAGGAAGGGGTCGTCTTACATTTCCATACAAGTTATAGCTATGCGTTCAATAATAGTTTCATGTGTATAAATTTGTAAGGGGGTTGTTGTCCTTTCAAGTTACAACCAAGTGCTGCCTATGTGTGGAGTCTTTTGAGAGACTCAGGTTGTGTGTCCTCCGGCTGCTTCCATGTGACCCTGGCTCTGCTGGACTTTGGGCAAGGATGTGGGAGGCAGGAGTCAGCAGCAGGGATTAGAATGGGAAGGAAACATGTTGAAACGGGCTTAATTTATACCACAGTGGTGATGTCGCAGAAAAGTGTTTTCCATGGCCTCCAAGTTTTGCCTTAGACATAGCCCTAAGGAGGGTGGGGAAGGAGAAGAAACCTGCATTGCCCCCCCTGGCTCCCGACTCTCTTCTTGTTTTACTTAAAGCTTCGTGGGCATCTTCAAAAATGGAACTTCAGGTCCTATTTTGGAAACTGCCGAGCCCCCTAATTACTGTTTGGAAGCCAACTGATGCTACCGGCTGCCACAATTACCAAAGCGACATCTGCAGGGCCCTTCTCTCCCCGCCTGCTCCCTCCCTCTGAAATTCAAGAGGAGCGAGTCACACCAACACATGAAGCTGCCTTCTACTGAACCAGACCCTTGGTCCATCAAAGTCAGCATTGTCTACTCAGGCTGGCAGCGGCTCTCCAGGGTCTCAGGCAGAGGTCTTTTGCATCACCTACCAGCCTAGTCCCTTTAAGTGGAGATGCCGGGGATTGAACCTGGGACCTTCTGCATGCAAGCAGATGCTCTGCCACAGAGCCACGCCCCCTCTCCATGGCTCTCCAGGGTCTCAGGCTGAGGTCTTCCACATCACCTGCTTGCCTGGTCCCTTGAACTGGAGATTCTGGGGATTGAACCTGGGACCTTCTGCATGCCAAGCGGATGCTCTGCCACTGAGCCACAGCCCCTCTCCAGGGTCTCAGGCTTTCACATCACCTGCTTGCCTGGTCCCTTGGAGATGCCAGGGATTGAACCTGGGACCTTCTGCATGCAAGCAGATGCTCTGCCACAGAGCCACGCCCCCTCTCCATGGCTCTCAGGCTGAGGTCTTCCACATCCCCTGCTTGCCTAGTCCCTTGAACTGGAGACGCCGGGGATCGAACCTGGGACCTTCTGCACGCCAAGCGGATGCTCTGCCACTGAGCCACGCCCCTCCTTCGCCTTTTCGGAGCCCCAACTCCCCCCCCCGGAGCTGCACCTGCACCTCTCGCAGCCCCCCCCCCCCGGCTAATCTTCCGGCTAAGGGCGGGAGCGGCTTGAATCGCTGCTGCTCCTGCAAGGCGGGGCCCCGCGGAGGCGAGTCACCCAAAGGCGGGGGGGGGGCGGCAGGAAGCCCCTGCCTTTCCCGGCTTCTGTCGGGGCACGTTGAAGGCTCCGACGGGGCGGGGGGCGCCCGGGGTCCTTCCCTCTCCCCCGCCGCCCCAACCTCCCAGCTCCTTTCCAGGGAGCGCCGCGGGCCACCCCGAGCGTGCCAAGGGCCGGCGGGTCCGGCTCGCCCTGCCCGGGGAGCAGCCGGCGGGGGTGGGGGGCGGCGCCGTGGGCCGCGCCAAGGCGGCGGGGGTGGGCTCTGCTCCGAGGGGGCTCACGCGCCGGGCTTGCCGGCAAAGGGGGGGGGGGCGGCGGCGGCGGCGGGCGATCAGAGAGTGGGGCTGAACAATAGAGTGGGGAGGGGGCGGGCGCAGCCTCCTCCTCCTCCTCCTCCTCAGTGTTAGAGGTGCTGGCTGTGGGGGTGTGCGCGCGCGCTCCGGAGGAAGAGGAGGAGGAGGGGGAGGAGGGAACCACCCCCCACCACACAAACACACCCTCGCGCGCGCGCACAAACCCCCCCCCCCGGCTGACAGCCTCGGAGGATCCCAGCAGACCCCCTGGGCGGGGGGCTGGCCGCTGGGCGCGCCTCCGCCTCCCCCTCCCCACACGCCCGGCCTCCTCGTGGCGCGCGGGGGGCTCCTGCCCGCGCGCCCCTCTCTCCCGCCGCCTCCGCCCCCCCGACCGGCGGGATCTTGCCCAGCGGCCGGGGTCGCCGCCGCCGCCGCCGCCCGGCCATGAACCCCGCCGAAGGGGCCGCGGAGGAAGGGGCCGCGCCCGACTCCGAGGTGGACGCCTTTTTCCGGACAGGTAAGCGCCGAGGGGGCGAGGGGCGTGAGGGCGAGATTTGGGGGTGGCCCGGGTGGCGGCCGTGGGGCTCGCTCCGCTTTGTTGTTTTTGGGGGGGGGTCGGAGGGGGTCCTCCGCCGACCCGCCCTCCCCTTGGGCGAGCGGCTTCTTCCCCCCCGTCGGCATTGTTTCCCTCTCCTTCCTGACCAGGTCGGCTGCTTTTCGCTCTCGGAGGGGGAGACGCTCGCCCAGCAGAAGCCGCCGCCTCTGGGCAAAAGGATGGGTTTGGGGGTTTGGGTCTGTTTTCAAGGAGGGGGGGGGCAAACTGTTGGCTGCCTGTCAGTCCCCGGAGGGAAACCCGACTGACGCCTCCGACCTTCCCTTCTCCTGAGCCTGGATGCCTTTCCCCCCTACATACATGTTTTGTTCTTCGGCTTGGTGGCTAGCAAATCATCATCATCTTTTTTTTTTTTTTTAATGCTGCTTTTCACTGTTCTCGCAGGAACGGGGTGATCTTCAACCACTTTTGAGAAACCAAGAGCAGGCTTGGTTGTCACTGCATCCGTTGCTTGCTAGACCCCTCCAGAGTTCAAGCATGTTAAAGCATCGGCTGCGGGCTCCCGGCCGCCCCACTTTTATACTGGGAGGCATAATAGCCGCGTGAGCTATTGAACGATGGCTTTTTGTAGACTACCCGGAGACACGCTGGCTCCCTAAGCATACCTTTTAAGCTGATGCACAGGTTGGGTCTGGTGATGGAGCCAGAGGCTTAGATATTAGCCATCTTTGAGCTGCTGCCTACAATACCGTTACCTAGCTAGATCAGTAAGGAAGGCTGGGCGTGTGGTGGGGAAGACGCATGATAAACAACCGTAATGAATTATTGTGGAATCTGCCCCTCCCCCAGGTACCTATTCTTTGCTTTCACCCATCAGTATATCATATGTTTTGTAAATGCCCCTCTTTCTCTTACATTGCTTACATTGCATGTACTCCTTTGGTTCTTGATAAAGTACCGGGAGCCTTTTCCTTTCTTTCTGGTACTACTTGTGCACTTTTAAGCCAACCAGGGCCCTAGTGGCACATAGGTGGATGAGTGTGAAGACTAGACTGGTGTGTGTAGGGGGGGGGGGCTTCTTGAAAAAAGCAGCCTTCATGCAATGAACTTTATCGATGAGCCTTTCAGAAGGTCATCACAGAGGACATGTCAAGATATAATTCATTGCCAGGGAAATGGGTGTTTGCTCTCTTGTGTCAGATGGTGCTAACATAACAGTAGAAGTTTGAAGCAGCTGCATATATATGTGTGTGTGCTTGTACACAGGAGATACCCATAGATTTGTTTTTACATTGTTGTCTTAGTTCTGATGAAAGTGAAAGAAAATGCCCCCTTCCTTCCATGTTCCTTCGGTTCCATAAGCAGGGGTGGGGGGAAAAACATTACAGGCAAATTTGTAGAGTCTTAATTAAAGATTGGAAAGGATTAAATGCTTGACCCTTCCAGACTGGAGGCTGGTTCTTGTTGCTACAGGGGCTTTGCTTTTCCAGCTGCCTCTCCCTCCTGCCTTAAACTGAACAGCAGTCACGCAGTGTTTTGGGCTCCTCCAGCAACAGCAGAACAATCCCATCGTGGCTCAAACTTTTCAAGAAGCTGATTCTTGCAGATCCATGACAGGCCTCCTGGCTGCCCTCTGTGGGAGGCTGCACCCCACTTCTGTGGATATGCTTTGATCTCTGAGGATAATTATAATATGGACAGGCTGTGTGAGTGTGTCTAATGAGCCGCATGTATCTCCTGAACTGCATGGATATTTGCCTGTTGATGCCTTAACGGCTATAAGAAAAGCAATTATGGATTTTCCATCACCCTTTAGTAATACAAATACCCCTGGACTGTGAATAGTTTAGAGGATACCCTCTCAAGCCCATTTTCCTAGACTCTCCCCTTCCCCACAGCTATGCCTTTTGGTTCATATTTGGTCCATGGACTTGCCTTATCATTGAAAGGTTATTTCTGGATTAGATTGAGATATTAGCTGTTTAAGTATCTGCCCAATGACACTTTATTCACAAGAAGTGTAGCTAAAAATAATCATCCCATCAGACATTTCCTCTTCTCGCTGCCCCGCCTGAAATTCTGTACCAAAATAATCCTGATTATAAACCTGTTTAGAAGTCTTGGGAATTTCCTGGAAGGTTTCTGGGTGTTTCAGATGTATTCAAGGAAGCAACTAGTTCAAAAGGCTTCTGCTGCACTTTTGTGCATGCTGTTAGGTGTAAAACACTGGGGGTTGCCGCACTTTGTATTCCCAGCAATGTATTAAGAGTTTGAAAGTGTTATAAAAAACATCGCTTTAAAAGGGTTTTTGGATACAACGGCTTATAAATGGTTGGAAGACGTCTTCACAGCTAAAGGGGCCAAACAAAGTGCGAACAGTATTTTTTATAACATTTTCAAACTCTTAATACATCGGTGGGAATACATAGACAGTGCGAACAGTATTTTTTATAACATTTTCAAACTTTTAATACATCTTTGTTAATACAAGTGTGGTAACAGCCACTGATTCAGTTTCACATAAGAATCTGTTGTTAATTCAAAGGTTGTTGTTTTTTTAAAAAGCTTCATTTGTTTACAGTCATAACAGGTAGGCGTTTACAGATACAGATAATGCTGATTAACAGAGCTCTCTTCTGGCTGGGGGCCTGAGCTTGGCAAAATCAAATAACTTATTGGAAAAAAACCTATCTAGGGAGGCTTTCTCGTTCTGTTTATCTCTTTGCTTTGTGTATGCTTAGATTCTGTGTTGTCAGTGTTAATGGATTGCAGATAGGGGAGGGCAGGGAGCAAAGAGTAATCAACAATGTATTCAAAGAAGATGAGTACAAAGAGCATTAATAAACAACCACATAGTCTAATCCAGCACTATCCTCCCAATGAACAGTCCCAGTGATGCCAACAGAAAGAACTGGAGACCATGAATTCACAGAACTCTCTTGGAAGTTTACAACGTAGCAAGTGTAGCCAGTTTCTGTATTCTCAAAGGTTATCCGTTTCTCCAGTGGTCTGATACTAGAAGTGAGTTTTGTGATTTGGACTCCATAATAAAGTTGGTGCAATTACTAATAAGCGTTTGTCAATTACGGAGCACACGTGCTTAGGCACAGTATTAGAGACCAACACATACATTAACATTACATAAATGTTACATTTAGAAAGAGAGATGTGACACTAAAGGAAGGAGTATGTCTAATTTGTACAACTTGAAAACCTTTGCCTTTTCTTGACAAAGAACCTGTGGCTTAACATTTGGTTGCACCCCAAGAGGCCACTAACAAATTGCATTTTTTGGGGGAGGGTGATATGGCTCATGGACTACCAATCGTCTGTTCCTGCTTGTGAAAAGATTAAAAAGTACATGGCTTAGAAAACAACTTTCCTGCCCTGACACAATCAATTTTTGGGGGGTGGGGGTGGTTCTGGATTAATCCACAATAGATGCCTTCCATTTGATCACCAGTACTCTGATTCCAGGCTGATTGCTTTTAAATCCCTTTACAGTCTGGAATCACGTTAGATGAGAGTATGTCTTTCCCCATATGTGCCTCCTTGAAATCTAGCATGGGAAATCTCATGAAGGTTCTGTTATCAAGACTATACGGTAAGTATTTTTGATCAAGAAATCAGATGACTGCCAAGGTATCCTAGATTTGGGATCTTGGATCTTTTAAATTGATTTAAAAGACCCTTCTTTTTAGATGAAGCTTTAAAGCAAATCTTGAGATTTATTGGCTGTTACTGTGTCCTCTAATTACCTTTTGGTGTTGCTGCATTGTACTTTGTGAAACATTGCACTGAAAGGCGGATTATAAATGTAATATACAGATAAATAATATGGATTAGAATTTCCAGCAAAACCATTTAATGCATATTTGTTGTTCTCGACTGTGAATAAGTAAAACCATTTAATGCATATTTGTTGTTCTCGACTGTTGGTGATTCATGTGGAGGGGGCGAGGTCCAGTGGTAGAGAACCTGCTTTGCATCCAGGACATCCCAGGTCAATCACTGGCATCTCCGGTTAAAGGTACACATAGTAGGTGATATAAAAGATTTCTGCTAGAGACTCTGGAGAGCTGCCTGCCAAAATTGACCATAGTAGTTGTACTCAGTAGGAGTCAGTGTCACGTATGTGTTCATTGCTACAGAGAAACAAGTGATGGCTGAAGCCTTCCTGGAACTTGGGCCTTTTGACCTGAAACCCTTTCCTCCCTTATTCTCAGATATGTGGAGCTACTTATAAGTAACTCAGTGAGGAAGAGGCACTTTGCACATGCTACAAAGATTGCTTTTGTGTACTGTGGTTGCCTTGAGAAGAGTTTAAATTAGTAGAATGAAAAGGCTAAACTGGACATGAGGATCAGACACTAGTGGAGGGTGGGGTGGGCCTTACTTTACAAGTAAAAGGTGGACATGGGAGGTTTGGGTCTACATCCTCTGTGCTCTAACACCTCACCTCTTCTCAGTCCTTTTCTCCAGCCACTTTTCTCTGTTCTATGGATTACTTCCAGTAGTAGAGTTGAGGATGATGAAAAGTTCCTGGAGTAATTGACTTGAGGTAAAGTATAGACTAGGTATGGGAAGGACTCAGCAACTTTCTCTTGCATGCTTTCTTTAAAATTAAATTTGAACCCCCCTTCTTTATGTATGAACAGTCCTGTGAATGATGATCCCCTCCATGTATACTTTGGTGCTTTATCTCCAGTGCAAATATAGCATCAGCTATGAATTCACCAGGTAGGCTGAGATGAACCACACTCTTTCCGCTTCCTGTTTACAGAATTTGAACAATCTGATCTACATTTCAAGTCTGTCATAAGAACTGTGAGAGGTTCTGTCTGTAAGTCACAGTGACCTCAGCATGCTTTAACTCTTCATAATAGTTTTTATTAATCTTCAATCTCAGTTTCTTCCTGCAAGTAGAAAGCACTCTTGTACCACTCTTTTGGTACAAGTACAATTAACACTTTAAACAACATAGTTATAATGCGCAGGTGTTCATTCTGGCTTCATTAACCCAGAGTGGTTCCATAATCGACGCATCACCCTTTAAACCAGAAATATAAATAAATTGAGAAAGTTGCTCATCCTGCGCTCTTTTATCCCGGGAGTCCAGAGACCAGAATGTTGCTTTCCCCCCTGTTTGACCAGCTCTCTGGGCCTTTCAGAAGAGGCTGAGCTGGCTACAGTCAGATGAAAGAATAAATATATAATTTACATAGAAGGAATTTTGGAGGATAAGTAGATATTGCTGCTGTAGGATATTTCTGTCTTCATGCCGCAGTTGCACAAAAAATGATACTGTGCATACAGCATTCCCATTAAACTGTGGGTACTATATAATGAACAGTTTAAGAATTTGTATGCCTAGGTAGCTGAGAGAGGCCTTCTAGCACTGGTAAAGCAACTAGATCCCTGATCAGATATTTCAATATCAGGAAAGTAATGAATAGCATCATTGTGATTTTTGGAATACTGATAGAAGAGCTTCAGTTAAATGAGCCATGTGAATATGTTTTTTAAGAATCTGATCTACCTGCCATGTGGTTTTTTCCATCTTTACAAGTATTAAATTACCTGAGTAAAGCTAGAATAATTGCATTTTCACATATTACAGCTTTTGTGATTGTTCTCTTCACCGATTTCAGCTATGAACAGAAATGTTGTGGCCTGCATCTCTTGCATTTGTGGCTCACTTTTAACAAATTATGACCCATTTTAATTTTTTCTCTATACATGTGTACACATTACACAAATCTTCCAGCTGTGGACACACCTTTCTGCATCTATGATATGGTCTCTAGACAATAAAAACTTATGGCAGAAAAAAATCAGTTAATCTGTGATTCAGTATTTTTGCTTTTTAATGTTCCACTAGCTGTCAATCACATAAATATTTTATAGGTGTGTTAAGTTTTATTATTTATACACCAGGAACTTTCGGGACATGGCAGACTAAAATTTACATAAATAATAATGCAGAAATTCAATTTCTTTTAATATAGGCCCAAGATTATTTAAATGTTTGTTATGGTCCCCAGGCTTGGATAAATAGGGCTGTACATAAGTTCCCCTGTGCAAGACAGAATTCAAATTGAGTTATTGACTATCAAAAGGAAGTTGTTCTTATACTCAAAGCGGGTTTTTTAAAGCAAACATTACAATAAAAGAACTGTGGGGAAACAGTTCTGGGTCCCTCTCTTTCAAGAATTTCTTTACTACACCTTGCTGAAAACAGATGAAATAATTTTTGCCTAACTTAAATATTTATAAAGAAGAAGTTGCAGACTAAGCATTACTATATTGAATAGTAAACCGGCTGGTCCCTGTGCAGATAATGAAAGCAGCAAAACATGGCCACCCATAGACAAGGCAGGAGTCTGTGTGTACTTGGGAGAACTTTGTAAATTAATTAAATGGGGACAAAATCTCAAACAGCCTTAATGAGGATTAAATATGTTCCAGAATGGATGGAATATCCTAGACATACATCATAGAGAAGCACTGTATTTCTCAAATTACTTTTGTGCTGTTTATTGAACATGTATTGTATTTAATAGGAAAAAGTATAATCTGAGTAGGTGAGATTCAGTAGAGCAGAAAGCTGATATTATACTTTTTTAGGGCAGCAAATAATTCTCTTTGTATTGTTGCCATTCAACCTGCATGTTTTGACTTCTGCTGTTGTTCATTAAGGCACACTCGATGGTCTGCTCTGTTAATAAATAAGTTAAAATTACTGGCAGTGAACATACTATTTGATCAATAGAGCCTCTTGAAATTATGTCTGCAAAGGAGAGTTCTTGGGGCTGAAGAACAGTGTAGCTCTTAATAGGTCTCAGGCATTGAATACATCTTCTGGTTTTTGGTTGCAGACACGAGTTTTCATGATGTCTTTATTCTTCTGCCTTCAGACTTCAAAACTGATCTGGCCCGTGAACGCACTAGCAACTTATCTCGCAATTTACACGCGTCCAGTACACAAGTATCCAAAACGGCTTTAAATTTCTGTTCCCACCGCGCCACCTTTCTCCGCTGCATTTGATAAGCCCGAAGACCGGCACGCTCCCACGCATGCCCAGTCGGCGCTCCAAGCAAGGACGGCGATTGGTCCAGCATTAGTAAGGGAGGCGGGGGGAGTGCGGGGGTTGGCTGGCAGCAGGAAGTGGGCTGGCAGCAGGAAGTGGATTGAACACACATTGCATGTTCCCACTTTAAGGCACCGGGTGTGGAAGACGTTTTATTTTATTAATTCACCGTATAAGCGGATGCGCTTAACGTGGAGAAATTGTGCTCTGGAGACGTCCTCGGAATCCTTTGGGTGAGATGAAGTGGGAACATGCAAGGAAAGCCCGCGGAAATTGGAGCTGCAAACACGCAGTGCGGACATGGCCCTGGTGAAAATCCATGATGTTCATTAATCAATGAGACTGAGGTGTGGAATAAATTGTCATATTTTGGGAAGGAAACAATTGAAGCAGTTTTGCTGTGCCATATTATTACGAAGGAACTCATACTACGTGTTGGTAAAAGCAGTTAAGATTTGAGTGTCACCTGGCCATTTATCAAATAAAATGCACCTTTTTCAGTTTAGTGTCAGGTGCACTACACTTTCTTGACTGCCAGCAAAATTTTAAAGCAAAGTTTTCTCTGGGCCCTAATTCAGGTTGTAGCCATGCAGACAAAGGAGAAAAAGGGCTGCTAACTATCCTACTTATGTATAATTTCACCAGTTAAAACAGAAACACCAACCATGCTATTGTAGCTCTTCAAAGAAAAGAAAGTACTCATCTTGTTTCTTTTCTTAAACTGATAATAGTAGGGGTTGTTCCTATATCAATCTGTGAAACCATGGTAGGGTGGTGGAGGGGTTAAATTATAATCTCAGTTGGGGCCCCATGTGGCTGTAATTTAGCTTTTAAGGACAAATACAGAACCTTGATCTCACTTTGACTCCCTTGCCTAGTTGTCAGTATAGCTTGAACTAATAGAAACTACTATATCTGCCACTATTGTTTCTATATCCATGATGCTTTGGAGGGAGACAAAGATTTTAAGGGTATGGTTGAATTTCAGAGAAGTAAAATAAATAATAAATGCCTTTCAAGGAAGATAATCCAAATAGGGAAGTTTCCTTTTGGACAGGTGCGCCTGGACCTCTTGCAGGCAACTATGAGCCTTCATGAAGTATTTTGTTGCTTCAGCTGCTGTGACTTATAGTTCCAATGAAGTTTCAGTATAGATACAAAACTGCAATTTTGCTGCAGTACTGTGATACATACTGAACAGTAACCATCTGTATTTATGAATGTAAAGAAAATACTTGTGGAGTGCTTGGCTTTATTAACCCAGATTTCCCTGTAATTTATGACTTGAAACATCAGCATGGCCGAGGGCCAAATGAGAGGCATTTGTACTCATATTTTATTTGGATGAAGGTCTTGCATTTAATGTTATGGTGAATAAACAATTCCTATTTTATAGCATGGAACACAACCCAATATTAAACCACATGGGGATTCAGAGCTTTGCCAGAGGGCCTTGAAATTAGAGCTAGAAATTTGTAACGCTGCAAAGGAAGCTGAAGCATAGGCAAGAAAGAGTGTGTGTATATATAAATACACACACACACAAATCTGACTAAAGCACAACACACATGTGACCTCAAAAACACACACAACCTATATGATTGATACAGGCTGAAATCCAGTCACATCTGTGTTTCGGCCATTAGTATTGGAGAAAATCAGAGTGCCTGCAGTTCCCTGATCAGGCTAGTGAAGATATACACTTGGGGACTAGTTTCAGATAATTTTTCAAGAGAGGCTAATGTCGGAAAGCTGACACACTTCATTATGGTTCTGTCTACAGCTTCTAATATTACGTGGACCTCCAGGTCTACATGTGAAATACTTATTGCCCTTTGAGAGCCATTGTTTGTATAATGTTCATTGAAACTTGGTCTGTGTGCAGCCAGATTACTCCCAAAGGAACTTACTTTTTTATCTCTTTACCTAACACTTACAAACAAGACTCGTACCTCTAAAGTGAAAAATCTTTTTTGCAGTCTTCATAATCAGAAGCAACTTTCTTTTTTATTTCACTAGTGGTGGAACAAAACTGCTGTAATTAGGCATAGTGTGCCTTTTACTCTAAGATCACATCATGCTTGGCTGAGGATAATGAGAGGAAATTATCTTCATTTTAATAGGAGCAATTGGAGTGCTGGAGTGCTGTGGTCATTAATGTTGTAGAAACAGTTTTGGGTGGATGAATGTTTGGAGGGAAGTGAAGGATGCTTTGTCTCCAAGTGAGAGGCTGTTCATATTACCATAAAATGAGTAAGGTGTCATAAGTTTGCTGGCTTTTAAACTGGCCTTGCTCCTCTGTTTTCACAGCAGGCTAATGTGTACAGATTTTAGGCAATGAAACATTCTTCATCTTTTTCTTTTTCCAGGCTCTTTGACATGTTTGACTTCTGTATATCAGGACGATAAACACACAGGAGCCAGACCCTTTCACAAGTTGGCAGCCTTTCAATGTAGTATGGGAACTGCCAGATCAGTTTTACAAACAGCATTACTTTCTGGGTGCAGTAAAAGGAAAAGAATCATCTGCAGATATGTAAGGCGCAGGTGTCCTGCCAGAGTAAAAAAAAATTAAATCATAAGGGGAAAAGAGGAACTGATGTGGTCAGGGATAGATTAAGACATGCTGAGACCTTAAGCAATGTTAAATTTAAGAGGCCCATTGCTTTTAAAAAAATTAATAAATTTTGTTGCATTTAGACATCTCTCATAATCCAAGGCCCTAATAAGGTTGCCAACTAGCAAGAAAAAAAATGTCCTGTGCCTTTAATACAAGTTCAATGAGTGGAAGCGGGTAGTAGAAGCTGTTAATGGAGTGATATGACATAATGTGATAATTGCTGCAAACCTAACTGATATTAAAGGAACAGTTAGAGGGACCAGTTAGAAAGTTGGCTTCCCTTGGCCCTAAGCTGTAGCTTACTTTGCTTGTACATAAATCCAGTTCCGGGTGTGTTGTGAATCTCCTGCCTCTGTCAGAGTCTGACAAATCTAAAGAAAGCTATACCCTTTTAAGCCATCAATGGATGTAAAACTCAGCTTGGGGTGGCACCGTTAGTAAGAAACTATATTGCTATCAACAGGTTGTGCTTGTCAGAATCTGGCTTTGGAGTAGGAGATCCCAGTGTCATTCCTTCTTGAGCTATTTTGCCATCTTGGCCCCTTTAGTGCCCTTCCTCCAGAGAATGGTACAGTGGCCTCATTTAACTGACTGGAACACTCAGAGATCTAGAAATGGGCTGATGATCTGGCCTGTGGAGGGAAGTTGATCTACATAACCCCTGGCTCCCATCAAGACTTTGGTTCTGTGGTCAGCCTACTATGCCCATGCTTCATGTTATGTTTCCAGCATGGCTTTCTAGGATGCTGGAAGCTGTGTTTCTTGCACACTGCCTGATATCTTTATTGATCTTCTTAGTAGCATGTTCAGCAGAGTACGGGGAAGTTACTGAATCATTTTTGGAAAAATCCTGCAAAACGGTAATTTTCTGGTCCTATATCATGCACTTCCAGTTGTACATTAAAATACTGAATGATACAGTAGATGAAGAAGAAGGGTTGGTTTTTATACACTATTTTTTCTACCTTTAAGGAGTCTAAAATAGGCTTACAATTGCCTTCCCTTCCTCTCCCCACAACAGACACCTTCTGAGGTAGGTAGAGCTGAGAGAGTTTGGAGAGAACTGTGACTAGTCCAAGGTCACCCAGCAGGCTTCGTGTGTAGGAGTGGGGAAACCTGGTTTACCAGATGAAAGTCCACTGCTCATGTGGAGGGGTGGGAATCAAACCCGGTTCTCCAGATTAGAGTCCACCACTCTTAACCACTACATCATGCTGGCTCTCAAAAAGGTTTCCTGTCTGTGTACTCTGGAAGAGCATGAAACATTTGTGAAAGAGCATGAAGAGCCTTAGAATTGCATGTGCTGATGTTGCCATCTGGATGGTCATACTGTTGTATAGCTGATTCTTCAGAGTTTTACTCTCCCACCTAAAACATAGACTGTGTCTGTAGCACTGTACCTGGTAGATCTAATGAGAGTCAGTATATGAGAGGAAGAACCACTGTAGAGTAGGCTTGCACCACTTGTGACTCACCAAGTTGAAGATAATGGTGGTGTATCAGAGGACTCATTAAGCCTCCTATTGTTGTTTTTTTGCTGCCTGTCCCAGATGCAACAGAAGGACGGCTGCCAGGCACTCAGCAAGCCACAATGCAGGGCTAATGATAAGCTGTCTTGGGCTTGGTGCAAACCAACACTATAGCTTGTATATCCAGTCAGGAATGGTGTGGTACTGAACAAATCAGTGCCAACGCTTTATTCAGACAGGGAGTCGTGGACATTGCTCTCACAGTTGCCGTGCAGATGGCACAGGTTGTTTGCACATTGATGCCCATCTGGTGCATATCAGGTCTGTGGCAGTGCACAGATCCAGTCTGACTTGTAATGGGCCTATGGCTTTGTGCCAGTGCAGCAACAGCCTAAATTGAGCTGTAACAGTAATTTGATTTTAAACCGTAATTTTAGGCAGTTTCAATAGAAGGTGCTTTTGAATGCAAGGAATATGTCTGTTCTGCAGAAAAATTGCTTAGTAATGGTATGATGCTGCTGCTTATGCATTCTAGTGAATTCCTGGGTGAACATAAAGCCACCCTTGTGCAACCCCCACAGAAAACAGAATTTGACCTGAATATTGTTAAGTAGCTGAAAAATAGAACATGCATGATAATAAATGGAACCACTGGCACAGATCCTGACACCCGGAGTGTCCTGTGGCACTCCTGCTGTTTTAATCAGAACTGGCAGCCTCTGTGCGGACAGCAGCCTCAGCAGAGAACAATGGTGTCTGATTCTTATTTGTCAGCTTGGACAAAGGGCCTGCTGATGGGTTACGGTGGAGGGGAGGGCCCTTCTTTTGTATGATGATACCGGCATGGCAGATGGCTAATTGGACATGATAAACCACTGGGGCAACAGAAAAGTGGAATGAGAGAGGGGGAGGAAAATGGAGGTCTGTGGGGATTATCAACTTCTGCTCTGTCATGTTGAAGAAAAGGAGGAAGTTCTCTGTCAAAGCAGTTGCCATTAACTTTTTGGGAGGGGAGGCCATATGTCATCCAGAAGAGATTGGATTCAGGGATGGGGTAACCTAGTTGAATCTCTCACTTGTTCTAGTTAACATAATTAAATGTATTTCATAGCTGTGAGTAAATCATATTATTGGGTGGGAAGGTAAGGAAACAGTCCCTGGAGATGTTGGTTCAGCACTTAGTAAAAGCAGTAGATCACAGTCTTGTCAGAGAAACATCAAAGTGTCATTCCAAAGAGGAAAACAAAAAGGGGCACTGGTTATTTTAGTGCAACTGGAAATGAAATCTGGGCCAAAATCTGGGCATTTGACACACACACAAATACCTGAGGAAGAGTTTGTGTATACTCCTGTATTTCCTATTATTTGAATGTAATTATGACACCAGATCTTGAGGATCTTGCCAATGACTGATTAATTTTAAATAATGAACCATCAGGATTGGTCTTAAATTTTGATAAATCTAACAAGATCAGAAATTAATGTTACTTAAATCTTGAGGCGAATAAAGGAGCCTACATGAATCTTGTTTCAAGCATGAGATAGCCCTCTTGATTTCCCTGTGGCAATCAATAGACAAGGGCTATAGAATTATGATTCTGATGTGAAGAAGCATGTGAATATTGTCTTAGAAGAGGTGAAGTTGACAGATTCATGATATTGGGGAGGGGGCACTGTATGACTGTAGCCTGTTCTTATATAGCCATGAAGTTGTTGCAGAAATGATTTTGTGACTGTCCTTCCATTTCCTGTAAACAAGCCTACAGGATCAAATGCAACATAGGTTTCAGTGGGTAACAGCAGGAAGAGGATGCAAGACAGGAGCACAACAGGAGCAAGATGCAATATAGGACCACTAGCACAGAATTCTTATGGCAAGATCTGGAAGTTGACCTGGAAGTGTTTATGGGTTAGCAGGAACGTATCAATCTGTCACATTGTCCTCCTCCAATTTATCCTCCCAATCATTTTGTGTGGTACGTTGGCCTGAGAGTGAGTACGTGACCCAAGGTGACCCAATGAGTAGCATAGCCAAGTGGTGTTTGAACCTGGGTTTTCCAAGTCCTCGTTCAACATTCTGACTACTGTACCACAATAGGTGTCTAATTGGTGGAGGGCTAATATGGGCAGATCAGGAAAAAAACAGCTAAAGACAGTATTGCTATTTTAAAAAAAAAAAACCTGAGTGTGATATAATGACTAGGGAATCATTTGCTGATTCACGACTATTAAATCTTAACATTGATCCTACAGTGGGTGTAAAGATCTGATGTGACATTTTACACACCATAAAAGATAACATTGATTTGAATTCTGAACATGACCAGGAGCTAGTGCTGTGAAAAGCGGTTGTAACTTCTCCATATGACACAATTTATTTAAACAAAATGGCTGCTGAATCTTTCTCTACTTTTGTTTTCCATACTACTTGATATAAGGGAGAAGACTGAAGCTGCTGAAGCAGGCCTGCCTTCACTTGCGTCCCAGCAAGCCAAAAGCAGCCCAAAAGCAGCCCAAAACTCACAGACTGCCCTGGGCAATTCTCCCATTTTTGCAGTCCCAAGGCCTGCATCAAAATGACAAATGCTAATTGTGCCTCTGATTGGCTACCATGCATGGCTGCTAAACTGCATTCAGTTTGTTGGTAACTGGAGATCTCCCACTATTACAATGGAACTCCAGGCGACAGAGATCATTTCCCCTGGAGAAAATGGCTGCTTTGGCCATTGGACTCTATGGCATTGAAGTCTCTCCCCTCTCCCAACCCTCCTTTCCTCAGGCTCCACCCCCAAAATCTCCAGCTCTTTCCAAACCTCGAGCTGGCAACCCTATGAATTATGCAGACTTGCTATGAAATATTTGTTAAGTTTATATTTTCAGCAAATTAATTGTTAAAAATTTGGAATTTTTGGGCTTTCTGTGGTAGAGGGATTGAATGACTATGATAACTGAAGGGGCTGTGTGCCATGCTAAGCCCTGGTGTAGTTCTGATTTACATTTATTGCCTCCTGTTCAAAGGAATATATCATAAAACAGCCGGCTCTTTTGGAACTGTCTACGGCTGCCTTCATGGCAATTTAAGCTTTCTCCTTTATCCCTGAAAAGTGGGGCAGGGAGCTCAGCGAATGATGCTAATAGACTCCATCTGAAGCATTTGGATAAATTCAGTCCGGAGAAGCAAGTCAAGCCTAACGGGTGTGAAGTAACGATCTTGTGAGTTTTGAGGGCCTGAATTGATGGGCTGTGAATCTCCAGGAAACAGACTGCTTTGTTTCCACTCATTTCTACTCAGAAGCAATCTTGGGCAGTGAAAACTTCAGGCACCTATCACAGCAGCCTGTTTGTATGTAGTCTGCATAGTTCTCTGGATTTTTCTTTTGAACTTTTAATAGAGAGAGTGTGTGTGTCTGCTATGGAAATAATTTTATTTTTGAAGGGAGCAGCTGTTAAGATATGTACTTCAAAAATCTGCTGCTAAGGAAAATATGAAACATGAATAGATGATTTTTTATATCTTTGCATGTTGCTATTAACCCAAATATAAATCCAGTGTTACTGGTAGAATCTAATACCAGTGGCTTTATATCCTTTTGTATATTCTGTAGCTGTGTGGTTTTCCAAACAAACGCCTGCATTGTTATTTGCCTTGGATATTTGCCTGTCTTTTCCCCTTCCAGGACTAATAATAGCAAGGTGGTGGCTGTGGTTTTAAGTGGTGAAACCATGCTGGTAAGGGGAAAGAGTTAAACCTCCTCTCCCCCCTGTTGTGTGGCTTATGCAGCTGCTGCTATTTCCATTTTCAAATGCTGGGAAGATCTCATGGGTCTTCCAGTGTCTTGTCTTGCTGGGACCTAAAGCACTTATTTTCCCCCTGAATTAAATTTGGAGATGCATATCATTAAAGGATTTCTTTTAGAGGGCATAAGAGGACATAAGCTTTCTTTAAAGATTTTCCTTTCGAGTTTTAGAATTACTCATTCTTGGAGAAACTACCCCATGTTTCTGCATAAGTTGTGGACTTGGGCATTTCTGACTAGGAGGAGGAAAGTCACGAGTAGTGACTGAGGCATAAATATACAGTTTGCCATCTCGAGACACAAATGCACAATTTGCAGCCGCCTCCTGAAGGTGGGTAATTCTGCCTGCATTTTTGCAATGGGAGGAATCTGATTGTATCTGATGCAGAAATACACCAGAATGACTTTCTTCCAGTGAAGCTTGAATCCAAGGAGGCAAGGCTAGAACAGAGGCTGTTTGTCAGGATTGGAAGTTATTTGAAAATGTTTTTATTCTATTTTGCTGTATATTTTACTACTATGTGAGTTGCTCTGAGCCGGGCCTTGGCTGGGGAGGGTGAGGCAGAAATTTAATAAAATAAATAATACTGGGAGATCTGTAGCCCCACCTGCAGGTTGGTAACCCTCCTAGTGCTTTCAAAGCCTGCACTGTTGATAGCCTATGATGGTGGGTCCTAGGGTTGTCAGGTTACCCCTGGCCATCAGGAGGGTGGGGATGGGGGGTAGGGTTGCCAGATCCAGGTTGGGAAACTCTGGAGATTTGAGGATGGAGCCTGGGGAAGGCAGGGACCTCAGTGGGGAACAATGCCACAGAGTCCACCCTCCAAAGCATCCATTTTCATCAGGGGAACTGATCTCTGTAGTCTGGAGATGAGCTTTAACTCCCCAGGTCTCACCTGGAGGTTGTCACTGCTAGTGGGTCCACAAGGTAGAGTAAATTTAGAAGTAGGTTCTGCTTCCAAAAAAATATGAAAGTCTTAGAGTTAATGGCTGTGAAAGAAACACAGGTTGTTCTGTCTTTGTTTGCAGGCCTTGTTCCCTTGTTGGTATGATCTATTTTTCCTTGATATTCACTATTCAGAAGCATTTTAATACCTTTTACAGTACATCAGCCCTTCTGGAAATCAGGAGCTATTTGAATTTCTTTTTCATCCATAAAAATTCAAAAATTGAAATGCATTAAAGACACACCAAACCTGCTAAAACAACAGAAAGGTTAATCAGTGTTGTTATAGCCTTTCACAAATTAAAAATCCTGCAGAATAAACATACTTACCTCTCATTGACATACAAGTGCTCTGGTTTAAGAGAGTATCCATGTGACCCTAAGGGTCATGGAGGAGAAGGGTTTTCTTTTTAAATCTAAAATTGTTAGAGCATGTGATGGTGAAAGAGTGTTAGCACTAGGGTTGCCAACCTCCAGGTACTAGCTGGAGATCTCCTGCTATTACAACTGATCTCCAGCCGATAGAGATCAGTTCACCTGGAGAAAATGGCTGCTTTGGAATTGGACTCTATAGCATTGAAGTCCCTCCCCTTCCCAAACCTGCCTTCCTCAGGCTCTGCCCCAAAAGTCTCCAAGTATTTCCCAACCCAGAGCTGGCAACAGTAGTTAGCACTCTGTTGTAATGGCAAGCAGTGACTAGTAATGCTGCCTCCATGGTTGCTTTCATGTTGGTCCCAATGTTCATGAAGGGTTCCGTACGCATAATGCTTCTCAAAATGAGTTTACAGTACCGTGCAAGTTACTTGTTGCTTTCTGGGATATGAGTCTTTTTGTTTTAGTAAGCATATCATTGGAGCAACCATGTACACAAATTTGTTGTTTCTACCTGATCCAGCTATAGAACACCATAGAGGTCGTGGCAAGAGTGCCTCTAGATGCATGTGTGGATAATATTTTGTGCCGTGAACAGGAATTGACAGATTGCTCCAGAAAAGTTCTCAAGGAGTATTAACACCTCTCTGCTGCCCAGTAATGCCAATGACATTTGAAAATACCTCTTTGTGATATCTCACTGGCTACTGGGCTGCTTTGATGGGTTAGTTTGAAGTTGAGGCCCAGCTGTGTTTTGACTAATGAGCATGATTGGAGAGCCTATGATACAAAGAAGCTGTCCTTGTATCCGACAGGAAACTATGTTAAAAGCTTGCTTAATCAATTCTAAAAGTATCTCCTGTGGACTACTAGACCAGAGTATAAGAAACAGACTTAAAGCCTCCCATGTTATTAAATGTGGATGTCCCCTTTACAGTAGATCGTTCACTGCAGCCTGAAGCTTTTTACACTTCAAAGAGAGCCAGAGCCAGTTGCAGATAATCTATTTAAAGTTATTTTGGGATATTGGATTTTATGACCTGGTTTGAACTGGATATGGGACAGTGCAGGCTTGCCAGGGGGAGGTCATAGCTCTGAGTTTTCAGGCAAAATATTTTTTTACTGCTCCGTTAGGATTTCAGACACTTTCTGGAAACATGCAGTGAACCTCCACCACCTGCCATGGCTTGAATAGCATTCCAACCAAATACTAGGCACTGTGTCAAATTATTTCCAACTTTATATTCTATTGTTCTTTATGTCCATTAATATTAGTGGTTTTAGTGCAAAATGTTCTCCTTTAAAAAACAAAACAAGCTCTAATAAGAACCCCCAAACTCTGAATGTCCCAGTGAAGTAACTATTGTCATGATGTATGAGAAAATCTTTTGGCCCTTAGGATATTTCTATTGTTATTATTTTAAAGCAGTTTTTAAGGATCCCAATAGCCTGCAAAAGGTGACCGAACTTTAAAGGTGGATTTAATTCTGTATTATCAGGGACTGCAAGGTAAGCATTATATGCTGGTTAATTTTACATGATCAGATCAAGCTTCAGTTGGCCACCTTGACTCAAAAAGACAGCCATGTGACATGAGTACCAGTTTATGTTGAGGAGGGAATTTGTTACGCAAAAAATCTTGTGTAAACTGGCATAATCACACTTATAGATGTTGGACAGCCCCAGAAAAGTACTTTATCCACCTATTCTCCTGTGTGATTTTTCAGCCACATTGAGAAGAAAACTGGCTATCCAGTTTTTTAATATTCATGTTGAACTCAGAGATTTTGGGCACCTTAGCCTAGGATGCCCAACCCACTCCTGCGTCAATGGAAGGTAGGAAGATGGCAGCTGACCTCCTTGCCTTCCTGCCAGACTGAGGCAAAAAGTTGTTGCCCTCCTTCCTCATCCCCCAGTGGCAGAGTGAGACCTGGTAGTGTAGTGTGATGGTGCCTGTCCTCTTAGCCCCATGTGGTGTGCCACAAATCTCCTTGCCCCCCTTCAGTAGGGCTGTTGATTTGGTTCGGGCTGAACTGAAAAACAGCCGAATTTCCCCCGATTCAGCTGTTTTTCGGTTCGGACGAACCGAACTCAAAAAAGGCGGGAAACGGGGGAGCCGAATTTGCCGAATTCGGGGGTTCGGTGAATAAATTCGGCAGATTCGGGGAGCCCTTTAAACAGATCTGGAGGGGGCCCTTTAAACAGGTCTGCGCCTCCCAGCTGGGAGGTGGAGATCTGTTTAAAGGCCCCCCTGGCGGCAGGGCTGGGGGGTGGTCTGGAAACCCTCTACGCTCTCTGCGTAGAGAGCGCAGAGGGGCTTGACAACCCCCCGGCAGCCCTGCCAGGACTCACCTCCCTCCCCCCCCCAACAAAAGAGGAGAAGGAAAGTGGAAACTGGGCTGATTGCATACATATCCTTATTTGCATGCACCAGAGTCAGAAGTGACTTCCTGTGTATACTGGAGGACCCATGAGTCCAAGAATTAGGCCCATATTCCTCTACATTATTTATTGATATTTCAGATGATTTGGATCTCGCCTTCCTTTTGGTAAAAATAATACAATAAAAAGATTATTAATATCTGAATTAACCTTTAGTTACATATTCTTCAAAGTCACACAGCTATTGTCCTAAACTATTAATTCAGACCATTCTCTGAAGCTCAGAGTAAAGTTTGCTTTTGATATCTATTGGTAGCTTTTCCCCTTGTTTTTTTAAAGCACTCCCAAGCAGCTACATCATAAAAAGGAAATGCGCCAAAGGGACTCGCCAAAGAGAGAGCAATAACTTTTTGCAGTAAAATAAGTAACTGGAAGGAGAATTACCACACTGGAATCATATGGTTGGGTAGGAGGTAAGGTGGCTGCATATTCCATCAGATTTCTTCACAGCAGAGACCTGAAAATGTTGCTGGGACAAATTAACTGTGCATATTGAGCAGTTCCAAGTTCTTGAAGGCCTGATCACTTGGATCTTCTGTGAGGCTGTCCTTATGCGCTTATCTTTTCAAGCACGTTGAGGTATTATAACTGGGAACTGCTTTGGGATCCTCCATGATAAGATATAGGGACATTGTTTTCATGACGGTGGGGAGGAGATTTTTTAAAAAGGCACATTGCATCCCACATTTTTGCTTCCTTGTAAAAGCATACTGGCATTCCAGACTTGTTATATGCCCTGGGTTTGATACTGTTGGGAAGTGTTTTTTTCCTGCTTCCCCATTTATACACCTCTGGGGTTTTGCTGGCTTTTCCTTATCTTTCCCAAACCTACTGTGCTCTGTAATTTTAGGAAAGATTGCAGCAAAGCCTAGACGGCTGGGGTCCCACCTACGCACAGCCTTCCTCCCCTCACAGTGGCCATTTCCTCCTGCTGCTATCAGGGGGGGCCTTTTGTTTTTGTTTTAATTGGAAATTGAATATTGTTATATTGATGTAACATTATAACAATATGTGTAACAGGCTCTCTGAATTCCCAGCTTTCATTTAAAAAATAATAAATATAAGGGAACAGGTATATCTCTGCAACGAAAGTGTCTAGAGACATTTTTTTTTTAAAGGAAAGCTGGAAAAGCACAGAAACTGTGGCTAGGGTTGCCGGCTCTGGGTTGGAAAATACCTGGAGATTTTTTGGGCTGAGCCTGAGGAAGGCGGGGTTTTGAGATGGGAGGGACTTCAATGCCATAGAGTCCAATTGCCAAGGTGGCCATTTTCTCCAGGGGAACTGATCTCTATCAGCTGGAGATCAGTTGTAATAGCAGGAGATCTCCAGCCGCCACTTGGAAGTTAGCAACCTTACCTGTGGCACATATTGTTATAATGTTATAGCAATATAACAATATTCAGTGCCTATTTAAAAAAAAAACTCTGAAAAAGCCCTTGTGATAGATGGTTCTGGAGGTGAAGGGATGACTGTTGCCAAGGGACCGGGACAAGGAAATTGTGGGAAAACCTGCCATGTGGAAGCCCCATTGCTATAGTGCTGTATTGGCAGTAGGGTTTGCCAGCCCAGCACTGTACCAGGCAGGAGATTGCATAATTACATTGGCTTGATGTCATTTCTGGCATGAACCGGAAGTAACCTCATCACATTGGTGCAGTCCTCTAAGGGTGAAAACTCATGGTCGCTTTAGCCTCCTTTAATCACTGTTCAGCCAGGATTCAGCCAGGATCGAACGCATGCGTTTCGCTGAATGTGTGTTCGATCCTGGCTGAATCCTGGCTGAAACAGGGATTAAAGGAGGTTAAAGCGACCATGCGTTTTTGCCCTAAGATTCACAAAAATACTATGGTTTAACCCTAGAATCAGCATCAAACTGGAAGTGATGTTACAGTGTTGGCATAACGCTGAATCGCCTTACCACCGACACTTTTTCTTTGCTGTCATGTTGAGCAGCTGTGGGGAATGGAGTGAAAAAAACTATAATTGCACTAGGCAGCCAGATGTGTTCGTTTTTAGTAATATAAAATAAATGGCATTGTTGTACCAAACCTAACGTACCAATTTTGGGATTAATAAAGAAACTGGTGGGAGTCAGATATCAGTTTTTTTGGACTTGATTCTAATTCCTCCTCCAAATAGTAAAATCTGGCCCCAAATATAGTATTACAATTATGCTCTTTGAGGACAAGTATTTGAAATAGACCAAATATGTGACGAAAGAATTTGCTGTGACCAATTTTGAATGCATAATCAGTGCTAACATCATACTAGAAGCAGATAGCAGGATGATGTATTTTTGAAGACGTGCTAAGGAACCTTTCTGGTCTCTCCAGTTTTTGCCACTGAGGGTGGCTTTGGAGGCAATGAATTTTGCTGATGAATAGTTTCCTTGTAGGAATAAAAATAATGGCACACTCCATGCACTCACCTGGAAACCACCACTGTCATCTCATTCACATGCAGCAACATAGATGTATATGTGATGCTTTGCATGTCGTTTTTTTGCTTCTACCCCCCCCCCAATAACATTTTGTGAGTTAGAAGATCAACACCCCAAAACAAATATCCAGCTCCTCTTAGAGGAGCTGCCTGGCTCCCAATTGCCAACTCAGAAGTGGGAAAAGAGGCATAAATTTAGTTCAGTTGTGACAATAGGGCTTGTTGCAAGGTCACTATGAAGATGGGGAAAAGAAGGCTGCCACTATTTGGTTTCCTTTTCCTACATCCAGCTTTTGCTGGAGAGCCACTCTGAGAAAGTTACTTGCATTTGAAATGGCCATGAGATGTACTTTAAGAGCAGGACAAAAAATGTGATTTTTTCAGCAATATGACCAAGTCATTGTTGGAAGATTGGGGTGGGGAAGGTTAAAGCTAATTTTCATTGCTTCCCAGTCTCTTACATTCATAAAGTAACCCCAAGTGCTGCAAAAATTGCCTTTACAACAAGTAGTTGTAATTTTACCTTGTGTTAGGAGAGAGTTTCTTCCTGCTGACCAGGGCCATGTGTGACATATGAAGCTATCAACTGAAGACCCCAAGACTGTGTTCCCCAAACTTTGAAAAAAGATCTCCAGTGGAATTAAGTGTGTATTCGGAACCTGCTAGTTAGTCAAACCCCTTCACAACACTTGGTCACTTTTTCAGTAGCCTCATGTTGTGTGCTGCGTTGTTCCCCCAACCCCCTTTTGATGGTACGGTGACACA
The DNA here is from genome assembly GCF_029931775.1 of Euleptes europaea. Taxonomy (NCBI): domain Eukaryota; kingdom Metazoa; phylum Chordata; class Lepidosauria; order Squamata; family Sphaerodactylidae; genus Euleptes; species Euleptes europaea. The sequence goes on from NC_079326.1 coordinate 12,839,913, forward strand.
ATTGCAAGGCTGCTGAAACAACTCCCAACATCTCCTAAGACCCTCAAATAACAAGATAGTATGTAGCTGTCATGCTTTCTATACTGTTTCTCCACTGGTCTATTCACAAACCCTCTTCCATGCTTGATTTAGAGCAAAACTGTCCTGCATTCACTGCATGATGGGAAGAAAAATGATGAAGGGGGGGGGTCACAGAACCTTCATCCTCTTTCACTGTTCTGGAGCCAATATCCAGATTGATAATTGCCCTTGCTATTTTCCCCCCCAACTCGTAGGTTTTATAGTGTCTATTATGAATTTTAATTTCCAACCTTAGTGGTGGATTCTTGGACCCATTTTGCTTCTAGAATTGTTCTTGTTCTTATGTATTTATAACACTGTGTGTGTGTGTGTGTGGCAGCTTTGTTAATGACCATGACTAGAAATTGCTTTCCCTTTTCACTGTTGAGATATAGTCAGAATGCAACTTTGCATGCCTGGCCTTCATGGATGGAAGCGAATTGAAAACCAGCCTTTCCCTTCTTGTTTCAGCTGTCTTGATAGAGATATCTAGCGGACAGACCTAGGAGCTGCAGCATGTTTTCCCGGGTCACCAGACATATTATATTATTGTTCTTCATGTGCTGGATACAATGTCTTTTTTATGTACTAATAAAATTTATTCCTCCCTTTAAAAGAAAAACAGGGAAGAGAGAAATCATTTAAATAGAATGACTTTGTCAATATGCATTATTCATGCATGGGTGGGAGAAATCGATAGATGCTTAAATTATACACATGCTTGCACACATGGCCATCAATAGTATGAGACAATACTTTTGTACAAAAAGGGTATCGTCCTACTGCTTTACCTTTTGTATCTATTACTGCTATCCTACAGTAGTGGTGAAATATGCTGTACATGTTGGGAGCCATTTTGTAAAGGTGGTAACCTTGTTTCTCAGGCCTGTGGGAACTGATATTGCCTGACAGTTTCTCAGCTTTGTGGCACTTCTATAAGTATTAATATGTCCACTTCATATTAGCGACAGATTTTTAGCTTGCAGGGCCAATTTCTGTGAACTCTCCGTGTGTGGAGACTCTTGAAAAGTCAACTTACGCAAACTTCAGTGTTTGGTGAACCAACTGTGGAATATTTGGTAATGTATGCTGAACACAGATTGACTTTCTGCCAAACTGATGTTGGGCTTCACACAAGCAGACAAGGACATTTGGTGAAAATGTTATGGTGTTCTGCTGAATGCTCATTTTGTGTGGGAACGCCTTTCCCTAACCCCCATAGAGTCATAAAAAATCTTGATTATGCTCTGCAAGTAAGTCCGATTGGCATTCTAGTAGGATGAGTCACATATCTAGTTCTGAAGAAATCTGTGAATCCAATTTTCAAAGCTCATTTCCCTCCCTTCTTATATACTGCAAAAATATTCTTAAAATATCTGGATGCCATTCAACATGAGCAGATATTCTAAAAATATAACTGGGTACAGCAAAAGAGATGTATGGCAAAAGAGAAGCAGTCACCATAGTCATACCTGTGGTCAGCCTCCTAGCCAGCTAGAGTTATAAAATCATACTGTACGGAAGGAAACAATAGATGGTGAAACTTATAAACTGTCAGTTTTATTTATTTATTTGTTGTAGAATATGGCTTCTATAAGTGAGTTAGGAATTATGGCTGGTGATTGCCTTATGTCAAGTATGTGTTCCCTAACCTTACAATTGCCAATTGAATGTAGCCTGGCTCTTGTCTCCAATTCAGAAAATTCCAGAGAGTTTTCAGTGTTGTGTCCAAGCCTGTGCATGGTACAGCTGTCATAATCTTTATGTCTGAGCAGAAATTTATGGTGAAACAAGACAGATATGTGGGGTCTTAGGTTGCGAAGCTGACAGATAGGCTGTCATGTCAGATAGCAGTGTGCATGAGATCTTATATTTTTCATGTGCCATAAAGCACAAAGTTCAGAGGGGAAATATTTGCAAACTGAAATGACATCTGCAAAGTTTGATTCTTTTGCTGCAGAGCCTCCAGTAAATCTGATATTTTTGTGTGAATATCTGGGAAAAAGTAGATGTGCTACAGAAAAACAAAGCAGCTTTCTATTGGTGGAGTCCTGATCTATTAGGATCACTGTTTGACTCATCTGGGATGTTTATTACATCAGATTCCTGTAAGACAGCCTTTTTGTGAATGACGAGATATGGAAGGGCATTGGTTCAATTACATTTCATCATAGTCCTACTTTCCTCAGGACTGTCTCATCTAGGCTATTTAATAAGTGATATATTTCTGGGACAAGCTGCTGAATGATAACTGGGACAAGGTGTCTGAATGGTCAGCCCTCATTCTGTGGAGTCCTCAAGGATCTTGTCTATTGGGGTCCTCTAAGCAGACTGAAATGATTGTATAAATGAGGCATTAGCGTCCAATACATTTATCCTAGATGATCACTCTCTGCAGGCACAGTAACTCAGTTTCATAGCAAATTTGTGTTACTTCCACAACACAGCTGTGGGTGATGGGATTCCACTTGTCAGATAATGGATTTTACCAAGAATGCTTTGCTATAGAAATTATACACAATAGCAGTGCCCAAATGCATGTGCCCTCTTGGTGAGATGGGGGAATGCATTACTACTTTTCTTGATTCACTTCTGATGTTTACAATACTACAGGTAATCATAACCAAGCAAATCAACCATGCCTACTTTAAGCAACGAAATCAGGAACCATCTCTCGCCATCACCAATCCAAATCATTCTGGGGACAGGCATATTAATGGGGTCAGGGAGAAAAACACCTGTGGTATTTCCCCACCCCTTCATTCTAATGTTTGGGGAAATGTGTGGCAAAACTTATAAGGTGTATGAGAAAGCACGTAACAAAAATAACACAAATGATAATAGCAGCTAGAGAGCTAAGTTGTAACAATTAATGTATTGGAATGTAAAGATCATATAATTTTGTATTGGAAGTGGCAGATGAGCCTTGTTAACTCTAATTTTATTATTTGCTTCATATTTCCATGCTTGTCCTATTGTATTAGCAAGACGAGCACTTCAGATGCAACAGCTGAATGATGACTGGCTGGCTTACTGTTCTGTGTGTCACATATTCTAGATCTGCTTTCAGAAAGTTCAAATTCTGTCGATCAATAAAGTTGGGGAAGCTGCACAATTGTATATTATAAGCATCACTGAAGTCTGCATCTCCCCATATTTTAAAATGACATGTCATTTAAAAAAAAGACTTATTTCTGATTGTTTAGCTTTTTATTTTGTTGTGGTTTTTAACTGTATTTTAAATAAGATTTACTGATTTGATTGTATGTTGCCTTAGGCAGGTTTGAACCTTGAGCAGGTTAAACAAGGAGAGGAAGAATAATGAGTATTTCTAGGAAAGACAGAGAAGATGTTACTGGTTTCCTGGATCCAATAATTTTAGGAGGAGTAATGCTATGGAAAGAAGCATTTTACTTGTCTTACATCGTTTGGGCTTGTTCCAATTCCAAATTAGTTTTACTTTCAGCCATTCATTCTCTTATAGATATTTTTGCTATTCCTTGCATATTTTTAGAATTATTTTTGGGATATTTTTTGTGGTGACATCTGAACTAAATTACATGGCTGCTAAATCTTAGGTAAATTCAGTGCTGCCTTAATATCACTACCTGTACTGCTCAGACCAATCATGCTCCTGCATAGGTAGATCCCACACCCATTTACAATATGCACGGCCACTTTTAAAGTGTCGCACCTTTATGTGACAGAGCAATTGCATTTTGGCTTAAAGTTTCATTATGTCATTTTGTTCCTTTGCTAAAATAGACAAGGCCCGTGAACGCACTAGCAACTTACCTCGCAATTTAAACGTGTCCAGTACACAAGCATCCAACACGACTTAAAATTTCTGTTCCCACCGCAACGCCTTCCTCCGCTGTATTAGATAAAATTCGTATGTTTTCCCCTTGCATTCCCCGATTTAGAGCATATTTTTGGGAAGAGAAACAGGGGCAGCGCTTCTGCCATCACAGTAATGACCGCCGTCAAATTCCCACGCATGCACGACAGCATTCACTCACCAGCTCGAAGGAGCATTGTGATTGGCTGAGGTGGTAGCCTGTCGCGCATGCCCACTGGTGCTCGAAACAAGGACGGCGATTGGTCCAGCGTCAGCGGAAATCAAGGAAAATTCGCGGGCCACTTCATAACGGTTGCGGGAAAGCCAGTTTAAAAAATGGCAGCAAAAAGGGGACAAACAAAACCTGTGATTGTAATGCAGGGAAGGAGTTTTACTTTGGGAAAGCAAAACTTGCCGCCATCCCACCCCTCACATCTGCCTTTGCCTAAGTGGTCAAAAATAAAGAGATGTTGCACATCGCCTCCAACAAACCCTCCCGATCAAATGACATGACGTGAGCATAAGCGCAAGCTGCAGATGTTCCATTTATTTTGAGCAGAGGAAAGATGACACAACCTCATGGCGTTTCGTGCAAGCAATGAAAAAAAATACCCTTTGCAATTGATGAGATGGTAGCAAACTTGCGGCTGCTCGCACAAACGGTTGCGCTTTTCTGCAAAGCAGAAAAAAGGGTGGGAAACAAGTGTGGGCAATTAGGGAGGTGGGGGAGGAGTGGGGGGTGGAGTGGCAGCAGGAAGTGGAGTGAAGACAGATTTTCTGTTCGCACTTTAAGGCTCCGGGCGAGGAAAACGTTTCATTTCTATTAATTTGCCGTATAAGCAAATGCTCTTAATGCGGAGAAATTGTGCTCTGGAGACGTCTTCGGTTGAGATGAAGTGCGAACATGCAAGGAAAGCCTGCAGAAATCGGAGCTGCAAACGCAAAGTGCGGACATGGCCAAGGTTTCTCAGAGTGGACTTGTTTGTAACTGCTTCTTAGGAGATGGGGTCTAGAGCTCATGCTATAAACTCAGTAGAGTCAAGAGGAAATATTTCTATAATTTGGAGAATTCTTCTTTTGTTTTGCTCTTAATATACAATATATGCACCTTCCTCAAAAAAACATTAAGCCTCTGATCCTTCAAAGTACCAGTGAGCTCATCAGTTCCCATTGATTGTTCACCACTCTCCAAGAGGGGGCTTTTGAGACTGCTAACAGTAAAGGATTTTGTTCTGATCTTTGTGAAAGTTAATTTCCCCTTGCCAACGTTTTCCCATAGCAATTCAAACAGTTTACTTTTTACTTGTCTTTTAATTTTTTATATAGAACAAAAAGAGTTGTTGACAGACAGACATGTTTTATTGCTACATCAAAGTGCTTCCTTTGCTCCAGCACTGTGCTCTTAAAGGCATACCCACCAGAAACCTCTTGCTTTGCAGGATGCATCAGTCCATACTGGCACAAGTCATTTATTAACAAGATTTTTACCCTGCCTCTCTGCCCTCACAGGGTCACCAAGTCAGCCAACGAATTAAACCATATAAATTAAAACCTCATCTTAAAAATCAGCATGCAAATACATCATTAAAACAATTTAAAACCAGAGCTTAAAATAAGTACAAAATATAAAAACAATAGTTAAAACATTGGGAAGAAAGGAGAAATCACTGAGAGAATGCCCAGTAAAACAAAAATGTCTTCATCTCCTAGTGGAAGACAGACACGGAAGGAGACAGGCAAATCTCCTTGGGGAGGGTTCAAGAGTTTTGGTGTTGCTACTGAGAAGCCTCTCTCTTGGATTGCCACCCGCCTAATCTCAGAAGGTAGGGGCACCTAAAGCAGGGCTCCTGAAGATGACAGCAATGTTGGGTGGGTTCATAAGGGAGTAGGCAATCCTTCGGGTGTGTTGTGCCCAAACCATTTAGGGCTTTAAATGTCAGCATCAGCACCTTGACTTGTGCCTGGAAACCAGTGTAGATGAGCCAAGACTGGAGTGATATGGTCCTTATGACCCATTTTAGTCAACTTCCGGGCTGCAGCATTCTGGTTCAGGTTGGAGGATTTGCTTCCATGTACATGTGTTATTAAGTCCAGGGTACTTGTCTTGTGCTGTACAAACTTAGAGGCAGGAATGATCATAACATGATGTAATGAAAGCAGCATATCTCAACTTTCTCACCAAATAAGGTTGTAGTAGCGGCATTCAAATCAGTTTTCCTCTAGCTGTCTCAACCATGGTTCCTGTTAGAACTCAGTTCACTAGCTGGATGACAAAGTAATGATTCAACTGAGTCATAAGCAAAGTTACCTTTCAAAATCAGTTGAAGGCAATGGTTTTAGAAGGATGTAACTCTGCTTAGGATTGTAACATAGGATACCCACTTATTACTCAAAATCACATTGAACATAAATAGTGGAAGGATGCAGGTGGTATCCATATTTTACTCTGCCATCATCCATGTTTCTTAATGCGTGGCTGGAGACCCCGACCTGCTGAAGCTAAACAGATCTAAATGGGGTCAGTTCCTGGATGGGAGACCTTGTGGGGATCCTGTAAATGCCCCCTAAAGATGAAAGAAAGGATGGGTGTAAATGCAATACAATAAATAATGAGAGCCCTGTGGTGCAGAGTGGTAAGCTGCAGTACTGCAGTTCAAGCTCTGCTCATGACTTGAGTTCGATCCCAACGGAAGTTGGTTTCAGGTAGCCGGCTCAAGGTTGACTCAGCCTTCCATCCTTCCGAGGTTGGTCAAATGAGTACCCAGCTTGCTGGGGGTAAAGGGAAGATGACTGGGGAAGGCACTCGCAAACCACCCTGCAAACAAAGTCTGCCTAGTAAATGTTGGGATGTGACGTCACCCCATGGGCCAGGAATGACCCGGTGCTTGCACAGGGGACCTTTACCTTTTTTACCTTTCATGTTAAAACTTTCAATGTGGCTGACAAAAAATCTGAATAAAATTAACCACAGCAATGGTAAGTCAGTAGGGCAGAGAACAACAATGCAGCAGCAACAAGAGATTAGTTAAAAGCTTTGGAGAATAAGACACTCTTGAGCTGGTGCCTAAAAGACAATAATGTAGTTTCCAGGTGAGAGTCTTTAGATAAGATATTCCACAACCAGGGCATTCTTACAGAAAATGGACTAATTTGTGTCATTTCCCACCTAAGATTAAAGGTGCAAGATAGCCTGAAATTGGTGAGTGGTAACTTGCTAGTTGGAGAAAGTGATAACTCCAGATGAAGAAGACGTTTTGAGTGGTATTTGTAAGAATGGAAAATTAAACGTTGTGAATGTTTTACTTTTCTCTTTGTTTCTGAGCATTGGTAGGTAGGGGCTCATTGGTAGAACATATCTTTCATATGCAGAAGAACCCAGATTCAACCCCTGGCATCTCCAAGCAAAAGAATAATCTCAGATAATCTCAGATAGTAAGACTCAGAAACACCTCTGCCTGGGACCCTGGAGAGCTACTTCCAGCTGGAGTTCATACTGAGTTAGGACGACTAATAAACAGCAATTTCATAAATTTATCTGATCCACTCCTTGATTATATTTTCAGGCAACATTAAATTGTACCTATTTGCTTAGCACCCATCAGTAATTTTAGCCTAGTGTCAAATCCCAGAGGGGGAAATGTTATCCATGCTTCTTTCTTTTCCAGTTTCATTTTTTTTTTCATGGAAGAAGCTATTATTTTTAGCTGAGCATTCTTCTTTCTGCAGCATTCTAGTTGGGCTGGATGTAGTTGAATTTAAGGGATGGGTGCTGAGAGAGTACTGAAATCCAAACCATACATATGTCGCAAGCAGCTCCCCCCACCCACTGCTGGAAGCCTTTCCTCCCCCATCACAGCACACCAGACACCAACAGAGAGATTTTAAGGCACAATTGTGATGTGACAGTGACTTGGGATGGGCACCTCTGTCCCAACTCATGTCAAACGTAACATCTTGTTTGGACGAAGGTTGTCGGAGAGCACTTCCCAACTTAAGTTTCTTATCTTAAGGGAGAGTTTTACAGTGCAATTCTAAGCTGGATCCTACTGAAGTCTACTGAGTAAGGCTTTCTCCCAAGGAAGTTTTCTTAGGATTGCACTGTTAGTAACATAGACAAGTGCTGTCTTTTTATGGTTTTTTTAATAGGGGAGTAAATATTTGATTTGTAGGCCTGACATGTAGGGGGTTTCTGCTCTTTTCAATGAGGGAAATATTCCATGCATACATGGGGATTCTCCATTGTATGCAGAGTATCCTTTGACTTATAGGTGACTTTTTATAGTTTTCGCCATTTGTTAGCTTTTTCTTCAGCTGCTGTACACCCAGATATTTATGTGAGTAAGCCCTCAGTTCTATAGCCAGGCTGCCAGAGTTAAGCTCTTGGAGGGCTTCCCCCCCAATTCCATAGGTTTCTTATATTTTTTCCTTTTTAATTTTTTTATTATACCTGTACAATTTATACAGGTTAAAACACTAAAATGGGTTCTTACAATCAACACACACACAAGGCAATAAATGAAAAAGCAAAAAAAAAAAAAAATCCCCTTTATACCACCATGGCAATTTTGAACTTACTTTCAGGACAGATCTACATTTCACTGTCCTTCCTTCCTACTATAACAGAACCTCATTGTTTCCTTTGAAGGCAGACTAAAAAAGCTCAAAGGCTCACATAAGGTCTTTTTGGGACATGACTATGTGTAAAGACCAAGACAAAAGTTTTAGATGTTGCAATTGCTTCTATACATGAAACAAGTATGAGTAGCTTAATAAAAAATATACAAATATGTTACTATCACATTTGTTTGCATGCAAATTTGATAAAGCATTTGAGGAGGTTTCTTATCTTGGGTGGGAGTTGGACAGTGCCATCTTAAGCAAAATTATGCCGTTCTAAGCCCATTAACTGCAGTGGGTTTAAGAAGCATGCTGTTCTGTTTAGGACTGCATGGTTAGTAACCTGGCCATGTGCTTCCTTTTGAGTGCTGAATGGCTCTGTAATAGGGGAGAGGAGAATAGCCGATCTGAAGCCTTGACACGCAGGGGGGCTGTCTGTTCTATGAGAGGAAAATGCTCCATGGATATAATGGGGATTTGCCATTGCAGGCGCAGAGTGTTGTTCTGCTCATAGAATAGAAGAGGAAGTCATTACATATGCGCAGATGTAAAATGAATGTATTATGGCTCTGGTGTTTAAGAGCAATTGGTTTGCTAAATGTTAGCTAAATTAAAACTACGGTAGATGTCAAAGCTGGAATGAATATAGGCAACAGACTGTGAAGTTTAAATTGCAAATTAAAATGAAAAAGTGCAGCATTTCACAAAAGTTTGGCAGAAAAATCTAAGTTTTGCTTGATTCAAACTGATACACTTATGTCTAAATTCAAGTGCAGCAATTTTAAATGCTTGATAATGTGTGTAATTTTTAATTTCCATTGCAGATTGAGTTGAGCTGTGCTGGGATTTCCTGGGCTATGATGTAGGTCACTTTGTGATCACTAGAATGTAGATTATTAATTTTGACTTCATTTTATTTATATTTTTATTTATTAAACCATTTCATCCTGCCTTTCTTTGTGGTTCAGGGCAGCTTACAGTAATAGTTTAAAAACATTTCCAGTTAAAACCAAAATAAAGTCCTCCCGCTTTCAAGCATCGCCACCGCCCCCCACTCCAAGCTTGCTAGAGGTGCAAGCCTTTGACACAAGCCAAAGGGCAAGAGGCAGAGGTTCTTGGTTCATTGCCTATGGCCCAGTTTGAGAAGCAGTTGGCAGGAACTGAAGCACTGTGCCAGTAGGAATTGAGGCATCTTCCTTACTGGGGTATTGCCATTGAGATCCTTGGCCTCCTTGACAGCCAGACCACTGATGAGGGAGAAGGATGATATACAGCTGTGGGCATTTGGGTTAAGCCACCATTGGTCATGGTATATGAAGGAGTTCTTAGTCAGCCTGAAGATTACTCCAGGATCTGTTAGGGAAGCTGGTAAATGATGTCATCTCACCCTCCTTCTTTTAACTAAAAAAAATTGAGTTTTTGCTTTTATTATGGAATTGTTTTAACCTGTATTACCCTCTGAGCCCCACTTTGGAGTGGGAGAAAGGCTGCATACACACTCACAAACACAATTTAAAATAAATAATAAATACAATTCTTTCTATATTGCGGAAGAATTCAGGGCCATGGCATGATTGATTGGTCAGAAATGAGGGCAGGTTTACATGTTAGAAGTGGTGCTGCTGGAAGCCCATGACTCATACATTCTCTTTTTGTGCTTTCTGCACAAAGGGAATTTGAGCATCTTTTCTATGGAGAAATGAATGAGTTCCAAATGTGGGTATGCCTCCATATGATAGAAAACTTCCAAAGAAGTTCAAAGTCACTCACTTCTATATACTGTTGTTGCTTCCTTGTAATGTACATCTGTAACTGAGTGCTAGATGAGAAGAAAACACGTCTTACTAATCAGAGAGAAATCTGCAGTTCCAGGTAATGGGATACCATCCATTATGAGTGAAGACAAAATTTTTGGAAGCAAGGCCTGTAACTGTGCTGCCCCCAAAATTTATTTATTGAAGAGCTTGTGTGTAGAGTCTGGCAGAAACTGATGAGTGGAACTTAAGATGCAGCATCACTGAGATTCATGTCCTTTAATGTAGTCTTGGAAAGGAACTCCAGTAACTTCATAGGTCTATTTGTGCTATGTAAACAAATCTCATGACATGTAATTATATGCATTATGTGTATACTTTAGAAGTGGTTGTTTTCCAAAGCTATTTCACACCTCAAGGGACTTTGTGGAAATGCTATGCTCTTCGTAAGCACCATTCCTTCGTCAAAGAAGCTCAGATCAGTCACTACCTGTATCCTAGAGCACAACTGAGAGTGTCAGTCCGTATCAAGTTCCAAAGTTTTCAGGAGCTTCATACATTACATTTTGAATTTGACAGCTAGTTCCTAATTAAAGGACATATGTTCACTGCATCCTTTATGAACAGCACATATGTGTGTGTTTGTACTTCGATTCAGCCAAATTTTTCACTCAATCTCACCCAATTTTGTTCCACTGCTACGTCCCCTGTCCAACAAGACTTTTGTCATGCAGGTCCTATGATCTCCAGCATAACCTTTTTGGGCGGTCCTTCTTTTTTTTCCACCAGCAAAAAAAGCTCGTTGGATCCAACCTGGGAAAAAGTCAGGCCTCTGCTTGCAAAAACTGTGATTTATGCACAGCATTCACAAGTGACAGCGAGCAAAGGTATATTGTATAAAATACAACTCATAAAGGATCTTTTAGGGTGCAACCAGGCATAACATGGTGGTCAGATTGCCCAACATTTTTTAACATAAGGTTAAAAGTTAAGGTAGGATTGTTGCCATTATAAAGGTACCAGCCAAAGGAAAAAAATTGGAATCAGGATGCACAGACCTATTTGATGCAGTAGTCATCACAGTAAAATATTCTGAAATATTCCCCTCAAGCCTGTCAGAAGAAAGGTAATTGCATTATGAGCACGTGTTTGGAGACAGATAGCTTAGGCATACTTGGGGCTTGATGTCCCACCAGGCATTTTCTGGAAATTGGTCCTTTCAGTAGTGATTTTGTAGGAAGACATAAACAAGGTTTGCACGCTGGGATTTAACATATGTTTTTCATAAAAATCCATATCCATGTGTCTAAGGAATAATGTATAATGCCTCAGAATGTAAGAATGGAAAATACTATTTTTGATGTAACTGTTATTGTTTGGGTTTCTAATGTGCTATGCAAGGTTTCTGAGGTGACTTTATATCCCCAAAGAGCAATTGTGCTAGGAGAAGTATATCATTCTTGGCATGAGACTGGCTAGGAGCAAGTTATATGGGAAATAAGATACTATATGTCATTCAAGCTGGCTGTCTTTTGCCTTTTAAAAATGTCCAGGCTGGTTCTGATTCTGTTCCCAACAGAGGTTAATGGGAATGTTGCCATTCTGCTTAACAAGAGGAGGAAACAGTCTGTCACTAGCAAGGCAAATATGAGCCAGGTATTATGTTGCAAACCTAATTATATCTTTCTGGGTAGATTTCAGATATTTAGGCTAAATATTCTATGTGCAGTGTTCAGGCATGTAACTCTTCTTAAATATATACTTCCTGTACATTGGTCTAAGGAGCCCCGTGGCGCAGAGTGGTAAGCTGCAGTACTGCAGTCCAAGCTCTGCTCACGTCCTGACGTCAGATGGTTTCAGGTAGTCAGCTCAAGGTTGACTCAGCCTTCCATCCTTCTGTGGTTGGTAAAATGAGTACTTAGCTTGCTAGGGGTAAAGGGAAGATGACTGGGGAAGGCACTGGCAAACCACCCCACAAACAAAGTCTGCCTAGGAAACGTCGGGATGTGACATCACCCCGTGGGTCAGGAATGACCCAGTGCTTGCACAGGGGACCTTTACATTGGTCTCTCCTCAAAATCAATTCGGAAACTCCATTCTGCAGTCCTTGCACTGGCTGCCCATCAGTTACCGGGCTCAAGTTAAGGCATTGGCTATCACATACAAAGCCCTTTATGGCCTTGGACTCTCATGTCTGTGAGAATGACTCTCTGCCACAACAGCTTTGCTCATCTGAGCAAGGTCTTCTGCCGGTGCCAACCTGCAAATGGGCAAAATCAGCAACTGCCTGTACACATGCCTTTTCTGTTGTGCCCCCCACCTTGTGGAACTGTCTGCCTGAGGAGGTCAGGAAGGCTCCCACACTCATGGCTTTCCACAAACTATGCTAAACTGAATTATTCAAGAGGGCTTTTCTGCACAGACAATAGAATTGCATTGTACTATTACTAAATGATGCACAAAGTTACTTGGAAAAATGGTTAGAGACTGTGGTCTATACTACTGGGTATAGCTTGCTGAAACTAGGAGTCTACCATGTAATTTTTGCATCATTTACTGTATGTTAATAGTTATGCTTTGCTTCAGTTCTGTTTTTAGACTTCTGATTGGTTCTATAACCGTATAATCCTGTTGCATTGTTTATTGAATGTCCCATCCTATTGATTGTATTGTCTCACTCTGTGTAATCCACCTTGAATCCAAGTGAGAAAAGCTGACTATAAGTAACGTAAATAAAAATATGACACTCTTCTGCTAACTCTTTACTACCTGTTTTGTAAATTATGTGCTGTATGTGTCTGTGAGTGCATTCTGGGAGGGGAGGAAGCTCCACAGGAGCCAGTGTGATCCTGTGCTGGCGTAAGTGCCCTTTAACCCGGGATAATGGGCACTTATGCCATCCCAGGTGGCACATATGGCAGCATCTTGAAGCAGCGAGGGCCTCCGCCACTGCACCAGTACATAATTCATGGAAGCAGCAGGCCATGCCAACATTGTGGGGGGGGGAGGGTTTCCCAGGGCATTCCAAGGGGCAGAGCTGACATTAGCTTCCTTATCCCTTTCACCCTGGGATTGCACCCTTGAGCTGTGGCATGGCTGTTTGCAGTAGGCATTTCCCCCCTTTTTTCTAAAAAACCATCCCACCCCCACCCCCCCGTGGTGGCTGGGAAGCCTCTGAGGAGGTGGCATCTGCGCCACTCCCAGCCGCTGTGGAGCTACCCGCCGCCCCCCCCTCCCCAGGAATGGGCTGCCTGTGTTTCCTTCCTTAGATGTAAATTGTTTTTTTCTAACACTGTTTTATGTCTTTGTGGACAACTAGGCTGATCTCAGGTGTTTCACAGTGTGTCCACTCTGTTACTTCAGTAGTAATTAAGTTGTGTTGCCAGATAGCTAGAGAACATATTAGTTTCATTTAGATTCCTCCTTCATATGACCACAAAACTTTAATTTCCATTGTTTTGGAAAAATCCAAAGCTAGGTCTTTAAGGTTTACTTGAGGGTATTACTTAAAGACAGAGCTTTCAACAATAAGACAAATCGTTCACACTATAAAGAGACAATAGGATGCAAGGAAAATAGGTTTGTAATGACAAGGGTCTGTAGTTTGAACCACAGTACAGCTCATGTCTGTGTTATACTGTGCTAGGGTGTGGTTTTCGTAGACTTGAAATCAAATACCCTAAATTAAAGTGCTTCTGGATAATGACAGAAGAGTTATGTATTGAGTAATGACAAATCATTCTGTAATGTGGCTATCCTGAGTGGATGTCACGTAAGCTATAAATCACTGGCTAGTTTCTCCCCTCTTTGGAGCTACTTGTTTTTTTGAGAAACAGAGATGGTAATACACTTCATTTGTGCACCTCATGCAATCTGCCATTACAATGAACACATCTAAATGGAATTCTTCCTCTTGCCTCTGAAGGAAGATTCCCATCCACCCTTGTTAATCAAGGAGGCCCTGGAAACAAACTGTATCTTTATGACGGGATTAACTGAGAGCGTTCAAGTCTTACAATTCACCAGGGTGAGAAGGGGGATATATTTACAAGTTTAGGAGATGCACCATTCCATTAATGGATAGTCCTCCAATACATCAAACCAGTTGTGGCAATAAGGTTATATTTGTGCAGTATTTATTAAGATGTCCTATTAATACTTTATATAGTACTATTGTGCTTTATGGTCTTGTTTATTTCATGTGGCTGTTGTGACAGCAGATTATGGGTATTCTGGTCTGTACAGAGAACTTGGGTTTGTATCCCAGCAAGGTTGCACATGAGAGGAGTTTTGTTCAATCCCAGGGATCTTTCCGTGGTACCACACTGACTATGAGGGATGTGTGAGGCAGGTTGCCTTAGGCAGCAAGTTTTAATGCCAACAAATAGTGAATTATTTAGGGTTTTTTAAATATATATTTTAACTACCAAGTGGAGGTATATTTTAACTACCAACTACCCCTACCAACTGGAGGTATATTTTAACTACCAACTATATTTTAACTACCAACTGGTGGTATATTTTAACTACCAACTACCCCTCCAGCACCAAAATGGTTTGTTATCAGGTTACATTAAAATGGCCCAAACTATACTCATAAGGGGCTATACTAGATGCATGATTTATTCCATAAACTCCCTACTCACATACTGCAAGAGGATAAATGCACATATTTATGGAGCCTTTACGACACTGTAGTGCTCAAACCATTAAAAACACCACACAGAAACCATTAAAATCCAAGAAAACTAGGATTAAGTCGAGCTTGCAGAAAAACCTCTTGTCTCTAAGAAGGGAGTTGACTTTTTTCTCCAGGTCTGTTGATAGTGTTGCCAGGTCCCTCTTTGCCACTGGCGGGAGGTTTTGGGGGCAGAGCCTGAGGAGGGCGGGGTTTGGGGAGGGGAGGGACTTCAATGCCATAAAGTCCAATTGCCAAAGTGGCCATTTTCTCCAGGGAAACTGATCTCTATTGGCTGGAGATCAGTTGTAATAGCAGGAGATCTCCAGCTAGTACCTGGAGGTTAAACACAATAAATCACCTGCGCTGTACAGTATATAGCTAAAGAAGAACCAGCACACAGCTCTATATGCAAAAATATCAGTGTACTACAATATAGTGAAGACAATAGTGGAATGCAAACAGAAAACTTAAACACAAACTATACACTAATTATATACACAATATAAGTAACTCTTCAATTGAGTCAAGAAGGACTTCCAGAGGTTACAACATGTAAGAGTCTTAAATAATGTCCAGTAAGACCAAGTTGGGTCTTGGTGCTTATTTTCAAAACAAGGGGAAAAAATCCCGGTTTCTTGCAAGAATAAAAGTATTGAATGATGGGAAACGTCTTCCAGAATTTCTGAACGTTTTCGCAGATTTTAGCTTCTTTATACAGGTCTGTCTGTATACAGACAGGTGGGAAATGAAAAGTAAGAACACAGACACGTTCCACCAGTAAGGAAAGAAAAAAGCTCTGGGCAAACTGGGAGTAAAACTCGAGCTTACATTAAGCTGAAAAAGCGAAAATCTGCAAAAAACGTTCAGAAATTCCGGAAGACGTTTCCCATCATATTGTGTGTATAATTAGTGTATAGTTTGTGTTTAAGTTTTCTGTTTGCACTCCACTATTGTCTTTACTATATTGTAATACACTGATATTTTTGCATATAGAGCTGCGTGCTGGTTTTTCCTTAGCTAGTACCTGGAGGTTGACAACCCTATCTGTTGGTAATCTTCAGAGCAGTTCAGTCTGACCCTCAGCCTCTTTACTGTCCTTAGCAGGGAGTTGCACGCTGTCGGTTGCATGCTCCCATCCCTGGCAGGAAAATGGCATGCCTGGCTCGGAAAACAGAATGAACCCAGTGTGTGTGTGAGTGAGTTTTAAACACATACCCATAGCTCAGGTTGTTTAGGCGTGCCCCTTCACATTCAATAGGAAGCAGCCATTTTCTGTTACTAAAAGGGGGGAACAGCCTGGAGAGGAGGAGTCAGCACAGGTTTGTGTCTCACAATTAAAACTTACTGCTTCAGAATGAAGAGAGAAACTTCTCTGTTAGTATTTTTCCCTCTCAGGTTATCACCCTTTCCCCAGGTGTTGAGAAGCTGATAGGGTTGCCAGGTCCCTCTTCACCACCTGCGGGAGATTTTGAGGGTGGAGCCTGAGGAAGGCAGGGTTTGGGGAGGGGAGGGACTTCAATGCCATAGAGTTCAATTGCCAAAGCAGCCATTTTTCTCCAGGCGATCTGATCTCTATCGGCTGGAGATCCGTTGAATTAGTAGGAGATCTCCTGCTACTACCTGGCAGTTTAGTAAAACACAATAGGCTCTATGCTGTGGGGTATTGTAGGAACACAAAACCAGCACATCCAATTCAATGCAATACAACTATATTAAGGTGCAAAATATCTAGTGAAATACTTAACTAAGGACCCTACTATTTACAATATATACAAGTACACAAAAGTGCAAGGAGCAACATCAATTCAACAAGTTCTATTGATCACGATAAGTATTTCAATATTGATTGTTCATATATTGATAGTATTGCATATATGTAGCAATGCTACAGGTAAGTGGTACAGTCCACATAAAGACAGCCAAGGAGAGGATACTAGTAGAACATGTCGTCCGGATCGGTATCCACGTTTCACAGGAGGCTTTGTCAGCTGATTCAATTCATTCACAACAATATAATTATACAGGAAAGAAATCCTCAAGCATGAACATTCCAATGGCCAGGACGGCTCAAAATTTTGTGCCATTTTGATGTTGCTCCTTGCACTTTTGTGTACTTGTATATATTGTAAATAGTAGCGTCCTTAGTTAAGCATTTCACTAGGTATTTTGCACCTTAATATAGTTGTATTGCATTGAACTACCTGGCAGTTGGCAACCCTAAATTGAAAAAGGAAAAGTTATGGAAGGTAACATATTCAGTAACTCAGTTGTTAAACATAATATATTCTATTAAAAAAAGGGTGGAGGTTTCTCCTCCCCAAGGTAAACATCCGTGCCCCAAGAAAACCAAATGTGCTTCAGGCTGCAATTCTATGCATAATTCATTGAGAATGAATCATATTGAATCTAATCCAGGTACAGAGGTCAGGGAGGGAGAGTGAGCATGAGTGCGCTGGCCCCACCCCCTGTCTCTGGCACAATCTCCTGGTGTGAGCTCTAGCCCTGCGCTCCATCCCTCAAACAGAATTCAGCAGACGGCAAATTCACGAAAGCAGTTTTATTGGGTAGAATCGACAGGTTACAGAAACTATATTCAGAATGATACTAGTAAGGGGCTGAGGTAAGGCACATGGCATATATAGAAAAGCAAAAGGAGATAACCAGTAACCCAGGCAACCCCCCCTCCCAGAGGCAGGAAGGAGTACTTGGCAGTTCCCACACTAAAGGAATTCGAAGTCTAAACACGGGGCACGGACTGGCCTTGGAGAGAACTGCAAAACAACACCTGGGAGCACAACCATGCACTGGCTTCATGGCCTGCTCCTGACACCTGGTCATCTGCCAGGTGTAGGGTTGCCAACCTCCAGGTAGTAGCAGGAGATCTGCTATTTCAACTGATCTCCAGCTGATAGAGATCAGTTCGCCTGGAGAGAATGGCCGCTTTGGCAATTGGACTCTATGGCATTGAAGTCCCTCCCCAAACCCTGCCCTCCTCAGGCTCCACCCAAAAAACCTCCCGCCGGTGGCGAAGAGGGACCTGGCAACCCTAGCCGGGTGTGACCATGAGGAGGGAGTGGCTGTGTATGCACCCTCCCCATGTTCAGCGATGCTGATTTCCGAACTTTGATGGTCTCAGGGAGTGAAAGTTCGTGGGGCCTCTTTCTCCTCTTGGTGGCCCCTGCAGACAATCAGGTGATCACATGGAAGCAGGAGGCAGGGCTACGTGCTTGTGCCTGCTGTCCCTTCCTGCATATTTAGTGAATGCATAGGGGCTATTGTCTGTATTGGGCTATAGAAGGCCTTGTGATTAAACATGCATAAGATTGATGCATCAGTAGTAATTAAAGATTGGTAAATTAGCGGTAAATTAAAAGTACTCTGCATGTACTCTCAATCACTTTGTTACCAGAGTTTCTGAAAAATGTTACCACTTGAAAGGAAAGGATTGGGACTCCTGGAAGTCTGTTTCATGAATATGGTTGCCACTGGTGAGAGGTTTTTGGGGTGGGGTTTGATGAGGGGAGGGACTTCAATGCCAAAACGGCCATTTTCTCCAGGGGAACTGATCTCTATCGGTTGGAGATCAGTAGTAATAGCGGGAGATCTCCAGCTACTACCTGGAGGTTGGCAACCATATTCATGAAACCAGCATCCCTCAGTCTGGTTTGGGTTGTATGTTTTTAATTGCCTGAAAGTGAGAGAATGCCTTTAACTTCTACATGTAGCCAAAGGCCTCCTTGCTTTGGGCTGCTTCACAGCATGGAAAATGAATTCTTGAGGTAGGGGTTGGGAGAGCTGATTACACTAAGACCTGTGGTATTTATATCCTCCCTTGTCTCAGAAACCTTCAACTTACAGCCAAACTTTTGAAATGGCTAAATTCTCCTCTAAAATGGCATCAGTGGCCATGGGTTGGCCCTGTGGCTGTCATCATGTCTACCTTGGCCCCTAAATAGTGAGTTTTAGACTACGGTTGTCATATTTTGCAGTGTTGCAAGGAAGGAGAATGGGGGCAAAACCAGAATTGGTTGGCTTCACCCCACCAGCCCCATTGGGAACCAGCTTCCACTGACAATAGGCAGAACTAGATAAGCTCTAGGGTCTCTCTTGACTTTTTGATTCTGAGCAAATTTATATATAACATAACTGCTACAACACTAATATTGATTTTTATTATAGTAATCCCCCCTTTCTTTCTCCCTTTTTCTTCAAGCAAAGTTATTTATAAGGCTTCCACGATGTGCACCCATGCAGAAGTAGCCTAGCCAGAGATGCATGTAGAGTTCTGGATACAAGTTACAGGGAATGTGCATGTGCATCCTGCGTGTATGTACATGCATCTGTTGGTAAGAATTCTTCTCATGGATACTTTGGAAATAAAGCCTGGGACTAGTACCTGGATAAAAGTAGGGTTTAAATTGTGCATTCAGCCATGTAGATGCTGAAAGCATGAGTTTTAAATACAGACTGACATTGGTTCCAGCACATTTAACTTTCCTCTATATTTATTTTCTGGCTGGAGTCGAACTGATAGTTTTCCTACTCCAAAGTAAGTGAATCTGCTTGTCAGTGAATCTGCTTGTCCTACAGTTTCATGTTGTTCCAGTAATACACGTAGAAAACTGTAATATTGTGTGATGTAATCTCTGACTCCAACGGAAGACTTGCTTCATCTTCGCTAGAAATAGCAATTAAGTTTCTTTTTTTGAAGTGTCTTTTGGATCCAGCTGCTCGTGGCTTCTAGCCGAAATATGAGAATATCCAAATGGACTTTTTCCAAAGTCAAATACTCTTTCTTTTTTTGGCTTTGCATTTAATAGCCCTATTTTTTTAGTATTGTTGGTGTTGTATTGTGTAAGAACAGCAAAATTAGTCAATTGCTGTTGGGGTGGGGAGTGAAAGGCTTTATTTGGAAAAGAGAAGGAAGAATATTGTAATGTGAACCTAAACTTGTACCAGAGTTTAGAGTAAATAGTTAAAAAAACAAAGGCAGAAATATGAACCATGAATTCAGTGAGTATCACTCATGTAAATTCAGTTGCTTTTCAGATGGGGGCACATAACAGATTTTTATTTCTTCTGGTCAGACCAATACTGCATGGAGACAAATCCAACCATTTCCTTATAGGTAGGACGTATTGGAGGACATTGATTCATAGGGTCGCCATAAGTCGGAAGTGACTTGATGGGACTTAAAACACACTAGACTGTTAGTTAGTCAGTTGTACTGGATACAAGCATCATTAATCTTGATTTAAATACATGAAAAAATGAAGCAAAGCTTGGTTGCATAAATTATACTTTGTCTCATTATGGTGCTTTCTAAAGTGGGGTTGCTTAGGTTCAAGTTCTTGTCTGTTAGTGCTGACATTTTACTTTTTAAGGAGCAAATCTAGATTCTTCCTCTTTGGTCTTCCACCTCAATAACAAATGTAAAGTCAAGATGACTAGAGTAGATTTTAAAATATTTGTATGCATTCAAATAGTAATCCTAAATGTTGCTAAAGACAAAACACTTGAGGGTGTTCATACTGTGTTGTTGTATTTTAAGCCTGAAGAGTGGTCTTGTTTTCTATGTTGGCAACTCTGAGCTAGATTTATCTTTCCTTGATGAAGATTCCAGATGAATAGCTGTGTTACTCTGTAGCAGAAAAATAATACAGGAGCCCAGCGGCACGTTAAAGACCAACAGAATTTATCCCAGTATAAGCTTTTGTGAGTCAGAGCTCACCAGACTGCTGTTCTATTTTTCAAGCTTTATGCTGTTTGCCTTAGATCTGAGCTAGTACAGATACAACATAATTTCTCTGAAGTTGCAAAGGAACTGATGCTTAAGTTACAGAGAAATCTGTTTTAATATGACAGATGGTTGCCATGTTCCTACTTCTAGCAGGGGGTCCACTTATGTTCAGCCTCCCTACCCCTACCATTGTTCGGTAGGCTGGCCAGGAAAAATGAAGAAAAAAGTAACTGTTTGTACTGCAGTATAACATCACTTCCAGGGGAAGGCCAGAAGTGACATCAGTGGAATCAGTGGAAACTCTATGGCCGTGTTGGCGAACCTATGGCACGTGTGCCGCAGCTGGCACGACGAGCCCTCTCTGTGGGCACGCGCGGACCCGTTGCGTCTGCCAAGGGCTCTGCTGTGTTGCCATGGTGAGGGCGCTGAGAGCGGTGCTCCTTCTCCCCAAGCCCATGCTCCCCAAGCCTGCGCTGGCGCCCTCCCTCTCCTTGCACCCGGGGCAAGCCCCTCCCCCCCTCTCAGCTAAGCTGCCCGGCAGCTCAGCTGTTTGTCGGGGGCCCCACCCATCTTCAGTTTGGAAGGGGGAGGCTGTGGCTGAGCACCTTGCCACGCCCCCCTCTCAGCTGAGTTGTGGGGCAGCTCAGCTGTTGTCGGGGCCCCCACCCGTCTTCAGTTTGTCTGGGGCCCTGCCCATCTAAAAAAGCATTTAGAAAATTCTACAACATTTGCAGACAATCCTACAAGCCATCAGGAAATCTACAAGGAATTTTCTAGCATTGTAGCAGCTGCAAAGGTGAATTTTAGTAACAGATTTTTACAGTTCCGTAAGATGGAGACAACCCTGTGTTTTCTTACTTCTCCAGATAAAGACAAATTTGAAGAACTTGATCTTTCCTGCCTACACTAGTTAGATTTAGAAAATCTGGAAATGGAGCTAATAGAATTTCAAGAAAGCTCTATCTGGAAAAATAAATTCTATGACCTGCGTGAAACACTTGAGAAGATAGAAGGGATGCCAAAGAACAGCACAGTTAGTTCTGAAAATGAAATCCTTAAAGTGTGGAATTCTCTGCCAAATAATTTTAAGTCAATGAAAGCACTTGGTATTGCTTTCCTTACTTTGTTTGGATCATCTTATGCTTGTGAGCAGCTGTTTTCAGCTTTGAATTATATCAAATCTGACACCAGAAACAGGCTAACAGATGACCTGAGTGCTGCATGTGTTGCTCTCAAACTTACAAAGTATGAGCCAAGGGTAGACAAATTATCAGCATCACACAACAGCAAAAATCACATTAATTGTTCAAAAAAATTTGACGATGTCCTCAAAGATGTCACAAAAATGGTGAATTACATCATGGCTTGTGCTCTGAATTGTCGACAGTTTCAAGCACTTCTTCAGGAGGTTCAGGCACAGTATAATTGTTTACTTATGTACAATAATGTCCGGTGGCTGAGCAGAGGACGAGTCCTGGAGAGATGCATGCCAAATGCAAACTTTTACCTTTCAATAAAAAGTTTTTTGTATCATTGAAAGCTCTGTTATTGTGTTTTTCTTTTAAGGCAAAATATGTGAATATATGAGTTGTTTTTTCTAAACTAAAACCTCAGTGTTCAGGTTAAATTGCCGTATTGGCAAGTGGGTTTTGGGTTGCAGTTTGGTCACTCGGTCTCTAAAAGGTTCGCCATCACTGCTCTATGGTAAAACAATTCCTAGAGTTGTGTGATGTCACTTCCAGGTTTTCCTCAGAGGTGACTGTAGAAACAGAGCCCCTGTTTCTTTTCTGGTAACGCAACTGAGCAGTTCGGGGTTTGGACCAGTAAACTCACCAATATAGCAAAAAAGCTTTATCAAATATAAAATTAAGCAAAAAGGTTTAAAAACACAGGATACAAATCAGTGGTTGATTACAACAAAGAAAATAAGAAACCTGTCTAGGTAAATTCTTATTCAAAGATGTTACATAGTAAATCTGGTAATTAAGGCATGAGAGCTGTTGAGCAAAGCATGGCAGTAAGCAACAGCATAACAGGAAGCAAAGATGGTGGAGGAAGGGGTAAGCTAACTTCTGGGTACTGAAACTTTATGGAAAAGCTAACCAAGAACAGGTGACATTATAGGGTTGCCAACCTCCAGGTACTAGCTGGCGATCTCCTAATATTACAATCGATCTCCAGCCGATAGAGATAATTTCACCTGGAGAATATGGCCGCTTTGGCAATTGGACTCTATGGCATTGAAGTCCCTCTCCTCCCCAAAGCCTGCCTTCTCAGGCTCCGCCCCCAAAACTTCCAGCCGGTGGCGAAGAGGGACCTAGTAACCCTAGACACTTAGCATCCAATCACAGGGGTGTCTGGCTGGAACTTTCTGGGTGCTTTGGGCCTGTTCAAACTAGATACGAGTTCCTAGGGGGAGATGAGCAAGTGCTCCTCCCATCTCCATACGCAGATGTTTCTCATGAGTTAATTAGCTCAGCTCTGCTAAAGAACCTTGAGAATACTAACAGATAGCAAACACATGCAGCTGGTGAGACACTAGGCCTCACAGTGGAAAATTACAAGCTGACCAGCCAGAGAGAACAAAATGGATGTTAAAGAGACAAGATGGCTTTTCTGTCTCGACAGTGACACAAGTCCATCACAGTGATGGTTCCCTCCATATCCCCCCACCAAATCTCCCACAGGGTGCTAGCCATTGGTGGCAACCCTAACCTGATCACTCAAGTACCTCAAGAGCAAAGCTTGCTTGGTGAAAACAATGCATGTTGCAAAATTCTTTGCAGGTCCTTTGGAATTCAGGTGTGGCTTGGTTGTTGTTGCTCAATAATACAGGGAAGGTATTCTGCACATCTCTTGTTTCTAGGAATAAGTCCTCACACTTGAAATCAGCTTCCAAAATTCTGATAAGCCATGGTTCATATTCGGCCCTGTTAATACATATCCTGAAATTAGCCTGAGATTTAGTGCCTGTTCTGCAACATGTACATTCAGTGAAGTTGGGATATTGTGCTGGCAAATAGTTCATGAAATGACAAACTTTAGATGAACATCATGGGTGAACTCATCAACGGTTTCATATCCGTCCTTTCTCTGGACCCACTCTTCCCTTTTAGAGTTCGAGGCGGGAGAGAGAGAGAGAGATGGAGAGATGAGAGAGAGGAAGAAAAATAACCATTGAGGGTGGCTTTGTATGTTAAAAGAAGTGATGAAAAGCAGCTGCACAACTTACCCGTGCTTCCACTTTTAGTGCTGCCAGTATCATAAATGGAAGGGAGAACTTACACAATTGATCTGTGGTGGGATATCTGACTTCTGCATCTCATTCTGATGGTAGATGTGCAAGTTCCCACTTTGCATGCTATATCAGTAATGCAGACAATGAAAGCATGAGTCACTTGAACACCCACGGTTGCAGATTCTAATAACATGTGAAATGTGTTTGAGTCTCTCGCTCACTGAAACACACACGCACACAAACTCAGGTGGCAATTTTCCATTTCTTTGGGAGGCTGCTCAGAAATCGTCTCCAGATTAAATTAGCCAGTTTCACCATATGCTAGACCAGGGGTTGGCAAACTCATTAGTCAAAAGAGCCAAATATCAACAGTACAATGATTGAGATTTCTTTTGAGAGCCAAATTTCTTAAACTTAAACTATATAGGTAGGTACACTGTTTATTAACTTAATAAACTTTAATTAAAGTTTTAAGTCTTAATTAAACTATAGGTACACTGAATAAAACTTGATATCATACTTAATAGTGATCTTATTTATTGATAAAAATTAAATTGTAAGTCCCTGCCATTTCCCCCTCCCTGTCTGTGGAGTCCTCGTGTGGAGGCCTGGTCTACCGCCATAAAAGCCTATTGGTAGACCTGGCCTCTGGCTGAGTCCCATTGGGAGGCCAGGTCTACCCATTGGCTTTCTTGGCAGTAGACCTGGCCTCTGGAGGCCCACAGAAGCCAATTGGTAGACCTGGCCTCTGAAGGGGGACTTTTTCCCCTCCTTGGAGTCCAGGTCTACCGCCAAGAAAGCCAGTGGGTAGACATGGCCTCCCAATGGGACTCAGCCAGAGGCCAGGTCTTCCAAAGGAAGCCCGCCCAGCCCAACAGCTGATAGGCGGGCAGGGGGGGGCAGGAACCGCTGAGCCGCCCGCCCAGCAATCGCGTGGCTAGAGGGGAGGGGAGGCTTTAGCCTCCCAACCATTGAGGGCAAGGGAAAGGGGGACCTGGCCATTCTCCACGGCGGGGGGGGGGGGAGAGACAGTGCGCCCGCTCGCCTGCTCTCTCTCTCTCTCTCTCTCTCTCTCTCTCTCTCTCTCTCTCTCTCTCTCTCTCTCTCTCTCTCTCTCTCTCAGGCGCGCCAGCTCCGCAGCCCTGCTGCCGGCACGAGCGGGCACGAGAGCAGGGGCTCCGAATCAAGTTCGGAGAGCTGCACTCAACGGGCCAAAGAGCCGCATGCGGCTTGGGAGCCACAGTTTGCAGACCCCTGTGCTAGACCATACTGAGCTGGTATAAACTGAGCACTTCAGTTAATGTAATAAAAAGGCATTGAAGATGTTGGGCTGAAGAAAATAATAATTGCTTTTGCTTTTTTCCTCCCCTTAGGCAAGTGCTTCGTGCTGCCTTGTCATCCTTTTTTGCTTTCTGTTCTCAACATCTCTCTGTACATATGCACTCCCAACAACAATAGGTTGGCTGTTTTATTAAATTACAGTGTAGGAATTTCTGCTCTACAATGATTTACAGCAAATTGCTTTGTTCCAAAGTAGGCAGGCTGATCCTGTTGTAGTACAGCCAACACCATCTCTGCCCTACTGTAGTCCTAATTCAGAACTTAAAAAAAATGAAACCAAAGATGTAGTCTATTGAATTCCAACGTTAAACAGAGTAAACACCCAGCTTCATGAATTGTTGAAGAATAGTCTCCAGCTTCCTCTGGTTCCTCACAGCTGTTTAAATCCTGATTCTGAGAACTGTTGTTTGAGAAAATAAGTGATGTGGGTACATCATCACTCTACCCTTAGACTGACCATGTGGTCCGTTGACTGTCTGACCAAATGAACAGCAGGGCAAGACTGATTAACTTAGGTTCAGAGGAAGTGTGTAGTCTTTGTCCCCTTCCTATGAGCCAAATATCTGAGATTGTTTGAGGATGAGTAGTTCTATACTCCTGATGCTGTTGTAAGGACACCCTTCTCTTGTACACCTGAACTTGTGGGGGAGAATATTATCCTTGGAAAATAAGGAGAGGGATGTGGCTGAGAGGAAATGTACAGTGTTCCATTAATGTTGCCCTGCCTTTTCAACGGGGAGGTGGGGTGGAGAGAGGGCAGAGTAAAGGAATTTTTGCCCTCTCTTTACCTGCTTCATTTATTTCATATTCTGTCGAAACTGCAACCCTTTTCCAGGTCTTCTTGCAAAATTGTTTCCATGGTGTTTTCCACACTAAGGTAGGCATGGGTAGGTTCCCTTGTGGCTGCTCTGACTGCCAGTATGATGCAGCGGCAATGGGGCTTCACATGGCCGGTTTCCTTGTGCAGGTCCTTTAGCAGTGGCCATACCTCCTCTCTCCCCCCCCCCCCCAATGGCTTTTCACTAGAAGGAAAAAAAGGCAACTGAATATTGTTATAACATTATATTGTTACAACATTATAACGATATGTGCAACAAAGGGTTGCCAACCTCCAGTTACTAGCTGGAGATCTCCTGCTATTACAACTGATCTCCAGCCAATAGAGATCAGTTCACCTGGAGAAAATGGCTGCTTTGGCCATTGGACTCTATGGCATTGAAGACCCTCCCCTCCCCAAACTCCGCCCTCCTCAGGCTCAACCCCCAAAACCTCCCTCCGGTGGCAAAGAGGGACCTGGCAACCCTAATGCAACAGGATCTCTGAATTCCCATATTTCACTTTTATATCTACTCTGTATGGTCAGTTTCTGTTTTATCTGGCATATTAACCTCAAATAAAATTTATTTACTTATTTATTTGTCTTTCACTTTTTAAAAAAGGTCTCTCCTTGTATCTCCAGAATGGAAGGTGCTAGAAACTTACTTAAAAAAAATGGAAGCTGGGAATTCAAAGGACCTGTTGTACACACAGTTATGACATTATACTGGTATAACAATATTCAGTTGCTCATTTAAAAACAAAAGCAAGAAAGCCCCTCCCCTGTGGTGGTGGGGAAAATGGCTGTTAACTTTGACAGGACCAGGAAAATTGAGCTTTCATGTCTATTTGCAGACGTCACTACGAACATTCCCTAAACCTTGGAGCAAAGCATATTTGAGAAAAATTAGGAAAAGCCAGGGAAACCCTAGGAGGTTTGAATGCACCAAGATGCTGTGGGAAACCTAGAAGAATACCTCACTTCCCAACAGCATCAAACCCAGGGCAAATAACCTGTATGAAAGTGGCTCATGTTGTAAGTTATAGGAAACAGCCACTAATGCTGAAAGAAAAAACGCACACCCTTGGAAAAAATTTCCATGGTCTGTTGAAAAAACAATACGTTTTTCTAATGACATGCAGCTGAGAGTAGAGAATTCTTTTCACCCACCCTAATTAGCACCAAAGACGTGTCAGAATTATTTAGAACAATTAATGTTTTAAAGATGGGAGTCACCACAAACATTCACAATTCAGCTTTTCTTCGAAGGGTGCCAAACTGAAAACGCACACAATTTGTTCAGTTGCTGGTACACTCAGGTTACTTGGTTTATTTACTTATGTGTTAGTTGGTTATTGATGAGAATTATGGAGTCTGATTTTTTCCATTCTGTTACACAAGCTTGATACAGTATAACTTAGCTGGTTCTGTTATGGTAATATCAAAATTGTATATATTAAAGACATGGTATGGACTGGGGAGGAGCAATAGGACTTTATAGAACGCTGTGGTTTTTCCTCAATGACTGGAAACTAGAATAGATTGTGCAGAAGGCGATTTGTTTGCTAGTTTGAAGGATGTTGCCCATTTGCACTTTGTACCTTGATTTAGATGTTATGTGAGTGAGCATGGTTTATATTAACCCTACAAAACATGATTCCAAGTTGCAATTTATTCCCAGTTTACAATCCTTGCAGAAAAACTGTAGGTTGCAAATTTGGATGAATTGCAAACTGTGGTGCGCTGTGAACCTGGAAATATCTAATTAGCTAGGAGGATGGGTGAAGTGCCGAGGAAGCATGCAATCCTAGGCTCATCAGTGGAGCAGCAAGCCCTAGTTTCCGAACCAAATCAGCATGCTGGAGTAAGCTGCTAAATGTTTTTATATTTTTCAAATATGGGCATCTAAATAAAAATGTCAGATCTTCTGACAAATCAGTTAGGTGAGGCTTCTGCTGATCTCAACAGAATAAGAATACTTTGGTCATTCTTTTTGTTTGATTTTGTACATTATAATAATTAGGACAAGGAAAATGTACATCATGGTATAAATATATATATTTATACTTGGTGTATAAATATACGTAGCAAAGCTAGAGTGAAAAGCAAGGTTGCCACCTTTTGTCTGGCAGAGCTCTTATGCCAGTAATAGCTGCATGTGTCAGGCACAAATATAACAGGTATAGCATAATATAGGTTAAATCAGCGAGATGCAACAGAGAAAGCATCACCAGCTTGTGGTGTGACTCTTACATGCACAGGAACCACGTCAGAAGAAAGGTAACATCTGATGACAAAACTTTAGACATTAGTACTTTAGGCTTGTGCACCGTACAAGGCTTTTATACGGAAAGTTATAATATGCCCTTTAAATACTGGAGTTGGAGGTGTATGAGAGAAACAACACACAGGATTTAGTTGAAGTTTTAGTTCTAGTCCAAGTCTTCAGCTCCAGAATCTGCCATCACTGTTAGCCCTAGAATATGTGGAATGTTTTTCTTTCTTCATTCTGTAAACTCACTAGGCTTCACACATCTGGATTTGGAGAAAGACTCAGGTTTCAGGTCATGGCTTGCAGAGAAAAACCTGGCATCTATCCCTGTATAAAGAAAGCCTTGGAATGAAGAGGAAGACCCATGTCATAGGAGAGGAAGCTTGACCATGGTTGTCTGATCAAGACAAGGTTCAATCGTACAAGGTGCTCTTATTTTATAGATAAAACATTTCAGAAACCGCCCTTTCCTCTTTTCAGCCTCAGGAGAAGGAGACAATAAGAAACTTTGCTTGGCATTGCAGAGTTTATTCACTAGCCTTCAAGCATGGCTATAAATGGTTCAGTGAACCAATTTTATACTTGGAGCATGTAGAGAAGGAGGTCTTTAGGCCTGCCAAGTTGCTAGGGGCAACACATGCCTTTGATGTGAGAGCTAGCAGCTGGGGGAGTTGACTGTGTGGCAATGGGGAGTTGACTAGCTAGATTTGAGGGTTGTACCCAATCTGACAGATGAAAGTGGAGGATAACATCTGGCAGAGAAAGAGAACATGAGGTAGTGCATGTTTAAATAAGTGGGAGATCAGAATATATCAGAATTCACTGATTTACTCATTTCTCAAATAATACTGATCTATGGCAAAAAAATTTAGTACGACTTGCTGTTACCTGAAACAATATACCACCTGTCAAAAGGATAATATCTGAAGGAGCACAGTACACCTTTCCCCAAAGATGAGATTGTGATAGAACCATTGTGGCTTTGTTCTGTGAGGTAAAAATGGTCCATAGTAGTTGACAATACAATACATATGAAACCTATACATATGCACCTATTGATGTCATTGTATTATATTTCCCAGTGATCATTCACAACATTTTTGGTATGAAAATAATATTCTGAAGGATGTCCCAGAATTATGTGGTTCATGTTCCTACATATTTTATGCATGCCAAAACTGTACCCTCAGGAACGCATGCTTGAAAATACTTGTGAAAATGTCAAATGTTCATGTGAGAAGCAATGTGACCCTTGCTTAGAAGCTGGGATGAAAAGGATTCAGGCTCTAGGCAAAAGGAGCCAACTTCAGTCAAGTGTACTGTGATTATGAATTTTAAAAATTGCACTAGGGTGACATTTTTATGAGAAGGAAAATGATCCTTTACCTCTGGACTTTCCAAACAGCAATGTAATCTGAATAAGTATGGATTTAACTCAATTCTCATAAGAGGCTTAGTAATACATGAGCCATTGTTGGTCCACAGTTTTGTCCCTTAATTTGATTTGCCCCCTCCAGTATCATGAGAAGTCTTTTTTTTTTTTAATGTGGGATTCAATATGAAGATGAGATCATTTTTTTACCTCACTCCTTATTTTTTTTTACTTCAGTCCTGTATGCTTAAACAAGCATTTGCCAGTTTGAGAATTAATATTCTGTAATCGGCACTAGGTAATAGGTTCTTTGCATATTGCTTAATAGCTTGGAGCAGTTTAAAGACAACCCCCCCCCCCCGCCTGGGCAGGCAGCACGGAGCAGTTTAAAGACCCCCCCGCCCGGTTTCCCGGGAAACCGGGCAGGGGGGTCTTTAAACTGAATTTGGGAATGCCGAATTTGCCGCCAAATTCGGCATTCCCGAACAGGGAGGGTTCGGAATTTGGCGGAACCGGACCCAAGTCGGGTCGGGTTTGGCCAAATCCGAACCGGCCTGAATTTTTTTTCCCAACAGCCTATGCTTTTCAACATTTAAACAAAGCTGCTGGGGGAGGTCATCTAGAGATTTGGGCTGAATTGTCACCAATATGCAGAGGGCACTCAGCTCTATCTCACACTACCAGCAGATCTCAGGGAGGCTGTGAACACTGTGAACAGGTGCCTGGAGGCAGTTTTGGAATGGATAAGGTGTCAGCCCTTGGCCCACAGAACCAGAAATCACCACAAAGTCGTATAGAGTCCAAACAGGTGGATTTTACTGATCAAATAGGCATACAGTGCAAACGAATAAAATGACAGCTATGAAAGGCTCACTAGCTGGGAGATATTATAAGGCAGGAAAGGCGGGAGATTACACGCAGGAATACAGTTTCCCAGGAGCTGAGTTCCCAGGCTTAGGCTTAGGCATGCGACCTTGGGGGGCAGACAATACAGCACAGAGACAGAGGCAATAACGAAACCGAGATAGCAGCCTGACATTCTGCTCCCCTCAAGGCCCCCTCCCAGTTCGCAAGGGGGCTGGCCTGTTCGGGTAAGCAATGTGAAAGGCGTCAATGAGGTCGGGGGCGGAGACATCTCGTGCGCGCACCCATTCGTCATAGGCAGGGGGGAAATGTTTCCAACGAACTAGATACTGGAGAGTACCATGGTGAATACGGGAGTCAAGGATCTTGGAGACTTCGAAGTGTTCTTCCCCCCCCACCATGATGGGTTGCGCAGGCGGTGGGTCCGGATGCCACCGTGGAGAAGCAACATGGGGTTTGAGGAGGCTTATGTGGAAAACAGGATGCACACGCCTCAAAGATTTGGGGAGAGCCAGTTCCACTGTGACAGGGTTTATGACCCGAGTAATGGGGAAAGGGCCAATGAATTTGGCGCTGAGTTTATGGCACGGTTGGGTGGACCGGAGGTTTTTGGTGGAAAGGTAAACCAAAGCACCCACTTGCAGATCACCCCCGGGGGAGCGATGTTTGTCAGCTTGCGCTTTGTATTTACGTTTGGCCCGGTCGAGGTTGCTAACGAGCCAGGGCCAAGTGGTACGGAGGGCGTGTGCCCAGGAGGCAATGTCGGGGTTCCCCTCCCCCTCTACATCATCTGTAGGAACGATGGGACTGAAATCTTGTCCATACACAGCAAAAAACGGGCTAAAACCTGTGGATTGATGCATGGCATTATTGTAGGCATATTCTGCTAAAGGTAGCAGTTCCACCCAGTTATCCTGGTGGTAGTTAACATAACAACGCAAATAACATTCGAGTACAGCATTGACACGTTCAGTTTGACCATCAGTTTGAGGATGGTATGCACTAGACAATCCCTGTTCCACCCCCACCAACTTGAGGAAAGCTTTCCAAAACTTACGCCAGTCGTCCTCAGTGCTTTCTCAATCTTGGCACCAAAACTTTGGGACTCCCTCCCCTCTGTCTCCCTCCTGTCTGTCTCCCTCTATCAGTGTCTTCTGCCAATGAGAGAAGACATTTTTGTTTCATTTGGCATACCCCCAGTAACCATTATTGGCCCTCCTCCCTGGTTGTAGGCTGTATGTGTGTTTTTATTTAATTATTTTATAATTTTAATGTTTTTTTAATTGTTCAAATTTTTAATGTTTTTATGTGCGCTGCCTTGAGGACTCTGATCAGGTGGAAAGACAGCAAAAACATTTTGAATAAAAATCAATCAATAAAAATGGTTACAGAAGTATAGTTTTATGCAGATCAGTTGATAAACATATGGAAGGTTGCTTGATTTATTTTGATTTTTTGTTGTGCTATTGTTTGCTCTATTTTCACTCAATTTCCTGCTTTATTTTGTGGTTTACCTAGTTGCTGTTTTTTAAAAAAAACCACCCTTGTAGCACTCTTTTCAGCATCTGAAAATTAGATAAATTTCTTATAAGAGCTGGCTACCCCATAGAGGCTAGTGAAAAGGCCTTAGAGTAAGACTTGCATGTTTTATACATTGAACAATGCAATATAGTAAAGTGTTGGATTTTGATGGTAAAGCCTGGGAGTTAAATCACATCCAGAAAGCTCTAAAATGACCTTGGGCCAGTCATAGTCTCTGATTTTAACTTGCTTTACAGGACTGTTGTGAAGATTAGATGAAATAATCCTTGTGGATGCTACCCTGAGCTCCTCCTTGGTTAATGGGTGGGATATAAATATAAGAAATAACTAGGCCAGTGTGCATGCATCACATGGACTGCAACAGTCATTTTCAATATGCTTGAAGAAATTTCTCCGGGATTCCTCCGTGAGGAGATTCAAGTAGCATTTTAAGTTATGACTTTCCTACCCTGATCACTCCTCCAGTGTAATGTACACCCACAGCAGAATGTTGGACATGTTCCAATTTGGGTACTCTGGGGTCTTGGTGTGGAGTAGTAGACCTTTTTGGTGACCAGTGCAAACTGAGATTGCACCCAAGAACATGCCCCAGAATCTACAGAAGGTACATGTCCTAACATCATTTAAATATAGAATAAGTTTGTTAAGGGTAGGAAGGTTGTAACCCCCTGGGCTAAGACCCCTTTATATGTGATTGTTACAACACGGAGC
Source organism: Euleptes europaea (assembly GCF_029931775.1). Classification (NCBI taxonomy): domain Eukaryota; kingdom Metazoa; phylum Chordata; class Lepidosauria; order Squamata; family Sphaerodactylidae; genus Euleptes; species Euleptes europaea. The sequence goes on from NC_079326.1 coordinate 12,872,760, forward strand.
ACTTATACCAGTAAGTGTTTCAGCGATCCTCAGCTTGGTGGGCGTCATATTTGAATTAGAAGTGAGCGTTTTACTTCCACTGCTGCAAATTTATGTTAAAAGCTACTGAGCATGACTACAGCTTGCAGTTCCTGTTTAGCAGGGCTTGATATATTGTTACATTGTTTATTCTTGAACCAGAGATATAATTTTCTGCAGCTGCCAGATTTGAATTACATTTATACCTCTTGCTGTACCTTGAGAGGACTGTGTAGAGACAAAGCATTCATCAGGATGTGGAATGCAGAACATGAAGCAGTAAACTATCCAGGGAGTGTTGAAGAACACATTATAGGAAGTAGTAGGTTCTCATCCAGAGTGCCTAAGTAAGATAAAAGGCAAATCTATATTCTTAACTGTCACTATGGTCTTCAGCTTTCTGTAATGACAACCCAAGGGGCCCTTAAGGGATATTTGAAAGGATCCCATATTTGATCTTCCATGTTGTTTTTAGAATCATTGCTGGCATTATACACTAGTCCCAGGAAGGCCATCCCACCTAGTGGTCCTGTAGTAGCCTAGATCTTCAAAAGATGTGCCAGGAGCACCAATTAAAAAACAAAGCTCTCCATTATGCAGTGCCAGCACCTAGGAATGTGTGCCTCATATTTCTATCCTGCCTTGCTAGCATCATGGGACTCACAGGAGCACACCTAGGGTCCCCAGTAGGTTACTCATCAAGGCACTGACAAGACCTGAGCCCCTGCTTTGCTTCAGCAAGGCTGTGGTATCATGTTAATTCCAGAGAGTTCGCTATTACAAAGCTATTATCCTTTCCTTTCCTTTCCTTTTATTCCTTAGAAGCTCCTTGATCAATTGATCTTGAGCAGCATATATCTAGTGTTGGAGGGATATAAGGACTGAAACAAATCTTGTCACTGACAATGTAGCCTTGGGGTCCCTATTACTTAGTAAAAAAGGCATTGTGTCGGTCACAGAGGCATTGGATTTGTATGTTAAAAGGGGGGAAATATAGCGCGATCGAAGTTCCTCGTAAAAGCGGCATCCCAAAAGGCTAATGAGTCAATAGAGCCAGAAGAGCAAGGGCAGATCCTGTCTGAGTATGGTATATTCAGAATTCTGCCCTGCATTACCATAGAAGGGTTAGCATTCAATCTAGCCAAGCAAAAAGCTCTACAGAGACGAGGAGTTGTTAGATAATATGTATAGGCAGGCAGACCACGTGGAGGGGGTATTCTGAAGAACTGGGATGAACAGATGCGACGAGCACGAAAAGTAGTTCTGTTATAATCGAGCTCTTTATTGCGCTTTTTAATTTTGGCAAAAGCTTCAGTTTTCCCAGGATCTAATAACATATCATGCGAGAAGCCCAACAACGCCAGTTTCTCATCTAAGATTTTTTGCCATGAGGATTTAAAAGGGTCAACAAAGCTATTATAGAGAGATCTATTACAGCAAATAAAACAGAAGTCCAGTAGCACCTTAAAGACTAACAACATTTTTTATCATGTGCCCTCTAACCGTATCCTGCAACTCAGGGAAGCTGTATTCTTTTTATTTATTTGTTTGTACCCCACTTCTCCAAAACAGATGTCCAAGGCAGCTAATGATCTCTAAATAAGTATATAACAACATGGAAAATAATACAATTATGTAGATCCAATAGTAAAAGATATAAAAACGGAAGCAGTAAAGAGCAGTTATAAGCAATAACACATTATATATACACAGCAAAAAAAAATAATGTATTTGCAACAATAATTTTCAAGTGGTATCAAGTGGTATCCGCAAAGATCTTTCCACAACAAATAAACCAGAGTCAGAGCTGTTACAAGCTACCATGGGCCCTCAAAAAAAGATTCTCTCACACTACCAGGACTCAAGCTAAGCAATATATGAAAAAAAATCACAGTACTAGTTCAGCTCCATGCCCCCCTCAAAGGATGCCCACAGCAAGCAGTGTGGCTTCCTCAGTGCAAGGCATGTTCTGGTGGCACAATAGTGCCTTGCTTTGATAGAACATATCTTGCACTGCTGCAGAAGGCAACCACCCAATGATCCATTGGTTTATTAGAGAGTAAGAATATAGTGAGATATCATTTAGGTAATGAAGTGTTTTGATTAGGGTTGCCAACCTCCAGGTACTAGCTGGAGATCTCCTGCTATTACAACTACACCTGGAGAAAATGGTCGCTTTGGCAATTGTACTCTATGGCATTGAAGTCCCTCCCCTAACCAAACCCCGCCCTCCACAGGCTCTGCCCCAAAAATCCCCTGCCGGTGGTGAAGAGGGACCTGGAAACCCTAGTTTTGATAGAGTTGAGTGTTAATTCTGACTGGGAGTCATGGTGAGGACTTGGATAACTCTGATATCTGGATAGTTGTAACTTTGGGGTTTGGTTTTAGTTGGTTAAATTACATATGCTACTGTTATGAGCTCTAATGGCAACAGTGAAGTTAAAATAGATGTGGTGCCAAGTTGTTAGAATTTCCAAAAAGCCACTGGGATTTAGTGTAAAGAAAAGCAAAGATATTGTGCCTGTAATAAGCAAACATGGCTGAGCATTTTAATTGAAGCTGATATCATATTGATTTATATGAGGCTAAGCTGTATCCAAGTACTCCTATTTAATTGGTTTATGCACATTCAACCCTTTTAATTTAAAGTGGCTAAATCAGCTTCAAGTGTGCTAGTTTAATAGATCTATGAACTAGACTATTATTGCCGCATATCACGGAAAATAGCAAATCTGGGAGTCGAAAGCTGAATGGACTGTGTCTAGCAGTCCTGAGCATCTTCCAGCATGTAAATTCTTTCTAGATATTTTTTAAAAAAATGTGCTTCATTGTGACTTTGATGTTAATTCTAGCCGCAATCCATTGCCAGAGGCATAGGTTCCCAGCCCCACAAAATGGATTAGGGGTTTGCTATAGGGGAGAGCTATACTTGTGCTTGTCAGTTTCTGCCTTGAACCAGGAGGAAAGGTGGAGTATAAATGTTTTAATAAATAAATTTAATACACTAAATTAAAGGGAGATGTTGAAGAATTTGAGAGGAAGAATACACACAACCCAGTGAACTAAAGGAAGAGGGTCACAGATCATGTTTGTTGGGTTGGTGTTTTTTTTTAAAGGGCTGCATAGTTTGTCTCTGCATTTCAGCTGGGAAGTACTGGAGCTTTCAGATTCTAAAAAATGTGTGTCACTTATCCAGGCACATTCCATGTAGCTCTCCCCAGCACCATGATCCATTAGCTAGGAGAAAATTGCCTTCTCCCAGTGAAAAATATTTTGGTGCTAGGGAAAATGTGATGACTGTGATCCCTCCCATGGGAATTTTGATCCAGATGTCTGGGTCCTGCACGTGAACACTTAATCATTGCATAAAAAGTAATTTGTAAACATCCCGAGAAGACATAAAACATGCAGAAAGGTTCTGATTAGGACAAAGTTGTTTTAATTTACCCTTGAATATTTACATTCTGGCTGATGTTTTGGATAACATCTAAGAGTGATGATCAGAATCTGAATTCTGTCAAGAAGCTAAAGGTTTCAAAGATGTCTCAGGAGGCACAGATTAAATTAAATATTGTATCCTTTTTATTTATTGAGAGAGAACATATTCAAGCATTCAACGAAAGCTTCAGAGACTAGTCTTTGGAAACACTTTTAATTTAACATAACATTGTTCCAGCTAAAGCTAAAGCTGAAACATCCCATAAAGTATTGCACGTTGGGGAACTATTCCGTTCCACACAATCTTGTTCCGCCTTGCAGATGTCAAAGATAAAAATACACTGTGCGTTAGCACATGGCAGTAGATTCTTCTTTCCTTGTAGTCTGCCAGTCTTTACTAGTTGCTATGCCCAGGTCCCCTCCTCATATAGTCCTTTTATTTTGTGTTCACTGCAACCATGTTGTCATAGAACTTCATAGTACCGGAGATCTGTAGCAGCTCTGTAGAATAGTTAACTATTCTGTTAGTTTGAGTCTTCAGACTTTCTTCCTTATAACTATTTTGCTTCTATTATCCATTACCCAAACAGTCATTCAGGTGCATACTGCCAAACAAGAGTTCTGCAGCACAACAAAATTTGCTTTAGCATAGGTTTATGTAAGCCAGAGCTCAGATCAGATGTAAGATCAACATTGCATCTGATGAAGTGAACTCTGACTCAAGAACAAATGTTCTTTTGTTTTGAAGGACACCTGTTTTATTTTTCTGCTATAGATGATCACAGCTACCTATCTAGACTTAAGAACATAAGAAAAGCCATGCTGGATCAGACCAAGGTCCATCAAGTCCAGCAGTCAGTTTACACAGTTGCCAAACAGGTGCCTCTAGGAAACCTACAAACAAGACGACTGCAGCAGCATTATCCTGCCTGTGTTCCAAAGCACCTAATATAATAGGCATGCTCCTCTGATCCTGGAGAGAGTAGGTATGCATCATGACTAACACCCATTTTGACTAGTAGCCATGGATAGCCCTATTCCTCCATGAACATGTCCACTCCCCTTTTTAAGTCTTCCAAGTTGGTAGCCATCACCACTTCCTGGGGCTGGGAGTTCCACAGTTTAACTATCCTTTGTGTGAAGAAATACTTTCTTTTATCTGTTTTGAATCTATCACCCTCCAGCTTCAGCAGATGACCCCACGTTCTAGTATCATGAGAGAGGGAGAAAAGCTTCTCCCTGTTCACTCTCTCCATACCATGCATACTTTTATAGACCTCTATCATGTCTCCCCTTAACCACCTTCTTTCCAAGCTAAACAGCCCTAAGCATTTTAACCGCTCCTCATAGGGCAGTCATGCTAGGAAAGGTTGAGGGCAGCAGGAAAAGAGGAAGACCCAACAAGAGGTGGATTGGCTCAATAAAGGAAGCCACAGCCTTCAATTTGCAAGATCTGAGCAAGGCTGTCAAAGTTAGGACATTTTGGAGGACTTTCATTCATAGGGTCGCCATGAATTGGAAGCGACTTGACGGCACTTAACACACACACACACATAGGGCAGTTGCTCTAGCCCCTTGATCATTTTGGTTGCTCTTATTTGCACCTTCTCAAGCTTTTTTAGATGTGGTGACGAGAACTAGGGTTGTACAAAAAAAAAAAATCAGTAAATTTTGGGTTTGGTTTATTGGGCCTGTTTTTTTTCCAGTAAATCCGGAATAAGCTGAATACCCATACCGGTGAATTTCGGTATTCGGCTTATTTCCGGGTTTCCCAAAAAATTCAAGCCCATTGTAGTCTATGGGGTAGCTTCAAGGGACTCTTCTTGCATGAACCCTAAAGTTTGGTAAAGATGATAGCCCCCCGGCCCCTGCTGGCTTTCTATCTTCATAACTAGTATGTTAATTATTTATTTTAGGTGTTTTAACCCTGGAAATGAAAAGTGTCCTGCCCTCTATACCCTGTGCCCTTCCTGTAATGAATAAGGACCTACAGCCCTGGCTTCCTCCCTGCTGCCAACTCACAAGGGTGCTTAACTCTCTTGGTACTACTTCAGGGCACAGAGATCTACTCTGCCCCAATAACAGGATTCTTTCCCCACCCTAGAGGGTCCCTGGGCCCAATTCCTAGGCTAAGAGCCACAGGGCAAGAGCCCTTGTGCTCTCGCCCTTTCACTCGCACCTCTGGCAAGGAGCTTTGCAATTTAAATGTTCTCAGCCCCCGCTTCTCACGCACATCACCACACAGCACCAATCAAAAACCCCTCTTTAGCAGGCCACATACACACCCCCTCACCCTTAAACACTGTCTTCTCACAGCAACCTCAGTTAATGCTCCCCAGCAGTTTCAGGAAAGGCAATACCACTCACCTTGCTAGTAGCTCTGCCTTTGTCTCCCAGCCCAGCTGATTTACATTCCTCCATCTGTTTTGACAGACAAATGACATCATTTGCTACTGAGCAGCAAAGGGAGAAGCAGGTATATGGGTGGAGGGAGTAACCACAGAGGAAGAATAAGGAGAGCAGGGAGTGGTGGCAGAAGCCAGGGGACAGCTTCAAAGCTTTGAATCTCTTTTGGCCAGATATTTAGATTAGAGGCCTGAATTGGCTGCATGTAATTTAGTTCAGGAATTTTTTTCAGTGCTGGATTGCACAACTTTTGACCTCTACTAAACAGAATCCAATGGTGGCCCAATAATTCATGAGTTTCCACTGCCTGCCTGGGACCGCAAGCATATGGCAGGATACAGTATGTATCTGGTTTGCTGTGTTCAGCTTGGTGTGTCAATTGGTGGAGGCCTGTTCAAAGGCATGTGACAGGTACAAAACGCAATCTGAGGTCAAGTTGCAAGAAGTGACCAGTTTAGTAATTCTATATTGGCCTTCCTTTTCCTTTTATTATTACACTCTTCATATCAGCCTCAGTAGCGCAGTAGATTTCTGCTTATATGACTTTACATCCCATACACCTGATTAATTCCACTAACAAAAAAGCACAAATCTGTCTAGCAGGTTTTGTCATTGGCAAGAACTGCAGTGCTTTTTACTTTATTGGGTAGTACTTTAGCCACAGTTCAGGGACATATTATACTCAATGACGCTTATAAACATATTGTAGGAGGAACTGCTGCTGATGCAAAATGTGTATCAGTTTGTTGAAGATAGCCTGTTTTAATTCTATTCTGTAAATAGAGTTACACATTAGGCAGCAACCTTGCTAAATCACTGTGGAGCTGAGCAATTAGATACACACTCATAATTGTTAGATAGATGGCCATAATTATGATGGGCATGATCCAGCCAAAATTAGGCGCTGAGAAGATTCATTGATTTCAATAGAAGTACTTACATTTGCTTAGTATTGAAATTGGGAATAAGCCCAGTTGAAGTTGCTAGGACTCCAAGTAAATATCGATTGGGTTATAAGTTTCAACCATTGAAACTGTGGGATGAAGCTATTAGGAAATGGGTATATGGAAGAAAGAAGGCAAGAGTAATGAAGAAAATTATTTATGCGCCTCAGGAGGAATTGGGATGGGGTCTCCCACAATTAGAACAGTATTATGAAGCATTTCATTTAAAAGCATTGATGGCGATTGAGGGAGCTGAAAATATGAAATGGATAAGAGTAGAGAATGAATTAAATCAAGGTATGGGGAAATATGGAATATTTACAGAAAATTTAAATAAAGCTTTACAATTAACTAAGGGCCCGAGACGGGCAGTATTGAGTGTTTGGAAGAAATGGAAAATGAAGTGGATGAACAAACAATCAAGATGGACCCCAATAGTCTGTGTGAAAGAAAGTGTTATAGATGGTAACTTAGGGTTAAAAATGAAAAATAAGGGTTATTATAGAGTGAAGGACATATTAGATCACCAAGGAAATTTGAAACCTTTTCAGAGAGTATTAGATGAAGTGGGCCAAAGACATTGGCTGGGACTGAGGGGACTATATGAAGCAGTAAAACAAGGAAGATGGGGAGAATGTATGAAAAGAGAGGACAGTGAATTGGAAGAGTTAATAAAGAGTGAAGCATATATTAGAAAAGGATTAGCAGGGAAAATATACAGAATGTTGATAAGAGATAAAGAATTTATGATTAGAATAATACAGGCAAAATGGGCAAAAGAAACCACAATATCAACACAAATGGCGAATAAAATGATGAAGGGTATTAAAATGTTGAAGATGGATAGATATAAAGAGTTGGAAAGGAAAATAATGCTGAAGTGGTACAGAACACCGGCCCAAATAGCACATATGATCAAAGGAATGAGACCGAATTGTTGGCATTGTAATGCAAAAGAGGGGTGGTTCTCACATTTGTGGTGGGAGTGCCCAAGGGTAATAGAATTTTGGAAAAAAATACTTAGTAAAATTAGAGAATTGTTTAAGATTAGACTTCAAGTAACTGTAGACCTGATGTTTATGGGAATAATGGGTTGTGAGAAGGTAGAAAAGAGTGAACAAGAGATGTTTAAAGCAATGATATTAGCGGCTCACGCAGTTATAGCTTTTGGATGGAAAGATAAAACAAAGTGGACTATGGACAGGTGGAATAATTATGTGTTCGAATACGTGCAAACAGATGTATTGGGATACTTAAAACAACAGACGATGGGAGAAACAGAAGAAATGGAAATGAAGACTAAGTGGAACCCATACATTAATTGGGTGAAAAGAGGAGAAGCCAACGAAGAGACTTTAGTAAAACTAAAAAGGCTATGCTCATGGCTGAAAATATGAAAATATGATATTATGGATTGGTCCGTGGGGGGAGGGAAAGGGGGAAATTTGTATTGGAAGAAGGAAAGTGTAAATTGTAATTATAAAGGTATGGAGATGTAAAATGACTTCCAATGCAATAAAAATATATTTAAAAAAAACCCATTGAAACTGAACTGTAGAAATATTTAACTTTGTCTGGATTGTGCCCTTTATTTTAAGGTAGAATTACTGATGTCCATGTATATTTGAATATTTCTTAGAACCTCTATATTAATACCACAGGGTAGCATCAGAAAAAAATAGGCATGGAACTGACCCTCAGAAACTGGTGGAATTTAGGAGCTTAGTTGAAAGACTACGAGATTTTTGGATTTTGCTCCCAAATTGCAAATTTGAAGTAAAATGTCATTTGCCATGAACACTTCCAAACTTAATAATAATGGAAGTAGCCATTGTATCCATTCAGTTATTTTGACTCCACATTTTCAGTTATTTTGACTTTCACCTTTAACGCCTTGAAGGTGTCCTCATTAATTAAAGTGCGGGCGCACCCAGAGTCTACTAAGGCTTTAACAGTTATTTGGGGGGGGGGGGCCTTGTGATGCTGCAAATGACGTCAAGATGCATTATGTCCTCCACATCTCTTACCATTAATGGAGGATTTGTTTGCACGGCTACGAGGGTCTGCGGTGGTCCTCCCTGCACCGCTGACTCAGGTCGTTCAGTAGACTGGTCGCCCATTGGGACCAGGTTCAGGGCCGAAACCTCTTGGGTTTCCTCTTTGTCCGAGGAATCCGCGTTGTCCTCTTCTGGGACAACAGCATTTATAATCCGAGACCCGGAGGGGTCGAATGATGAGGTGGCGAGGTCCGTGGCAGGAGCCCTTGCAGAAACTTTGCGTCCGCCGACGGCTTTCCGACGGCTGCTTCCTCCCTCCTGCGCCGAACTCTCCGGGTGGGGACTCGAGTTTGGCTGTTCGGGCCGCCACAGGCAGGCTGCGGCGAAATGGACCACAGCTCCACAGATCAGACAGGCTCCCTTCTGGAACCGTTGGGCTCGCTCCGTAACGGGAGCAGCCAACTTCCGCTGTGCGGGTACTATTGGGGCTGCCCAACCCTGCCGCGGCTCCACTCCCCTAGCCTTCTGTCTGGATAAGGAGAGACTTTGCCAGCGGATTTCCACTTCTTCCGCGAGCACCGACCCAACAGTCTGTCCCTACTGTCCCTCAACCTCTCTGCTCTGCGCTGCCGGCAGGTCTCCTTCCACTGCGGGGTTCGGGAACTCCTGTCAAGGCTTTGGTGCAGCTGTAGATCCAACTCCAGAACTGCGGCCTCTCCCGAGTCTGCAGCCCATCGCAAGGACTCTCCGTGATGGACCACTGGAGGCCCCTTCCCGCAGCCTCCTTTCAGGCGCGCAGGGTATGTATCCTCACCTCCTCCCAGAGGAGTTGGCAGAGTACTTCTCTGGCAGTAACTGTTCCAGGTCTCCCTTCCTGGGATGACCTGTCATCCCTCCCTCCAGGGGGATGGGTGAACTCAGCCGCTGCCGCCATGCAGAACTTAGGAAAGAGGCTCTAGCTCCATTTTCCCCAAAACCCAAAACAGGAAAAAAAAAAAGAGAATAAAGGAGGGAATTGAAGTCCAATTGTCAGCTCTGAGTTCGCCTCGCAATTCCCAAAAAACAGGTGTCCAGGCAGGTATCCTAAGAAGCAAGTTTATTAAGGAAAGCATACAGCGAGGAGCAGAAACTAACGTTAAGCTATTCATGGACTTCAATGGGGGGAAAGGGACAGGGCATCACATAATAACAGAAATCAACAGTATGTTGGTTGCCAGGATGATTCCCTGGTTCCCATGAAGGTTTACAGTTACAGTTTACAGTTATCACACTTTCAGCAATCTCAGCAGACAAAACACTAGTGAAGCTACACAAGCCAGAGTCCTTGGAGAGCCACCTGCACTCAGGGCATGACTTCCAGGCCAGTGCCTGACATCAGGTCACAAAACTTTGTTCTTTCAAGAGCATGCTTGATGAACATTAGTAACCTCTCCATTTACACAGTCCCAAGAAATCCTTTCCCTTCCTCTTTCTTTTCAACCCACTTAAAATGGAAATTGTGTTATGCTACTTTTCGTGTTGGGGCTGCCAAGTTTGATCAGTAAGATCTGGGTTAAAAGTAATAGCAGGTATCAGCATTTTTGTAGATCATGCAAAGTACATGAGTAATAGCCAAGTACAGTATGGATTCTAATTTTATATAAAGAAGAGGAAGAGCTTTCCAGAAAACAATACTTATGTTACTAAGTGCTGTGATGCTTTTTCTTGAACTCTGTGAAATAGGACAGTGAAATGTATAAACTCGTAAACTTTCAAGGGGTCAAGAACAAAACCACTTTTCTTAAAATTTGAGGCACTATAGAGTCTTCTTGCCAAATAGGTGTGTGGTCTTTGACCCTTCTTTCAGAAAGAATGGTTCACATATGGTGAGAGGTAGATACATTAACTTGAACCATATGGAGGTGTTTTTATATACACTGAGGCTTCTCAAGCATTTTCCTTTAAAAAAAATCTTAGTGTTGTACTAGGATTAATCATTCTGTCCAGGAGATGCAACTCACCATTTTGACAAAGATTTTTTAAATGACCCAATCCTATGCAGAATTGTGAATAAATCCCATTGAAATAAATGGGTCTTATTTCTGAACTACCTTCTCTAGGTTTGGGATATAAATATATTGGTTAAATAAAACAAAATATGTCTATAAAACATCATGGTTTTCACTAACTTGCTCTACTGGTTTCATTGTTACTTAGTCATTAAAGGTATGACCATATATACATAGGAAATAAAAAATGCTGCACTCTGGTCCTATACTCACTGCAATTTTTGACAGATGTGCTTATACTTCTGCAGGACTGAGGAAAGTAAAACTGGTTCTGTGGGTTTTTCAGCACATGCAGCTGTACACAGGATTGTCTGGTGCCCAACTGTTGCATTACTGACTGGCTAGCAGATGTAGCCCATATTCCTCTCATTCTTCAGAGTAGTTTACATTACAAATGTATTGTGCTTTAAAAAACAAACAAATCATCACCACCACCATAATTTGTAAAACATTGTTAACAGCTGCGGTGGTAGTAAAGTGATCTGCAATTTTCCACCAAGCAGTGTAGTCCACTCAGCAGCTGGTCAATGCTGGGCATAGGTGGCTCTACAGCAAATTTGCAATACCAGTGATGGTGGGAGGAACCAGATATGCCACAAAAGTAGAAACTCCAAGTTTAGCTAGCCTGGGCCACTTGTATCTAGAACTGGATTCAAACTCTGATGCCTCTCATTGATGATACTAGCAAGAGTTACATGCTATTGGTCACCTTGATTGTTGGTAGCTAATTAAGGGCAAACTCTGTTAGTCTCTTGCCTTGAAAATCCCGTGGTGGGTCGCCATAAGTTGGCTGTGACTTGATGGCATTTTCCACCACCACAGTGAAGCACCAACTGCACAATAGACTCATGTAAATTAATGGGATTATCTGAGAGAAAATTGTACAGTTAACAATTCAGATTTTTTTTTTTTAATGTTCATGTACTCCGGGGGCTTTTCTGTAGATGCAAGAAGGTGACAGCATGAAAGGCCTTTAAACACTCTACAGTGAGGGGGAAAAGTATTTGATTCCTGCTAAATTTGCCCGTTTTCCCTCTGACGAAGAAATGACCAGTCCATAATTTTAATGGTAGGTTTATTGCAGCTGTGAGAGACAGAATAACAACAGGAAAACCCCCAGAAAGCCAGAAGACAAAAGTCAGAGATTGATGTGCATTATAATGAGTGAAATAAGTATTTGATCCCTTATCAACCAGCCAGATTAGGGTTAGGGTTCTGCTGTCGACAGAAGCAATCAATCCCATCAGATTCCAAACTAGCCACCATGACCAAGATCAAAGAGCTGTCCAAGGATGTCAGGGACAAGATTGTAGACCTGCACAAGGCTGGACTGGGCTACAAGACTATTGCCAAGCAGCTTGGTGAGAAGGTGACAACCCTAACCCTAACTGTCAACCTCCCTCGGTCTGGGGCTCCATGCAAGATCTCATCTCGTGGAGTTGCAATGATCATGAGAACGGTGATGAAGCAGCCCAGAACTACACGGGGGGAACTTGTCAATGATCTCAGGGCAAATGGGACCATAGTCACCATGAAAACAGTTGGTAACACACTACACCGTGAAGGAGTGAGATCTTGCAGAGCCCGCAAGGTCCCCTTGCTCAAGACAGCACATGTACAGGCCCGTCTGCAGTTTGCCAATGCACATCTGAATGACCCAGAGGAGAACTGGGTGAAAGTGTTGTGGTCAGATGAGGCCAAAATCGAGCTCTTTGGCATCCTCAACTCACCGTGTTTGGAGGAGGAGGAATGCTGCCTACGATCCCAAGAACACCATCCCCACCGTCAAACATGGAGGGGGACATATTATGCTTTGGGGGTGTTTTTCTGCTAAGGGGACAGGACACCTTCACCGCATCGAAGGGACGATGGACGGGACCATGTATCGTCAAATCTTAGGTGAGCACCTCCTTCCCTCAGCCAGGGCATTGAAAATGGGTCGAGGATGGGTATTCCAGCATGACAATGACCCAAAACACACGGCCAAGGCAACAAAGGAGTGGCTCCAGAAGAAGCACATTAAGGTCCTGGAGTGGCCTAGCCAGTCTCCAGACCTTAATCCCATCGAAAATCTGTGGAGGGAGTTGAAGGTTCGAGTAGCTACACATCAGCCTCGAAATCTTACTGACTTGGAGAGGATCTGCAAAGAGGAGTGGGAGAAAATACCTCCTGAGATGTGTGCAAACCTGGTGGCCACCTACAAGAAATGTCTGACCTCTGTAATTGCCAACAAGGGTTTTGCCACCAAGTACTAAGTCATCTTTTGCAAAGGGATCAAATACTTATTTCACTCATTATAATGCACATCAATCTCTGACTTTTGTCTTCTGGGTTTCTGGGGGGTTTCCTGTTGTTATTCTGTCTCTCACAGCTACAGTAAACCTACCATTAAAATTATGGACTGGTCATTTCTTCGTCAGAGGGCAAACGGGCAAATTCAGCAGGGGATCAAATACTTTTTTCCCTCACTGTACATATGAATATTAAAGAAGAGAAAGAGAAGAAGCTGTAGCTTAACCATCTATATCAAAACAACTCATCTAGGCTAGGAAGTTTACAAGCCATCTGGTTTACCTATTGGTATACCAGTAGTAATAAATGACATCAATACTTTCACAACCAAATGATACCAGTGGGATTTGATTACACTAAGAATATTTGGGTATATGAACCTGAAGATATTTCTAGTTAACAAGGTTACTGGTATTGACTTAGCTGAGTTAATAACAGATGTAGCAACCAATGTATGAATTTCAGTTTTTCCATGACACCAGGAAAAACAAGCCCTTCAATCCATGCCCACCAAACAGAGAGTCTAATGAGTCTCAAGTGTTTTCTTTCCATTGCAGACAAATTGAGGAAGAAGGAGAGGGATTTACATGCCTTCGGCTTTATGCCACCAGAAGCCTCAGCATATCAACCCAATCAGGATTTTATTTCCGAAGCTTCACATTTCCTGTCTAGATGGGGTTGTGAAAAGAAAGCTCTCTATTTTAGGCATCAGCCTCTGTGTTAAAGAGAACTCTGACTGTTGAGCCCTTTGAAAAATTAACCTTGTATGAATGCCAACAAAGTCTTTTCAAAGGGTTGTGAAGGTGATTTTACGTCAAAGGCTGCTCTAAGCAAACTCTATGTATATCTTTTTGTCTTATAGCTTAAATACGTTTATAAGTAAATTAAACAGAAAGATGGGGGTGGGGGGAGAAAGATCTGTGATCTAGAACCATGCTTTTCTTAGTTTAATTTTTCATGCCAGAAGAGTTAGACTGGAGCTATACCACCTCGTAATCATAGTCTGCCTAGTAAATATCGTGATGTGTCATCACCCCATGGGTCAGTAATGACCTGGTGCTTGCCCAGGGGACTGACTACCTTTACCTTTATAAAACTAGTGCTTAATGCCTCCTTAAGGAAGGAGAAATCTCCAGTTCTCCTAAAGAGGCCATCATGTGGCTACTCATGAAAAAGATTTCCTTGGACTCTTTGGATTCAGGTAATCAGGACAAGCATTAGTCTCACATTGCCATCTTTCACAAACAGGTAAGCTTCCAGTTCTCTTGCATAAACTGACCTAGTCCAATACAGGTTTAGGTTTGGTTTGGGAATAGAAACTAGCCTTCTTCAAACAGCATATCCCATTTGGAAAGAATGCACATACAAGGGAAGGAGTGTGCTGGCTTTGCCTTTTGCCTATACATAGTCACCAGAGTGTGAGCATGGCACCTATGTGTGTATAAAATGTACACACGTAGGCTCCATCCCATTTATCAGGAACACTTTCCTTTAATGTTCCTGATCACAGAGACTATATATGCACTTCTTAAATGCATAGGCTCCGTGTTTCCATTCTAGCAATCATGTACTTCTTTCTCCTCCATCTGTGTGCACATTCTTTCCATCCAGGATGTGTTGTCTGAAGAAGGTTAATCTCTCAAGGTGTCTTTTATCAGGACTTAATATCTCTGTGGACTGGGAGTTGCAGGTGTTACTTTGTAGTGATTTCATGTCTACTTGTTAGGTAGGATCCAGGCATGGTGCTGGGAGACTACTGCTCTACCCCAGCCATATTTTCCTGTGGGATACTACGAAGTTGTCCTTTATTTCCCATTATTTCCATCATCTATGTGAAGCATTGCATAGATTATTCAAGGATTTAGAGTTCAGTGTTATTAATATGAGGGTAGAACTTGTTATCTCTCTTTCCTTTGTTGCATACATGAGGTATACTTGAGTCAATAATGGGTAGATGAGGATAATAAAATGTCTTGAGGAGATAGATATGTTGATAGTGGGATTTCTCATGCTCGTATTAGGTGGATGGCCTGTGTTGGGTGGTATTGCATGGTCTCTGAAAGAATTGATAGGAAGCTTGGAATTGTCTTAGATCCACCCTTGCAACTTCATTGTCAGTTGTCAGTCATAGTGAAGATTATCTTTCTCTGGCTTTGATTGGTGCTCCAGTAGTATCTTCTTATTTTTAATAGAGATATAGAAATCTTGCCTCTGTGATACATGCCTTGATAACCTATAGATGAAATTGAATTATTGTAATATGTTCTGAGCGACTGCCTCTGAAGATGGCCCAGGAACTACAGTATGCAGTAACCAGACTCCTGACTAGAAGTGACAGGAAGAAATATACACTTATTGTAAAGGAACTGCACTGGTTTCTGCACACAACTAAAAAGGCTTTCAACACTTCATTAGTCATCTCCCCAATACAATGCAATCATATAAACATGCATCAATAAAACAGTTTGTTAGGACATCAAGAACAGACATATTTTGTATGCAGAACAACCCAGTTTCAATTCCCATCATTTCTAAATAAAACAGGTCTTGACAAATTTTCTTTGGCTTTCGGAGACACCCCCAAAATGTAGGTGCCACACACATTTTTCAGACTTCAGGGTTTTGTACTTAAATGTTTCCATAAAAAATAAAATATAGTCATTAACGTCCCACCTTTCCTTAGGGTTCAAGGTGACTTACAATAATATTTGAAAACGTTTTCAGTTTAAAACCAAAAATAAAATAGCAAACCCCAAATCTCTCTCCGCTCAAAAGATGCCTGCCAATTCAGACTCCCTCAAAAGCCCTGGCAAATAGGCAGGCCTTAGGTTTTTTTTGTCATTTATTATAAGCAATTACCTGGTACAATAGTCAGCTAAGCTGGCAAGGGCTCTTATCATGCCAACTGGGGTCTTTGAAAGAATTACCACGTCATCTGCATAAAGGAGAAATGGGAAGTTTTGCTGGGCCAGTTTAGGTGGATGGAAAGCATCAGAATTCAGGTTGTCTGCCAGATTATTGATGTAAAAAATAAAGAGCATAGGAGCCAGCAGGCAGCCTTGCCTGACTCCCTTGAATGTTTCAATGGATTCGGTGAGGTGCCCATTTCTGTTACTTCTTATTTTTATTGCTATTCGCTGTGTAGCACACGTATTAGGAAAAGGAGCTTTTTGTCAATGGTGGTTGCTTCAAGTTTTGCCCACAGCCGGGACCTCAAGGTTGACTCAAAAGCTGCCTTGAAATCCACAAAGATGGCATATAATGAGGTCAGTTTCTTAGAAATATATTGCTCAATTAAATGCTGGAGGATTAGACAGTGCTCAGTGGTACCTCTACCCTCCCTGAACCCGGACTGAGTTTGAACTATAACCTTCTCCTGGTCTAACCAAGCAACCAGTTTATCCAGAAGGTGCCTGACGTACAATTTGCCTATAACACTTACAAGGCTAATCGGCCTGTAGTTTGCGGGATTGTCTCTCCTTCTTTTTTAAAGAATGGTACAACCGCTGCCATCCCCCAATCTTTGGGAATGAAACCAGCGACACTGATGTATGTAAATAAGGCTGCCAAGAAAGGCAGGCTGCAAATTTAGCTGAACGATCATCTTATAATATAGTAACATTTTCTTGCACAAGGGAGCCTACTTTATTCTGGCTGCCCTAAGATTGTTTCAAGCAAAGTCTTTGACCCAGATGCTATACGGAACCTTATTGGGTTCTTCTATGTCCAGTGATGCCCCGCTGGAGCAGGTCCAAGCTAAATTTCTCAGAGCAATACTTCAAGTAACACCATGTGTATCGAATTCTTGGGTGCGTTTGGAGACTGGGATGTTAAAGATGGAGGCTAGGATTGGTCTTTCCTCCATTTATCTCTGGCTGAAAGTGCTGGGGGCAACTGAAGGACTTCTGCCATTACTCGGTGGTGATGATTTTAAAATTCAGATGGTGGCAACAGACTGAAAAGAGAGTCAAAAGCCTAGGATTCTCCACCCACTTCCTGTTAGAGCTCAACAGTGACCAAGCAAAGCAATTAATTAGGCAGAGGCTTTTTGACATTGAATGCCAAAATGAGTTTCTCTGGCGTTTTTGGCCCAATCAGCAATAGATATGTGTTTGCACCAGAAGAATACCTTTCATTCCTGGAAACAAAGAAAGAAAGAAGGGCTTTTTCGTTAGCTAGAAGTTCTGCCCTACCTTCGGTGATTCTAGAAGGTAGATTCAAGATATTACCAAGATCTGAATGGGGTGTCCCTGTAAGTTGGGTGAAGTCGAGTCTATTACACATGTTTTCTTCAGGTGCTCTTTCGATGAGGAAGTATGATGTAAGCTAATTTCCCCTCCCCTTAATCTAACAAAGGACAGCCCTGAGGAAGGGAGGTTTGGGAAGGGTCAGCCCAGATGATGAAACAAGTAGCTAAATTCTGTGCCACAATATACAAGATCTGTCAGACAAAATGGGGGCTTGGCAATCTAACCTAAAATGGAAAATGCTCTATTAATTTGAGGTTTTTAGCTAATACACTTTGTTTAATTTATCTAAGAATTATATATCTCATAATTTTAGATATTGTATCTTTTTTAACTCCATCTTGTAATTGATATGAATATTTTAATGGCTTTGCCGTATTAGTAAGGCCTTTTAGGGCCTTCTGAAGATCTCCAAGGATGTGCCCCCCCTTCAGGTAGCCCATTCCACAGAACCACAATACAAAAGGCCTGGGCTCTGGTCAATGCCAGATGGGCCACCCTAAGTGGTGGGATAGCCAACAGATGCCTGATGTCCACAGTTGGTTCACAGGAATATATGGAAGGATAAATAACGCTTTATCCTTCTACTGAGGATTGCAGATACAATAATAAAATCATTGATGGAAATATTAGGCACCACGGCAACTTGGCACCTGGGATTTGTTAAGCCCCAAATTAAACAATATTGGGACAGGGCTGGGAGAAACTTCTGCTTATTGCCAGTTAGAGTAGACCATATTGGGTTTGGTAGACTGTGTCTGCCTTCATATGTTCCATGTGCTTTTACTGTTTTTATGAAATTGTGAACCAGTCTGGGAGTTTCTATGGGAAGCAGTACAGAAATATAATAAATATAGCCTCAGATGATAAACCAAAAGAAAAGATGGGTCCCACACACTAAATTGGAGACCAGTTAATATAATGTAAATGGACATATCAAAATGACAATTATTGAACAAAAATAACCAAATATGTTCAGTTCTCTACAGCTGGTATGTCCTAATGAGACTGTATGAAATGTAACAGACAAACTAAACTTCCTCATAGAGTTCATTCAAGCCATAGCTAATGAGCTGAACCCCAAACCTGTATTAGGCAGTTATTGACAAGGCTCAGTTCTAAAACTATAAAAATATAACAATAGACCCAATCTCTCCAGTAATATATCTAATATTGTGGGGCAATGACAGCAGGGCAATTTGCTCTGGAGTATTTGGCTGCTTTGGACCTTGGCTAAACGATGGTTTGACTAAACGATAAAGATGCTTTAAACATTAGCTTGGTCTGACAGGACCATTCATAACCAGCCCAGTGAGGGAATAGTTGAGACAATGGCAAGAGGGGCAAAAGAATCAACAAGAACAAAGGGAAGCATCACAGTCACTTTTCAAAGAGAATGCCAGCAGAAATCAGCCTGATCCGAGTAACGATTCTCCTCTTGCATGCTGTTCTTCACTGAGTAATACCCGTCTGATTCAGTGTCACCTTCTGGAAGCAATATTCAGGGGTGAGGCAGAGGGGGTGGGCAAGTGTATAAAAATAAAAGGGAAAACAGAAGGAGAGGAGGGCAAAGGGAAGTAATATGGAAGAGGGAGGGAGAAGCTTTGACCCACCTGTGCTTCCTCAGCAGCCAGGGAAGACAACAGCAAACCCAAAAGGCGAGAAAGCAGAAGAAGCTACAGCAGAAGCCCACCCAAGCCCAGACTGCCACAACTGGTAGAGTCTTCCCACACCAGAAGCCAAAGCAGACAACTGGGTGAAACGACTTCCAGAGAGGTATCCCAGACAGGCAAGACTACAAAACCTGAACACGTTTCCAGTTTGCACCCCTGTGTGAGGCCTGAGAATCCAAAGCAAGGTCAGCCACTGTTTGGACTTAAAGGTGCCAAGACATGCACGAATCAAGGGGAGGGAGCACATCACTGGTTTTTTGTTTTTGTTTTTTCTTTCAGACATTTCCTGGTTATCTTGTATTTAGATTCAGATGGTGATTGTCTGGGGTGAATGGTACAAAATAGTCTTCCGAGTAAAAATAATCATGTGAATAAAACATAGCAGGTGATTTGTGTCATTACATCTGTAAACATCCTTCATACAAGGCACTGATGATGGTCATGCTATATTCACGGAAATACAACAAAAGAAAATGGAAATATAACATTACTAAAATGCTCATAATACAAATTCTTGAGAAGAAACTAAGACCGTGCTGCTAATATAACTAAAATATCCATAATAGTGAACAAAGCACTACTCTGTTTATCTAAAATCTGCATTGTTGCCACTTCCCCACAACACTGTTTTTGTTTTCCCCTTCTGTTCTTTCTGTTGTTTGTGGCTGATGATAAACCAATAAGCAGAGGTGCTAGAATCCTACAGTAGCCTTGAGTTTTGAATGTTTGGGCAGACCTTCATCTCCCACATCTAGTGAAAGTCCATCTGCATTACTGAGATTCCAGTATTGTAGGAAGTAGCTTGTAAGATTCAGGAAGTTAAGAGTCAAAATATAGCCCAGTAAATAATGTTTGAGTTGGTCTAGTATGCCTGGGTTTCAGTCAGATTGGGCTGCGCTGCAGTGAGTGCCAGAGGCACTGTTTAGGCTTCTGTTCCCCATCTGGAAGATGAGAACCTATTTCATAGGATGCTTGAGATCAGAATTGTAAAGTGGTTTAATAGCTGCAATGGGAAGCTTCCAGAGCCGGTGCCCATATAATACCCAGCTATTTTCCTGCGGTGGGGAAAGGCAAAGGAACTCAGTAAAAGGAGTGCGGTTTGAAGGGTTCAATCGTTCCTCGTTCTTTCCCACACCTTTATAATTGAGACATGCACAGCTGCGATGTAAAATAAAACAAATGAACAAAACTGAGGTTACTTGATGTCACATACAGATTCACTGTAATTTCTTTTCCCACCACTATCTATCTAAATAAGAATTCAGTTTATTAATTTATTGATATTATTTATAGCCCAGCTTTCTCACTGTGCCTCAAGGCGGATTGCATAGAGTGAGTCAATACAATCAACAGGACAGGACATTCAATAAACAATGAAATAAGCTTTTGGTTGTAGAGCCAATTGAAAGTCTAAAAACAGAACTGAAGCAGAGCATAACTGTTAACATGACACATTAAATGATACAATATTATACAAAAGGAGCCAACCCACAGCAAACTACACAGTACTACAGACCACAGTCCCCAATAATTTATCCAAGTAACTTTGTGAAGCCTTGCGTAACAGTGCTACCCTATTACCTGCATAGAAAAACCCTCTTAAATAATTCAGTTTTGCATTGTTTGCAAAAGCCGGGAGAGTGGGAGCCTTCCTGACCTGCTCAGGCAGACCATTCCACAGGGTGGAGGCCACAGAGAAGGCATGTGTATGGGAAGATGTTGATTTTGCCCATTTGCAGATTGGCATCCTCAGAAGGCCCTGTTCATATGAGCAAATCTAATATGGTGGAGCATAGGGGGAGAGACAGTCTCACAGATAGGAGGGTTCAAGGCCATGAATGGACATGTTCATGGAGGAAAGGGGTATTCATGGCTACTAGTAAAAATGGATACTAGTCATTCTGCATACCTGTTCTCCCCAGGATCAGATGAGCATGCCTATTATCTTAGGTGCTGTGGAACACAGGCAGGATGGTGCTGCTACAGTCATCTTGTTTGGGGGCTTCCTAGAGGCCCCTGGTTGGCCACTGTGTGAACAGACTGCTGGACTTGATGGGCCTGGGTCTGATCCAGCAGGGCTTTTCTTATGTTCTTATGTTTTGTATGTGATAGCCAGTCCTTTAAATTCAGCTTGGTAATAGATGGGCAGCCAGTGGAGTGATTGCAGAATGGAAGTAATATGCATGCTCCATCTAGCTCCTGATAATAGCTGAGCCTCAGCATTCTGCACAAACTGGAGTTTCCAAATTGATTTTGTGGGGAGACCAGTATACAGTGCATTACAGTAGTCTAGTCTGGATGTTACCATGGCATGCATCCAGTTGGCCAGATCAGCCTTCTCAAGGGAAGGGGCTATTTTTCAAGCTAGGCTGAGTTGGAAGAAAGCCTTTTTAGTAACTGCATTAACTTGCAGGGAAATAGGATTGTTCCCTATAGTACTCCACATGTTAGGTCCCACACTGATGATAAAAAGTCTTCAATGGCAATTCCTTTTTTTTTTAAAATGCCATAAAAAGGACACACCATGAAGGGCATTCTTCAAAGACTGAAGTCATTCCTTGAAATCTCTGTGCATGCCTGCCTGCCTTATAGTGTACATTGTTACTATTATAGGAGCCTTTGTTGGCTTCTCTCTACTTAAGGTAGGAACAAACTCATCTTTCAAATGTTACCATGTGTATCAATGCAAAGAGAGAGAGAGAGAGAGTCTGGACGTAAAAATATTGTTATATCCCAGCCCTAAGCCATTTATATTAAAGAAAGTTCTTTTCCCTTCTTGCCTTGGACACCTTCCCCATCCGCAGCAAAAGATCAAATAATGAGCCTCCCTTCTTGAGGATGCCTGGCTGTTTACAATAGAACACATAGATGGAGACTGGAAGCCAAAAAAAACTAATGCGTCTGAAATCTCATGTAAGATGGACAATGATGTCTGTCAGTTCTCCCTTCCCATGATTAAGAACATAAGAAAAACCATGCTGGATCAGATCAAGGCTCATCAATTTCAGCAGTCTGTTCACACAGTGGCCAACCAGGTGCCTCTAGGAAGCCCACAAACAAGACGACCGCAGCAGCCTTATCCTGCCTGTGTTCCAAATGGGGTTGCCAGGTCCCCCCTCTCCTCCAGCTGGAGGTTTCTGGGGCAGAGCTGAGGCTGGGATTGCATGTGCGCAGCCGTGCCAACGTGATCACATCACTTCTGGTTTACACCTGGAAGTGCCGCATCGCAATAGGCCTTTTACCGCTCAAACTCTCAGTTTGAATGGTAAAAGACTAGTTGCAATGTGGTGCTTCTGGGCGTAAACCAGAAGTAATGTGGCGCAGCATGCAGGCTCACATGCACACTTGCCTACCAACCCTCAGCTGGTCGGTGGGCAGCCGGGTGAATTGGCGGGGTTTTACCTGCCACCACCAGGCACTTGGCAACCCTAGTTCCAAAGCACCTAATATAATAGACATGCTCCTCTGATCCTGGAGAGAATAGGTATGCATCATGACTAGTATCCATTTTAACTAGTAGCCATGAATACCCCTCTCCTCCATGAACATGTCCACTCCCCTCTTAAAGCCTTCCAAGTTGGCAGCCATTAACACATCCTGGGGCAGGTTACCTCTCCTCTGTCTATACTTTACGTGGGAGGTGCAGAGTGCTGAAGAAAGAAAGAGAAGGAAGCAAATATCTGTTTCATGGGTGGAACTTCTGGTTCTCTCCAAACCATCCAATGTTAATCCATGCAAGTGCTCTAGTGATTTCTTAAGAAATGCTTCTTATCTGGATTTCTCTTCATATGATGAGATTCTGAAATACTTGAAACTTCTTCTTCCTCCTCCTCCTCCTCCTCCATGCAAAGTCTCCCTTAGTTTTAAGTTTACATGTTTTTCCTGTTACTAGTTACCAGTGTGCAAAAGTACATATGCACATGCATCAAAGCTTCATTAAAAGGAATACTGATGTGATTGTACAACTGAATCAAGATTATCTTTTGCACAATTTTAATCAGAGCACATGTGCTCTCATGCATGTTGGTAACAAGCAAAGGAAAAACAGTGCACTAAAATGCAGCATGCTGCATATATATCAATTCTCAAGTTAATTTGAGAAAATTTCCAAATTAAATTGAAAGGTCGGTGGAGCATAATGTAGGGGAGAGGCATTCAATATAACAATAAGTAAACAGAACAGGAGACATCTGCTCATCCCAAGCAGGATACTAGATTCCCGTCAGCTCTGATTTGCTGATCTTGCATTCAAAATCAGTGTGGCTTTTTCATTCCAATGTAGCATTTTCCATATGTGTTACTCCATGAGAATTACTCCAAAGCACTCCCACAGAGAAAACAGCATACTTCAGTGTATGGGTTGAGTTTGTATTTACTTAAGCATTATCCAAGTGGTAGAGCTTTTTACTGGACTATACCACTTCAGGTGTGTGGGTTGGGTGATTGGTTTGCATGTTTAAATTCTTCCTGTTTAAAGGCTGTTTGCACATTAAAATCATTGCATTTCATCGAGTGCTTTCCTCTGACATGCTAATTTTCTATGCACAAAGGTTTTTTTCCGATGCTAAGTATTCAAAACTTCAGTTACCCCCTCCCCGCTAGTGACTGAAGAGTGAAAACCATTTGATTTGATTTGGGCACAGTTCAAATTTGCCCGTTTCCCCCCATTATTGTGAAAATGTCCACTTGGAAACAAGTATCAGCATATGAGACATTGTAGCAAACAAAATATTAATGTGTCATTCCCCCTAAAAGTTTTTAAACGAGAAAGTTTAATAAGTAGATTGGGTTCTGGGTGAAACAGGAAACAAGCTCCAAATTGTCATGACTTATTTGTAGGATTGGCAGCTCTGGGTTAGGAAATACCTTGGGATTTTGGGGGTAGAGCCTGAGGAAGGTGGGGTTTAGAGAGGGGAGAGACTTCAATGCCATAGCGTCCAATGGCCAAAGCGGCCATTTTCTCCGAGTGAACTGATCTCTGTTGCCTTAAAATCAGATTCTTCTTCTTCTTCTTCATCATCATCATCATCATCATCATCATCATCATCATTATTCCTTTATTGCCTCGAAATCAGTTGTAATAGTTGGAGATCTCCAGCCACCAGCTGGAGGTTGGCAACCCTACTTATTTGCTCCTCCCTGATTTTAACTTGGGTATGAATGATTAAAAGAGCCCCGTGGTGCAGAGTGGTAAGCTGCAGTACTGCAGTCTAAGCTCTGCTCACGACCTGAGCTCGATCCCAATGGAAGTTGGTTTCAGGTAGCCGGCTCAAGGTTGACTCAGCCTTCCATCCTTCCAAGGTCGGTAAAATGAGTACCCAGCTTGCTGGGGGTAAAGGGAAGATGACTGGGGAAGGCACTGGCAAACCACCCCATAAACAAAGTCTGCCTAGTAAACGTCGGGATGTAATGTCACCCCATGGGTCAGGAATGACTCGGTGCTTGCACAGGGGATTTTTACCTTTATGGATGATTAATCTATACCAGACAGTTAGATTTGAGTCCAGTTACCAGTAGCACCTTAGAGACGAACAAGAGTTTCAGGGTGTAAGCTTTTGAGAGTCAAAGCTCCCTTCGCCAGACACAGTAGATGGGACAAAGGTGCTCCTCGACTCAAATCTAACGGCTACCCTCTGAAGCTGCTGCAGGCACTGTCTGTCTTGCATAAAGATTGACATGAAATTATGGCGTATTATGCAGTTTAAACATTCCCCCCTCACAATAGTTAGCAGCACAGAGTCACTGTTTTCATCCCAACACAGGAGTGTTTGCATATCAAGCATCATGCAACCTTTGATTTTATTTTGTGCTGATTAAATTCTGCACAATAGTAAGAGGCCATCATTCGTTCAAGCACTTCTTAGAGGTTAATCTGAGCTAAGGTAATTTAAATATTGGCAGAGAGCTGAAGATCAGGCCTGCACAAAACCTCTGTGCAAAGTGAAGAGACTCACTTTCTTTTCTTTTTTGTTGCTAATAAAAACAAACAGCTGCGCCTCCCATATGGTATTCTCTTGTAAAATATTTACATCTGAAAGGCACCCAGACTCCTTGCTGAAGCTTAAACAGTGTTGTTAGGGGGGAGGGCGGAGCGTGCATTGTTGCTGGCTTTGACTGCAAAGGCTCTTAAGTGCACCTCTTTCTGTTTTTCCTTTCATGTTGCATTAAAGGAGGGGCCACAGGCCACATTCTGCTCCCAAGATAAGAATAAGGTCTCTTTTCCAGCATTTGGCAGATTTGAAAATAATATGCAAGAAGCAGAGATGAAGGCCCATACTTATTATCTCATTGCAAATCCCTTGATTTTAGGTCAACGTTTGCAGGCTTATTTAATGTGTTGGTTGTGTTTTGAGGGAAGTTGTCAGTTGGGGTTAAACGTTCTGGAAGAACAGCATTAAAGAAGAGCCTGCTCTCTCAGCTGTGGGTTGCCATCAGCTATGTTAATGATGCGCTGCCTAAAAATTAAACTGGTCGATGCCCATCTAAGAAATCTCTAGGAGATACTTTTTCTGAGTCAGCCCCACAGCCCATCTTTCATGCTCTGTTTGGCAACAGTTCTCCAGAGTTGCAGGAAAATGTCTTTCCCACCTCTAACTAGGGCTGCCAGGTACTGAATCTGGAATGCTGGATGTGTAAGCAGCAGCACCAAGCCTTGGAGGAAAGTGCCAACTAACCAGTTCTGTCAGAATAACAACTTACTTCCATACCGATATCTCAGCCAAACTGTATTTCATTTTTATTTATTTAGTGCATTCTGTTATCTGGTCTTTCTTACAAAATGCTCAGGACAGCACTTTTATTCTCACAAAAACTCTGTGAGGCAGGTTGGGGCTGAAATAAAGTTATTATCCCCAGGTCACCCAGTGAGTTTTCATGGCAGAGTGGAAGACCAACCTTTAGTCCAATAGCCAGGATTCCACGCTGGTATGCATATTTGTGAAAATAAGGAATGATGCAAAAGC
This sequence comes from Euleptes europaea, assembly GCF_029931775.1. Lineage (NCBI taxonomy): Eukaryota > Metazoa > Chordata > Lepidosauria > Squamata > Sphaerodactylidae > Euleptes > Euleptes europaea. The sequence continues at coordinate 12,898,785 of NC_079326.1, forward strand.
ATGAGAAAATTAGTGAAAGAAGAAAACAGCCCCATATTGTTTAAGCCAAACTGCACTTTGATTCTTAACACAACTACTTGGAAATAGCTCTCCTTCGATATCAGTGGGAACTACAGTGTAAGCCTTGGGATTTATGAGTTATTCAGTCAAGGAGGCTTACAGGTAGCCCTAACAGATGGATAATACAACTTGGGTTTATGTTTTGTGTAGTTGCCAGCTCTGGGTGGGGAAATACCTGGAGATTTTTGGGCCGGAGCTTGAGGAGGGTAGGGTTTGAAGAGGGGTAGGACTTCAATGCCATAGAGTCCAATTGCCAAAGCAGCCATTTTCTCCAGGTGAACTGATCTCTATCGACTGGAGATCAGTTGTAATAGCGGGTGCTCTCCAGCCACCACCTGGAGGTTGGCAACCCTATGCATGATGGATTTGCTATTCCTGAACTGCAGAAATATCGGCTGGACTAAGATCTCACTGGGTATACATTCGTGCTGCCTTAGTGGCAAGGAGTTTTCTTTATAAAGTATACGCCTTTTTTAAAAAGCAAGGATTAATGTTAACTTTCCAGTTGGCATTTGTACTGTTTGTTTTCAAAGTAAAAGCACAACAAACAATCAGTAATGTTATTAAAAATATTTGTCATGTCACAACATCTTGTTGCCTGTAATTACATTTAAGCATCCCAAAGCAAATGGCAACAATGGAGATCAGCTGGAGTAGTTGATTAGGGTCAGTTAATAGTTACTAATGGGAATGTAGTTTTTATGGATGACTCCAGGGAGAAAGTGGGAAATTAATCACAGCTCTTTTGAAATCTGGGAGGGACTGAAGGCCTTTGAGGTCCTGAACCTTGGCCTGTTCATTGTGGGCTTGTGTGCACGTATTGAAGCAATTGTCTGCAAGCATTGTTCTGTGAAGCATGGGGCTTTTATTTTAAGGGGCTTGCTCACGGTCATAACCGATATTACCATTTGCCCATTGAATACAAGGATGATGAAATCCTTGTATTCAATGGGCAAATAGTAATATTGGTTATGACAGTGAGCAAGCCCCTTAAAAGGAATGATGAAATACTTGACAGGAAAGCTGTCAGATTTCCTCCTTCCCTTTTGCCACATTCCTACTTACACAGGTCATGCCAAACCATGGCTCGTAGTGCTTAACCATATTTTCCTATGATGTCTGGATTGACTAATAATGTTTTGAGATTTGCCAGCAAGCTGGAATTGGAAACCATTATTTGAAACCATTGTTATCTTCTTCTTGCTGCCTGAATGGAATGATTGATGCCACCTCTTCCCAGAGCTGGATCTGAATATTTTTTTGAAGTGAGGCAAAAGTACAAAATGACTCTCCCCATATATTCTAAGCCCTTTAACTTCAGTGGACTTGAAAGGGTGTGGCTACTCACAATTGCAGTGGAATGAGAGTAATACGCACGCTCTATCTATGTCCTGAGAATAGTCAAGTTGCGGTATTGTGCACCAACTGGAGTTTCTGAATTGATTTTGAGGGGAGACCAATGTAAAGTGCATTACACTAGTCTCAATGTCACCATGGTATGTATCCAGGTGGCCAGATCAGCCTTCTCAAGGGAAGGGGCCATTTTTCGAGCTAGGCTGAGTTGAAATAAAGCCTACACATTTTTGCCAACAAATTTTAATTACAAATTATATTCTTATCTACTATAGAAAGTTTTAAGAAGCAGGAGAAAGGGCAGCAGCTAAACCATAATCTGTGACAAGAGCTGGGTGTTTTAGGGTTATATGTTCAGAAAATAACACTGCCACAGGAAAGATTATGGACTAGGACAATTAAATTCACTGCCAGAAAACTGGTATAAACAATTTTTTAGATGGTATATCACACCAATGGATATTAAAAAGATAGACAAAACATACGACTGCCGCTGGAAATGCAAAGATAAAGATGGAACTTATTTTCATATGTGGTGGACTTGTACAAAAGTTAAGAAATTTTGGATACAGATTCATCAAGAAATGCAAAAGATCTTAAAAATCAAATTTCCAGTGAATCCAGAAACTATGTTATTGGGGTTGGCCCTAGAGAATCTGGATAATAATCATTGTGAACTTTTTGGATATTTGACTACCGCAGCAAGGAATGTCTTGGCAGCATCGTGGAAACAAGAGATTGTTCCGGACTTAGATAAATGGCACCAGAAAATGGAAGAATATGCGGTGATGGCCAGATTAACGAACATCATGAGAGGAAGAATAATTGAAGATTCAATGCAGAAATGGGAATGCTATTTTGAATATGCTAAATGGAAATTATAGAGAGATCCAGTTTAACAGCAATAGACAATTATAGTTTTATATCTTGAATTAGTAGTATATATAGATAACTCTTTTTTGAGTATAATTAAAATTATGTTTAGTAATGCTTAAGCAAATATTTTAATAGTGTAATAATGTTCATGTTAATAGTTAACCTGAAGTGAGCACATATTGTATGAATGGGAGTGTTTGTATATATTTGTTTGTTTTATTTCTGAAATCTTAATAAAATATCTTAAAAAAAGAAAAAAAATAACACTGCCACATCAGTGTTGTACCCTGTAGCATTTATGCTATGATGGGATTTCTTGTGACTGTCTGACATTGGCTGTTGCTGCTGAGGGCAGGGAAACTGACAATTTCATGATGTCTTGCCTAGGTTGATATTTCTGTATGTTATGGGGAAGGCATGAAAAACGCAATGAAGGGGTATAATATAATCTTTCATGGCATTCCCCTGTTGCACGCAACATCCTGGCAGGAATGTTTATACAAAAAGGCACCATCAGTTAGATAAACCTGGACATATTTTAGTAACACACGAAGGAGATCTTGTAACTTTTGAAGCTTAGCATGTGCTAAGAACTTGGCTCAGTAAGGACACAGGAAATTCATTAAATATACAGAAATCTACCAAGTCACTGTTTTATACAGAACTTTATATTGTCAACAACAAATCCCTAAAGAATTGACTTTAGAATAATTTGCAGTTGTTTTTCTTTGACTTGGCCAGCACATTTTCAACATTATTTGGTGCCTGGATACTTTCCCATCCGCAGTAAAAAGGCCATTTCCTTTTCAGTTATTTATAATCTAGAACTTGAAGCACATGTTGCTGTTTAAGTGGGAAAGATTACATAGTCTTGGTGGGAGGGGTATAGTGTTCATTTTTCTCTCTCTTTTTTTTAAAGGAGGAGCCAAAAGATGGTCCAGAAAAGCTGAATCTTTTTGTTATATGGAATTTTTGGACTTTGTTAAACATTTTATATTTAATATAATAAATTTTAGGGTCTTGAAGAAAAAACCCACAAGATGAAAAATACTGGCTGTATTAGATAAAAAGGGTAAAGGATAATATTTGTATCATCAGACAATGCTCCCAGTGATCTAGGTGGACTTCAGTTCTTCAGAAGTAGAAATTGAAGGCATAATATTCTAAGGATACTTAGCCTCTTGATGACACCTTTTGACCAGCATAACAATGATAGTGCAGTAGGGTAGGAGGTGCTTGACTCTTCTTCAGTATGTCTATTTTTAGGCACTTTAATATATATTTGAGATTTTTTTTTTAAAAAAAGGAATGCTGCAATCCTAAACCTACTTTCTTGGTAGTAAGTCCTACTGAAATCAGTGGGGTTACTTCTGAATAAACATGGATGCTGAAGAACTGCCTTGCTAGATCCAGTCCCTGTCCATCTGGTACAAAATTCTGCTTCTTCTGGTGTCCTCCAGATATCTGTGGAATTTCATGATCTTTGCAGTTTTTCCCCTGGGTTTCTGGTACACAAAGGTTCGGTGCCTCTGTACACGGAAGTTCTATTGCGATATTTGTCTACTGGTCATTAACAAGCTGGAGGAGGGGAGAATTATTTGGAAATCCTACCCAACTCACAAAATGTTGACTGTCACAATTCTCAAGGGTATATATTTTCCCTCCTGCTCCCTTTCCCCTTTAATTAACATTTAACTATTCTCAACATGCTGTGCTTCAGGAACTTGTAGTAGTCAGGCTGGTGTAGCCCTCACCCCAGTCAGTTTACAAAAATCATGTTTTGTGCCATACCAGGGATCCCCTGTGGATGTAAAAAAACCCTACTTTGTGTTGGAATGGTTCCTCTGTGCTGCTTTCATTATTATCAAGAGGGCTAGCTACTTTACTAATGGAATAGTGATATACGGGGGAGTTGAAGAAAGGAAGGGGTAGTTAAAATCCCTACTCTAAGCACTTAGGGACTTGAGCAGGGTGAGCCCCCTTCTCTTCCACTGTTATCCCCTAATCAGTGCTCAATTGTGCTCAAAATTCTTTCCCATCTGGAGCCTATTTATTCTTCATCACGCTACTTGTTAAAGAGGCTTTTTTGTTGTTATTGTTAATTTAGAAAGCCATATTTTTCTGCATACTTGGGGACAGACCCTTACCTTGCCTATTGCTGGCTCTGTTGTGTGCCTTTAATTATCTGTACAGGGCTCAGCCACTTTACTATTAGATAGACTGATATCTGTACAACTTTGTCTAATACTGTGCTTTTGTAATACTGTGCATCAAGGATTCCACACCTCTATCATTCCTAAGATTGCCAACCTCCAGGTGGTAGCTGGAGATCTCCCGCTATTACAACAAATCTCCAGGTGACAGAGATCAGTTCACCTGGAGAAAATGGCCGCTTTGGAAGGTGGGGTCTATGGCATTATAATGCATTGAAGTCCCTCCCCTCTACAAACCCTGCCCTCCTCAGGCTCCACCCCCAAAATCTTCAGTTATTTCCCAATCCAGACCTGGCAACCCTAATCATTCTGTAGAATGTGCAAAATAGAGGAGATGTTCAGGAGGACATTTCTGCAAAGGTACTAGAACTGTAACAGTATGGAATAACCCACAAAGGTACCTGAATATCAGAATAGGATTGTAGTCTACTGCTATGATTATTCTGGGTATCATCTTGCTTTACTGTCTTTTTAACTCCACTCTGTGGTACTGCCTAGACACTTAATTGTTTGCATTGTCTTTTATTTTGTAATCCTTGTCCTACTGCATTGATATTTTATGATGTATAATTGCATTGAGTTTCTCCCCTATTATTCTATAATCCACCTTGCTTGCATTGTCTTCTGATTCTACAACCCTTGTTATACTGCATTATTCATTGGATGTCTTATGTTGTATGATAGCATTTTTAAAAAACTTTGTAATCCATCGCGACTCTCAGTGGGAAAGGTGAGCTATAGATAAAGTAAATAAATAAGTACAATAATATAATACTGGAAAAAACCATTTTGGGCAGTGGTTGTCTCTACAGTTTGCTAGGATTAGATTGCAAGTGTAAGTATGGCAAAGGTTAATCACTCATTAATCATGTCCCCAGTTCATTAGATCCTTTTTGATTTTTGCAGAGGGAGCTCTTATTTCTTTCCAAAATAAAGCAGACATGGGAACCCACAAGAACTTGTGGGAGATATCTCATTTTCCCTTCCCCCATTATTTCCTCTTTCCCTTCCCTGAAAGCCTCTCCCTATTTCCTGCTTTCGTCTCTCCTACCCACCAAACAGCAAACCTACCTTTATCTGTCCCTCTGTCTTCAGCTTTCTCCCCCCCTCCACCCGCCCAGCAGCCTCTACCTAGGAGAATTATGGCACAGTTTTGTGGTGCCAGCCACTGGGCCAGGCCCACTTGTATGGTAAGGAATCCTCAGGGACTTGTGGGTAGGCATATCACTTTCCCTGTATCCCACTCCCCACATTATTTCCCCATTCCCTCCTTCTGGCAAACCCCATAACCTATCCCCTTTCCCTGTCACGTTCTCAGCCATTCACCAACCTACTTTTTATCTGTGAAGCGGGTCAATGCTTTTCAGTGCCTATGCCCTTAGAATGGACCCCTTCCTGAGAAGAAGTATGTTATCTTATTCAGTTGGACACCTACTAGACAGGACTTAATGCTTCTTACCAAAGTAAGCTTTCTCTTGAAGTGCTCCAATTAATTATGAAAAGAATGTGAATGTATATACAGTTTATTTTACATAATATATATGCATGTAAATGGTTACAAAAGTCTAACACATTATAAAGTTCAGACATTGTGAGTCTTAAACATGTTTATGTATGCAAGCAATCTTAAGCAATCTCTATTCCTCTATATGAGAGTTCAAACCAGTAATAATATTTCATTCAGGAAATAAGACAGTTACAGAAATCTTGTAAAATATGGTTAGTGCAATGAATTAAATCTGATTTAGTTAAAAGCATCTTAATTCAAAGTACCTAGAACATCATAAAACATAAGACATACTTTACCTAGTCATGTCATTTGCAAACCTCCCCAGCACGGCAGGGCTTAGAGAGTTCTGAAAAGCTCCTAATTCATGTTTAGGATAAATAGACCTTTTTGGGCCTCTATGTGTTATTTTAGTATTAAAATGTCTTTGGTGTATGCAAAGGTTAGAGAAATCTCTGGTTCCATGAGTTCATGTCAGAGCTGAAGTCAAGAGCCCTTAAAGCATATTTTCAGTCCATGCCAGGACTAAGTTCATGAAACCCTAGAGAAATCTCTGTTTGTAGCCTATGAAAGGCCTCTGATTAATATTAAGATCAAGGAGATCTATATGTATGTGCATGCCTTCTATAGCTGTGTCAGAATTCAGAAAGCAATGCAAAGCTTTAAGCCATGTAAATGTCAGAGTTCTGTGTAAGAACTGAGTTCAGGGGTCTCTCTGTTAGCTAGAGAGATCCCTGACTCATGCTTCAGAGAATGTTCAGAATTGTCTCTGTTAGCTAGAGAAACATCTGACGCGTGCTCAGAGGATAAGCTCCTGGTCTCCCCAACTCTTTGAAGGGTTGAAGAAACCTGTGTTAAGGGAGCTATAGGTTTTACAATCTCCATGTCTGTCAGAACTGGGAGGCCTATACAAGGCTAGATAGATCTTAGTGAGACCTCATCAATCCCTGCTAGAATCAATGAGTTCCCAGTGTTTCCATTTCAAATATGGAAAGATCTAAACCTTTAGACTAAGGTTGATGGATTCCAAGAGTCTCCATCTTATTCATAAGGCATTAAGTTCAGATATCCAGTCCTAGCAAGGGCTGGCTATCTTAAAAAGAATCCCCCTTTAGGGAGTTCTCCAGTCTCTCAGGAAGACTTGTAAATGTTGGAGAAATCTGTAAGTACCCAGCTCACACAAGGACTGAACACTTGAAGCAGGGATGGGGAACGTCTGGCCCGGGGGCTGTATACTGCCCCTGAGGACATTTTCAGTGGCCCTCGGGAGCTCCAGGGCCCAGCTGCAGAGGCGCAGCACAGCACGGCCCTCCCTGAGGGTGCTCCTGGGGTCGCAGCGCCCTTTGGACCTCCTCTCGTCAACTGTTGGTCAGTGAGAGGAGGGGGAGGGATGCTTCCCCCAAGGCTGCCCCCTACAGTCGCAGCATGCAGGAATGCCATGGCACACTGTAAGCCCCTCTCTCCGCCTGTCAAGCAGTGAGGGGGGGAGGCCGGTGGCTCCCTGTGGCAGAACATGCGCGCGGGAGCCTAACGGGCTTGGAGGGCCTTTTGTGGACTCGGGTGGGGGGGTGGGAGGCCGTGGAGGCTGGGGCCCGGTTGCGTGGGGCCGGTGTGTGCGGGGGTGTGTGTGTGGGGAAGGCTTTTATCTCTTCCTCTTTTTCTGTTACTCTTTCTCCTCCTCTCTCCCTCGTCTCTTTTTTTGTCTGTTTCCTTCCATCCTTTTCTCTCCCTCCATTTCTCTGTTTTCCTTCCTCCCCTGAGGATTGGCTGCACCCCCCTGGCACCTCCTTTGCTCGGGGCCCACTGCTGGCTGCCCTCTCGCCTGGGAGAGGGAGGGAGGGGGGAATGGGGGTGCCCTCCAGGTCTTCTCTGTGTGGCCTCCCCTGTGGTTGCCAACCTCCAGGTGGTGGCTGGAGACCTGGCAACCCTAGCCTCTCCTCCCCACACACCGGGAGATCTATACCTGGTTATGGCCCCCGAATGATGTTATAAATGATCAAATGGCCCTTGGCAGGAAAAAGGTTCCCCACCCCTGACTTAAAGAAACCTCTTTAGGCCTGAGAGCCTCAGTCCACGCAAGAATCAAGGCTCCAGGTCTTTACATCCCAGGTAAGGGATGGAGAGATCCATTCAAGTCAATAGGTATCAACCTGTTAGGAATTCTAACTGTTGGCTAGGAAGCTCGTCCTTATATACTTTCCAAGATCAGTATCCTTCCCTGCCTTTGACACTGCTTGGCAGGATCTGATCTTGAGACTGTCCCTTTTTGAACTTCTAGCAGCAGCCTTACCTGCTGCTTTTACCTTATAAGGACTTCCTTCCTTCAGCAGGTCCTTTGCTGACCTGGCCATACACTGAACAGTCAGTTTATGGCTTTATGATATTTCTTAAAATATAACTTTCCCCAGCATCCTCTTTGTGTTAAGAATACGGTTAATTTGATACCTGTCTTACTTTTAAAGGACTTGCTTAACTTTACAAGGACTTGAAATGTCTTATGTGAAGTTTTTATTACATCATTGCTCACAGTCGGCAAATGTTAGAGTACAGAGGGAAAGTTCATACAGAATACAGAGGGAAAGTTCATACACCTTGACACTGCTCGGGTCTCTCTCTGGAGGACATCCTGGTATCTTCCTCGCTGGCTTCAAGGTCACTCTGAATGTTCTCAGAAAGAAGGGCAGAGTTACAGCTCCTTGACTAAAAATCAGCTGAGTTATTTCTCTTGATAATCAGGCTTCTGAAAACCCTGTTTTCTCCTTACATATGCAGTTTATATAGATTTTGTTCTCCATTTGTTTGTCAGCCTGTGACATCTGCCTCCCATCTTCAGCTATATTTATTATTTATTTACTTCATTTATATCCCACATTTCTCCACAGTGGGGACCAAAGCAGCTTACATTATTCTCCTCTCCTTTTTTCTCCTCACAATTGCCCTGTGTGTTGAGTTAGGCTGAAAGTATCACTGGCCCCAAATCACCCAGTGAGCTTTTACAGTAGGATGGGGATTCAACCCCGGGTCTCCCAGACCCTACTCTGAATTTCTAACTGCTATGCCACACTGGATTTCATAGGGTGGATGCTGTTGAAGAGTAGCAAGCAGTCAGGTCTAGTTGACTGTTTGCAAATCAGGAGGTATCAAGTCACCCAGAGGTTGTTTCCAGGCCAACTACCAGGTGAGACTTGGAGATTTTTCAGAATTACAACTGAACTCCGGATGTCAGAGATCTGTCTCCCCAGGAGAAAATGGCTGCTCTGGAGGGTGGACTCTATGGCATTATATCCAGCTGAGGCCTCTCCCCTCCCCAAACCCTGCCCTCCTCAGATGTCACCACAAAATCTCCAGGAACTTCCCAGCCTGGAACTGGCAACCTTTGTCAGGCCTGGCCCCAATGAATCCTCCCTCAAAGGCCAAAATAGGCTTGGAAAAAGCTTGGCTCCTCCCCCTGCCTTTTAGTAACTGAACCAAGCCTAGAATCTGTGGTTGCCTAACAACAGCAACTGAGGGAATCCATTACTTGAAGCTACAGGTGCTACTTTTATCATTTTGGGGTTTTCAAGCCCCCAATGTGTTTTTTTAGACTTTTCTGCAAAGTTGGGGCCCTTTTAGGTTTGCAGAAAGATCTGTCATCTAGGCACAAAAGATCAGCTACATCAAGAGACATGTCCGCACTTCGCGTTTGCAGCTTTTATTTCTGCGGGCTTTCCTTGCCTGTTCGCACTTCATATCAACTGAAGGATTCTGGAGATGTCTCCAGAGCACAATTTCTCCGCGTTAAGACCATTCGCTTATATGGCGAATTAATAGAAATGAAACGTTTTCCTCGCCCGGAGCCTTAAAGTGTGAACAGAAAATCTGTCTTCACTCCACTTCCTGCTGCCAGTCCACCCCCACTCCTCTGCCATCTCCCTAACTGCCCACACTCGTTTCCCGCCCTTTTTTCCGCTTTGTCGAAAAGCGCAACCGTTGCGCGAGCAGCTGCAAGTTTGCTACCGCCTCATCAATTGCAAAGGGTATTTTTTTCATTGCTTGCACGAAATGCCATGAGGTTGTGTCATCTTTCCCCTGCTCAAAATAAATGGAACGTCTGCGGTTTGCGCTTATGCCCACGTCATGTCATTTGATCGGGAGGGCTTGTTGGAGGCGATGTGCAACATCTCTTTATTTTTGACCGCTTAGGCAAAGGCATCTTGGTAATGGATTATAATTTCCTTGCAAAATGTTGCTTTGTTCGCCGCTTTGAGTATAAGGGGTTAAGATGGGATAAAAATGTTTTAAATAAGTGGTCTTATTTCACTAACACCGTTATTTGGATGACCCCATGTCAGAAATTAGTTTTGGTGGATACCACCTTGATAAAGGTGTGGAAAATGGCAGACTATCCCCCCCCCCGCTCCTGTGGTCTGCTGTCAAGCCCCATTGCCACAAATGCCAACCTAGTTGCTGCCAGAAGGAAGTTTTAAATATTTATGAACTGAATGGAAACAGACCTAGTTCTCACTGACATCACTGAGGGATATTTTTTTCTGCATTATCAGAGGAGACTTCCAGCATATAAAGTTACATGCCATTTGAGTTGGTATACTCAGATGCTGGTTTACTACCTGAGTCAAGACTAGGCCTTAGCGATAACTACATGACATATAACTAGTGTATGGTGCAACATGGCCTGGATGCCACCACATCATAAAACCTGTATTCTTTTAGATACAGGATTTCAAGATCTAAATAGTGCTGCTAATAAACTCGTTCCCCATTAAATATAGGGGTATCTTTTGGTGCTTACCAACCCTCCCCAGATTCTTTTAATGTCACCTATTTATTGAACAACCGTTCGCCTCAAATAGTGGAAATGGTGGCACAGTTTTTAAAGTTTGTTTTAAAAGCCCACCAAACAGTTAATTAGATGGTAGTATCAACAAACAATGTTATTCGATGAAACTTTCTATTAACTATTTTTAAAGGGACCTTTTAATATCTCCATTCCTTTCGTATCCTTTTGTATTGTGATTTTTTATGCCAATAAAGGAATGATTGATTGATTCTTCCTACACTTCTCTTGGATGGTAAAAGGTAAAGGTCCCCCTGTGCAAGCACCAGATCATTCCTGACCCATGGGGTGAGTGAAAGCGGACAATATGCCTTGGTGATCAGAAGCTATCTGTGCCTGAACAGATATTAACATGTGATAAATATTTTTAATCTATTTTGCAATGCTGACTGTGTCCTTCACCCACCTATTGAAGAAACTTAGATAGCTTGGACTGATTTGAAAGATGAGTTACTTATAATAGCCATGCACAGATTCAGCATGGGGTGGCTCCGTGTTGCATTCAGAAGGTCCCCAGTTCAATGCCTGGCATCTCCATTTAAAAGGATTTGGTAGCAGATGATGTGACAGACCTCTGCTGGAGACCCTGGAGAGCCAATGCCAATCAGACTAGACAATAATGACTTTGATAGACCAGTGGTTTTAATTTAGTGCAAGGTAACTTCACGTAAAGAGCCCCATGGAGCAGAGTGGTTAGCTGCAGTACTGCAGTCCAAGCTCTGCTCACAACCTCAGTTTGATTCTGACGGAAGTTGGTCTCAGGTAGCCAGCTCAAGGTTGACTCAGCCTTCCATCCTTCCGAAATAGGTATTTTGTGGTACCTGAAACATGCCTTGGATTTGCCGCTCTCTAGATGCACATTTTCCCCATCCAAATTCTCAAAACTCTGCATGGGATAGGAGCTTATTGTTGAGTTTTGAGATTTTGGATGGGGAAAATGTGCATCTAGAGAGCGGCAAATCCAAGGCAAAACCTCCCATGCATAAATGGCCTCTCCCCCCTCCCCCCGGGCCACACAGCAACCCGGGACCATGCACATGCGTCCCCCTCCAGATTTGTACGAATTTATCAGGCGTCCGCCTGAACTCGCCAAGTTCGGCTTGTCATTTTCCTTCCTTTTTTGACTTCGGTTCTATCTGAACTAGAAACCGCCAAATCGGGGCAAATTCGGCTGTTTTTCAGTTCGGATGGAACCGAATCGACAGTCCTACATTCCTAGATATTTGGGATGTCAGCCACATACTAACATTCCAAACAGTCAAGTATTTCTTTTTTTTAATTATTTGGGGAATCTGTTTTAAATTTAGTTGTAAGAAATCAAAATGATTAAATGTGGCTCTCTACCAAGTATGGGAGATTTTATGCAGTGGATGTATTTCAGCTTGTACGTACCAGTGGCTACTCTTTCGTAAAATGAATCTGAAATGGCATTTTTGCCATTTGTTTTGCATTTGTTAGGGCTGCAGCCCTAAGAACATTTACTTGGGTGGGGCAGTTGATCACTCAAGCTTGGTAAAGATTTATTGAATGTGCTGATTAAAGACACATCTTGACAATCTGAAGCACACAGGTTAGGCAGATGGTTGATTGTCTTCTGAGGGAAGTGAAGAAAGGTGGATATTGAGGTGGGTATGTTTAATACACTAGGCAAGCAGGCTTGGGTAATCTGTCGGCATCTTGGTCTTTTTGATGCTCAGACCAAGGAGCCAGGGCAGTGTTTGAAGCTTTATCAGGCCAGGTAAATCCCACTGATTCCATGTGTCAACTGATGATCATTGAAAAAAATCTGCAGTGCTACTTGCTGGTTAGAAATTTGCACAGTCATTGCAGTTTTCTTTTTTGGGGAGGGGCCACCACATTGATGCAATCTGTAGTAGCCACATGATGTTACTTTTGACAAGCCGGTCCACGAGCACAGTCAAGGCACTAGAATGCTGTACATGCAAACTGGCCCAATGTTTATTTTATTTTATTTCTTTTTATTTATGTCCTTTACAGTCTGCCTTTTTGCAGCTGCATTAACTTGCTTCTCCAGCAATAATGTTGGGTCCAGTATAACCGCGAGGCTCTTAACTGAGTTGGCAAGGGTCAGCTGAACCTATCAAAAGCAGAAAGCATAATGTCCTTCAAGACCTCCACTTTCCCAATGAAGGCTCAGTTTTTGAGTTAGCCGATGCTGTGTCACCTTAAACAACTGGGATGGTTGTGAAGTAGCTGGTGCAATAGTAGGAGAGAAGTGACATTTCTTAACCTCCATCACCACCACTTCATAGGTCTTATAGTGAGCTCCATAACATGATCTGTCAGATTCAATATGAGTTCTCCACCAGTGCTGTTCTAGATGTCTCCCAGCCCTTTTCAGATCACCTAGCTCCATGGTAAACCAAGGGCAGGAGAGGTCATTGAGGGACGACCTTGTTGATAGCTTCAAGGAGCTTCAAATTCCACACTTCTACTGCGACCTCAATAGAGCATGTGTATGGAATCCTAAAATCCCCAAGAGCATTCTGGAATCCAGTAGGAGACACAAGCCTCCGTGGGTGGACCTTTTAAACCAGGTCCGCTCTTCTGTGGGGTGTTGGAGCCACACTGCCCTTGGTTGTGAGTAGGTCGTGGTGAGACCATGGTTCAGGGTGAACCTCTAGCCCTGAAATCAAACTTTCCCTCAAGGATTCAGTACAAAAGTATTCTTCCTACACTTCTCTTGGATGGTAAATTGAGTGAAAGCGGACAATATGCCTGAATAGATATTAAAATGTGATACATGTTTTTAATTGTTTTGCAATGCTGGCTGTGTCCTTCACCCACCTATTGGAGAAACTTAAACTGATAGCTTGGGCTGATTTGAAAGATGAATTACTTATATTGGCCATGCACAGATTCAGCATGGGGTGGTTCCGTGGCTCCATGTCCTTTTATATCCTTTTGTATTGTGCCTTTTTATGCCAATAAAGGAATGATTGATTGACTGTATTCTTCCTACACTTCTCTTGGATGGTAAGTGGAGTAAAAGCGGACAATATGTCCTTGTCCTGTTATGGCTTTAGAGTAGCTGATTGCTTTCTGTTCTTAGTTACACGGAATAGTGGTTTTCATTGATAAGGATCTTGACCCATCTTACTTAATAAGTAGGTTAAATTCAGAAACAACTAGAAAAGAGCTGTAAATTAAGCCCATATAGATAGTCATCTCTGTTTTCAGGTGTGGATCTAAGTTTGCATGATGCTGAATGCGTAAAATCTATTTAATCTTGCAACAATTAGGTCAGTAGGGCAGGATTACAGTTTTGACTCTAGCCTACAAACCTCTTACTGTGGCATAATTCTATGGTTGCCACCTGGTCTGCTCTAAATGGACACATCTGGTATTGTTGCCGTTCAGTTGCTTTTATCCACCCCACCCTTCAATGCTGTATCAGTGCAAGCCAAGACCTGATTTTAAATGTGTGTGCTTGTTTATATGAATACATACAAATGAGCAATGGCTACATAATCCCAACCTATATGTACACTCTTTCTCAGCAGAAACACTAAGTAATCCTAATGTATTTTCATAGAGTTTGTCCAGCCAGCTTTCTGGAGGTGAAAAAAAGAAGGAGTCCCATTTGACTACCAGTGCTGGAGGATCATGGAACCTGCATGAATAAAATCCATGTGTGTGGGGGCGGGGGCTGGGCAAGGCTGAGCCAAAAAGTTGGCTGTATCCAACCCACAGAATTCAGCCACAGACTGAATAGCAAAGGATAGCAAAGGCTCTCTTCAGACATCATACTATACCATTGTTTACATTAATGGTAGCTTCCATCTTAACATGATTTAAGTCTGCATATAGACAGACCATGATTTAGAGCTGCTTGCCATATGCTTTCATCTTGATAATATACCATGATTTAGAGATGCTTGCTTCCATTTTCCATTTGCCTAGCAAATTTCCTGTTCCTATAGTGCAGAGTCTCCAGAGACAGAGCAATGGTCATAAATATGACTTGTCAATTCAGACAACATGTCTACATATATGCCATGGGTTGCAAATTGTCTTCAATCTAATGCTTATTGTCTTTTGTCCTGGCTGATTGCACACTATGATTTATCAATTCAGACGTTACACTGAATCATAGTTGAGCTTCCTTACCTTCTGTTTGGTAGGATGTCTGAATTGAGATAGTGTGGTGGGTTGGAAGAGTGGATTTATTCCTACCAACTTTTCTGCTGGTGCAAGAGGGAGAAGGGATCCCCTTTGACCCGGAAAAGGCTATGTGGGGGAACATGGAATGGGGATCATGGTACCCATATTGAAAAACAGCAGTGCAAGATGGGTTTGTAGTGAGGAAAGGAATCAGGCTAGATCAGCCTCCCTCCCTCTTGCACCAACCAAGAATCAACTTTCACATAGTTGATATGCCTTCAGATTAGGGCCCATATTCACATGTCACATGCATAAAACTATCAAGTGGGAACTTCAGGTGGGACTAGTTGTCTTTGTAATATATTTGTTGCTTGAGTCTTTGGATTGTTTGTCTGATGAGCTGTTGGGGTTACTGAGACGTGTGATGAATGGTGCCTTAGGTCAAGGGGGTATGTCAGGAGATCTCAGTACAATGTGCATCTGTATGATTCTACAGAGTAAAGTGTCCTGGAAACATAGTAAAGGTGGATTCTAATTTTTAAGAAAATACAATATCTGAATTTTGTATTCCAAATTTATTTCAGTTTGAGAGACTATGGAAATATAAATTCAGCCAAGCTGTAATGTAACTTTTTTTATTCAACTTTTACTACATGTGCTTATTTGGTGTTGCAACATTTAGTCTCTGCTGCATCCGTTCCTCTTCTTGATGCATGTTGTACAAGTGCCTAATGATTTATTGAATGCTGTATACTCCTGTGGATTATTGACTGAACCATAAATGTTCCATTTACCACACATTGAGCTGTATGGGTTTCTGTCAGCCACATCAACTATTTTTTCCTTTCCTCTTTCCGGTTTTAGACCCTGACCAAGATCATCTGTGTTTTCCCATTATGTGGGTCTAACATGCAGAGTAAGCCAATTTGCTAATGGTCAGGTACTTTGCTTTCTTTCCTGCCATTTTCCCATTCCCCTGTCACTGTTGCTTGTTTTGCTCTCTAGTCTTTCCGAGTCCCTGCTGTGAACAATCTGAGCAGCAGCCCAGGTAAGAATATGCAGTTGTCATTCCAGCCTTTAGAAGGAAAGAAAGCTTGTGCAAATTTCCAATGTAATTTTAATTACATTTTAATTAGGCTAACTTCTTAGGTTAACCACTGCATTTTGTGGTAGTCCTGTCCTCAAAACAAACAACCTTAAAGAGCAATTCATAATTGCTCACAAAAGGGGACAAACTATGTTAAATGCAAATAAGAACTCTGGTAAATCTCTTGAAGAAACATCCCACAACCATCTTTTAGGATCCATTTAGATATATAGGGCCTTCGGGCATACATTATATATTTTAAAGAACTGCAACCTTCAGTTAATTCATGGATTAGATTAATTGATTTTAAAAAAATTGATTGATTGAAAAGGTTCCCATGACCAGGCAACATGTTTTAATTTTTTTCCATATAAGTACAGTTTGAGCATCCCAAATCTGAAATGCTCCAAAATCCAGAACTTTTTGAGTGCCAACATGATGCCGCAAGTGGAAAATTCCACACCTGATCTCATGTGACAGATCACAGTCAAAATGCAGGTGCACAACAGACAGTTTATTCAGTATATTGTCGAAGGCTTTCACGGTCAGAGTTCATTGGTTCTTGTAGGTTATCCGGGCTGTGGGGCCGTGATCTTGGTATTTTCTTTCCTGACGTTTCACCAGCAGCTGTGGCAGGCATCTTCAGAGGAGTAACACTGAAGGACAGTGTCTCTCAGTGTCAAGTGTGTAGGAAGAGTAATATATAGTCAGAAAGGGGTTGGGTTTAAGCTGAATCATTGTCCTGGAAAATCAAAAGTATCAAAAATCAAAAGTATCAAAAGTAATGTGCTAATCATTGTCCTGTAAGTATCAAGATAATGTGCTAATGAGGGTGTGGTATGTTAATATGGAACCAATGTATCCTGAAGTGATCTGTTAATGTGTGAAATCCAAAGCTAATCCGCTATTGTGGACTGTAGTCTTTGTTAGTCTGGAGATTTTCAGGACAGGAAGCCAAGCCTTATTCATTCTTAAACTCTCTTCTTTTCTGTTAAAGTTGTGCTGATGTTTATGAATTTCAATGAGTTTATTCAGTGTCCCCAAGGGAAAAAAGACCCTCCCAGCCCCCTTCAGCTGTGATGTATCTTTTCCGCTCACACCCAGATTCCCCCATGCAAGCATGCACACCAAGGGTGATTACGCCAACAGCAGGTTCCCCATGATGCCCCACATACTAGTGGTATTTCATATTTTTTACTGTTAAATACTTATGTGCGAATAATTGTAAGAAAATGGAGTACTATCCCCAAAATATCTTATTATGTACATGAAAATACTCCAAAATCTGAAAAAATCCAAAATCGAAAACATTTCTGGTCCCAAGAATTTCGGATAAGGGATACTCAACCCATACTTATAAAAATATAGATGGATGGTGCTTTCTTTCTTAGAAGAGGTATTTCTTCTGCTTTTACTCATGCAGGTGGGAATGCCTCTTCTAAGATGAATCCTCTGTAACACATACTTGGATTGTGCAAAAATGAAGTATGCCTTTGTCTTTGAAACTATTAGTTTATTCATATGCAAATGTGTGCAGATTAAATTAAACCAATTCATTCATTAAAACTTATATGATTAATTCTTTGATTGGATGACAGCCTCAGTATTTAAGAAACAATGGTTGGGCTTTTTCCTATGTGTGTTGAATGACTCAGACCTCATTTTGATATAAATTTATTAACATATTGAATACCGACTGAAAATTTTCATTGCAAACTATGACATCTCTTTTGGCTTCAATGCAGATACTGTTTCGTCCAACAATAGTTAATATATTCCCAGTTAATCCAGAGTCTTCATATTTCTACTGCATCCGACATATATTAACAAAATGGTCATTGGATTTTTGAAAATATATAGTATGTATATTTTATAATTAGTTTAAATACTTTTTTCTTAAAACATATTAACTCTCAAGCACAGTGAATCTGTTCTGTAGGTCATTTCCCCAACAGTTGGGACCGATTCCCATGTATGTTTACTTGGAAATAAGTCCTACTGATTTCAGTAGGACTGCCTTATTAGTTAGCGAATTGAGGACTGTAGATGTAGGATGAAGTCCTAAGCCAGGGATCCCTATTGTGGCACCCATGGTTGCTACAACACCCACCAGTGTGTTTCCTAGTGCCTACTAACTTCTTCCTAAAACAGTACTTCTCCAAAGAAGCTCTAATCCTGGTTTTCTTCAGCCTGTTTGGAGCAGAAGTGTCTTCAGATGAGTCCAGAAGGCGTGCCCTTTTTGTCTGCAGTAAACTCCCATTTGAAAACAGCTACCTCCATCATAGCTTGACTTGGAACATCCCAACATTTTGTGCCCCCTTGGCAGCCATTTTGTGGTTGACTGTGCCTCCACCACTACCAGCAGTAATTTTGATGGTGTTCACTGGTGGTGGAAATGGCTGTCAAGTCGCTGTCGACTTCTGGTGACCCATAGGGTTTTCAAGGCAAGAGATGTTCAGAGGTGGTTTGCCATTGCTTGCCTCTGCGTAGTGACCCTAAACATCCTTAGTGGTCTCCCATCCAAGTACTAACCAGGGCCAACCCTGCTCAGCTTCTGATATCTAACAAGATCAGGCTAGCCTGGCCCATCTAGGTGAGGGACGGTGTCCATTACCTGTTCTCAGAATCCAAAAGTGCCCACAGGCTCAGCAAGTTTGGGAATTCCTGTCCTATGCAATTTTCATGAAAGTACGGGACTACTGACATGTGTAGAAACTTGTGTAGGGCCCTAGAAGGGTAATATATGGAGGTAAGGGGATGAAAGCTAGGCAAGTGTTAAGCACCCCTACCTCTATGCTGTTTCTCTGCTTCAAATTCCCATCTTCTGAAACTGTTTATCTTGTTTGCATTGTTTGTACAGACATACAGATACATACCTTTGCATTCTGTTGAAATTAATGGAATTAGGTTTCCTATGAGTAATATTCACACATAGTGCGTCTTGAATCTTTTAGGGTTGCCAACTTCCAAGTGGAGCAAAACACCACAATAATATACAAGACGGTCTTAAAAAGACCCAATGTGAAAGCACAAAACGTTACAAATAAATAAATCTCAGGCACAGTTGCTCAGTTCTATGAGTCCATAAAGTGCAAATGCAATAATTTAGGCAATAATTTAGGCAGCAAAGACCGGACATAATGCGATGGAAATCCGGTATAATTCCATTTCATGCGATATTTTCTCAAGCTTCATAAGTCCTTCATTGCATCATTTCATGAAGGGATATACCTTCCTTATACGCATGGACGGCAAAGTAAGACGTCTCTGTGCCTGAGATTTATTTATTTGTAACGTTTTGCGCTTTCACATTGGGTCTTTTTAAGACCGTCTTGTATATTATTGTGGTGTTTTGCTCAATTTGGGTTGTGCTTATTAGAACTATTCTGAATATATATTTTCTAAGAGCAATACTTTGTTGTTATTATCTTGTTTGCACAATATTTACTGGTGCTTTTGCTTTGAGTTGCTACAACTTCCAATTAGCACTTGTAGCCGTTTGTGATTACAACTTCCAAGTGGAGCCTGGAAATCTCCTATCGTAAAAGCTGTTCTCCAGTCTATGGGGATGAGTTCCCCTGGAGAGAATGTCAACTTTGAGGGTGGACTCTGTGACATCATGTCCCTGCTCAGTTCCACCCCCAAATCTCTATGAATTTCCCAAATTGGGAGTTGCCAACCCTAAGTCTGATACTGCTTGTGCTTTATGAATTTTCCTTTAGATTTGACATGATTGTGTCTAAAGGGCCTTATGATCTATTCATGTTGGCAATCTGTTACACTGTTACACTAATATCAACTTTATGATGCTGCCTTATATTGAGTAGGACCATTGGTCTGTGGTTCTGACTGTCTGCAGCTCTCCAGCAGTGGTCCTTCTCAGTGTTTGATACCTGAAGTTCTTATGTCACTTGATGACTTCAACTAAGCCTGGGATCCTCTGCATGCAAAACATATACTTTATCCCTGGTGTTCTCTCGAGAAGTGCTGTCAAGGCTGGACTTTGGGGGTGGATGTCTGGGACTGAGGTTCATGGGCTTGGAATGCCAGGGGAACAAGCCTGTAGTTTTTCATATTAATAGCCATCTAAAGACCATTAAGACTGGAGTATAAAATAACATAGCTGCACCATGGTCTCCCTCTTTACCTCACATTTTCTTAAAACCTCAATAGAAGATTCCTTTCCAGTTAAAAAGGAATATAGAAACCCTAGCAAACGTTTAGCACTACTGGGGAGGACCGTGTGAAAAGGCAGGTGGTCATAGATGGTCTGTAAATAGGGTTGCCAGGTCCCTCTTCTCTACTGGCGGGAGGTTTTTGGGGTGGAGGCTGAGGAGGGCGGGGTTTGGGGAGGGGAGGGACTTCAATGCCATTGAGTCCAATTGCCAAAGCAGCCATTTTCTCCAGGTGGACTGATCTCTATTGGCTGGAGATCAGTTGCAATAGCAGGAGACCTCTAGTATACATAGAGCATAGGACTAGAAGTCATTCTTTTGAACTGCAACGGTGCAGTCAGAATATTGTTGCACGGTCTGAAGAAGCTAATTATACACAACGCGAAACAAGAGGCAACCGGGATCTTGTTACATCTTTGTGTGCGCTTTATATGAATTTTGGATGGATCCACATTCAAATATACAGCTGCTTTTAGCCAAATGAGAGATATCGGCAGGAATGGGATTCCACCGTTGTGATTGGATCAGTCTACATCACCTGACCGCGGAAGTAGTGCGGGTTACAGCGATCCCCACAATACTGCCACTATACTGCCTACTTGTGAGCAAGGACATTGCTGCCGGCATTTGGTTTTTCCCGAGGGGTACTCATCAGTGTTAAAGATTCTGATAAGGGATAATGCATAGTGAAGTGTTTGTATAGTGAAATTTAACTGTATTCAGAACTTATAATTTTGTTGTTGTACAAGTTGTCAAGACAAGTTAAAAGGTTAAAATTAATATATACTTGGAGAAAGAAACTTTGAAAGAAAGAAATATATTTAAAAGGAGAAGTTGTGGTAGTGTACTGAGATTATTTCCTTAGGGTTGCACAGTACCTGGAGGTTGGCAACCCTATCTGTAAACAAAGGTGAGTAAAAGCATAAGAAATACCTGGAGATTTTTGGGGTGAAGCCTGAGGAGAGCGGGGTTTGGGGAGGGGAGGGACTTCATTGCCACAGAGTCCAATTGCCAAAGTGGCCATTTTCTCCAGGTGATCTGATCTCTATCGGCTGGAGATCAGTTGTAATAGCAGGAAATCTCCAGCTATTACCTGGAGGTTGGGAACCCTAACAATGTGGGTGGGCTCCAAGTGCTTAGAGTTTTTTGCACGCTCTTGTGCAGACTGGAGAACATGTATCTGGAGTGCAAGAGGAGATTTGTGGTTAACGGCAATGCTTCCATTAGGACGTAGGCACCACTAGGACACAAACATCTCAGAATTTGTGCATGCTTGTATGTCATTTACCCTGTACTTATCATGTGTGTTTTAACTGTTAAAGAGAAAAGGCCTTGTCATTGCCTTGCTGGTGCTGCCAAGCAATCTTACTAGCATTAAGCTCAGAAATGGCCGCACAGGTTTAATTGATCTGTTTGAAGATCCAGTTCCATAGCTGTTGTGTTCACGCCTCAGTTTACGTCTCAGCTGGTTGCTTTGTAATTGCGCAATCAATTAATTTTGTTCCTGCATTGGATGTGACAAAATTTACACCACTTCATAGCATTTTCATATTCAACAAGCTGCTCAAAACAAAACTAGAGGCTCCAAACCTAAAACCGATGCACTCATTAGGCAACTACATGCATCTTCCTGGCTCTACCTGCTTGCTGTAATCATGAGTGAAAACTGCAGCCCATTGGGGGAATGTGAAGTAGAGTTAGTGTTGCCAGGTCCCTCTTCACAACCAGTGGGAGTTTTTTTGGGGTGGAGCCTGAGGAGGGCGGGGTTTGAGGAGGGGAGGGACTTCAATGCCATCGAGTCCAGTTGCCAAAGCGGCAGTTTTCTCCAGGGGAACCTATCTCTATCGGCTGGAGATCAGTTGTAATAGCAGGAGATTTCCAGCTAGTACCTGGAGGCTGGCAACCCTAGGTAGAGTCCTTCATATGGGAACAATGAATTATTCCCACAGACTTAGAAGACAGGCTTCTGTACTTCCAGTCTGCATCCCTGATGACTTGGGGCAAGAGAGAGATACCAGTTTCCACATGCCCATCCATGCTCCTTTTCTCCCACACCTCCAGTCCAGCTTTCTCTCCCCCCACCTCTATTTATTTGACTACATTTGCCTATGACTAGGTCATTTGCTATCCACTGCTATGCAAAATAATGAACCATTACTTTGTTTGCATTAGATAACAACAAGTGGCATATTTCACAACTGACTGAGGACTTGAGTGAAGGAATGTATGTAATTAGCTTCCTAACCCCCTAAAAAAGTTATACACCAATTTCTTAAAACTGGATATAACCTTAACCTGTAAGATGTCCCCTCTCTTTTGAGGAGGGGGAATGGCATGTCTGTAAATAAACCTAGTCTTGCATTCTATACTATATAGAATTTGGGGTTCCTTACTTGATGTGTAATCTTCTCTCTCTTGGATGTTATGGACCTGGTTTAAAACCCATAGAAAACATTGACAGAAACATTCCATCTCACTCTCATGCAACCAATAAACCAGACCTATGGAGATGAAAGGTTGGGGGTTGTGCAAATATGTGAAGACTGATTCTCATATGCTGAGGTCATTGGTTGCAGGTTCAATTCCCAGGCAATAATAAGTCTCCTTTAAAATTAAGGAAACTACATAGCCTGCATGTGTCTATATATGCTTGTGGGAGTGTATGTTTGTACAAATAGTTGCATATGTTGCTATTATACCTTTAAATCAGTACATTAAATCAGGATGCATATAGATACGTTACTGTAGAGAGGACATACGTATTGATCTATTAAATATTCCACTGTGACCTCTTTTGGAAAAACCTTTATGCTGCATATGCATTGGTTGTCTGATTATAAAAAGTATTAATGGTTATAGCCCCCAGTGCTTTTTGGAGAACATCCATTTGACTATACTCCGGGGTAGAATCCATTTTTAAAGAGCTATTGTCTATTTGTATAAGACATATTGGCAGAAAAGTTACATGCTATAGCTAGTCACTGCTCTGTTAGAGCCAACACAAATGTACAAAGCTGAGCCTGGCAGCGCCAGAACTTTTTCTTTTTCTTTTAATTTGCAGAGAGGATCCAAGGGGCAGTCATTCCTTATCATTAGCTAAACATCTCTCCCTGTGGCCTAGGCTTGCCTACAGCAGTTCTGCTGCCCCTTGTTAGCATGAGAAGGCTCCAGAATCCCTTGCTGGGCCATCTAGAGAGCAATCCTGAAGGGGGTGGTAGATCTGCGGTGGCCAGGAACGGCAGAGCCACACCTCCTCCTCAGAAGTTTCCTGGCTGCCACGGAGGGAAAAAAATCTTAAAAAAAATAAAAAATAAAGAAAAATGGGGGAAATGCCCTTTGCGGAACAGTGAGGCTGTGCCACCAAAAAAGGTGGCGAAGCCCCGCCATCGCTCAAGGGGACGCTCCTGGGGCAAAAGGGCTGTGGAAGCTGCCTAATGGCAGCTCCACCCCTGGGAACGCCCTGGGAATGCCCCGACCCCCATGCCAGCACGGGCATTCCTTTTTGGGAATGCCTTGCTGGTGCCGAGGGCCAGTGGTGCCTGGATGCCGGCATGTTTGCCCCAGCGCCAGCATAGGTGCCACCTATGTGGGCACATGGTCATGCTGGCTCCAAAGGAGCTTGCCCCCCCCTTCAGGAATGGGTTGTCGGTCTTTCCTACATCTATTGACCCACATCTTTGACCTGTTCTTTCTTCAAGAAGCATACATTTTATAAAATATATGGTTCTCCCTCCCTTCATTTTTATCTTTGTAACAGCCCCATGAAGATAGGTTAGGATGAAAGGAAGGGCATTCATTCTTGCCAAAGTAAAAGCTCTTCTGAGTTTTGGCATTGTCAGGCGATAGAAATATTTCGGCAAAAAGGAAGCCGAGCATACCCTACGAGCCCTAACGTACTGCTAGAGTCCAATTCCTTCACTCGCATTTTGATTAGCCTAGTTATTTCTACAGTCTCCGTAGTCTTTACCATGTGATTTGTAATTCCTAGACATTTAATTTTCTTTTCCAAAAAAAATCCCATTGGCTAATTAGCTTCCATTGATGATTTACCCAATTCAGCTCTCAGCGCTATGCTCGAGACACATCTAGGAGTACCCAGTAAGCATCTGAAAAAATTGCTGAATTCAGTCTATCCTCTCAGAGACAGTACCAAACCAAATTTCCGCACCATACAAAAACTGATTTGAGACCTTGGCATTATATACCTTTAAAGCTGAGGGGACAAATTCGCCTCCTGCTGTAAAAAAGTATTTTACAATTGTCCTCTTGACTGTCACAGCATTATTCCCCACCAGGTCCATATGTGATTTCCTTGTGAGGGATGTATCAAAATGGATTCCCAAGTATTTCAACTGAGTAACCTGTTCCATAGATTGGCCTGCTATGTGTCATCTGAAGATTTTCCTTCTTTTACTAAATATCAGAACCTTTGATTTTGCTTCCTTTATAGATATTCCTTCCCCATTACAGTAATCCTCAAAATTTTTAATCAGTTTACGGAGCCCCACAACTGATCTGGACATCAACACTGCATCATCTGCATATGAAAGAATCGGGATTTCACAAATGGATGTGGCACCTCAAAGGCTAACAGATATATGTGAGAAAAACAAATGCTGAATAAACACCTTGTAAAATCAGAATTTAACAACATATTTAATTGTATTAACTAGTGTTTAAGCAGACACAGCAGTTACATAGAGTCCCATGCTTTTTTGTATAGAAATGTTATAAATTGTACTACTTGCATTTAACACTATTTTAAACCAATATCGACAATTTCTCCCTCTGCATCTATATATGAAGCTATCAGCCCATTCCTGAGCTGAGGCATACAGGGACAGTGGGGAAGAGGTGCAGTGGCGCCTCTTCCTAAGCCTTTTCCTCGACGCCGTTAAAAAAAAAAGCCATTTCGCGGTGCTTTTTTTGTTTAACTGGGGCTTTTTGCCCCATTTAAAACAGCTAGGCTGTGCCTTGTAATAGCAGCTGCAGCAACACTGTTTCGGCCGCCGGCGCAAGTGGCTGAAAGTGGGTAGGAAGCTGACTAAGCGATGGCTCCTCCCCCCAGCCTGCCCCCGGAACACCCCCCTGCGCCCTCGCGGCCTCTCCATGCTGTTGCTGGCGCCACGGAAAGGCCGCGCCGGCAGAGGGGGAAGGCACAGTCCTACTGGCCTCGCCGCCGGCGTCAATGCGTGTAATTGCGTTAATTCATGCATTTACGCCAGCGGCGAGGTCACGCCACCTCCTATCAACTTTCAGCCCAATTCTCAGGAATTGGCTGTATATCTGCTTACCTGAGAGTTCATTTCAGAAATCTTATGAAGTATGCACTAGCCATAACATGTACTCAACCATCAATCTGTTAGTATTTAATCTAACACAAGACTCCTTCTTGATGTTTCTACAACTAACATATCTACTCTTCTAGAATTTGTCTCTGGAATTAATTGCTTGTTTAGTGTCAAGACCTTGCTAAGGCTTAGCCCATAGTTGAGTGCTAGAAGAAAAAGTATGTCTGAACATGTACAAAGTTTATTTCTTTCATCACTGAATAACTGCAGTCTTCTCCTGCATTGTACATTTAATAGTCCAGGATTAGGTTGCTTCTGGGCAAAGACTTAGGCAGGATTTTCAAATACCAGGTGAGAGCCTACAACTGTTTTCCTCTGGGCAGGGGGAAGTGTCCACTTCTGTCCCCCCCTTTTCCTTGCCAACTTCCAGACTCTTAAAAGCCAAAGTTGCATTTTTTAAAAACAATATACAAGAGCAGGAGACAAAGACAATTTCATTTTTCAAATATTGATTTTGATACTTTATCAATAAATTAAACTGTGTATAGTAGTTTGGAAAAAAAGAGATTTTTCCCAGAGTCCTCCTCTCTTCTCATTCACATTCCTTAGAAGTTTCTGTTGCAGCCTCTGGCTGACTTCCTCAATTGGCACAAGGCTGGAATTGAAAATAGTCCATAGTAATTGCATCTAATTTGCATTTAACATTGATGCTTCTTAGAGAAAGGTTTGGCAGCAAATTCATTTAAAATTATTAATTTTAGTTTTTTGCAAGTTGCATGAATCGATGTGATCAGCAGATACAAGGGGGGAAACGGGCTGTGTCACTGTGTGTGTGTGTGTGTGTGTGTTTGTGTGTAGGGCAGTGGAGGCAACAATGAGACAGTCAGCTGATCTTGTTGCTTCTGTCAACCTGGCATCACATAGCCAGAAAAATGTCCCTTCTGCTCGTGCAGCGCCATCCAATCCAGACCTTGATGGCTAAAAAGGCAAGAGGCAGCTACAACAAACCAGAAAGCTGAGTAGATTTTGCCGCAAATTGATAAGAAGCTTGTAGAAGGTCCTCTGTTCTTTAAAACCCGTCTGTTAAGGGCCATACAATGCTTTGAACTTTAATTCTTATTATATTCTTCTTCACAACAGGAGAACACAGATGGTGAAAGAGATAGCTGTGACCAAAGAGATTACTGTGACATTACTATTTCCTCTTAGATTTTATAGCAGTCTACCTTGCAGCTATCAGGTATCAGTCTGTTGATCTTTCCTGTCACTTTAACAGTGCTTAATGCAGGAAGGCAGGATGTAGCTGCTGTACCTCCATGCCATTCCATCAACTGTCCCCTCTACCTCTCCCTTTGCTAAGGAGCAAAACTAAATTTCTGTTGGGGTAGCAGGGTATCAAAGGTGCCATTTGAAGAGTGAGGGTTAAGGAGCAGTGCTACATAATCTCTTGTTCCTTCAGATCTGTTAGGGGTGGGATTTGTGTGTGATTTGGACTGGGTTCACAGCATGCAAGGAGGAAAGGATTATTCCTTTTCCTAGTTTCCCAATAGAAGTTCTCACCTGGTGCCTGTTGGCCAGATTTTTTTGGGGGGGGGGGAGAGAAAGAAACACTGATATTGACAGACATTTTAGAACTATGGTGGGAAATCTCATCACAGATCTCTCAAGTTACACACAGTAGTGGAAAGTGCCATAAAGTCACAGCCAACTTATGGCAACCCCATTGGGTTTTCAACGCAAGAAACAGGTGGTCTGCCATTGTGTGCCTCTGTATAGCAAACCTGGACTTCCTTGGTGGTCTCCCATCCAAGTACAAACCAGTGCTGAGCCTGTTAAGCTGTCAATATCTGATCAGATTGGGCCATCCTAGGCCATCCAGGTCAGGGTCAAATTACACCTATTGCAGCCCTAAGGATGGAATGATAAATATCTTCTGAGAAGCTTCTCATTTTGTCACTTTTTGGTGATGCTCTAGTATCTGACTTTCCAGGTAGATTGAAGATGGGTGGCATCTAGTTTTAGGCTGGTGTGTTTAGTTTATGGAATACAACAAGTGAAGGTCATTTCACCCCAACTAAAAATTAACAATATTAATATTTTTTAAAATTGTAAATTTATCACCTGGATCATAAGATTTTTAAAATTGTAAATGGTTAATGAGTTTATTGTTATTGTCGAAGGCTTTTACGGTCAGAGTTCATCGGTTCTTGTAGGTTATCCGGGCTGTGTGACCGTGGTCTTGGTATTCTTTCCTGACGTTTCGCCGGCAGCTGTGGCAGGTATCTTCAGAGGAGTAACACTGAAGGACAGTGACACTTGGCCTTTAGCCTAGGCTTCTTCTGCTGTATTTAAGTAGCTTTGGATGTAGGGTTGCCAGATCCCTCTTTGCTACTAGTAGGAGGATTTTGGGGTGGAACCTGAGAAGGGTGGGGTTTGGGAAGGGACTTCAATGCCATAGAGTCCAATTGCCAACGCAGCTATTTTCTTCAGGTGAACTGATCTCTATTGGCTGGAGATCAGTTGTAATAGCAGGAGATCTTCAGCTACTGCCTGGAAGTTGGCAACCCTATTTGGATGTGCAGGGACTTTTGTATGTAGGAATACTTTCAGACAAGTACGTCCCTTGTGTGCATTCTGGAGGTGAAGTGATTCCATGCAGAATGGTAACTGGTTTGAAGTCATTCTTAGTTTGAGACGAATAGACAATTAAGGGCTTAATAAGAATTTACACTTCTACCAGGAGAACAGTTGCTCTTAGTTCAGCAAGGCTAATATGAGGCTGTTGGAAGACTATGGCCTCTCTTTGGAGACTGTCCCAGTGATTCGTGAGCAGAGACTACTAATCATTAGTGGCTGGAACTTTAACTGTGTGCAGAGTGCCATTCTCATATTACAGATTTAAGATATTTACATTTCAGAGCAGAGGCTCTGAACACTTAGTACAAGAACACTTAGTTTGGCATCAATGTAAAGGGCTGGGGGTTCACGCACTATAAAGACTTTCATTAAGGAGCTGTTTCTTGACATAGCCACACACTCATATTTGGTGAACCTGAAAGCACTGCGTATGTCAGCTGTTTTTGAGTCTTCCCTTAAACCTCACTTAATAATGCTAATGGTGTGTTCAGCTTGCTATTGTAAGCTGAATGCTGATAAGAGTCTGTAAGACTCCTGGGAGCATTACAAAAATAAGCGGTAATGCAAGAGAGAGAGAGAAAGAGGATCTTGGAGTCTAGTGAGTTCTTTTATTATTTTATTTGGGCTGTGGGTCTAAATGGGATGTTCTTATGTCTTCTTTCAACATGTGTGACAGATTAACTGTTTGATTGTGGCAGGTGTTTACATAGTCAAGGGCCTACTTCATGACATGTGTGAGATTGAGAAGATGATAGGTACATATTCATGTGGGATATACCCAAAAGCTGAAGTACTGTGCATGAAAAAAATTACTAAATGTGAGAATGAAAGATAACAGGAATGTGGTTAACACATCCTTCTACCTGGAGTGTGTAAATACAACAGTATATAATATAAACAATCTCCAAGGCTACACAGCATTTTTGTCTTTTAGCTGCTATAGTATTTTTGGCTTTGTGTGTGTTTTTATGTGTACGCTACTCCTAGGTGTATATTACAAAATAACACTTAAATCAGATTAATTCCATGTTAGTGTTTCCAAAACACAGAACTGACCCTAGGAGTTATTTCATGTACCACTGTGAATGTACAGCAATTTGCAAATTGTACCTGTTTATAAGTGATCCCCAAATAGCAAGTCGATAGTTTTCTGGATAGTTTGCCAAGAGGATAGATGGTGGCTCAAGGAATTAAGAGGACTATGGTAATTGGGGGGGGGGTCAACAAGAGAGTCCCAAATTAAGGCAAGTTCCATAGTTGGGTTCCCTTATACAAAGGGGCCTCCATACCTTTTACTAACACACCTCATCTTCGTCTTTTAAGCAAGCTGATTAATTAAATGCAGATAAGGCTTAAGGGGACCACTGCAATATATTATGTTCCTGGCACCTGTCTTTGTCATGCTTCTTGTGTTTTCACAAGCAAGGATCAGGAATTGTGACAGCCATGCCAAACCCTGGGTGGCCGAGAGTCTTCGGCAGATTTGGTGTACCTGACAAGAGACCAAAATGTTATTTTGTAGAAGCCTTTGGGGTCACTTGCAACAGATGTGAATTTTGCTGGGGATAGAAGTGGTTGAGTCTGGCCAGATCAATCTATGTTAAAGCCATCCATCAGGAGGGGATAACTGAGCAGAACAATTGGAGCTAATAGACAAAAGTTGCAACAGTGAAAAGCAGCTGCCTGGGGCAAGAAAGGGTAAGATGAATACAAATGAAAATCTAGCCCATTTTGTTTGTGTTATTCTGTCTGGTGTGCAGTTTCTCTTTTTTTGCAGCTTTGGTCCGCAGGCTCAGTGAAGACAAAAAGAAGTTGTTTACATTTGAGTTGGACTGCAAAACTCTAGCTGACGTTAAGAGCATTGATGATTTAGCACTTATTTATAACCACCCACTGAACAGATGATAGACAATAGTACTGCTGGCAAATCTGCTGTTTAAAAGGGCCAGGCACAATTTCATGCAATCATGGTTTCTTCATGTTGTTGTCTCAGAAAGCAATTAGATGTTTAATTAAAATCAGTGCTTTCTCTCTCTCTATCTTTATTGGCTACAACTGTAAATACCCTCGAACCATCAGACATGTGTCTGCCATAGCCACTGAAACTCTGTGTTTGCAAGTGAATCACAAGTATTGCCATGATTCCACAAAGGAGAAATGTATTGGCATTCAGTTAAAGAGCCATATAAATCCTAAATTAAATATTTGAAACTGGGTAATAATTAGGGTTGCCAGGTCCCCCTTTGCTACTGGGGGGAGGTTTTGGGGGCGGAGCCTGAGGAGGGCAGGGTTTGGGGTGGGGAGGGACTTCAATTCCATAGAGTCCAATTGCCAAAGCGGCCATTTTCTCCAGGTGAACTGATCTCTATCAGCTGGAGTTCGGTTGTAATAGCAGGAGATCTCTAGCTAGTACCTGGAGGTTGGCAACCCTAGTAATCATAGGCCATTAAAGCATGTCCGATTTGTTTGCTTTGTCCCCCCCCCCCCAATGCAGCAATTTTCTCATGGTCACACGCACGCTGTCCCCGTTCTGCGTATCCAATCCACTTCCAGCGTGGTTTACTCACGTGTTTTCCAAGTCCCGTCTTATCGCGAAATTGAAATCACATTCGAGATAATTCTGGCTGTTCCGTCATGCGTGAGCTTCTGGGTCGATATTCCAGCATTACGTGCCGCCCATAATTCTTAGCCCTTCCCACTGCCCCTCCCATCAACTTTGGCTGCATAACATGAGTGGCCGCCATTGTTTTTTGGATGTTGTTATACCAGTAAATCAGTTAATGACTAGACTAGATGACCCATTGTCGGATGTATAGTTCCAAGTTTTCATGGTGCCCTGTTCCCCCCCACCGTTAATATTCAATTAAAAGTTGTGGGGTTGTTGTTTTTTTGTTTACACCAAGGTGTCGCGGGGGAGTAAAGGGGCGGAGACAGTCGGTGATGTGGTAGAGTCAGTCCTCCACACACTCGCTTCATGCCATTTCCCTCCCACTTAAATAAGAGAGCCACTATGTTGGAGCAAGCAGTTCTCTTTCTGCCCTCGCCTGCACGAAGCTCTTCCTCCGTGCCTAACTGAATGCTGGCAGCCTTCGTTACTGCGTTTATATTTCTGCCGTCTGTGTCGCAAGCCTTGTTCAATCTTAGTCATGTCGTCTAGGGCTCGTGCTCAGAGGGCACGTGGGGTCTCCTGGCGTGAGAGGGAGATGCTAGACCTAATCACAGTTTGGGGGAGGCCAAGGTACAGGAGGCCCTTGGAGCGTCCCATAGAAATATCTATGTTTTTGAGAAGGTCTCAGTGGAGATGAAGCAGCGAGGGCACAACAGGTCAGCTGCCGCACAAAATCTAAGCTTCTCCGGAAGGAGAACAAGAAGGCTGTTGGGCACAACAGCATATCTGGTAACTCCCCACGATTCTGTACTTATTACAAGCAGCTGGACAGAATATTCTGTGGGGATCCAAGCATCCAGCTTCGAAACCTTGCCTGCAGCATGCGGGTGATTGTGGTGAAAGATCGTAATGCTGCCGCGACCCCAGTTGTCCAGGAGGGATCGGAAGCTATGTTAAGTATGTCTGTCTCACTATAAATAAAAAAAGGAATCAGTGATTGAAATGCGCTGTTTGATTGAAATACACTATTTGTCAGATATAAATTATTAAGAATGGAACCTCTCTTTGATACTGTAATATAAATTGTATTTTAGGCTGGATGTTTGGCAGAACAAGATGTTGCAAAATATAATTAAACTTAGGAATCGGAAACTTGAGAATATGCTGAGTTCCTCCAAGTTTGATGACTGTGCTAAGAAAGACGGGTATGAGCTATTTACTGTAATTAAGATGTGCTGCTATCTCTATTAATCAAGACTTTCTCTGTTGAAAAAAGTTGTAACTCGGCCTGTATTTCCTATTCTTCCTAAGCATTTTACATATGTACATGAAGAAGGCTACTTGGTGAAGGGAAACAATCGTTAATTGAGTACAGATGTCCTGATTGAAATCTGGTGTAGCTATACAAGGATACACAGCAATGCTTCCATTTTGTCCTTATAAGGTCTGATCACATGACCAGGGATCCCGCAGATATATAACTTAAATAAGAGAGCCACTATGTTGGAGCAAGCAGTCAAACAGGTATTGCAAATCAGATAGTTATGGAAGTGCCTTTTATAGTCAAGCTGTTTGTCCATCTATCCCAGTATGGTCCACAATGACTCTCCAGGGTCTTTCGTAATATGTACTGTGAGTTGCCAGGCCCTAAACTTGGTTTCTTCTACTGCTAAGCGGTGCTTTACTGAACTGTCTTGTATTCTAAGGGGCTGCAAAGAGGCATGGGAGGCTTTTGTAAGGGAGCAAAATTTGTAGTGAGGTTCAAAGATTGACTCTGATATATCTACATTTAAAATGGGGAGAAGGGATACAACAACAAACAAATGTATTTGTGAACATTTGTTGTGGTCACTCTTTTTGTATATCTCATAATAAAAAATACTATGGTTGCTCCTGAGGAACAGTCTCATATAATGTGAAACACCTGCAAGGGGAAATGCCTCCCAGCCTCCCAACCTCCTTAAGCTATCCTACCAGCTTGGAAAATACAATGGGTATCCTTTATTCCAAGCACTACAATTCCAGAGTTTCTTTATAAAGAAGTGAACTTTAAAAGAAGGATTCAGAGGCAGGGAAAAAATATTCAGCTTGTGTTCAGTGAAAGAACAAGAAACTGCCCAAGAAACTGCCTTTCCTGAATTCTGCATTCCAGAGAGAGTGGAGGAGTATCTTGAACCAAAGGCCTCTCTGAATTTTTTCTGTAGCCATGGTAGCCAGGAGATACGTGAGAAGGAAAGAGGCCAGCTACGGTGACAAGGGGACAGAGCTAGAATACTAGGTATGAGAAGTCCAAGCTTAATTTGAGTTTGATCCTAATTGTTAAAACTCTGATGGAGGAGGAGAGATGAATAGGTCCCTCTTCACCACCAGCGGGAGGTTTTTGGGGAGGTATTCGGAGCGGGGGGCAGGGTTTGGGGAGGGGATGAACTTCAATGCCATAGAGTCCAATTGCCAAAGCCGCCATTTTTTCCAGGTGAACTGATCTCTATTGGCTGGAGATCAGTTGTAATAGCAGGGTATCTCTTTTTTTTTTTTATATAAATTTTATTTGGTTTTATACTAGAAGTTTTCCATTACATTGAACAACATCTATAACAATATCAAATTTCAATTCTAACTTAAAGTTGTTATAGTTCCATATCATATAATAAAAAAAGAAAAAAGAAAAATGGAAAAGTTTTTAGACTTCCCCTTCACCTCTATCTGCCTCTTAATAAAAAGTTCATCCCGTCGTAGGTAATCTAATCTTAATAAACTATCAATACCATATATAGAAAAAAAAACCATAGTCTGTTAGTAAATATACTTAATCATTATAAAAAAGATCAGAAATAATCCTCTGGATCAGATTAGAAAGTATTCTTCCATTCTTCCCATTTTTAACTCATATTCACAATAATGCATCCACGCCCCCCATTCCCCCAAAAACCGAACGTCATTTTCTTCGTTTAGAATGGCTGTGAGTTTTGCTATTTCTGCCACTTCAAACATTTTAACAATCCAGTCTTTTTTCTCAGGAGTTTCTAGCCCTTTCCATTTCGCTGCATAAAGCAGTCTCGCAGCTGTTGTGGCATAAATCAAAAAAGATCTTTGTATTGCTAAGTCGTCTGGAATCATACTCAATAGCATCATTTCTGGTGTTTTGGGTATATTCTTTTGTAGTATTAGTCTCAATTCATTATAAATCATGTCCCAGAAGTCTTTGGCTTTGTCACAGGTCCACCACATGTGATAAAAGGAACCAATTTCTTTGTTACATTTCCAACAAGTAGGGGACATCGTTTTATAAATCTTTGCAATTTTCTTGGGTGTTAGATACCATCTATACATCATTTTATAAATGTTTTCTCGCACTGACTGTGCTTTTATTCCTTTTAGATCTTTGGACCATAATCTTTCCCATTTATTTAAAACAATATCATGTCCCACATTTTGAGCCCAATCGATCATAGTTGGTTTAATCGTATCCTGCTCACAATATATTGTTAAAAGGAGATTATACATTTTAGAAATCAGTTTTGTATTATTATCTAGTAAAATCCTTTGAAAAGAAGATTTTTCTTTAGAAAAACCTTTTTTAGCATCTTGTACAAAAACTGATTTGATTTGGTAATATTGGAGCCATTGTAATAGCAGGGTATCTCCAGCCAGTACCTGGAGGTTGGCAACCCTAGAGATGAATGTCTAGCATCCATAGTATTATGAGCTTGTTTCCCCAAATCTTGGCACCATCACCAAGTATAGCATGGTGGAGTAGGTTATAAAAATATGACATCATTGACAACAATTTGGATTTGATGTGAAAGAAGAGGGTTGTTTTTTACACTTCAGTGCTACTAATACTGCACAAAGGCAAATAATATGTGTAATTTATGTGTAACTCTGAAATACTCATTTGGCAATGTTTCACATTGGCCTCTCTCATCTAATTTGATATGATTCCTGACTTCCTGCACTGTCAAGCATTTGTCTGCATCTACAGCAGCCTTCTGAGAGCCAGTGTGGTTAGGAGTGGTGGACTAATCTGGAGATCCGGGTTTGATTCCCCACTCTTCTACAAGAGTGGTGAACTCTAATGTGGTGAACTGGGTTGGTTTCCACACTTAAGCCAGCTGGGTGACCTTGGGATAGTCACAGCTCTCTTAGAGCTCTCTCAGCTCTAAGACCTTGGGATAGTCACAGCTCTCTTAGAGCTCTCTCAGCCTCACCTACCTCACAGGGTGTTTGTTGGGAGGGAAAGGGAAGGTGATTGTAAGCCCGTTTGAGTCTCCCTGAAGTGATAGAGAAAGTAGGCATATAAAAACCAACTCTTCTTCTTCTCCATCAACAAAGGCCATCTGGCATAATTCCTTATTCACCTAATTCCTTATCAAACCACCCAGCCATCCTATTGCCTGCTGTGACCTCTTTTTAATTACCTGGTGTGTCATCAGAAAAATGCTGCTCATTGATGGGGTGCTCCTGGAAGCTATCTCTTGTGAATAATGATGGATACATGAGAACCTTCAGATGATCATTTGGGGCTCAACACTTTATGACTTCAGGTCTTTTGGGATGACAGCAAGAACAATGGACAGGAGCATGTGTTGATCAGTATCTTTATAAAGAATATAATCTTAGTAAGCAACATAACAATGACCTTACTGTGCCTAATCAACAGGTCATCTGACTTAACATCCTGCCTCTGGACACTTCAGAGTGTGGATCACAAGAGCCCTTCTGTCAGTCACTTTCAGCTTTTGAGATATCGAATTTCTGTGCATCCTTACCAAGAAACTGGACTACCTGGTCATTCTAATTAACTTGGGAGACACTAGAAACTTTCACACAACCTTATGGAGAGAACGAATGTGCATACTGTGGGAGATGTGGGATAACAGCAGAAAACTCTGCTCAGAAGCTACTTGTTGAAAAGTATGCAGAGGTCCTATGTACACGCACTGGACTTCTGTACATCTTCTGTACACTGGACTTCTGTATTCTGTTTTGCCATTGTTTCCAATAGTAGCAGAGACTTTTGCTTCTTATTAGTGTAGAAAACTCTGCTCAGAAGCTACTTGTTGAAAAGTATGCAGATGTCCTATGTACACGCACTGGACTTCTGTACATCTTCTGTACACTGGACTTCTGTACTCTGTTTTGCCATTGTTTCCAATAGTAGCAGAGACTTTTGCTTCTTATTAGTGTATATGTGTATGTAGGGTTTCAGCATTCCTTCCCACTTCAGTTTGGAACAACTTGCTGCTGCAGTTTTGCTCCCCCCCGCCCAATATGCATTTTGCTTTCCACCATATCATATGGAAGACTCTCTGGAAACCCAGTGAATAGAATACTGATTTTAGACCTGTGTTCAAGTCTTGCATTTGCCACTTGGAGTAGTAGTTAGAGTGTCAGACTAGAACCAAGGGGAAGAGGAGGGGTCAAATCTAGGGTTGCAAGGTCCCTCTTTGCCACTGGCAGGAGGGACTTCAATGCCATAGAGTCCAATTGCCAAAGCAGCCATTTACTCCAGGCGAACTGATCTCTATTGGCTGGAGATCAGTTGTAATAGCAGGAGATCTCCAGCTAGTACCTGGAGGTTGGTAACCTTAGTCAAATCACTGTTCTGCCATGAAGCTCACTGAATGATTTTTGGGCCAGTCACACTCTCTCAGCCTAACCTCCTTCACATCTTTGTTGTTACAATAAAATGGAAGAGGTAGAGAGCTGTGTAAGCTGCCTGAGCTCCTTGGAGGAAGAATGGGATAAAAATAAATACTGTATTCAGTGAGTAATCCGCAGTCCAGTTTATTTTTTTCTCTCAGTACTCCATTGCTAAAGTACTCCATTCTCACTTTGGAAACCGAAGGACAAAGAAAGGTTAACAGGGTGTTTTGCATATTAAAAGTGTAATTCAGTGTATTAAAAGATGCATAGTGAATGATTTCAGCATATAAATATTCTCAAGTGAGGTCATAACTTTTGATCATGTTGTATTTTCTGACTGAATGTAAAAATATGGCTTAGGAGGTTTCAGTTGCTTCATGTCTTGCAAGATCTTTTAAACCAACTTAGTAGGAGAATAGTCCTTCATTACCAGACCACACAGTTTCCATAATAGTATCTTTCGAACTCCTAATTATAAAAGATTCCCACCAATTTGCTCAACTGAATGCCAAGAAAGGTAAATATGTGTTTATTTGTGGGGGTGTAAATTACAATCCAATTTTGCAATTTAGCCTTTTTACTTGGCAGAGCTTTTGTCTCTACACTGATGATTTTGAATGAGGTTTTCCTAATGGTTGTGAAAGCAGGAGGGAGAGGGATGGGGAATATGGGAAAAGAGCTGCTCTTTGACAAGGGGGGGAAGCCTTTGGAGACCAGTGGGGAATGAATACTGTTATTGGGAATGACTGCTGCGTAGAGGAGGATAATATAAAAGACTGGTATTTGAAATGTGATTAGGATAAGCAAACACTGGTTCTTATCCCTTCGTTAGTCACAATCTAATCCAAGCAGCTCAGAGTAAAAGTGCAGTTTGGGCTTTAATTGATATTTTACTAATCTTGAGGCACAAGCCGTAACAATCACATTTTTGCTTTGACAAATCCCTTGTGTAAAATTTCATCTGTACCATTTCAACATAAAGCTTATTTTTTTTGGCCAGCCTCTACCCTACACTGAATGTTTGAACTAAGGACTGGGTTGCCTTGATGGCCTAAATGAAGCTGATTTCCTGGCTTGAAAGCACAATCGTAAAGGAAAATCAATAAATGTTTCTCTTTTGCTAACTGGAACTGCTTGTGTTCTTTGAGGCTCAGACCTATAGGTTTTCTTCTATAGGGAATTCCTTAGATATTAAGAAATGAGTAACTTACTCAAAGACCAAGCAAGAAGTGGCCTTCAAGTTTGTTCAAGGCGAGCAGTCTGCTGCCAATACAATTAATGTATTACCTAGGAAGAATTAAACATCTTTAAGCATTGATGAAGCTAAAATCCCTGATGAATATATGCAGAAATCTATGTCCCATTGACCTATATCTCTTTAGAATGCTCTCATGGTGTTTGGGGCTATGGTTTTTCATATGAATTGTGGAGACAATGTTCTTTCTTTTAAGTTTTGAACACATCTTTTCTGAAGTGGTTGATATATCGAGTTTCCTCACACATTCCCAGCAAAGTACTATCTTTATGTGTGCCATTTATGAGCTGGGCTTTTCCAATATTTGGCATAATGATTGTCAAGAGTCACCATGGGCCCCCATGCAAAGATTCAACATGGCCTCCCCATAATCCCCCTCCAAACCATGTGTCTAATTTTGTAGTTGTATAGTTGTATACACACAAATATGTGTACCAATATAGGATACACTTCGTACATTTATCTACGATAAATCTTTAGTAAGTAAATTAACAAGAAACCTATTTCAGTTTAGCCTTGTACCTGTGCCTTTACCAAGCACAAAAGCAGGAGCAAATTGATTATGTGGTGGTGCTGGATGAAAAGTACTGGGATCACTGGGATTGATTTTACTGACATATTTTCTAAAATGTTTATGTCATTTGTCATGTCTACAGTAGCAAACTATTTTCAAAGGGATATTAAATGTCCCACCATGCAATAACAACAACCCATTGTCTGAACAGTGTTTAAAATGTAATTAAATCTAATTAAGGGGGAGGAGTTCTAACTTCTGTTCCACATGTGTAACCGCTAAGACAGATTTAACATCCATTACCATGGATGTAAATGGTTCTGGGGAGAAAGCATCCTTTTACTAATTTGATAGATCACGGGGACATATTAACTCCCCCCTTCTCTTCATAATATTGTCCCTTGCCTGCACATTCCAGTTTGTAAATATAAGTGGTTACCAAAGAGTGGGAGGTCGAGTCAGGACACCTCTGGGTCTTTGCAAATTAGGAAAGACTGTAGTTCTCTCCTTGTTAGGAATATTGTTCTTTTCTTGAAGGCCTCAAACTTCAGGCCAGCTGTACCTTATCAAAATTTGACACTCAAAGTAAAATATTTATCTTAAGACTACAATACAAGCAGGAGTGATTCACCAGTGTATCTAATAAGGACGCCATCTTGCTTACCCCCTCTTCATAATATTAGCAAGGGTTTGCTGCTATACTACTGTTAAGTGCGTTCTTAAGTTGCTGACCAGGAATGAGAAGGAGTTGAGACCAAGACTGACAAATAAAGGGGAGGGGATTATAAGGGGAGAGAGAAATATGAAGGCAGATCATGAAAGGAAGAGAGCAAAATGAAGGAGGAGAAAAGTGTTGAAAAGGAATTGAAAGAGGAAAGGTTGTTTATTTTCTACAACACACAGTGCTACCCCTTTGCAAGATCTGGATGAAGAGACAAAACATTGGAGCCCAGTAGAACAAAAGGAAGACGGAAACAATAGAGTGCTGAAAACAACAACTTTGTCAAGAGGACACAGCCTGGCAATGACTGTAGCAACCATGAGCTGTGCTGGCTGCCTTGCTCCAATGCTGCCTTGGTTGATGGGTTTAGCAAGATATGCAAGTTTTTGCATCCTTGTAGTAAACTGTGCAGAAAGGCATGGTGAGCAAAAAGCAAAGCCACTGCAGTTTACTGTGCTCTGCCTTCCGTGCACCCCTAGTGGCTGCAGTGCAGAACTGGATTAGAAGTGAAATAAATTGAGGTGCATTGGCCAAATGCAGAAGGAATTATGCTGACTTGGGCCCCAGGAATTTTGTCCCCCAGTCACCTGCTCTTGGCAGCCCAGTTTGGCACAAAAGGCATAGGATAAAATACCATGAACAACTATGACATCCCCTGGGGGGGCATGACACACATCCATCAGGGGCATGACCCACCTCTATTTTTCCAGGTCCAAATGAACATAAGTAGGCTTTAGACTCTGGTCAGTATATCATTATATGATATCATGCCAGCTCATTTCCCTCAGTCAGCCAATGGCCAGGATGCTGTCTGCCCCTGTGGTCCTAGTTTCAGTCCCACCAATGTTTTCTCCCTGGTCTTGTCTCTGCCCTTTTCCTCTGTCCCTCTC
The DNA here is from genome assembly GCF_029931775.1 of Euleptes europaea. NCBI lineage: Eukaryota > Metazoa > Chordata > Lepidosauria > Squamata > Sphaerodactylidae > Euleptes > Euleptes europaea. The sequence continues at coordinate 12,938,577 of NC_079326.1, forward strand.
CAGCAAGCTCCTTCAAGCTTTATACCTGACCATTCCTTCTGTACCACCCCCACAAATGCAAGGTAACTCCCACCATGATGGACCTTGATGGGTTCTTAAAAACCACTACTGGAGCAACGGAATAGGCACTAATGGGGAGTTGGTTTTTATACCCTGTTTTTCTCTACCTTTTTAAGGAGTCTCAAACTAGCTTACAATCACCTTCCCTTCCTCTCCCCACAAAAGACACCTTGTGAAGTAGGTGGGGCTGAGAGAATTCTGAGAGAACTGTGACTAGCCCAAGATCACCCAGGTTCTCCAGATTAGAGTCCATTGCTCTTAACCACTACACCATGCTGGCTCCTTGAGTTAGCTTAAATGGTGTACGAAATTGTTCATTGCCGTCTTGGCCTCTCTCCCTCACCCAATAAAGTATCCAATACTGCCTAGCCAATAGATTTTGAATAGAGGCTTATAGAGCTTAGATGTACGCATGTTACATAAATTGTATTATTTCTCTCTGCAGCTATGACTCTTCCAACATTGTAGGCTAGAAGGTTCTAGTTGAGGGCTAGACATCACTGTGGCTACTGATTTGGTGGCCTGTGACCACAGTGGCCTCATCTAAGAATGTGATTACAGTGTATTCTTCCCCCACCCACCTCACCCTTCCAACCATGAGACCTGGCCCTGGTTTTTTAAATTTTGGCTGAGATTTTTGCCATTATAAAAATTTCACAGGGATTGTGAAAAGTGGCATTCTAGGATAAATAGTTTGACTAAGGAGAAAACTTTCTTTATTAAAGTTGTTATGTTTTCAATTAGAAAAGCCACTGATGCAGGAACTGGGAGACAGCTAGCAATTGCTGTGTTGCCTCCTTCTTCAAAGCCCAATTTATAGCTCTTCTGTTCGCTTACCTAAAATCTAGTACATAACATAGTGCCTAATAGAGGATGGCCAAAAATGCCAACAAAAAAGATCAGATTCAGCTCTTATATCATTTTAAAACTTGGGTTTTAATTTTGTAATTAAAATTAGTCACATTAAGAAACCAAACCAATCCAATATGTAATTTCTATTAGTTTCAATAATAAACACATTTCCAGATGTAGCTCAGTAGGCTCAGGGAAGTAATGAATTGGTATGTGGGTGAGCTTTTCCTTCTTCCTTGGGATCTTCTAGCAGGGGCTGGAGGGGGTCTTTTTCTTTTGTTTACAAAAATGAAGCACATATTTGAGGGAATCTCAACCTTGCCCCTTCTGTAGCTTACCTCAGTACACTCTGTTTCTTTCAGCATTTTTCTCCCAGCTGGATTAATTTTCCATGTCAGAGTCTGGCTGGGAGAAAATATGCTTCAAACGGTAGAGTGCAGTGAATTGACGTGTGTGTGTGTGTGTGTGTGTGTGTGTGTGTGTGTGTGTGGAGAACAGGTTTCGCTTCCTTTACCAGCATATGTTGCTTGTTTTAAAATAACCTTTCTCTAGTTTACATGTGAATAGGAAAACTGATGCATACTTGGTCCCACCAGAGATGCTGTGCTTTAAAATACAGTAACAGCATCCAAGAGGGTCCTGAACTGACAGTTTTTTCTGTGTCTCTGTCCTTCCAGTTTCCACACCAACAGGGACGTCTTTGCCTCTTCCTAGAGAATTAAATATCTCGTGGAGATACAGAAGCTGACCACTACCCTATGTTAGAAATAATTCTGTTCAGATTTACAAATTATGCATGTTTGCAGTCAGATCTTGATTTGTTCATTTTTGACTGTACATAGTTAAGAATATGGTCTGTGTCCTGGAACAACCTGGTTCTGTTGTGAACACAGCTTTAGCCAGGCTTACATCTTTCTGCCTGAACTCCTCATTTATAGTGACTGGGTTCATAATACTAGCATATGTTATAGCTATATATCAGGTTGCTATAAGGATTATTGAGATATTATTTAAGTACTGTGAGGACCTACGGGAAGCATTTCACATACAATATTACTGCTACTTTCTTGTGTTCGATTTCAGTTTTTTTTAAATAGAGAAAGTTAAAGGAAGAGAGTTGCTGCTGTGTTTTCTTGGCATGATTCAACCTTAAGAAGAGAGAGATTAAGAGTTTATGAAGCATATTCATATTGATAAATGACTGAGCAGCATTATGGCCTCACATGGAAGCCATTGAAAAGCCTTTCCCTGTGACAATACTGTATTTGTTTTAAAGCCCCTTGCTGGGTGCATCACCTCAATTACAGAATTTTAGTACTGCCACGATTAGTATACAAATTGGGAGTTGTGTGTGAGAAGGAAGGCTTAAATGTTATTATGGCTGCCGCATGGAATACTGTCATGGGGAAGGTTGCAAGTAGTGTGTTGGTCTGCAAACAAATTCTCAAATCAAAGCCATGCCAATCAAAATATCACAAACTAGTGTGATTGATTGGAATGGCTTTGATTTCTCTAGAATTCTTCAGGCTAGATGCTCAGTACAAAAATTAAAAAAATAGAGGGACAGAAAGTAAGTTGTTTCAAGGTATGGTGGCAAAGCCCCAAAGTCTGGAGTTATAGCCTTAACATGGTAAATGAGATGTACTTTAGATGGGAACAGATTTTGTGGAATGAATGAATGCCACAGTAATGCACTTGATCCTCTATGTTCACAAATTCAATACAATTAGTTAAGCCATTTTTGAATACAGCTAGACTAGGGGTTTCATATTCAAAATCTTAATATTTCCTTGAAACTTAGCTAATGTTTTCACACTCACAGGTCACAATCTGGATAGTTAGTGAGCACTGAAACTCAAAAAATAACAATTGGGGGGAGGGAAGCCCCATAGACTAAAGTGATGCTGTGCCAGCAAAAATCTGACACGGCACCACTGAGGCAGAGGTGGGTGTTCCCAGGCTGGAAGAGGTTAAGAAGCTGCCTACCAGCAGCTCCACACCCAAAACACCCCGGGAATGCCCTCCGGGACAACAGCACAAGCAGTTGCTCCTGCCGGAAGCCGAGCTGGCGTCCCAGGGCCATGTTATCGTGGCAGTTCATGGAGGCCGGCATGAGCAACCCAATGCTGGTGTCTGTTCCAGTCTTGGTGGCACAAGGGGCATGGACACCGGCGTGGCCACTTACTGACCTCCTGTGGACTTTCAGCCCCAGGGCTCAGGAATGGGCTATCTTATTAGAGATGGAAAAAATGAACCCCTTCAACATTTCCGATTGAGTCCTGCTCTTTGGTGTGGTTATTTTTCTATGGGGTGATTGAATAATTATGCCTGTTCCCTTTCTTTAATGCTTCATTGTAGAACAATTTCTAACTATTCGTTGTTCTTGTTTTTCTGGTTTGAGTGGCCTTGGTTGCATAAATCTCATCAATTAAGCAGTTTTATTTACTTCTAACTTAAAGAGTTCAAGTGATATTCATAGTAGTTCTATTATAACAATACAATGGTAGTCCATCTGTTTTAATATGGAGAAACCAAATCAGTTAACTTGTTAGCATGTGGTATTTGTACATCAGTATGGAACTGAGTTCATAAAATATCTGTATCAGGTAATACCGTATATACTCGTGTATAAGCCGACCCGCATATAAGCCGAGGTGCCTAATTTCACCCCAAAAATGGGGAAAAATTAGGCACCTGCGTATAAGCCGAGGGTCGGCTTATACAACGCCCCTGCCCTGGGTCGCCCTCCTGCTCGGGCCCTCCAGATCCACCCCGACCCCAGCGCCACCCCCTCCCGGGCCCTCCAGACCCACCCCGACCCCAGCGCCACCCTAGGGGGGGAGGGGGAAGAGCCCCTGAACCCCCTACTCACCGGGAGATGCAGGAGGACGAGACCCGCTGATCAGCTGGAGGCGGCGTCAGCGTTGGGGCCCTGCCTGCGCGCAGGAAGGCCCCGCTGGCCGCTCCCAGGCTGCAGGGAAGGCATGCTGGCCGGCGGCGGGGGCGGCTTCGGGGCCCTGCCTGCGCGCAGGAAGGCCCTGCTGGCCGCTCCCAACCCACAGGGAAGGCGCTGGCCAGCGGCGGGGGCGGCGGCTGTGGTGGTAAGTTCCCCCTCCCCCCTCCCTCCCTCCCCCCCACCGTATTGACCCGCGTATAAGCCGGGTTGGGTTTTTTCAGCCCTTTTTTTGGGCTGAAAAACTTGGCTTATACGTGAGTATATACGGTAAGTGGTACCCATGTTGGCTCAGCAGAAGAAAAGGAGGATCACTGTGGAATACGTCAGTGAGTCTTTTGTGAATAGGCTGATAAGCTCCTCTGTGTTATAGGGACAGGAAAGCCATTAGCAGAACGGTGGAGTGAAGGTACAGATATGGAGTGAAGGTACAGATACGGAATAAAGGTCATGTGTGGTTCTAATCTTCTGCATCCTTCCTTAGTTGTAACAAACCCAATTATGCTGAGTAGGATTTACTTCCAAGGACATGTGGCTATGCTGCATGAGAAGCTTTATTTATAAATTATGTTCAAAAGGTAAGAAAAAGTTTTTAAAAAAGATTTTGTACTAATGGTTCCAGCAGCTTTACTTTCATTCCCCAAATGATAGCCCAGAAATTATTTGTCCTCATCAAAAGGCAGATACAGAATCCTCTTCTGAAGTGCTGGCAATTACAGGACTAGATGTTTGTCTGTTCATTAATTAAAATATTTTGAATGTTTTCACCACAGAAGGGCAGAAGGTAGCTCTCAATAAAATTGGCAATAAAGAAGACCAAAAATCACTTTAAAAAGAAAAGGCTAACAACCATCCATGGAATAAGCTATTATTCACCAATTAGCAAAAGGTCTTCCTAAAAAGGACAGTCTTCCAAGTCTTCCTAAAGGCCAGGAGAGTAAACAAGCTCTTGATCTCTGCAGTCTGATTGTTCTGTAAGGTGAGGGCTGCTACGGGGAAAGTGTATGAGTGGGCTGGGGCAGTTTGAAGCACCCTGGGAGATGGCATGGTGTGTAGCTTGTGCATGAACATTACGAACCCTCATATTGAGAGCACTGCTTAAATACATGAAAACATGCATGTGTATATGAGACAGAATGGATACTTTAGCTGTGTAGTTTAAAATATGCACTTAATGTATATTTCTTATAAAGGTAAAGGTCCCCTGTGCAAGCACCGGGTCATTCCTGGCCCATGGGGTGAAGTCACATCCCCCCCAAGGCAGACCTTGTTTGTGGGGTGGTTTGCCAGTGCCTTCCCCAGTCATCTTCCCTTTACCCCCAGAAAGCTGGATCCTTATTTGACCGGCCTCGGAAGGATGGAAGGCTGAGTCAACCTTGAGCCGGCTACCTGAAACCAACTTCCGTTGGGATCGAACTCAGGTCGTGAGCAGAGCTTTTGACTGCAGTACTGCAGCTTAACACTCTGCGCCACGGGACTCCTATATTTCTTATACAATTATTAAAATAAATTATACAGTTGGCTTTCAACATTCTAAAAACCAAGTATTAAAAACACAAATAACCCCCTGCCCTAAACAAACAACTAACAGTTAAGCAGTTTTCCTTTATATTTCATTTTGTTTGTGGCTTATCAGGAGGTATAAGGCTGGCTGGCTCTCCCCCCCACAAAAAAAAATTATCTTTGGTTACAAGATTTCATTCATCAGTGCTAATTGTAAAAGCAACCCTTCCGTGCAAGCCATCAGGAAAATTAGATGCTTTGTGTGAGTGCTCTTAGTTTCTTATGTAACCCCCCCCCCAAAAAAAACCCCCACCAACAACACACAACTTAAGCTCTTCAGCTGTTGCCAAGATCTGGATCCATGGAACCAAATTCACTATGCTTTACGCAGAAGGGCAATGGAGACATCTGTGTCTCTGAATCTTGTGTCAAAAGTGACAGGTCGTATGCTAGGGAAAGCCTCTGCATTAATTTTCCTTGATAGTTTCCAGGCAGCTGGGATCACAAGTACCCTGAGCAGGAAAACGGAGGACCTGATTCCAACCGTAAATTTAACTAGCTTGTTTCTCACTACTAGCTGTTTCTTCTTCTTCTTTCTCTCTTGAAACAAGGCGTTGATTTACCAAGCAAAGACTTCTTATTGTCAAAGCCTCAGAGCAGTGCTAACGGAAACAGGAGAGCTGTTGTCAAACCTTTATTTTATCTTTCCCCTGCAGCACATGGCAGGCTTGCTGGTGTTATCTCTTGCTTGAGTTATCTGCAGCTGTTTGATCTGCGGGCACTGTTTGCTGGCCCAGCTGGTCTCTGCCTTGTAATGGGTTTTGGATTGTGTGGTTTGTAATGGGTCAGATTGTGTGGGCAGTGCAGAGATGGTGTGTCTAGAAGTAGTGGTGGCAGTTGGGATGAGAGGACTGATTTTCTCTCTGAAATAATAATATCACAGCATTTCAGATTTGGGTTTTAGCTCAAAATTGATGGCCTTCAAGAGCATGAAAGAATTTAGGAGCTGGAGTTGGATTTGCCTTTATCTCTTTGGAAACCTGTAGAGAGAAATTGACTTTTTTGGGGGAGGGGGGATAATTCTGAAAACTGCATTTATCAAAGGAAGAGGTGAACTTCCCATAATTGTTCAACATGATTGACAGAAACCAACGAGATAAGCTGGTAAAAAAACACTAATAGAATGATGTTACAGTTAACAAAATCATCTGGTGAATAAGTAGCTGACTTGGTTCATTGCAAATGTTTGCACAGAACAAATGTTATAATAACAATTTAGCATGCTGTTTGAACAAGAAACATGGACCTTTAATTTGTGTAATCAGAGATTAGATAGGGCCGAATCTGTGGCATTGTGCTAATAGATGCAAGTGATTAAAATTATGTCAAGGTGTTCCTTAATATCTGTATGTCTACAATCTATTGTTAAAATGCATTTATTTGTCTCCCAGATGATTACAGGAGAAAAAGAGAGGCAGCTATAGGACAAGCACTTGCTTTCACCAATATCTGAAGGATGTCCAAGGCCTGATAAGCACTTACATCTACTTGTCCTCTTTAATTTATTGGGATGCTTTAAACTTCCAAGTTATCCTTGGGCTGCCCTGGGAAAGAGTAGATGCAGGAGTGATAACAAGCTGATATAGCTGTCTCTCTTGCCAGTAAAGTCACGTCTCTCCAATGGGCCTATAAGAGAAATGCACACTGACAGTGGCAGAAGGAATGAGAAGTATCCACTGTTTGCAGTTGGGGCAATTAGCCATACACTTAACAGCAAGCTCAGCAAAAATTCTTATGGCTTTGTTTACACTTCAGTGTATCAAGAAACCTACTGCTATAACTTTTTTGGCCTCCTGCCCATAGCTATTTTTGACAGTTGTTCCTACACCACTAGTATAATCAACTGCTGCCAGGAGCGTTTTGTGTGATTGCCTACAGCAGCAGTTACCATATTAGCACAATCTATAGAAAGTTAAGTACATGGAATGCCCACTGTCAGGTGCCCACCAAGTCCAAAACGTTAACCGTAACCTTGTCTTGAATGCATATACTTCAACACTGATCATAAGCACACTTTAGGCACATGAGCTTCTCATAGTGAGGTGGAGAGCAAGCATCACAAACAAATCACATCAGTGGGGGCTCATAGCTGGCCTGACCTTTAAAGCATCTGATCATCATCTTGTAGGTTATGACCTACAACTACATAACCACCTTATTTAAAGGGGCTCACACCATGACAGTTTTTGGATAAAGAAGGAGGAGACAACCTGATGGAGGAGAACAAAACAAAAAAGGAAAGAGAAACTCTGGATACATAGAATAAGAGTAAGCTGATACCTAACAATTAAAAATATTAAAACCAGGTTTTTAAATTTTGGGGATTGGTAGGAAGAGATTCCCAGATTCTAAAAAACATTTTGTAAGACTTTATTTCCAACTGTGCATTCTTTCCTATCTAGAAAACATATTTAACATTTAAATATCACAAATTCATATTGTGATGTGTTAATCTAGAAGAACGAAACTTCTAGAATGTCAAAATTCTGTAGACACTAGTCAAATACCATCCTGATTAACTGGAAATGTTTCCCTTCCTACTGTCAGTATATACAACATATATGAAATACTGCTGGCACTTTGCAAGTGGGAAGATTTTGACCTGTTAATGATTCGAGGGGATGTATTTTTGCTAAGTATTTTCAGTGATAATCTGGAGGAGTTTCTTTAAGTGAGAACATAGATTTATGAGGTTACTTTATTTCTTCTTTTGATTTTTTTAGTAGAACATAGGATATGTTTCTTTCTAAAGCAGTCAAAATCTTCCACATATTCTAACTAAGAAGGAACGCCCCTCTTCATGAGCTGTAGGAAATCACATCTGGCAGACAAGGGGGTAGGAAAACAGAATGCTATAGTGGTGGTAGCAGGAAATGTCATTCTCACTAATCTCCTGTCACGGCTACTTTAAAGTAAAAGAAAAAGTTGGGAAATCTGCTGATAGATTTAGCACATCACCTCAGTTTTTGGCCTTGTGGTATAAGATACCATCTCACTTTAGGGATGATGTCTCCTACCATGGCTCTGCTTCATTCTGTTGTGTTTTCCCCTCCTCCACACTACCTGTATAACATAAAGGGAAAAAACCCTGATGACTATGGTTGGCTCTTCATTGCTATGACCAGAAGGGGAATGGAGTAAGTTATCAGCAAAATCACGCATTCCTACTTGCAGGGATATAGTCACAAGATACTTTTCATATACCTTCGATAATCCAGTTCTTGTATTAACCCATAAGGCTCCCTTCAACAAGGGTCTATCAAAAGAGATGTAATCCACATTGTCAGAATGGTTCCAATTGGATTCATGTTTACCGTATATACCCATGTATAAGCCGACCCGCGTATAAGCCGAGGTGCCTAATTTCTCCCCAAAAATGGGGAAAAATTAGGCACCCGCGTATAAGCCGAGGGTCGGCTTATAACCCCCCCCCCCTGCGCGCACAGGCTTACCGGTACCTTCTGGGCTCCTGGCGGCGGCCCGGCGGGGCCGGCGTAGCAGCCTCCCTGCAGCCGCAGGGGGCCTCTAAGGCCGCTCCCGGCCGGGAGAAGGCGGCGGGGGCGGCTGGTCGGCCTCCCCGCGGCCACAGGGGCCCTCTGGAGGCCGCTCCCAGCCAGGAAAAGACGGCAGAGGTAAGTTCCCCCCTCCCTCCTCCCTCTTCCCTCCCCCCTCTACCGTATTGACCCGCGTATAAGCCGAGTTCGGCTTTTTCAGCCCTTTTTTTGGGCTGAAAAACTCGGCTTATACGCGAGTATATACGGTAATTTTATCAAAAGTTACCATGCTGTTGTGCACACAGCCTTTATTAGCTGGGTAAGCCTTTGTAATTAATTTTCTGCCTTCTCCATAGTAAGCAGTTTATCAGGGTCGTTTACATACAAAAAATCCCTTTCATGCAATGGATTTAAATATTTTAAAATTGAATTAAAGTATAAATAAATCCTTTTAGATCATAAAACATCTTTGGAGGCTTGTGACGGAATCTCTGAAAAGGTCAGCGAACCCTTGTGTTATTCTTGGATTATAGACCACTGCTGTCAGAAATGTTAATACTGTACCTCCAAAGAGATGAGTGAAATATAAATAGGAAGATAAGGCCTGGGAGCAACATGTTGCCTCTGTTATAATCAGTTCCAAAAGTCCAATTTACATTAATGGGACTTGAATTTCTGTCTTGATGTCTATATTATATAGATGTATAACATATAGATTCTATTATAATGTATAAATTATCAACTGAACAATATTTAGAATCCTGATTTGAAATAATTAGCTGTGTGTGAGAGGGAATGCATACTCCCAGGAATCCCTCAGGCTTATTCATGTAGCAGCAAACAACAATTTGTTATTAGGTCTAAACCAAACTGCTGGTCCTCATGTTGCCTCTTGGAGAGATTTTGAGAATTCTTGCAGGTCAGGCCACTCAACTATGAACCTTTGCCATTAACACTGTAGTCCTAAGCAAAGTTATACCCTTCTAAAATCATTGAAGTAAACTGTGTTCTGTATTCCTCTGTGAAGCGTTTGAAGACCTGATGATTGTTAGACTAGAACCTGAGACATGGGCGGTGCAGTTCTAAGCAGAGTTGCACCTGTCTATGCCCATGGGCTTAAATTACTTCAGTTCTCTGAGGCTGGCAACCAGTGGAAGTCCTCCTTGCTGGGGGGGAAGACCTGGAAGTGTCTACGTTGTGTAAGGGCAATTCTTTTTGGCTTAACCATAAAGTTTTGGGTAAATGCTACAGTGGTGCCCCTATGCAATGACATCATTTCCGTATTGCACCAAAGTGATCATTGCATTGCTGCTGACGGAGATCCCCCTCATTTGCTTCCCACCAGCCCACTAAGCAGTGGCAGGGAAAGAAGGCTGCCAGTAGGAGATCTCATACTAATCTGGGAGACCTGGCAGCGCTAACTTCAATGAACTCAGGTGTAACTCTGTTTAGGATGGCACTGTTGGTACCACATTCCAGTGTGAGACATAAATTTACTGAACAGTTTTAGAAAACTAATCTTATCCAGAATCTAATATGTGCTCTGGTTCTCAAAAGTCCTTCCCATTCATTTTATTGGAAGGGATAACTTCACATTTTCAGTTCCTTGCTTTTGTGTTGACTCCTCCATTGAAATTCTTAACTAACAAGGTAGCGCTCTCAGTTGGAGGAACAGGCTATATTTCTGTGCCAATTTGCTTATGATTAATATTGCAATACTGGACACAATAAACGAGTACAGCCTGCAGTATGTGCATGGAATTGGATTTTAGTGGGGAATGAAATAAGGAGAAATCATGGAAAAACAACTTTGATTCTAAATTATTACTTGCTTTGAAAAGGAGTACTGTGATGGGAAAACATGATGGCTTGCAGCAGCTCCTCCAATAAAATGGCTTTTCCATTTGCAGATAAGGGAGAGGAGATTTTTGTTGATTCATCCGCTTCTGGTGCAGACTTCTACTTTTCCCTCCATACTGTTGGGTCAGGAAACCCAAAGGAACATGATTTTGGGGGGCAAAGAAGGCTGTGATGAGAGATCTGAGTTGGGGAAGTTGCCTTTGTTATGAGTGGGGGTCGCTCTCCTGCTAAAATATTACAAGCTTATTTGCTGGAATGGGTAATCGGATCTCCATCTTCTCCAAAGGGATAGAGTGGCATGAATTTTAGGGTGGTGCAAGACTTGGGAAATTCTGGGCTGGCACTGGAGCTTCTGCGAAACTGTCTTTTCCTCTGATGGAAATGCTTTTGCTGAACAGAATGCTAATGCTGTCTTCTCTCTCCCTCCCCCTCTCTTTTCCACACGGTGCTCTATTAGATTGCAGCCTTAAAGCATTGGACTTCCATCCTGCCCACTGCTTCCCAGAAAAAGCCTGAATGAAGCCAAAACCCTCTCCAATGTTGATTTTATGGGTTCATGATTCACTCTGATTTGGGCCAGCGAGAATACCACTGCACCACTAAACAAACAAACAAACAAACTCAGACACACTCTCACAAAGTCCAGCCCTTACACCAACCAGTAACAAAATATGTTAGGCTCTATTTAGGTTTGGGAAAAGATAAAAGATTGGTTTTCAGCTCAAGTTCAATTTGACTAGCCATAATGCTTTCTCCATGATGCTTTTTCTAGTGTTTTGGAAAGACAGAGTTTTTTCATAATGGCAACATTTTCAAGGTCATTGTTATCTCTGATATGCTTGGAAGATTTACTGTGGTTTTGTTCCTGAGAGGGGCTTTTTAAAAATTCACTTCAATTTTCTTCTGTGGCAACTTCAGTCTCATTCAGCTGCTTGCCATTTAGCAGGATAGGGATCCCTATGTTAGGAAAAACTGGTCATTGCAATGGGATAGACCAGCAATGTGAGTGAAGAGCGCCTGAGCACGAGTAATTTCCTTCCCTTGCTTGAGCAAATCTTATTTAGTGGGGCGTGCATGTGGGACCATGTTTTGTCAATACAATACAATACAAATACTTTTAATGACATAATACAGTTTTAAAATACAAGGAGCTTAAGGATGGAACTTATCTAAGTTTTCTGTTCACAGAAGGTAGTTTTATGAGTAGGTGGGGAGTAGGGTTGCCATCCTCCAGGTATTGCAACTAACAAACAGCACGAGGCTCACTTCTATATAACACATTAATTTTTACTGACTGACTTGCTCATATTGAATAACAATTTAAATGGTAATGTCACAGAAATAAGAAAATATTTCTTTTTTCTTGTTTATTTGTTTATTTTCTTGTTTAATTTCTTGTTTTTCTTATTTCTGTGACATTACCATTTAAATTGTTATTCAATATGAGCAAGTCAGTCAGTAAAAATTAATGTGTTATATAGAAGTGAGCCTCGTGCTGTTTGTTAGTTGCAATTACTTAGTAATTCAGCATAGGTTTGTTATCCTCCAGGTACTGGCTGGAGATCTCCTGCTATTACAACTCTATCTCCAGGTGATAGAGATCAGTTCACTTGGAGAAAATGCCCGCTTTGAAAGGTGAGTTCTATGGCATTATATACCACTGAAGTCCCTCCCCTCTTCAACCCTCATCCTCCTCAGGCTGCACCTCCAAAATATCCAGGCAGTTTCCAACCTGGTACTGGCAACCCTAATAAGGAGGGGGTTCACCAGCTTCCCCCTCCTGCTGCTGCTTGCCATGCCCCCTGAAATCCTGCTCCCCCTGTGGGTCAGACTTCCCAGAAGATCATGGTGAGGCATAGTGGGGATGTGCAGTTAGAGGGGGAATAGGGTTGCCAACCTCCAGGTAGTAGCTGGAGATCTCCTGCTATTATAACTGATCTCCAGCCGATAGAGATCAGTTCACCTGGAGAAAATGGCCCCTTTGGCAATTGGACTCTATGGCATTGAAGTCCCTCCCCTCCCCAAACCCTGCCCTCCTCAGGCTTCACCCCAAAAACCTCCCACCAGTGGCAAAGAGGGACCAGGCAACCCTAAGGGGGAAACTAGCAAAAATGATCTTCCTTTTCACAAGTGGAAAACTTACACAGAGTACACTTGATGGTATACAAATATTGGCCATTAAAGTGCACATAAAAATCCAGTAAGGTGAGAAATAATTAGAAACAAGACCACACATGGGCCCAGAATATGAAACAACACTTGGTTCTAGTTCCAGTTCACATAGCACATGACCCTTATTCTTCATTGTATATCACATGGTACAGTAAATACGTCCTTGGAATTACTCCCAAGTACAGAGTTCAATTTTATGTATTTCTGCTTAACTCATGTTAAGAAATGATGATTCTGACAAAAGTTTGCAAGTAATGGGTTTGTGGTAGGGTTGCCAGGTGCCTCTTTGCCACCGGTGCGAGATTTTTGGGGTGGAGCTTGAGGAGGGCAGGGTTTGGGGAGGGGAAGAACTTCAGTGTCATAGAGTCCAATTGCCAAAGCGGCCATTTTCTCCAGGTGAACTGATCTCTATCGGGATTCGGTTGGAGATCAGTTGTAATAGCAGGAGATCTCCAGCTAGTATCTGGAGGTTGGCAACCCTAGTTTATGGTACAAATATTCACCGCTCACAACGTTCATTTTTTAATGAGTTGGGCATCCTGACACTGAAACTTTTACTTGGATTATTTTGAACTGATGCCCCACTTCTGCACCTGCATGGCATTTACCAGACTGGGACAAGACCAGTAGCCAGGGCTGATACATGCTCAGAACCTGATTCGTTAGATCCCTTGCTCAGTCTCTATGAAAAACTACCCCTTTCCCCCCAGGTAAATGGAACTGACATGAGATTTTTTAAAATGATTTGCTACTTAGATGAAAAGGAAGGGTTGATTTCCATAATTTAAGAAGATAAATAAACTTTAGCAATTGAAATTACTCATGCATGGTTAAAAGAAACTGTATCTGTTCGCCCCGGATTGTTCTATTGTTGGCTATGAGTGTCTGAAAGCTATAGATATATAGAAATATCGTAAACGAGTAAAACCAGAAGTTTTTAATGGAAGTGATGTCAGTGTGCCCTCATGATGCTAGCATGTGCCTCATTTTCCTCCTCATTCCCTCCCATTGGTACTTTAGGCACCAGTGGGCAAAATAACAGGCTGCAGGAGACTTGGCTTCCCTTGGCTTTTGATTTTATTGCACTTCAGAAGTTTATAGAATTTTCCCTTGATGTTGTAGGATAAATTATTCTGGTACATTACTGTTAGCAAAATAACACTTCCTCACACATGCAGCCTTAAAAAAAAAAAACTATAGGCTGTTGAGCAACCGCTGTACTATGAGCTATTTCACAGACAAATAGAATAGTATAATTTTTTGAACCCAGGCAAATATTAAAAGAAATATTTAATTAGACCAATTGTAATGTGAATTCTGAGGTTATATCTGAATAAGTGGTTCTCATTGGATTCAAATACAAATACAATATTTATTGAGAAATGAAGTCTGATCATTCTGTTTGCTTTATTACATCCGTAAGATGACTTCAGGAACAATATGGGCCTTGCTTTCTGTTTAAAACTACAGTCATGATCACACAAGGGTGATCACACACAAAAGTAGGCTACTGTGCATGAATTGAATTTTGGACTACCAGGTCCTATGTGCACAGAAGTGTGTTGCATACATACATTAAATAAACCAACAATTAGTGCCTGATGTTTTATATCTGCTATCTATTCTAGATGGGTCTTTGATCAAATTTTGTGTGTAGTCAGTTTGGACAGCATTAATTACATGTTTGAGGAATGGGATAACTGAATCTAAGGAGCTTGCATCTACATTTAGAGAGTTCTATCATTTGAGGGATTTATTTGTAAGTTCCAAAGAAATAATCCATGTATTTGTGTAAGGACATTGTTGACACAGCTGAACTCCCCCTCCCCAAAAAAGCAAGTTCTGGCTCTCATTTTTGCCCTGTATTTTATGCCTTCATCCTGCCACTCTTCTCCATGCCTATTTGCTTTCATAACCCATTCTGAGGTGGGTGAAAAGCTCTCCCTCAAACTTTGGATCGATCTATGTATCAGATCTTTCCCTTATCCTTTCTTTACAGAGTACAGGATGGCTTACAAGATGGTTTTGCCCGCCTTTGTATCCTCACAACAACCCTTAATTCTCTGCTTGCTACTTCCAACTCTGACTTTAAGTGGTTTACCTAATGTGAAGATGAATCTTCTCTGAGGATGAAGTAAAAGAAGCTGAGGCATGTGGTCACTGTCAAGGGGTTACTGGACACCACATAGTATAGCTTTGCATTACTCCCCCTTCCTTTTGCATCATTATCATTCTACTCTCTGATATCTTCCTATTTTTCTTTTTAAAATATTTTCGTTTCAGTGACAGGTGTTGATATTCCAGAGCCCTGTGTCCAGAATCCAAAGGTGGACTGTGAAGTCTGAGGATAATACAATCTTTCATTGTCTGCTGGGTGTTTGCCTAGCACACAACAAAATGCTTTCTTTTCTTCTGACTGCCCTTTTACCAAAGGTCTCATCTCATATTTTCTCTTTTATACTCACAGTTCAGTAAGGATGTGGACAGAGCAATTCAGCACAATGCTGCGCACACCTTACTGTTCCCCAAGATAGTTCCCCTGTTGTGACTTTGATACTTCTGCCGATGTGCCATAATTGAAGAAGAAGAAGAAAGAACTAGCACAACTCAATTATAAATCAACAATTCATTAACAGGTGCTACAAATGAAACAAAACCACCACTAGGTGTACAATATATACAATTATTTACAATGGAAGTACAATCAAGGTACAAAAAGCTGGATAGAAAAGTCCAAAAGTCTTATCTGGGGCAAATTCTTCTGACCCAAAGTTGATCAGTAATTTCAATATAGTTGGCACGAAGTCCAAACAGTTCCAAAAAATGAATTGTTGATTTATAATTGAGTTGTGCTAGTTCTTTCTTCTTCAGCTTTTTGTTATTAGTACTGTGAGTAGTTTTTACAACATCACGATGTGCCATAATTAGCAGGCTAGGATCTCATCCTCTAGTGTGCCTTAAATGGAGGTGGCAGGATTGGTGACTAGAGCTGTCCATTGACTATGGTGGGATGTGCTTTGAACTACTCATTTTTCTGTGCTTAGTGCTCTGGTAGAAAGGGTGGTTCTCAGCCAGGAAGATGGCTAGGATCCTGACTAATTTAGCAGTTTCTCTATTCCTCCATCTTTACATATTCTTTCCCACCCAATTTTGGCCTGATGCTTGCATAGTTATGCAGCAACAATATTACAGCTATGTAGTATAAATTGCTATACTATTGCAATATGATTTCCATCTTGATGCATTGTCATGTTACACCAACAGGATCCTAATGGTCTTTCATAGTGTTGTACTGATAGATAAAGTCTTCTGGTATGACTCCAATGTAAATGCTTTTAGCTTCCTGGTGATTTTTTTAGTCTACTTACCACACTGCTCAGATACTTTAGGTTTGTAAAGGTACTTGCATCTGGATTAGTTTGTCCTCATATCATGATAGCCAAATCTGATTGGCTCTGAAGTGGTGTAATGTCCTTGCATTCGCTATACGATTCCTGATTAGTTGGGTCGCTGTGTTGCTTTGGAAACACCCTTAGAAAACATCATAAACAAGTTTAGAGATTTTGAGAGTGGAAAACTTCACCTGTGCCTTTTAACATTTCTCCATCTTTTCAAACATTTCTCTGACTAGAAATATACATCTTTTAAAATGAGAATTGTTGTGCTCATAATACACAAAAATGAGCCTTAGGTTCAATATTGTCATCTTTGAAACTTCCATCATTTGGTATCTGTCCATGGACAACACCCCCTGGCTTGGAATCCCACGCTCCCCACGTTCAGGAAAGTAGAAGAACTCCATAACAAGAACAAAAATGACACTAAGACAACAGCAGAGAAGGGAAGCAATGACAGCAAACAGACTAAAAAAAATAGAGAACTTTAAGGAGATTTTTGGAAATATTTCACCCCTTATCAAAAAAACAATATTTCCAGACTCAGGGCTATATTAAAGGTGAGCACTGCAGGGCACCAAAATTTGTGTTCCAAACTTAGCAGCATCTTTAATCCACTGGCTAGCATGATGGTAAAAACCTGGATTCATAGCTATGGTCTAAAACAGGGGTCGCCAAACTCATTAGTCAAGAGAGCCAAATATCAACAGTACAAGGATTGAGATTTCTTTTGAGAGCCAAATTTTTTAAACTCAAACTATATAGGTAGGTACACTGTTTATTAACTTAATAAACTTTAATTAAAATTTAGCAGAAGTGGAAACCAGTAGAGCACCTACTGCACAGTGGGATGGTGAATGGCTGTGGGGAGAGTGTAACCCCCCCCCTTTCCTTTTGAAAGAGGCACAAAGTAGCAGGAAGAGGGGAAACCTGTAGTAATCGGCCAGGGGAGGGCTAACAATTGCCAGACAAAAAGGCCCACTGTTTTCTCCCCCCCCCCACACACCATCACCCAGCAAGGGTCCAGATGTCCAGGGATCCCAGGCACAGAGGAAAGCAGGTCCCCGGTCTGTGTGTGTTCCATGCAAACAAACAAGGTGGAGATGCACAGTCCATCCATCCTCCCCCCCCCCCCCCGCCACAGACATGCCAGTTCCCTCCTGGCCAGAGGGAGGGGCAGGTGCTCACTCCCCCCCCTCCGCTGCTCCCTCCGCTGCTTAAGAAACCCCCAATCCCCACAGCAGGCCAGCCAGCAGCAGCAGCACGTGGTCGCTCCTTTGTAATTCGAGCGCCTCCTGCGCAGACTCTCTCCCCACAGCAGGCCCGCCAGCAGCAGCGGCACGTGGTCGCTCCTACGTAACCCAAGCGCCTCCTGCGCAGACTCTCTCCCGGCCCCCGCCCCTTTCACTACTCAGCCGGGCCCGTGGTCTAAAACCTCATTATTGGGTCAACCCAGGCAAATAATTCTTTGCATGTAAAATCAAGATGATTCCCTTTTTCCCGTTAGCTGGCTGATCTAGGGATTAATTTGTTAATAGTTGAAGGCAACTGGATCCCGTGGTACTCAGAGGATTTCAAATTCCTAAAGATTAGAGTCATAAGTAGCTGTTAGGAACTAGCATGGTTAGGAAAGAAAAACGGGTGTTAAATGGTGTCCCTATTCCTGCCAATATGAGTGTAGAAAAGATTTAGGATTCTACAGCAAATCTCTTTGTTTTGTGTTTCACCTGACTCTGACACAAGTACTGAGGGCAAAGCAGGGTCTGCCTCTGAGTCAGAAAATCCTAGTTCTTACATGTATGATTCATGCGTTCTTTGTATTCATGCCACATTTTAGATGTTTACTTAAAATATGTGTACACCTTGAAAATGTGTGTGTGGGGAGGAAACTTGAAGGCAGCATCTGATCCTAATATTAGCTGCTATTAGAGACAAGATACAGAGCATGGCAGACTGTTGACTTAACTCATTGAAGCAGTTTGTATGGATTGAGCCATAATGAATACTATGGAGAGTCAATGCTACATGAGGCTGGATTATGAAAACTGATATACTAGGGATCCTGCTTCAGTGCAGGAGGTGAGTTCTAGGACAAAACAAGGCAATAACAATACTTATTGTAAAGTTTACTTCACACTGCATCTACTAATTACACACTCCAAACCTGCTAATATTTTAAGCTGCACTTTCTAAAAATGACTTACCGTATTTCCATTTCTACAACTGCAATAACTAGTGTTGCCGACCTCCAGGTAATAGCTGGAGAGCTCCTGCTATTACAACTGATCTCCAGCTGATAGAGATCAGATCACCTCGAGAAAATGGCCGCATTGGCAATTGGACTCTATGGCATTGAAGTCCCTCACCTCCCCAAACCCCACCCTCCTCAGGCTCTGCCCCAAAAACCTCCTGCTGGTGGTGAAGAGGGACCTGGCAACCCTAGCAATAACTGCTAAAATAAATACTGAAACTTGCTTTCAAAATAAGGCAGGCAATTTTCACTTGGAACTTGGTCATTGCTCCATGGGGACTAATAAAAATTTAAGTCCTGTATCTTGTTTAAATCATTAAGTAGCCTTATCTAGTACTGTGGAAATAAATACTGTCAGATTATCTGCCTTCTTTGAAGTGTTAACTTTTTTCCTGGGATAAGGCTTTTTTAAAAAACTTTTTTTCCCCATTTAAGCTCATTCATGTTTCTTTTTAATTATTTTATTGTTTTCACACGTGGCCCATATTATCAGTTTAGGGAAAATACTGCTTCCTCCTTCCTTTTTAAATACCAAGCTCAATGAAAATATTATTAATCTTTCTGGGATGTTTACCCAGTATTACTAGTAGCAGATCTATGGCGTCGGTGTTAATGATTTTGTGTAGGAAAGAATGAAAACCCTCTATTAACCCTGAAGCACTGCTGGCTTGTCAAGTATTACTCCATAACACAGACTTTTTTACTACTGATGATTAGAGTCTTGTGGAGGAGTGTTCTCACTCCAAATTGATTTTCTTATCCCTTTATGTGGATAGGGGAAAATATACATTTTTTAAGAAAAGTAACTTTTATCCAATACCTTATGTCTTAGCTAAAGTCCACTGAATAAATAGGATTGCCAACTGGCCTGAAGAAAAAAATGACCTGTCCCTTCAACAGAGGTTTAATGGGGTGTTATTTACCTGCATGCAATGAAAAGCTTCAGCTACCCCTGCCAAACATTAAGCCTCCAGTAAAGGGACAGAACATTTTTCTCCAGGCCTGTTGGCAGTCTTATCAGTAACACAGAGCAAGTGAGCATTAGAACTCTCAAAAGTTTGACCTGAATTAGGGCCACTTGGAGGTCCATTCACAGGACAAACACCTTGAGAGAAATCTTGGGCCCAGGTAAGGCAATACCCAAAGGAACCTAAAGCTGTCTTTCCCCTCATAATACTTCTCATGAGGCAAGTCTTTGCATCATAGAGATGCAAACCAGAACTTTCCTAAGTACTTCCAACGAGAGGGCATGTCTCTCAGTTGCTGACAGTGAATTAGTTGAAGGGAAAAGCATTATGCTTTTCATGCGCAGTGCAACGTGAGTGTATTTTGCATTCCGGAATCTGTGCCAGCTGGCAGAAATGGCTACCATTCTCCTTCCTTGATGTGAAAAGTGAACATTTACCAAGTAGTTATTTACCACAGTGTGTGCATATAACCTTGGTAAACCAATCTGTATTATCCAGCCAAGTGGTCAAGAGAGTTTTACCACTCCATTCTTCC
Source organism: Euleptes europaea (assembly GCF_029931775.1). Taxonomy (NCBI): domain Eukaryota; kingdom Metazoa; phylum Chordata; class Lepidosauria; order Squamata; family Sphaerodactylidae; genus Euleptes; species Euleptes europaea. Next base: position 12,958,680 of record NC_079326.1, read on the forward strand.
CTAAATTTCCGATCAGGTGTGCACCTGCTGTAAAACTCTCTTCACCACTGATGGAATTATATTGTTGGCCAGCATACCCAACAGCTGTGCACACCAGGACAACTTACTGCTTGATAAATGAGTGCCTATATTCAACAATTCAGGGTGATAGAGCTTGGTAGGAAAAACTGGAAGAACCAAGACAAACCTATCTTTGAACATTTCACATCAAGAATAATTGACCACACCGTACCCCCTCCTTATTATTAGCTATAGGCTGCATGTGACCTTGTGTGCTATATTTATTTGCTTGCAATAGTCCTGACCTCCACTGATTTAAAAGCCAAGAAAGTGATGGTTCTTTTTGTTAAAGAGATACTAGAAAAGCATCAGCCTTTGCTCAATATGTTATCAGCATTTCAAAATTACCTCAGCAGATACAGGGTATGAATTGGTGGTTTGTGGATTGTGTGGAGTTTATGTTAATGTACATGAATGAATACTAGAGAGGATGTATCTTTTCTCCAAGACTGAACTTTTAGAGCCAATGTCAAGGCAGCTGAATCCCAAAGAATTGCCATATTAAAAAAGCTAAGCATGGTCAGCTCTGGTTAGTTCTTGGATGGGAGATCACCAAGGAATATCAGAGTCACTATGTGGAGGAAGGCAATGTCAAACAATCTCTGTTAATCTCTTGCTTTAAAAACGCTACTGAGTCGCCATAAGTTGGCTGTGACATTCTCCACAACAAAATAAGGACTGAGATTTACCTGGGAGAGCTGCTGGAATATAGTCCTTGGCCAATAGGAACAGTTGAGAAGCAGATTGGAGTCTCTAGTATAGATCCAAGATATGATCTGTCAGGGTGTGGTGACTGAGAGCCAGAGAATGGGTCTCAAAAAAGACTGCTAGATAGTTTAATCCCTCAGTTAACATCTGAATTTGTAAGCGTGGTTTACACAAGGCTCTCTGGTGACAAAATAGTAAGGCTTCCTCCCTACGAACATGAACTTTATCAGAATAAGACCTAAGGCTCCTACCACATCTGGAGTTCTAAACAGATTCCATTACTTACAGGTGTTCCAGTCCAGATTCCAGTAATTTATGACAAAAGTGTAAGGCCATTTTCTGGAAATGTTTTATAAGCATCCAGCACATATAGAGATTTCCAACAGAGAGGGTGAGCATGAAGTACTTGTCCTACATCTGCTGAATTTGACTAGAATTATGAGTCTTTAATGCTTTTCTCCTACAGCAAATGAAGCTGTAAAATAACAAATCGTTGTTATTAAAGCATAATTGTGCCAAACCCTATTTAAAACAAACATAACAACAACAAAAAACAAACAAACATTGCCCTCAATTGGCTCCTATCTAGTACTTTTGGATCTCCACATCCACTGTGTGTGGGAGGGAGGAGAAGACTTCTTAATCAACCTTTGTGTGAAAAGGGAAGATTAAGTGAACCTCACAGAAGTTCTGAGATGAATGGTTAGAAATAAAAGGGTTATCTGTGGTTAGTTTAACCCTCTGCAGAAAATTCTAGGATTGCAATGAAATAATGTTCCAAGTAGTCTCTCTGCCTGCATTCTCCTCATGAGTTCTACCAGAGGTCATTGGAAAAAGAGGAATATACAGGCTATATGTGTGTAAAGTGCTGTCGAGTTGCAGCCGACTTATGGCAGCCCCAACAAGGGGCTTTCAAGGCAAGCGAAAAGCAGAGGTGGTTTGCCAATACAGGTGATTTCCCGATACAGGCTATATACAACTATATTAAAATAAGAACATCTTTGGCATTTTACAGAATAATTCTAAGAATACTTTCCTAAGGGTAAGTCCAATTGAACTGAATAAGACCTTAGTAGAATTCTGAGTAGATCTGCTTAGGATTGCTGTCCTTATCCAGTAACACTTTGATTCTGTAAGTGCTCGACAGAAACAGAAGGTCTTTCCCAACTCTGCTACCTGAGATCTTTTAGCAGGAGATGCCTGGGATTGCACATGGGACCTTCTGCATGCACAGCAGGTGCTCTAACCATGTGCCAAGTTGCATGAAACAACTTGGCAGGAAAGAATGAGTTAAACAACATGCTGATAGGTTTCTCTTAAGCTTATGTGTTAATGATGGGACCACAGTAGTCCATAAAGGGAGGATGAAGAATATGTTGGAGTTCAAACTGTAAGAGAAGAAATGGAAAGCTAAAATAATATGTGAGGAAAAGAGGAAATAATAGGAACTGTGATTTGTTGCATGAACAGCTTTTAAGGCATTTAAAAATAAAAACCCTTGTAAATAAACTGGTAGTATCCATATTAAACCTACCTCAATTACTATTTACAGTCAGTGATGCCTAATTTCAATTTCAAAACCTTTAATGGCATAAAAAACAAAGAGAAAAGCAGAATAATATAATATAATGCAGTACTGATCAAAATCAGTACAAATTCGGTAGCAAAATTCTGCAACAAAAGCCATGAACAAAATAGGCAATAAAATGGACTTTATTGGTACGAAGACCCTTAGTTAAAATATTTGCCAAATATTCGGCAACTGCTTCAGTCAAATTAGGGCACTTATCAGCTAGTAGACATTGAGTAGTCCTCTTTGCCGAGCTGGAAAAATTCACAATAATTGGGTCAATAAAACAATGTCTTAAGCTAGAGAAGAGAGGGCAGAACAATAAAATGTGAGTCATGGAATCAGGTTCAAGATGGCAATATTTACATAGTCTGTCTCCAAGCGGGATGTTGTGAAATCTCCCAGAAAGAACAGCTGAGGGAAAAATATTAAACCTGGCAAGCATAAAGGCCCGCCGATGAAGGGGGTTGGTGACATTTTGAATATATGATGCTCCTCCGGGCCGAGTGGTTGACAGTCCATAGAAGCAAGGGAAACACGTCGTGTTGATGCCTGCATTTATAATCTGTTTCTCTATATTCCTGATTCTTTGCTGAATAATAAAGAAGGTTTGAGACTCGCTGCAGTTGCTTAAGGAGTCTAGACTAATTCCTAAGGAGTTGATTTTCAGCAGGATCTGTTGGTATCATTTAGAGACATATGAGTCACTTAACATGTCATACAATAGGGTGGATGTATCCATACGGAAATGAAGGCGAAGCCACAGCTTGACTGTGGCAATACAAGCTTTAGTAGACAAAAGGTGGAGCCCAAGCTCTTTACAGAGAGTATAGAGTCTAATCATATTGGGCAAGTCCAAAATTCAGCACAGGAAAATGGCCAAGCTACGGTCAACGTCAGGGGTAAGAGCCTGGATCCATACAGGAATCCCGTCTAATAGTTGGTTGGAGTCTTTTGCCATGTAGATCTGAGTCGCTGCAGGGATGAACTGGTGCCCATCTTGATAGTGAAATCATACCACCGCTTGAGATTGACTCCTTGATGTGATAATAGCTGCTTTCCGATGGTAAGACCAGTTAAGATTATAATGTAAGAGGAGGCCCAAATATCTAAAGGACTTAACTTGTTCTACAGGGTTGCCATCCACTCTCCATATATGTGATGCCTTATTTGAAAGGCTCTCATATTGTGTACATATTGGTATATTTGCCTGATCCCTTGTACCATGTGGATAGAAAAGCTTGTACTGCATCTGGCATGACTCAATGGGAACGATTCATCTACACCTCTGAGATTCACAAATTTCAGAGTGTTTATGGTGGTTGAATATTCCATTTTTTTGTTTCCTTGTTGTCTCAGGGCACCTTGTGCGCACACTGACACGCAGGCTCAAATCTCCTTATAAAACCCATGCTGATTTCCATCAAAGTTGTTTTCCCTTTTTTGATTATCAGCTGCCGTACTCCTTTGAGGTGAGGAAAACCAGGTCCTCAAAGCAGTAATCTCAGGCCTGTGCCTGTCAGATAAAGATATGAGATTTATCAGATGGTGTTGGAAGAATGTACTCTCGCTTTCATATCATTAACACAGCTTCCTGTCAAGCTAGCACCAGGTGAGGTGTACAAGCTGCTAATTACATCTGCCTGAGGATATTGGGACAGAGTGCCAGGCTGTTGTTGACTACTACTATGGATCTAAGTGACACAGTTATTTCTTACCGAAATGTCAATCTGTGGAGTGAGCACAATTTATTTTTGGCTTGATTGAGGGGGAGGAGGTGAACCAAGTGAATTTGGAAACAGGAATCCCCATTTATGAGCTGTCAAAAATAGTTTGTTAACAGAGGCTGTTCTTCTGTTTTGTTTTGTTTCTATTTTTCTATTTCCCTATTTCCCTCTTTTTATTCTGTACCCTGAAAAAATTTAATAATTAAAAAAACAAAACAGAAAGAAGTTAGGGTTGTTCAGTAAATTATGTAGAACAAAATGAAGAGCTGTGGAGATTCTACTGATTGAGGTCCATTTCATGTGTTGCTTTTTCCATCACAAGTATTAACATGTGTCATTAAAATGGCATCTTAATATTCATTAGTGATGGGTGGGCTCTCTCAGTGGTAGCATGTACTCATTGAAACACCAGCAGTGTTCCATCAATGCAAGGATCATTGTGCAAGCAGTATTGCTACAGATGTTCTTGCACAGTCATGAGCACATATCCTGCTCTGCTTTGAAAATGTATTCTTTAACTGCATGTTGGTTTATGAATTAAAATGGAATAATAAAATAAATGTGTGTGCAAAGTCCCGTCAAGTTGCAGCCGACTTATGGCGACCCCTTATGGGGTTTTCGAGGCAAGAGAATAATAGAGGTGGTTTGCCAGTGCCTTCCCTCTGCATTGCAACCCTGATATTCCTTGGTGTTCTTCCATCCAAGTATTAACCAAGGTGAACCCTGCTTAGCTTCCGAGATCTGATGAGATCGGGCTATACCATGCTGCCTTCCCTCCTGTAATAGAATAGATACAGATAAATATTGTAGATGTCTTTAACTAATTCATTGCGGTGTGTGGCAAAGACATTAGTCACAATGTTCCCTCATTTGCCCCTCCCCCTTTCTCACCAGCTTGACTTTTTTGTAGGTCTATTGCTGAGTTGCACTCTTTCCTGTCATGCATTTATACCAACATGCGGTTGCTAGCTGGGCACAAATGGAAATGGCTTGTTGGGTTCAGTGGGATTCTCCTTGTACAACCAGTTTATCACTATTGTCAAAAAGCATTTCTGTGGAAGTGGACTGCCGGATATCTGCTAGTGTCATTGCGCGTAGAAGCCTGCACTGGTCCTGACCTGGATGGAGCACTCTCTGCAATACCTCAGAAAGGGTCCCATCTAGTCCAGGAGGTGTGCAGACCAGGAGGCTTCAGATATGCAGAGTGTCTAAGGAATCGTGGGACTTACAGAAGTATGATGCTATCCAGAGCAAGCTTACAAGGAATCATATTCAGGTCTGTTCAGTGGGGCTTACTCCCAGCAGTGTGTTCTTAGGATTACACTGTTAGTCTAGATCACTGGTTCCCAACCAGGGGTCCGTGGACCCCCAGGGATCCGCGAGAACTAAATTAAGGTCCGTGAAACAAAGTTATAAACCCATAATAAATTAATATTTTCAATTAAAAGTTCTCTATTATAAAATATATATATTCAAATATTATTCTAAGCTTAATGTTTAACTAACAGTTATAATTAAAGTTTATTTTCAAATTCTCAGAATTTTTATTTTGAACCTTGGGGTCCCTGCACCGAACAAAAAAGTCCTAGTGGTCCCTGGTCAACAAAAGGTTGGGAACCACTGGTCTAGATGCAGCTAGTCTAGATGCAGCCAAGTACTAACAATCAGGTGGGAACAGGTATCTGCTTAGGGAGCAAATGGAGTGATGTCTTTTGAATTTGTGTACTCACTGCAAAATAGAGCTTACTTACTCATGCCTTTTCACAGTCATGCTTTTCTGAGGGATAATTCCGTTCTCTCTGTTGCAGAAATCCTAGGCCTTTTATACAGGGACATTTCCATACGTTCACCCCCGCCGACTGCTTCGGGGCTTCTTTTTGATTATGCATGCCTTTTCCACCCATCAGCGGTCGCCTCACTCTCATTGCATGTTTTGCCCACATTTTCCAGATTCTGGCTAAAACAGCATCTGGAAAATATGGGCAAAATGTGTGGGGAGAGTGAGGTGACCTCTGATGGGCGAAAAAGGCATGCCTAATCAAAAGGAAGCCAAAAGGAAGCAGTTGGCGGGGGTTTCCGCGGGGAAATGTCCCTGCATAAAAGGCCCTAGTTAGCTGGCAGAATGACATGATGTGGTAGGCACTATAGAAATGTTTCTTAGCTCCTCTTGCAGGTTCTGATTATTCAGACCTTATGGTGGAGGTACAAGGGGTTGATGGGGCAGCACATGCTCCTCCCTTCCTTATGCTGTGTGTCTGAAATGGGATAAGAAGTGGGTATTCAGCAGCATCAGTGCATGATTCTTCCTACAATAGCATAATTACAGTGTGACAGTTAAGGGCACTTGTCACAATTACAGTTCAAACGGGCACAAAACAGACTTTGGAGGCCATGAAATGTATTTGCAGTGATTAAAACCATGTTGAATACTGTATTTGTTTCTTTTAAGTTAGATAGTAATAGTTATGTAGGTAATAGTAGTACTTATCTTGGAAGGCAGCATGGTATAGGCCAATGTCGTCAGATCTGGGAAGCTAAGCAAGGTCGATACTTAGAAGGAAGACTTCCAAGGAAGACTCTGCAGAGGAAGGCAATGGCAAATCTCCTCTGCTTCTCACTTGCCTTGAAAGCCCCTTGATGGGGGTCACCATAAGATGGCTGCGACTTTACAGTACTTTACATGCACACAGAATACCTATCTAACTTTGTAATACTTAGACAGGAAGTAGTTGAATGCCAGAAATTGTCTTGCAGAAGCACTTAATGTATGTAGAGTGCTTTTAACACTCAGAAAATAATATGGACATGTGAAGTACTCTTATTACAGTAAGCCATTTATGTTGAATGACTCCCCAGATGGAAACATTCTGTTGCCATAAAGCCTGCTTGCTTTGGAATAAATAAATAAAGCAACAATTATTTAAAAAGTCACAATTTAAAAACTCAATCAGGACTGCCAGTAATAAAAACTAAATTAGTCAAATGTAGTCCTAAATACAAATGACTTCAACTGCCTTCTACAGATTGAAAGTGAGAGGGCCATGTACTTCCCTGGGGAGGGTGTTCCATACTTGTGGGGCTGCCACCAAAAAGGCCCTGTCTCATGCTCACCAGAGGAGTTTCTTTGATTGGTGGGACAGTCAGGAGGGCCTCTCCCTGTGATCTTAATTCCCGGACAGGAACATAAGTGAGAAGACAGTCCTTCAACACCCTGGTCTGTAGTAACGAGGTCACATGCCCCTGATAGCTGTCCCCAACCTGCAGACTAACAGTCTAACCACTTTGCTGTTAGAGGTGGGGTTGCCGGCCTCCCAGTGGTGCCTGGAGATCTCAAGGAATTACAACTGATCTCCAGACTACACCAATCAGTTCCTCTGGTGAAAATGGGTGATTTGGAGGGTGGACTAACTGAAGTTCCTTGCTTCCCCAAATTCCACCCTCCTGAGTCACCACCCCCAAATCTCTTCCTTTCCAGGGTACTCTAAGATGTCATGGGCTTGTGCTACCCCCCTTTTCAACGGTCTCAGCAATTCTCAATATTCCATGCCTGATCAGGCCATTTTCCCCAGATTGCTTTCTTTTGGTTAATTTACAAAGTCGTCATATTTTTCCACACACCTGGGGAGTCTCCAAACCCCCTGTGGATGGCCTCATTTTGCAGCTTACATGGTTGATACAATCCACTAACTTTACCATTAGGTATAGTAATTGAAACAATTTTCCTTTAATAGATAAACTGAAGCAGGGTACTACACAAGTCAGATCAAGACTGGATATTGGTGGAGTTCAGCTGTTGTTTGTTAGATTTGTTATTAATGATGAGAAAGATATTTCAGTTCGCATGCTTTTTCCTGGAGAGCAAATGATGTTGTAGTTAGTGGTGTGTTGATACATTATTTAAGGGTGATTTGCAGTTAGCGGTTGTTATAAGGGCCCTGTTGTTATTACGGTATATTTTTTTTCTTCCTGTGTCTGTTGTTTGAATTCAGCTTGATTATCTGCAAATGGAAAAGGCTCTGTGGACACTATTCTGCTTTTCCAAAGTGAAGAGAGAAATTGGAAGCTGCTACTATGGTTACAGAGAAAGAGAGGAAGAAAAAGTGTGTGTGGGGGCGTGTTTCAGTAATGGTACCTAGATGCTGTATGAATGTAATGGGTTTATAAATAAGTCATGTCATACAACCATTTTTACAGATCATCCACAGGACAAGATGATTGGGGAGGAATACTCTGTGTAACTCCTGGTTCTTTGGAAAGTTTGGTTGCCCTTTGTAGAAGAATACAGGGTAGTAGTCTACAACTGCACATATCAGAGACAGAGACAGAGAGACAGTGTGACACAGCGACCAAAAAAAGCTAATGCGATTTTGGGGTGCATCAACAGAGGTAAAACATCCAAATCACAAGATGTCATAGTTGTGCTGTATGCAGCATTGGTCAAGCCGCACCTGGGGCATTATGTGCAGTTCTGGAGGCCTCACTTCAAAAAGGATGCAGACAGAATGGAGCGGGTACAGAGGAGAGCGACAAGGATGATCAGGGGCCTGGAGACCAAGCCCTACGAGGAAAGGCTGAGAGGAGGTTGAGGGGGGACATGATCGCTCTCTTTGGCCATTTATGCAGGGTCAATTTTGATGCTCGCTCAAAGCTGTTTTTTAAAATGCGACCTTTAAAATGCTTATTCACAGATGCAAAAGGAGAAATTCCACTCCACCCCCCACTCGACTGCTCCTTTGTTCCTTCATTAGCTAACCGCTGTTTGCATAGCTAACGCGTGGCTGTCATTTTGCATGGTTCCTTCAGGGGATTCTTTGGTGTGGGGGCGGAGCAAACACAAAAGGTAGCGTTAAAGGGGCACTTAAGAAATGCAAAGTAGGTATGCGCCGGCTTCGCAGTCACTTCCTGAATGACAGTTCAGCATGCAAAACTAAAAAAAAATACGCAGGGCAATTCATCCTGGAACGCACTGCTAATTACCAAGCATAAATGGCCTTTAAGTATTTGAAAGGCTGTCACTTAGAGGAGGGCAGGGAGCTGTTCCTCTTGGCAGCAGAGGATAGGACTTGTAATAATGGGTTTAAATTGCAGGCAGACATTAAAGAAACGTTTTTTTATAGTAACAGTTGTTCAACAGTGGAATCAGCTACCTAGGGAGGTGGTGAGCTCCCCCTCACTGGCAGTCTTTAAACAGAGGCTGGACAAACACTTGTCAGGGATGCTCTAGGCCAGTGGTTCCCAAACCTTTCGCTCCCCCCTTGGTTTCACAAACTCAACCCCAGCGCCCCCTACCCTATCTAACAACACAGTTGAAGGGGCCCACCTCTAGCACCTCCCTGCTGCCCCCTTGCCTCTTAGTGCCCCCCAGGTCATCCCACCACCCCCCAGGGGGTGGTAGTGCCCACTTTGGGAACCACTGCTCTAGGCTGATCCTGCATTGAGCAGGGGGCTGGACTGTATGGTATATATGGCCCCTTCCAACTCTATCATCTATGATTTTAATGTAAATAAATAAAAAAGGAGTTTTGTTCTAGTGGTATAACAAGCCAGAATGCTAAGCAATTTCTGTAAAGCCAATTAATTCCTTTGTGAGATGCTGATGGAATTGACCTGGCATCAACAGGTCGAACATGCTAATGACGAGCTTTTTGGCTAATGTAAAACCAAAGAAATACCCTTGGAAGAAACACATTTCAGAAAAATAAAATAACTACATTTCCCATGACAAAGAAATAAGAACCTAATACTTGATTCTCATGGTCTCTTAGGATTTAATGAAAAGAGTTCCAACATTTTAAATAGTTAACCCTTTTAATGCTCTTGAGTAGATTAACTTTTGCTTTTTAAAACCATCTAACAGATAAGCAAAATAGAGTATGGAATTGTAAGATTGAGCTTTCACAACCATAACTCAATCATTGTTCCAGCTGGTTGTTTTCCACTTTATGACCCCCGCCCCACGGCCTATTTCTAACTTATTTTTCACCTATCACTCAGAATAGCATCTGGTATATTTAAATACATGTTGGATCATGGCTCTGCATATCTTTCAAAGAAATTGATATGCAAAGAAAACAAAAATAAACACTGTAGCCCTTTTTGTGAAACTGTTTTCTCAGATATGAATTTTTATCTAGATTACTACTTTTTGTTCCTTTTCAAGGTAAGTATAGCCAGTTCTATTGGGAGTTAATTGGATTGTAAGTAATTTGTCCCATTGATTTCCTCAGGTATGACACCTTTTCTCTAAATCTGTGCCAAAATTTCTTAATGTAAAAATCACAGTGACTAAAGGCTTAATCGTATGTGTTTTGCCCCACAAATAAATATTCATTCAGGATGTTGTTTCAGCATAGTAGTTTAAGTAAAACCACAGTGCTGCAGAATTAGTTACTTTGGCTTATGGTATTTTGACTTGTTAAAAAACGACCAGTTACAGTACTTGCCTGTACTGTTACACTCTGATATCAATGCATATATGGCAACATATTGGCACAGGACTCTTGACAACAGTTGGATGCATATTGGTTCAGTGAGTAAGCATGGTGTAGTGTTTGGTGTGAGACTACATTTTGGGTGACCCAGGTTTAAATCCCTGCTTGCCATGAAAGTTACTGGATGACCTTGGGCCGATCACTCTGTTTCAGGCTAGTCTACTCCACAGAGTTGTTAGGATAAAATGGAGTAGGGAAGAACCATATACGCTCCTGAGCAATTTGAAGTAGAGTTGCCACTTACCTGGTTCCAGCAGTTGACCTACAGGCAATACTCCCTGCCATCACTCAGTGGAGCTGTGGGGTTAAATGGGGGGTGGGGAGAAACTGTGCTGATCGATACCTGGACTGTTGTGGGTCTGTCTGCCAATGCCTCCTCAGATGAAGAAGAGATGGAGTAATCCAGCCCCAGCCCTTGGATGCCTCAGGAAGACCCACTGGGCAAGGCAGAGACTCCATCAGGTGCAGAGGGGGAGTCTCAGGTCGAAGTCAGCATGCCACACCCCCTTCTCGCAGCACAGGAACTGAAGCTGCCAGATTCACCCCTGGGGTCACCAGAGTCCTTAGACTGCCAGAGAAGGCGGGCCTGGAGGCAGGCACAAGAATGGTGCCACAGTGCACACTTGGCAGCCCAGCACTGGTCAGTCTCAGCCTGTGAGCTACCACAGGATCAGGGCTGACAGCCATACAGGCTGCCTACTGCCTAGCCATTGAGGAGTAGCTCCTGTCCTTGGATGACTCAGCAGGTTGAGGAGTTGCACCCTGATTAGGGTTGTCCTGATAAAAGCAGCCAGAAAAGGGTGAACCAGCATGGAAGCAACTTGTCCACAACCCTTGTGTACCTGCTAGTGTCCTGCGCCTTAGACCTCAGAGTGTTTGACTTTGGACTGGACCTGGACTCTGCTTATTGGATTCACCCCTGACTGGCCTGTGACCTGGCCTGTGCTCCTTGGATTTGCTCCTCTGGTTTAACACTTGGCTTTTGGATACCCAGGTTTTGACCCTGGATTGTGTTTGAGCTACGCTTGTTACCTCTTGCCCCAGGTGCCTGCCCGAATCAGGACATGGACATCACTTCCTGTTTTGGAAAATGAAGTGACATCAAAACACTGTAGGAGTTTTCTATTCTGTCTGGTAGAAACCGCAGAGATCTTTAAATCCCCAAAGAATCATACCATCACTTCCTATTCCAAAACAGAAAGTGGCATCGTGCTGCTCTAGGAATTTCAAAATCTCTACAGTTCTTACTATAGAGCATTGTGACAGCACTCCCTCTTCCAAAACAGGAAGTGACTTTCCAGAAGTCTGTCCCCAACGCTCCTGCAGATTGCCAGCCAAGGGCTGGCAACTCTGCTTTGTAGGAAGGGCAGGATAAAAATGTCATAGACTTGACAGTAGTGAGACTGGAAACTGCAGCATAGACTTGCTTGAGTGAAATGTTCAGCTGTGAACTGCAACACTCCCCATGGGACATTCTGCGGTTCCTTCCCTGTGGTTCTTCACGAAGATGTATTGGGTGGAATCTGCTACTCTCTGTGGTCATGTGACCCTTTGTTGCAGCTGTACAGCGCTCCCACCAATTGGTATATTTTGTCAGTAGTAGCAAAGTAGAACTGGGAGAACATAGCTGAAGGCAAGCAGCTACATTTGGAACATTTTTTGGATGTTACAGTGCTAAGGACGAAAGAAAAAGCATATGAACTGAGAACAAGCCCCTGGGGATGGTTTAAATTGAATTTGTTTGGAAATCAGTTGAATTTCTTTGGCATTTGGTGTTGCATTTTTGTTTCATTCCAGAAGTACTTCTTTTTTGGCCGCATCTCAGCTTTCACATTTTGTGTTAGATGCGTGCATTTACCGGTAAACTGATTTTAATTTTTCACAGATATGGGAATTTTAAGGTAGAAGGGACCTCTGTGCTCATGTAGTTTGACCTGCTACATAACACAAAATGTGGAAATTCATTCATCTATCTTATCCATGTATCAAGTCTGTGAGTTCTGCTTGAGCATTTTACCCCTTAAAAACAACAACAACAATTTGTGACCAAAAGCCTTGCTTACTCTTAATGCTACCATTTAAGAATTTACATTATACCCTGAAAACCTGTGCTTGTAGTCACCATAGCTAAGATATAGGTCACTGCCACACACAGTTTACAAGTGGGGAGCAAATGCTGTCTTAGCCAAAGACATACTGAGAACCCCCGAAAAAAGAGTGAGTGTTCCAGAACAAACAGTCCATTCCTGAAGGGGGGGGGCAAAGCTCCTTAGGAGCCAGCGTGACCCTGTATTAGCATAAGTGCCACCTTATCGTGGAATAAGGTGGCATCTATTCTGATGTGGGGGCAAACATGCTGGCGTCCGGGAGCTGTCAGCCTCTGCCATCACTGTAGCAATGTCGGCAGGGCTTTCCCAGAAGAGGAAGCCTGCGCTGGCGTAGGGAGGGGGCATTCCTGGGGCGTTCCCATGGGTGGAGCTGCCTTTGGGCAGCTTCCTAACCCCATTCACCCTGGCAACACCCCCTTGAGCTGCGGCGGGGCTGCACCACCTTTTTTTGGTGGCGCAGCCTCTCTTTGTTCAAAGGGGCATTTCCTCCTTTTTAGTATTTTTATTTTTTGAAACCACTCTTTTTTGTCTCTGCAGTGGCTGGGAAGCCGCTGAGGATGCAGAGTGGCTCTACTACTCCTGACCACCACGATCTACCCCCCACTTCAGGATTGTGCTCTAAGTTGCCTTGTTAGACTGCTTGCTCATACTGGTATCTCATTTTAGACCTTACATTGCTTTTCCAGCAGTTTGACCAACTTCCTTTAAAACTCCACTTTTATTCCTTCATAACCCCTTTCCCTGCTTTACTCCATCCATGCTTGTGAAAGCATTATTTGCCAGGATTTTTACCATGAGGAAAATGAAAATATTCTGCCCTAAATGCAAGTAGGCATGCAGAGAAGCTCCACATGATTGCAATCTCTAGGGGAATTCACCTTTCTCAACTTCCCTTGATTACACACTGGGTGAGCTTCTAATGAGATCGCTTCTATGTTCCCTGACAAAGTTTGTGTCAAGCATAGCACTGTGTCACACAGCTTATTGCCTATGTGATAGCCGTATGTGCTGATTGCAACATGGTTGATTTTGCCCAGTGTGGAAGGAGCAATTCTATACACACCTGATGGAAGTAAGTCCTATGTTCTTTAGTAGGGCTTACTCCCAGGAAAGCACCTTCAGGATTGCAGCCTACATCTTTTAATTTAACAGAGAAAAGGCAGTACTTAATGGGGGTCATGGTTGGGTTAGTAAATTGACCAACTACGCAGCCAGATGCACTCTTTACATAACTGAGTTCAGATAGATGGCATTGTCTGATTTTTGCACATGTGAAGTCAGTGGCATCTACTCAAGAAGTGATCGAAAGAAGTGATTGCAAGATTAGCTGCATTCATGGGCAGACACTGAAGGCATGCAGAGACAGCTAAGTAGTAGATCTCACTTCACAAATCTCACACTGATTTTTTGCTATTTACAGTGCGCCTTTTAAAACTGGAGGTAGTGGTGGCAGATGAGGAGTATGGTGGGTGCTGGAGAATTGCCTAATTATGTGAGAGAGCAGTGCAATCATGAAAACTAGGCTCATTTGAGCAGCTCTCCAAAAATTGGCTCCTTGCTCTCAGGCAACCAGGATGTGATCTGAACCAGCGAGTGATCAAACAGGAATAAATGGCATCTTTTAAATACTGCATTTAAAAATATTGAATCCAAACTACTTTACTATGTCAAAGTAGGCTTGCTTCTAATGAGAAACATGCATTAAACTAAAATGAAACTCCAGTGGATTACTTTTTGCTGTAATGTACATACTCTTAAAAACATTGCTTGCCAGTTTTCTGCAGTAAGAAAAGATTAATTCTGTATTTCTTTTGTATAATTGATTCTATACCTCTTAGCTTTGGGGAGAGGCAAAAGTGTTAAACAATGCACTACACAATTGCCGTGTGTCGTCTAAAAATAATGTTTATTCCCCCCCTCAATATATCAATCTTGTGCCTTTCTGTGCCTTTTTTGTGCCTTTCTGTGCAGCCATAAGGAATAGACACTTCCTTTAAAAAAATGAAAGCCAGGATTCTCAGAATTTAAATTCTGCATCTAATATATAATTCTGTACTTTGCAGTGAATTTTGAAATACACTGCCTTAACCAGAGACCACCTGTACTACAGTAAAGTACTTTCCACCAATTTAGTTAGTGGAAATTGAGCTAAATCATTGCCACTTAGCTGAAATTGCTTTTGTGTTCAACTCATAATGGCTCAGGATGGTGCTACAGATTTTGTTCTCCTTCTGCCTTCAAATGTAGGTAGAGCTCTTTGTATGAAGCCCTTAAAATCACGTAAATGCAGCAGTACAGCAAAATGGTACAAACCTGCAGGTGTTCCCATCTGAACAAAACCACTCCACGTGGTCGCTGTCCACCGTTTAGCTGTGGCAGGGCACCTTGCTGCTAGGATCTCTAGTTTTACTTCAGATGGTTTTGCTAGCATGTCATAAGAGTTGAAGTGCAGCAAAACTAGGCTGAGGTAATAAATATATTTTTTAAAATTCTAATTTGTGCTGCCTTTTAGTTGCACCCTTTAATGACTCTTTGGTTTGTTTCTTTTTTCTTTATTTGCTTTTCAAAGCCCAATTAGGGTTTTTTATTTTAAAAATATAATCTTTCCAGTGTGCAGGACACAGAGTAAATAGATTATGCCCTACCTCTGCGAAGGAGGGAGGGAGGAAGAAAAGGCAACTGCCAGCTCCTTGACTGTCTGAATGTGCCCAGGTTGTGGCACAGATGCTGGCTAACAGTGGGAGGGGCGCAAAAGACCTTGGGCTGGTTCTGCTGATGGGCTAACCATAAGTTTCCTCCAAAGGGGCAAATAGTGGCCCCCTGGGGCCATTTGGAATTGGAAAATGGTAGAATGAACAGCCCCACATCCGACTGCAAGTGAAAGATTATATTTTTAGAAGTTCCCCAATGTTAATAATTTCCTGTAAATGCAAAACTTGCACTGCGTCCAAAGGCTAAGCTAGATCGATTATCCCTGATGTGCTTTTTTTCTTTTTTGCTGGGAGTTTTTATACTGAGATGCCTTTAAAAAATAAGACCACCCTACATGCAGTCTGAAGTGGTACAGCTTATTGTGTGACCTCAACAATGCTACCGGCTCATTTTGTTGTACGTGTAGGCCCCAGGTAGCAGGTGTTGAGAAAGATCGTTCTCAGTCTATCCAACAGAGTTGCTACAATCAGAATAGACTGATCAGAGTTAGGCTGATCAATGTTCTGACTCAATGTAAGGCAACTCCATATCTTCCTGTACATCCGCAGTTGTGTATGTTGGACATCTGTACTTTTCTAGGTAAACTGAACTAGAGTGGCAAGACTGGCACAATGGAATTCCTGAGATGATGCTACCCTAGAACAAACGCTCTGCAAACCCCCGTTTTTCTGGTGGAAAAGAATTAGGCCTGGTGTTTGAAAGGGTCTCTCCCACCACTGCAAATGTTGCTTAGTAGATTGTTAAAATGGGATCCTACATTCCCCCAAGAGGCAACTTATGTTCATTTGTGTGATTTTTTAAAAACATTTTAAAGTAGCTACTCAAACTTCAAAAGGGTATTTGTCTTTCATTTTGTTCGGTTTATGTTTGATTAGTTGGCAGCTTTCCTTTAAAACACCAACACCAAATCTTTCAAGGTTGCAGAAAATGTACAGTTTTTAAAAGGCTCATTTTAATATGCCATTTTTAGCCCCCTTAAATGACCGCATGCTATTCTATATACCTTGGAATACATTAAATAGTAAGAATAACACAGCTGAACTAGAAGTAGTGAAGGGTAGCCAACATTTCAGCTGGTCCCTTTAGGTGTGCTTTTAATAGGCCCTTGACCCCCAGGCATCAGCAAGTAATCTGTCTCCATGCTGTGAAAAGCTTCATGTGCTGATTTCTGCACATCAAGTTGCTCTTAAAGACCCAAGAGCCAGCCAGGCCAATTTTCCTGGTCACTTGGCAACTCTACCATTGCTACCGTGCAATTGCCAAGTTCACAATTAAAACCAAAAATCAATTCGATTATTAGAGAGATGGAAAATGCACAAAGAGTTATGTTTACTTTTAATGAAAATGCTCTATAACATGAGTCAAAGCTGTAAAACCATACTCAAAGGGAAGTCTGTCTCACTCTACCTGAGTGAGACATGGTAGGCATATAATTTTTCATACTATGTGAATTTAGTGAAAGGGAGAAGGAGAGGTTGCAAGGTCAGAAGAAAGCTGCTTTGAGCCTTCTCTTAGCAGCAAGAGGTAGAATGTGTCTGATATACAGAGCAGGAACAGAAAAAAGAAATATAATAGAAAAATCAATTTGGGAAATAATTGAAGAAATTGGTTATTTCCCCTGTAGAATGGGATTCTTTGGGTTTCTTGTAGCATTTCTTGTTTGTCCTATTCTCTTAACTTGGAAAATCCCTGATATTGGTGCTTATCTGGATTTTTTGGCTGTTGTATGACATATTTTTGTTGAATTTAAATATCTAATTCCTTTCTGGATGGTGTTCTGAGGGTTAGCGGTTGTCAGATTCCTTTTCCTACCATCACCACTGTATTTTGTTTAAGAAATGTGTTTTTAATATTCTGAAATAGTTCTTGGATTTCTGGGCTGCAAGAGCTGCAGGAAAGTCAGCTATCGCACATGAACAAACAATGTTGTAATTCCACTTGGAAAAGGAATTCCAGAAATCAGGAAGGGTTGCCGAAGCAATAACATGAGGATATGTGGATCATACAGTATTAGCATTATTTGCCATTGGAAAAGTATTTTGAACATATGAAAAATAAGGCCTAACAGAGAATGGCGTAGTAACTTCTATTGCTGATTGAACAGTTTTGGTCTGGTGAAATGTTCTCAGTTCTTGCTGAAAGAGGCAAAAGAAGTCGTCATGGGTATGCAAGCAAGTAGAGAATAGGTTAAGATCAAAAACCACATTTCACCATGCCATCTACTTCAAAGGCATTTCTCTTAAGCTGTCTTCTCTTTTCTCCTATCTGCTTATTAAGCCGGATTTTCATTTTGCCATAGCAGATTGTAGAGGGTGGTAGGCAAAGGACCAATGGGGTAGCAGGGTGGGTGACTGCCTTGGAGCCTTCAAAGATATGGGCATCACCTTGGGGTTGAGGGCTGGCAACTTGGGCTTTTCTGCATCTACTGTAGCCAGCAAGACTCTGGCAAACCTACACTTGACCCCCACCCCTGGCAAACGCCCCTTACAGCCATGGCAAAAGTGCTATGTTAAACTCAAGCACAGCACTATAGAAACTACAACATGAAGTCCTTTCAAGTTGGCAGTTTAGACTGGAAGAGAAACAGTTGTCATAAACACAATGCAGTGCTATGGTATCTGTGCTCCATGGCAAGTTCTTGGACTAGGATAGGAAATTTTCAGGTTAGCTTCATTGTAGAAGTGGTTAACTAGTAGCAACATCAGCATGTATGTGAGATAAAGGGATAGTGGAGAAGGAGTAGCAGGAGGTGAGCTGAGTACAATTGCTTATAATACTGATATTTTAATAGTGGCTAATCTGTCTAAAAAACTATGCCATTAAACAAATGAGGCATGTCATACTATGTGTCAGCTGATCACAGATCCATCTAAATATCATCTGTAGGATTTCCCCCCTCAAGTCACCTGACTTGAATTTAGGTATGAGATTGTAACATATCTTATTTGTGGTAATAGTGTAAACACTGGTTGTGGAAGAGTAATCTCAGATCCATACACATCAATATGAGATCTTGAACCATACCTTTTCCCACAACTAGTCTTTGTGGGGGCCCTTTAAATAGCACTGGATCATGTTTGTTGGGGATGCTATCAATTTTTTGGATATTTAACTGTTGCAAATGGTTTTATTCATATTAGTATCTTCCAACCAGTTGTACTGGACATCTAGACATCAATTGATCAATCTTTATTAAAAACAGTCATAGACCAGCACAGCTCTTCACAATTTTCCACCAGAAACCCTTAGTCTTACACTCTAACCACAGGTTTACACAAATTATAAATTAGCTATTTGTACAGTTATTGTAAACTAGTAATACTACACGTTAAAACTGTTGGCATACCAAAGTTCTCAACAGTGTCTGACGGATTCTAGAGGCCACTGCACAGAACTTTGCCGTTCCTACTGTAACCTGTTCGTTTTCGTCTATGAGCAACATTTTAGTATACCCTGGACCAGAATGGCTGGGATGTCTGCTAAACCAGGGAGAAAGAAATTTAAAACGAACCTCTTGGTATAATGGACAGCGCAGTAAAATGTGCTCCATCGTTTCAATCTCCCTTAAAACACAGGGACATACCCTATCCACCAAGGGAACCTTTCTGTGACATCTAGACATCAAATTAAAGCCCATCGGTTTCAGCGTTAATAACAGGATTAATTATATTAATTATTTGAAAAGAAATTAACAAGAACAGAGAAACTCCTCTGGAGTAGGCAGCAGTGACATCCGAAGTAGAGTTACACCTTCTAAGTCCATTGATGTCAATCTTAGGATGCCATTCCATTTTTAGGATTGCCCCATTTATATGCTAGCTGTGTTACTGACCTCTGTCTCCATTTGTTGTTTTTACAAAATATGAATGTTCTGTTGCTATAGTAACTCCTTTATGGGCTCACAAGGTGAACACATAACAACATGAGGCAAGGCAGACCCTGCACAATATTGAAATGTGTCTGTGTTATTTTCTCAGTATATGTTTTATAAAACAGGCATTTCTCCCCTGGGAATATTTAACCTTTTTTTAATCTATCTTTTGCATGTATGTTCAAGACACCTACAGTGTTACAGTTAAATAATGCATTTCACGATTCTCAATAAACTTTTGCCGCTGCCTGTTTATTAACAGGTTTCATTCAAGGCAGGTGTAAAGTCAAGACTGATTTACACAGCAGTTAATATACAGCAAATTGGAAAGGATGCATCTCTTGCTCCTATCAAAAATGTAGTTCCGTGTATCTGACAACATTGACTGTTGCTGCTTACAGATGAAATCCTGAGCAACTGATGGCAATTGCTTTTGTCAGTTGTTGCATATCAATGCAGAGTGTGGAGTGGAACCACCACAAAGAGAGAGATTTTACAGTGATAACTGTAGCAGTGCCTTGTCATGCCTAGCCTGACTCCCCCGCCCCCCAGATACTGAAAGGGAGTTCGGTTTAAGACTCTGGTCCTGCATAAGTATTTTGGTTTATATTATTCATCAGGGTTCTTGATTTATAGCTCAGCTATCCTTAGTTGCAACTCAGGAAAGGAACATGTGGCCAGTAAACTATGCAATAATATGGCGACATTCTTTTTTCTGGTAGGGCTCCTTTGCTTTTAACTACTGTATGACAGGCAGATTTTAATCAAGTGACCTCACTGCATCTCCATGCTGGGAAAGCTGCTGCAGTTGAATCTCTGGCTACCATGTAGCTGTTGAGTGCACTGATATCTCAAAACAGCAAAGGTGGCTTAGATCCTCTTGAAGACAGTGCTAATGGCACTAAGGCACAGCCAACCCCTGTAGTAAAGCTTCAGAATCAAAAATTCTCCTTCTACAGACCACTGCCCCTATGCCATGGTGGCTAGAATAAGGTAGGCAGAGAATGTGCATGTTCCAAAAGCTGTTCCTTCTAACACAGCAATATCTTCCTGGCCTTGAAGCTACTGCATAATAGAATAGCAGATTCACAGGTTTTCCTTATTTACACTTAAAGTAAAAATGTACTCAGATTTTATGATCCCTGAACGAGAATGAGAATTTAAGATGTTGCCTCTATTAAAGAGTGAACTCATGTAGTTGACAGGTTGCATAGAATGCTGGCAGTACAAGCACCAGCAGGATGTACCCAAAGGTTCCTCGTCCCCAAATTCCATATGAAACACATGGGCTAGATCACCTGAACTGTTGAAATTCTGGGAATTCTTACAGCAGAAGTACCAGTTAAGAGGCATAGCCTCATGCTGGGAGGTAGTGAGGGTATTTGCAAAGAAGAATCAGTAGGGAGGTAAGAGTTAAACACACAACTTCTGCCTACCTGTTTCCTTCCTACAAATAACCCTGAAATGTTCCTAGGCTATTTTTTTTTTGGCTCTGAAAACAGTTATAAGCCATACAGGGAACAGGAAATGGCCATTTACAGAGGAAACTTTGTGGCTGTGTGAAGGGTTAAACAATCCCGCCTTCTACTTTCTTAATAGGCGCCTTCCATTCCATGTTTGTTTGTTATTTTCTTTCTCAAATGCAGAATTGGGAACACTAATCTGCCAAGGCAACATATAATTATGTAAATATACACACTGATGTAATGAAATAGTAAATTATGCATGGTTATTATGCACTAAAAATTGAAAACCACTTGGAAAGTCCAGTACTCTCCATTTTAAAGGTCCATTCCAATAACACCAGGGTCTGAATTGGAAAGGATTCATATTTATGCTGGTTAGACCACCATTTGTAGAATAAATTGGCCAAATAATTAGCAACTTTAAGGTGTTCTAAGTGCAAACAAGTTACATTTCCACTTACCCAGCTTCCATTGTAATATGAATAAAGCAATGTGCCGGACATTCCTTAAATTACAGGCGTGCATTTTTCTCCCCAATTCAAGTTCTTTTTCTTATCCTTACACAATAAGACAGGAGGCTGTGCAACTTAGGGCGAAAACGCATGGTCGCTTTAGCCTCCTTTATTCCCTGTTTCAGCCAGGATTCAGCCAGGATGAACACATGCGTTTTCGCCGAACATGCATTCGATCCTGGCTGAATCCTGGCTGAAACGGAATAAAGGAGGCTAAAGCTACCATGTCTTTTCGCCCTTAGAAGCCCTTCCTCTCATGCTGCTTGTTTAGAATATCAAAATATACTGCCAGGAAAAAAATTCAGGAGACATAAGTCATCTTTACAAATTACAGTGAAATATGTGCACAGTCTATGTACAGGGAACACTTTATTTTCCTTTATACATGTGTTGAGTCATTCTCATGTTACATTCAATGTACGGTCAGCTGAATGTGTGATTTAAACCCCCCATCCATGCAGGTACCGATCCCGTTTCATTTGTAAAGTTAAAGTGTACTGGCTCTTTCTTACAAATAGGTGTATACACATTAGGGTTGCCAGATCCCTCTCTGCCACTGGTGGGAGGTTTTTGGGGTGGAGCCTGAGGAGGGCGGGGTTTGGGGAGGGACTTCAATGCCATAGAGTCCAGTTGCCAAAGCGGCCAATTTCTCCAGGTGAACTGATCTCTGTCGGCTGGAGTTCAGATGTAATAGCAGGAGATCTCCAGCTAGTACCTGGAGGCTGGCAACCCTAATGCACATACATGCAGGAAAAAACGTGTGTTCACGTGTGCTGCGGAAAGGCAAGCCAAAAGAAATCCAAGAGCTCTGAAAAGCAAGTCATGTGAATGCTAAGGTTTATGGAAGGATCAGGGAATAAAACACTTTTCAATAACCTGTTCACTTCATCTATTTGTTTGCTGGCTGAAGCATTTGTGTGTTTACAGTTCCAGGAACTTCATTTAAAAGTAGGGTTGTCATTGCCAACCTCCAGGTTCTATTCAAAATTAGTAAATTCAACTGTAATATAGTAGTAGTCAAAACAACACAGTTGTAGGCCACTTATTAATGCTTATTAAATTATAAGATAATGAACCGTGCATAAACAAACTTCAAATTGTTATGTAGCTATATTAGTTCATATGGCAACAAGGCACAATTGTATTCCAAGTTGAAATGTCAAAATATTTACAAAATGCACAAAATGCAAAAAAATCAACAGCAATTAGTCAATCCTTCTTTTTTATATATATATAGAGTATTCTTCTTCCTTTCTTTGTTGGTTATGTCCTTAGACGTGCAGGGTAGAACAGGATGTCGGTAACAGCCTGTTTCCAGTCTTCTTCGGCCACCCCAAAGGGACATAGAGCCCAAAAGCGTCTGGGTATTATTATATCTCAGAACGCTTTTTAACTGTTGACATAAGCATCATAATTATCATTTAGAAAATATTACAATTATTCAATTCTATATTAACAATAATTTATAGTACTTACATATTCATATATGATGTCAAACACAGTAACTTGTGAGGTATGGACCTGACAAGAATCCTTTCTTGTTCCCAGTCAAATTTTTCAAGGTAAGCATTTTACTTAAGTACATTTTAGGAATGATCCCAGGTGTTTTAACACTCTTACAGATACGAGGTAAAGTCATTAGTCATATTTACCCCTTTGGGGGTTACACAATCAAATAATTGCACAAAGCGTGCTTCTTTCTGACACAAAATCCTTTCAAAATTCGTTCCTCCAGGTACTAGCTGGAGATATCCTGCTATTACAACTGATCTCCAGCCGATAGAGATCAGTCCACCTGAAGAAAATGGCTGCTTTGGCAGTTGGACTCTATGGCATTCAAGTCCCTCCCTTCCCCAAACCCCGCCCTCCTCAGGCTCCGCCCCAAAAACCTCCCGCCGGTGGCGAAGAGGGAACTGGCAACCCTATTTAAAAGCTATAATGGAGGAGTCATAAGACGTCCTGTAATTTAGTTGGTCAAGGCATGTCTTTCATGCATTAGTATGTGGAGCACTTAAACGGTATACTCTGATTCCTGTTAATCCATCATAATTGTTGACAACTTCAGTGCTGCTTTAAAAACAAACAAACTCCACTGCAGAATAAAATTTATAATGATGGAAATATGGAGAGCAGTAAAAAATACTGAACAGATTTTTTAAGCATAAATATGTGCGTTATTTTTTTTTGCACTACCTCAGTTTCACTGGCCTTTGACAGTGCAATCCTGAAGAGAGTTACAACTTTCTAAATCCATTTGAATCAATGAGTTTAGGCGGGTCTAACTTCGTTTATGACTGGAGTCTCTTTTCAGATGGCTTTGCAATCTTTGCACTCTTCTTTTTTTAAATAGATTGAAAGTCTAGCAGAGAGAAAAGAGCAGTTTGTCTACATACTGTTGAATTACATTTGATTGTAAATAACATAATGAGAGAAAGCCCAGAAGTGTTTAGATGTGCAATCTCATCTCCTACTCGTGTGTTTATCCATCTTCAATTTCCCAGAACTTATTTAGCCTAAATGAAAATGAAAACACCAATGTCTTCTGCCAGACTGTTTTGGAAACAGCCTTTCTTGCAGCCTTTGCGGAAATCAGATCTACTTTGGTTTAAATGTTAGTAATCAATTGACAATGCAAGCAGGCAACAGCTATTTCCCATTCCAGAAATTTAACATGTATTGAACTACCCAGATCTCCTTTGCCAATGGAGAAAGTGGGTCAAAGGTCTTCCTGCATTAGTCAGCCTCAGAGGAAAACTTTAATTACTTCCATTAACAAAAAGTAAACTTTAGTTGTGTTCTTTATTCATTTATGAGCTCTCCTGAACATTAGACTGAAGGTGAAAACGCATGGTTGCTTTAGCCTCCTTTATTCCCTGTTTCAGCCAGGATTCAGCCAGGATTGAACGCATGCGTTTTGACGAACGTGCATTCGATCCTGGCTGAATCCTAGTTGAAACAGGGAATAACGGAGGCTAAAGCGACCATGTGTTTTCGCCCTGAGAGAAAAGGGCTTAGATTGTTTTGGACCTTATCTTTGCTACTGCCAGCTTCTGCTCTGTTTTAACCAATCCTTCAAATTTTGTGTTAGTACCTATTTCCAGCTTTTTTGTAGTGATAAGCTTTGTCGTTACAAGCATGCTACCGATCAATTTATGATTATTTAAATTAATGTAATTTTAAGGCTCAGAAAAAAACAGACTGAAGTTGTAGATGAGTTTTATAATTCAGAGGTGGACTGAGAAGTTAAAACAACCCTGGAAAAAAGTAGGAGTGCCCTCGCCCCTACTATATCAATTTGAAGGGAGGATCCTTCAGTATAAGGTAACAGTCACAGCCACTATGTGAATGCATGACAGCACATGGGAGCCATGCATCATTTCTCTGGGCCTAATAAAAAACCTACAACGAAGAGAGCCTTGCTCATACACACAATCCACCCTACATATACAATCTCATGAGTAATAAAATAATTCATTTATATTTCTGGAAGTTCATAAATAGGCCGTATCATGGTTAGATCCTGTGAATCCCAGTAAAGTATAGCCACAGCCCCATATATGCCTGTTACCTGATAACCTTGGGCTGTATTTTCAACAGTACATCAATACATCATGCAATTAAGTTAAAGGTTTCACTAAAGATCTCCAAATATTCTTGTTCTTTTAATAACAAGAATTAATCTTGGAATGTATATGCTATTTTTCAAGTGAGCACAGTATCAGTCCTTTTACAGCAGCCCTGTAATGTAGGCTAAGGATCACCTCCGGATAGCAGCTGGGGCAGGGCTGGTTCATCTTCCCAAGCAACCCCAAGTAGATGCTTGCAGCCCCAAACAAACAGGGTCATCAGCACGTATGTTGGCTGTAGATGTGGTCTGTACCTTCTGTTGCTTCCAGATGGTACTGCAGCTGCTACTTTGGGTTCAAGGCTAGCTGCAGAGGCACTTCCTTTTCAGCCCATCTTGCATCCTACCATGGTAGCAATGGTATGAGAGGAGGAACATGCTGCCTCTCATGTCCCTGCCATCTCTGATCCATCCAAGGCAGATTGCAGAGAGAAGCACTTCCTCTGCAGAATGCCTTGGATTCTGTCAAGAAGGTATCACAGGAGAGTGAGACTCTAATTTAAGGTGGCCCTGAATGAGGTATGTGTGTATTTATGAGAGCCACAACATTGACCCATTGGGGTTCAGGAACATTCCTGGTGAAGTAAATGGTCAGTCCATCCCTGATTCTGTACTTTTGCTGCTGGATTGGCATGTTGGTCAGGAAAGATACCTGGGGGATTCTGTCTCTCCCTCAAAATCTGGGAGTGCTGTCATTGGGCAGCTATGCAGTACGGTGTAAATACCTGAGCACTTTAATGCATGACAAGTTCATTTCTGGTATGTATCCCTAAATTATTTGTAAAATGGAGGCACAGTAGTTGCTCTCCTTATTCCATCAGAATATGAAACTCCCATCTCTCAGGAGACAAAAATATGTGTTGGGCACTTGAAAAACAAACACATCCTACAAGCTTGGATGCTCAAAGGTCCCAGCAACAAGCCAGGTTTGTGCACATTCCAGTTTAATGTTGGCTTGTTGTGATGTCTGAGTAAAGCCCAGGTTTCATACATTTTCATTTGCAACTAGTTTTTTAGGTGTCTTGGACCTCACATCCAATGTGCTTGTGTTTTTGTGCTGCTTATGTTTTTAATTTAATCCAGTCCTGACCTGGATTGCCCAGAATCCCGTAAGCTAATCAGGGTCAGCCCTGGTTAGTATTTGAATGGGAGACCACCATGGAAGTCCAGGGTCACTACATAGAGGCAGGCAATGGCAAGCCACCCCTGAATATCTTGAAATGCCTTGAAAACCTATGGGGTCGCTGAGACTTGATGTTACTTTCCACCACCATGGTTTTAATTGTAAACTGCATCGAGCAGGATTCTGAAGAGGTAGCTTAGAATTATTCTAAATAAATAAAAATAAATGAATAGCATTGTGGTGTATGTTGAACAAGGAAAGGAGTTATATTGGTGGCTTCTTTCAGAAGCTGTCCATTTTCAGAGAGAGGTGGGGATATCTTGCATTCTTGCCAAATTAAGGCTGAATGTTGCATAGGAAGGTCCAGTTTATGAGACCAGGGCTACATTCAGATCACAGCAAACTGACCTTAAGCCTGATTATATCCAAGTCTGCTTCTGGACTCACATAGGCACCTCTCTCCTCTTCCCTTCGTTTTCAGAGAATCTTGGTTTGAAGCTAATTCCAATTACCTGTGATTCATGAAAGTATGTGCATGGGTTACAACCAGAGTTAGTATTCCCTCACAAACCTAAACCGGTGCTTAATCCAAATGTGGAATCCCAGTCTGGAGGAATCACCTCTGGTTAGCCATGATGGACAAATGCACGCATGCAGGGAGGAATTAACTGTGCTTAACCTGCATGCCTGTATTTGAACGTCATGGGAGTTAATCTCTTATTGGGTATTCTCTGTGAGCGTAAGGGGGGAGGGAGAAAGCCTCCAGCAACATGCCAGAGGGACTCTCTGTTGAAGGTGAGTGCACATTCCTCATGGGCTATGACATCGCCTGCTGCATTTCAGGCTGCAGTGGACATTGTAGACATTTGCAAAGCAGCTACATGGTCGTCGCCATTGACCTTTGTTTGCCATTATTCAGTGGATGTAAACACGAATGCTGATGCAGCTGTTGGGAGAGCCATGTTAGAGCTGATACTTTACTAAAACTATTACTGTGTAGCAATCACACTCCTGCCTTCTGTGTGGTGAGCTTGCCATTCTCCCATGTGGGACTGCATGGAGACCACAACGATGAAAAACAGCGTTGCTTACCTGTAACTGTTGTTCACTGAGTGGTCTTCTGTGCAGGCACATATCCCTCCCTCATTTCCCCACAGTGGGTTGCTTCTGGGTCTAGCTTACTAAATACCATAGCAGTGAAGGGAGAACTGAGGGATGGCTGCTCCCCTGCCCCTCCGTCACATGGCTGTTTTGGCAGGAAGAGCCGTTAACAGAGGGGGGAGTGGGAGCATCCTGTATCTTGTAGAAGCTTTCCATGTGCTGTTCCCATGTGTGCCTGCACAAAAGACCACTTGATGAAAACAGTTACAGGTAAGCAATGCTGTTTTCGCACCAATGGCAGGTTCCCCATGATGCCCCACATGCACAAAATTATTAAAATTATTGTATAAAATTACCTTCAGGTTATGTGTATAAGGTGTATATAAAACATAAATGAATTTCATGTTTAGACTTGGGTCCCTTCCCCAAGATTGCGCATTATGTATATGCAAATATTCCAAAATACAGAAAAATCTGAAATACAGAATACCTCTGTTCCCAAGCACTTCAGAAAGGGGAAAGGGGTTTTGTGGTCCCGATGTAAACTTCTCCACAGCTGCAATACAACAAATGCTACGATCAGCAAAAGACAAAAGAGACCCCCTCACCTCTGCAGGAGTATACTGTATACCTTGCGGTTGTGGACAAGTTTACATCAGGACCACAAAACGCAGCATACAAACAAGGATAAAAGAACATGAAAGATACTGCAGACTTGGCCAACCTGAGAAATCAGCAGTGGCTGAACATGGACTGACACAAACAGGACACAGGGTCTTATTCCAAGACACTGAAAGACTGGACAATTCCACCAACTATTTTGTCAGATTGCACAGAGAAGCCATTGAAATTCATAAACATCAGCACAACTTTAATAGAAAAGAAGAGAGTTTAAGAATGAATCAGGCTTGGCTTCCTGCCCTGAAAAACCTCCAGACTAACAAAGGCTACAGTCAACAATAGCCATGCAGATTAGCTTTGGATTTCACACATTAACAGATCACTTCAGGTGTGCCGGCGTAGGCCAAGGGCTGGGCGGTGCCCGCAGTCCTCAGACGTGCGGGAGGGTATCTAGCCCCTTTCGGAGCAGGCAACAAAGATTCTGTTATCTCTCAAGGTCAGTATTCAGAGGCGTTGTCAAAACAGGCAGGAGTCAATGGCCGGAAAGATCAATCCTAGCAGTAGCAAGAAGACAGGGAAATTGCACGGTTGCTTCCGCAAAGTGAAAGTGTGCCTGCACTGCCTTTATCAGTCAGTGCACTTCCAAGCTAGGCTTCATCCTGCAACGACTCAGCACCAGTTCTCTGTCTGCTTAGGCTTTCCAGGCGAGCACTCCTTCGCCTACCCTGCAAAACTATACGCTGGCGAGTCCTGATATGCCTATCAGGTTCAGGTGAGCTTGGAGGGCTGCCATTCTCAGCTTCCACTGCAGGAGTTGGGGGATGAGTAGCTTCTGTCTGCCGTTGTTCCATCTCTCTGCCTAGCTGTGGTTCCTGCTGAGTTGTTTCAGGCTCCTGTACTACTGACTGCAATGGAGGTACTGAAGGCCCAGAGGCAACCTGTTCCTCCACTTCAGCTTCAGAGTCCTCTGGGTCCTCAGCTCCAAAGGCAGGGCCCATGACATCAGGATACAATGGTTCCATATTAACATACCACACCCTCATTAGTACATTATCTTGATACTTACAAGACAATGATTAGCACATTACTTCTGCAGGACAGTACTCAGCTCAAACCCAACCCCTCTCTGACTCTTCCTACACACTTGACACTGAGAGACACTGTCCTTCAGTGTTACTCCTCTGAAGATGCCTGCCACAGCTGCTGGCGAAACGTAAGGAAAGAAAATTCCAAGACCACGGTTACACAGCCCGGATAACCTACAAGAACCAATTCAATCTTTGTCAGGTTCAGATTGCAAATGACTTGCCATGGCTGCCCCTCCCCCCATCTACTTGCCCAGTGCACCAATAAGAAAACAGATATAAACTTAACAACAGATTCTGCTGGGGTAGAGAGTTGGGAAGGGGCATGGCTCATCTTTCTGGTGTACTGGTCTTCCCATTTTTTGTCTCCCTGCCTGAGTCCACAGGCCAAGCATGTTCATGTTTATCAGTCTTAACTGGATTTTTGCATGTTATCTCACTGCCGTCTGGGAAGTGTAGTTTTAGCCAGAGTTCTGAGCATGTGCCAACACAATTAGTACTGCCATCTGTGTAGGTGCAACGCAGCACCATACACTCTACCTAGTTGATTTTAAATGGTGTATAATAATCACAGGAAAATAAAATAATAAATGTAGTGGCACCATAAGGACTACCAGTGTTTATTTCAATATGAGTTTTTATGGGCATTGGCCCATTTCTTCAGATAGATACACGTGATAGAAAATCATACTGGGGAATTTTTAAGGAGCTGATGTGGGAGGGGGGTCACATAGTGTGAATTCCACTATGAACTTTTCATGTATAAATCTTAATATAAGTTCAAAAGGGAGGAGTTGATGGAGGAAAGGTTAGATAGGAGTACCATCATAAATCAGCTGAATTAGCAGTTACACATACTAGATGGTGATAGAGGTCAGAGGTTTGAATAGATAAGCATATAGGTTTTACTGAAAATGAAGTGATATTGGTGCAAGGTTTTAGTCTGATAAGACATGTAAAGAACAGCCCATTATAATCTCCAAAAAGTAGGTCCTGTGGAGGTATTAGAGATCTTAACAACTCTGGAAGCCCAAGTCTTTGTGAAGCCAGGGCGACATGAAGTGTTTAATTTTTTTGTAATGATTCTAATTCAGCACCTTTACATTCTATATTCCTTTGAAGGGTTTTTTTTTCTTTTGGTAGAGCAGTGACTTTCAGATCTATAATAGTATGTTCAGGGAGATTAAAATGTTCCCCCTCTGGTTTCTGAATGTTATGTCTTACATCCAATTTGTGTTTGTTGATTCTCTCACACAGAGACTGACACTATTGTCTAATGTAGACAGTAGGAGAGCATTGTTGGCACATGACGGCATACATTAAATTGGATGATGCACAAGTAGATGAGCCCTGGATGATGTAACTGATATTATTAGGTGCCATAACAGTATTGCCTTAGTGTATAAGGGGGTATGATCCTAGAAACATCATCAAAGAACATCAACAAATTGTGAGTGAGCATTAGCAGCTGCTACTTGGCCGGCCGCCATATTCACTGCTGCCACAATGTAGATGGAAAAGTACTGAAAAAGCTGTTGTTGTTGTCTTTTAAATTGAGCAAATTGGTTATGTGAGTTGTCTGATTCAATACAAAATAAGCATTATAAACAAGGTGAGTTTTCATGTTGATCATATTTTTTGGGAAGTTCTAAGGGTTTCTAGTCTGAAGCGGTAAAGCCACTTATCTCAGTAAGGGTTAGACCCTAATGTCCAAGCAAATAGAGGTTGTAAACCCCACCCCCCCAAAGTTAGCATTCAGGTTCATAGTTTTGTACAATGTAAACGTTTAAATCTATTCCCTCAGAGTTCTAAGCTCATTATGAAGAAAATAGAGATTAAAAAAAACAAGGTATGTGTGTGGGGGCAGGGGAGGAATGTGAAGGGCTTTCAGTTCCGCACACTCCATTAAAAGTATGTTTATAAATCAAGCACTCACCTCACAGTACGCTCCCGAAAACATGTTGTACGTCAGATTGTGTTTTGTTAAGAGTCACTGCTTGCTCCCACAGACCTTCAGGTGAATGTCAGCAAGTCTTCGAGGAAAGCAGTAACAAGGCAAACCCCCTAGGGCTCACTGCTGGGGCCAAATCCTATTTAACATCTCTGTTAGTGACGTGGAAGGGAAAATGAGGCCTAATTGCCAGATGATCGGACTTGGCAGCATGCCCGTTGTTTGGAGCAGGCATGCCAGAGGAATTTATATTCGGCCTTGGGATAACATGAAGCCTTTCACTCTAGCCATCACACACAACTGAATGTCAACGAAGAGCAAAATCTCTTTATATTATACAGCAAGGCTAAAGCACTCAATAGCATTTTCCAGATGCTGAGGCTCTTTAATATAAATCATACGACTTTCCTGAAAATAATACATTTTAGTCTTCGTTGCTCTCTTTAGTATGTAATTATGGTGACTTTTAGACATTTTAATTTTAAGGCATTTCTCCCTGTACATAACCAGGAAAGGCTATGAATTTACTTTAAAGTGAAAAAATAAAGTTTTCAAGTAATACCATAAGCACATTGAGTGGAGTTCCACTTGCAAACAGATATATTACATTTGCTGCTGCAATCCCTTCTGCCCATTAAAAAGTAACTCCTGAGGTTTGTGGACGTTGAGGAGTACAGCACAAGAGGCTGCGGTTTACAGAGGAAATTTGTAGCTCCTTCCCCACCCCGGTTGAAGCAGAAAAGCTGGTTTAGATCCAGCTGTTTGTCTTGGCAGAAAATAAAATAATGATAACCAAATCATTCATGTTATCTATGAAGTATTTTTTAATGAGTAGGGGTTCTGTAAATCTTCAGGGCTCATTATACAGTATAAAATGCCAGATTTGGCTTGTTATATCTGTTCATACTATAAAGTTCTAGCAACTTCAGTTTTTATTAACTGGGGAATCTAGTGAATCTAGTCCAGGTGACTGCAGATAAATTCCCCAACTTACATAGGGGTCTTCAACCCATGTACATTCCTCATCCATCCGTGCACTAATGGCAGTTATTGTAGGGTCAACAAAGATCTTTAGGGGAAACAACCCTCTTCTTCTAGGGCATTCCACAAGTTATCCTTATATGTACCCCATCACCAGTTTAGGAAAACTGGTAATTGCTGAATGGATGTGTAACTATGTGCTGGGCTGCAGCCTAAATACTTTTCATAGAATCATAGAGTTGGAAGGGATCACCAGGGTCATCTAGTCCCCTGCACAATGCAGGAAATTCACAACTACCTTCCCCCACACCCCCAGTGACCCATACTCCATGCCCAGAAGATGGCCAAGATGCCCTCCCTCTCATGATCTGCTTAAGGTCATAGAATCAGCATTGCCATTCTGAAAAAAAGTTTTTGGAGTTTATAGCTACAAAGTACATTTTTAGTGAATAACTTTATGTGTTAAATATATCAATTTTTTAGCAGCTAATGTTTGATATCAATGTTACAATTTGATATTAATGTTAGTTGAAGTGGCCTGTAGATTATAATACTGTAAAATGTTACTATTTGTTTACTCTCTGTCTCTCCCTCTTACGCATCTGAATGGGCCTGCTGAATCGTCTTGGAATTCCTGTTTCCCAATGCTGATTTATTATCAAAGCTAAGAGGGTATGGGTTTGATCAGTGCTCAGAGGAAAAATTATTTGGAGTCCCATAAAAGCCACTCCTTCTAAAGGAAGTCAGATAAAAGTAAAATGCATTTCTAATTTTCGGAAAATTTGGGGTACATCTCGTCCATTTAGATGAAGTTGTGCAGTAAACTCTGATTCTACTAAGCAATCTGGACCCAGATGCACTAGAATGCCTGTTGAACTCAGTAAAGTTCAGTGGTGTTCACAAGTCACAGTGAATGTGTGTACAATCTGTGTATAATAAACTCTTTATATATGTGTTGAGTAATTCTGTTACATTTGGTGCATGTACAGGAAGGTGTGACTGAAACCCCACATTTATCCTGGTATTGGTCCCCATTACAAAATGTACATGTGTTGGCTCTTTCTTACAAACAGATGTATGTGTCTTCATTGTAGGATGTATGTGTCTTCATTGTCATATGTGAACAGGGCTACAGTGCCAGGGCTGATATGTTGGAGGAAGGCGAGCAGCTCAATCTTGGCCTGCATGACAAGATGTTCAGACTCAAGAGCCAGCAGCTTTATAGGAACTGGTTGAGCTGTATTGGTTACCTGCGTCATA
This sequence comes from Euleptes europaea, assembly GCF_029931775.1. Classification (NCBI taxonomy): domain Eukaryota; kingdom Metazoa; phylum Chordata; class Lepidosauria; order Squamata; family Sphaerodactylidae; genus Euleptes; species Euleptes europaea. The sequence goes on from NC_079326.1 coordinate 12,991,652, forward strand.
CAAACCCTGGCAATCCCAAACTGGAGGAGGCAGTATCCCAGCATGTCCTTCATTTGGATTTTATAATGAACCTGTGCAACATGTTCATGCAGAACATCTTTGAGCACATGCATTTTTAAAATGGAAAGTTTCCCCATTACATGTGGGAGTTTCCACAAGTCTAAATGAAACCATAGCTGCAAATACCAGTTAAATTGCCAACCAAATATATTATGTTTCCTAATTCTGCTAGCAGTTTATGACAAGCCAACATGATGCATATACAAGGGCAATTCCTATGGTTAACTGCAACAACCAGCCTTTGCATTCATCCATTTGAAACAAAAGCAATGTTTATTAGAGCTTAATTAGTATAATATATTGCAGTTATTAATTTCAGAAAGACTGCAGACATTTTCCTTGGAGGGGGTAAATTGGATCCTGATAATTGGGCTTAAAACGAAAAATTGAAAGCTGCATTTAATAATGCATATGATGCAAATGTAGATCTCTCAGCCTTTTCATTCTGCCTGTGAGAGTATTTTAGTTATAATGAATTGCAAAGCCTTTTAAGTGATAACCTTGAAATAATTATTGTAATGTATATGATAAAACTATACATATTTAAATGAAAATAATTAATTTAATATTTTGTATTATCCAGTGTCTACTGCATTTAAGGGGGGGAAATAAAGAAAACAAATTTCTACAGCAAAAGTAATGATCATGTAAGTTATTGTATGGCCTGCTTTAAATATTCATAAGGTGGACAAGGGGGAGGGGAGGGTATATTGTCTACTGTTTATGTCTGTGATTGAGATCTATCTGTAGCTCACCAGATAATTCTGACTGTACTCCTACCCATTAAAAGGCAAGAACAAAATTTTTATCAGCCCATCGCAAATTTCTAGTTCTAAAAATTATCTCCTGGATAAAGGAGAGCATGTCCTTCAACTCATTAAGTGTTGGTCAAATCTTGGTTAATTATGGTCAAATCTTCTTCATTGTAGAACACCACTAGGAAGCTTGTGACTCACAAGATTCCTTTGTGTAGCTAGCTTATTCTTGAAAAATTCCAGATAGGGTTTCCAATTGCTGGAAATCTCCCGCTATTACAGCTGATCTCCAGGTGACAGAGATCAGTTCACCTGGAGAAAATGGCCACTTTAGAAGGTGGACTCTATGGTATTATACCCTATTGAAGTCCCTCCCCTCCCCAAACCATTCCCTCCTCAGGCTCCACCCCCAAAATCTCCAAGTGTTCCCCAACCTGGAGTTGGCAACTCTAATTACAGAGAAACATATTAGTTGTCAATAAAAATGAAAGAAATGTTTGACCTGATAGTTATTGATGTAAGTCTGAATATGTGATAGCATTTTTTTTTTCCGATCTAGCCCTTCTCTCTCCCAGAACTTTACATTATTTTTTTAAAAGATCAATACATAAATTTACTGGAGTATCTTCCAGAAATCTGCCCATGGTACAAATGTTGCCATTTAGAAAAAAAGTTAATAACTATTTCAATTTTATTGGGGGTGGGTGGACCTTTCAGTTTACAGTGTGAAAACCTTTTGAGAAAAATTGTTGCAGCATGCACATCCCATAACATTTCCAATACAGAAAAAATGAAACACATTTCTTTAACTTCCATTAGTGTCCCTTTACAAAAAATATATTATTGGTTTACAAAACCACTTAGTAAAATATGTGCATTCACAAGGTTTAGCTAGGTGTTACAGAGTTAAAAATATGTTCCATGTCCACTGAAGGCTCTTTCTGCTGGGACAGAATTAGTGTTACACCGTGTCCATATGTGCTGTTTAAAACTGCTACTGAAATGCAATCCCAAAGAACTTTAAAACAGACATATCCTGAAAGGGGCTATTCACTGGGAATGGCAGAGAAGGGCAGAATTTGGATTTCAAGCAAGTAGGTTCACATTTGGTACACCATGACAGATGTGACTATCAGGGTATAAATAGTGGAATTACGACTCTGTGGAATCTTTGGCTGTAATTTAAGTTTTCAAAAGAATCTTGTAACATAATTTCTGTGGCAAGGAAAACAGAGGACAGAAGAGAGCTGAGATCTACTTCACATGTGGCCCTCTAGCAAAGAATGAAGCTGCAAGCCAAGTATTACTTGAACACCAGCAGGTAGATTACAGCAGTTCCCCTCAAAATCAGCATGCGGTTGCATATAAAATTTGCTGGTTTTAGTCCAAACTCTTCTAAATCCAGGGAATGAAGAAGAGAAGAATCTGCTGCAAATAAGCATACCATTATAAATCCTATTTATTTAAAATATTGTCGAAGGCTTTCACTGTCAGAGTTCATTGGTTCTTGTAGGTTATCCCGGCTGTGTAACCGTGGTCTTGGTATTTTCTTTTCTGACGTTTCGCCAGCAGCTGTGGCAGGCATCTTCAGAGGAGTAACACTGAAGGACAGTGTCTCTCAGTGTCAAGTGAGTAGGAAGAGTAATATATAGTCAGAAAGGGGTTGGGTTGAGCTGAATCATTGAAATTCATAAACATCAGCACAACTTTAACAGAAAAGAAGAGAATTTAAGAATGAATAAGGCTTGGCTTCCTGTCCTGAAAACCTCCAGACTAACAAAGACTACAGTCAACAATAGCCATGCAGATTAGCTTTGGATTTCACACATTAACAGATCACTTCATGATACAATGGTTCCATATTAACATACCACACCCTCATTAGCACATTATCTTGATACTTACAGGACAATGATTAGCACATTACCTTTGATACTTTTTACAGGATAATGATTCAGCTCAACCCAACCCCTTTCTGACTATATATTACTCTTCCTACACACTTGACACTGAGAGACACTGTCCTTCAGTGTTACTCCTCTGAGGATGCCTGCCACAGCTGCTGGCAAAACGTCAGCAAAGAAAATACCAAGACCACGGTTACACAGCCGGGATAACCTACAAGAACCTATTTATTTACCTTTATAAATCCTATTTATTTATTTATGCAGACATTTCTATGCCACTTTACCACTCTTAAGTGGGGGGGTTTAAAGGGTGACATTTTAAATGGAGGAAGGGGTTTTTCATAAAGTTCCCTCTCTGTACCATTCAGTACAAACTCCCAGCTTGCCATATTTAATATTAAAGTGGGTGGCTTCCATTATGATAACTGTGAGCCCAGACCACCCACAGACACAGTAAGGTTTTTTTTTTGCATATTTATGGGGCTTCAAACAAAAGATGACTTTGTATATTCATGGAAAGGGGGAAAATCCCAAACTATGGCCTGACAAGGACCTTGTAAGCTGCAGGAACATGGAATATTGAAAGCACCTGAATGTCTGTTAAAGGAAATAAAGGAGGGAGTGGAAATTAACTTGCTTAAGACCCTGAGTACCTATTTATTGATTTAAAACATTTATATGTCTCTTCTTCAGAGACCTGCTCAAAGTGACTCCCATGATAAAATCTTTAAGATGTAGCATCATTACAATTAGACAATCCTGGAGAAGGAGATTTTGGAAGGTATGGTGGGATTTCCAAATTGTTACCCCCTGTGATCCCTTATGGGCTCAACAGCTTGTTTAACTCAATACCTACTTCATGTTCATTGATTTCAATTGGATTTAAGTGTGTTGTGCCTAAATTATTTTGGGTTGTACTCCATATCCACCCTGCTGTAATAATTAGTTTTGGGAATCCTCTGAGATGAAAGATTTAGTATTATTTTATATAAACACTCTTCATATTAGGATAATTCAACAAGCCCTTTCCCACCTGGTTGCAGACAGTCTGTACTGGTTAATTTTAATGATGGCAAAAAACCATCACAGAATGAATTGAAACTACTGACAGAAGCTAATTTGTGTTTTATATTTCCAATGAAACCTCATTATTATAACTTTGTTGTGTGACTTTATACAAATGACGTGACAGAGTTCATTAAGAATGAATCAGTGGAATTCATATAATGAAATGGGGATTCTGATGTTGGCTGTTCAGTGACTGGAATAGCAAACCACAATGAAGCTACCGTGTATTTGGATTTACATTTAATTAACAGCCTTTGCTGAAACATAACTTGTAGGCCCAAAGATACCATTGGCAATGTCCCCAGTTTTAATTCTCTGCAATTCTTCATTTAGATAAACCCAATTTAATAGTGTCTGTTTCCTGTCTTGCAACCATAGTTGGTATTTTGGAAAGCAGTCAGAGGTAGTGTTAAGCTGGAGACAATACTTTTAAATAAAATTTAAATTGGCTTAAGGGAGGTTTAATTTCCCATGAACACATAAAATTGCCAAATACGGAATTAGACCACTCCTCTGTTATCTCATATCATGTACTCTGACTGGTGGCAGCTCTCCGTGGCACAAGGGGAAAAAAGGTCCTTCTGAGCACTGGAGATTTTTTCAGTTGGAGATGTCAGGGGTTGCACACGAGACTTTCAGCATGCAAAGCAAATCTTCCATCACTAACACATAACCCCTCATCATGGTATATATACACACACACATTTCTTTTGTCCCACAGTCACAAACAAGCTTGTTAGGTTTTTGAAATGATACAAAAACGTCCATATTCTGTTTGCTAGAAATTAAAGTGGGATGACATACCCATTTACAGTGACTGACAGAGTGGATTTCACATTACCCCATGTGAGATGTAATAAGGCCACTGCTTGAGGTAGATACAAGGAAGTGAAAACAGTGGTAGCTTACTTCCTATGAGAACCTGCATTACAATCTCCTTTCTGCATATGTGGAGTATCATTAGGGATGGAGCAGAGTTCTGACACCAATGGACTCTGAACTGTAACCCCAAGTTCCTGTGGGAATGGAGGCATTTCTGGAGAAGGCACAGGCCCTGCTGCTTTCTGACACGTTCTGAGGGAATGCATGAGATCTCCGGCTGCAATCTCATCTCTGGAGGACTCCATCATGCCAAAGGACACAGCAGCATTGCCACTATTTTAGCATACTGGAGCCTCATAGCAGACACAAGGAACATATTGCAGCTTGAGGGACCTTGCCTGAGGTATGCTAGGCCTTCCTCTTATCTGTTCTGAGGCTTCCAGTTCTGACGGAATGGTCTCTAGAGGCCATGCTATGCCTCCTCTCATCTGCTACCAAAGCATTCAAGATACCTTAAATTCACTCTAGATTTTTGGCAGAGCAGAATGATTGCATTCTATGTTCTGTCAAAGCTTTTTCAGAAGGAAACCATTAGGCCAGAGTCCCAAAGTGTATAACAGCACAGGGTACTTCATGATCCTGTAATGAACTGTGGCCTTGCTAAGCCTCTTTGGCGTTTGCTTAATGTATGTACTTAATGGAGAATCTTTTCTCTAACTGGGGCAGGGGGAGAGACCAGTCCTTCCCTTCCTGTTTAGAGTTTCAGGAAAATTCTATAGGGCGAAAACGCATGGTTGCTTGAGCCTCCTTTATTCCCTGCGTTCGATCCTGGCTGAATCCTGCCTGAAACAGGGAATAAAGGAGGCTAAAGCGAACATGCGTTTTGGCCCTATGTCTCAGAGTGGATCTAGGCAGCTCCCCCTTGCAATAAAGGGGCTCTGCTTTGGTTGCCAACCTCCTGGTGGTGGCTGGAGATCTCCTGCTGTTACAACTGACCTCCAGGAGACAGAGATCAGTTCACCTGGAGAAAACGGCTGCTTTGGAAGGTAGACTAAATGGCATTATACCCCATTGAAGCCCCTCCCCTCCCCAAACCCTGTCCTCCTCAGGTTTGACCCCCACACACAGTCTCCAGGTATTTCATAATCCAGAGCTGGCAGCCCTAGGCTCTGCCAGGGGAATTCAAATGGGAACAGGGGTAACCTGGGCCCCTTTTAAAGAAATAGCCAGGTTGGTAATTAAGTGGTTTGGGCGGAAAGGAAGCAGAAAAGGGGAGAGGCGGGTAGGTCAGTGTGCCACCCAAGAAGGGGGCTCTGCAGCTGATCTCTCCAGCTCCACCCCCTCCCCCAATTTCCATGACACTTCCATACTCTCATCAAACTTCTCTGTGATTAATATTCTTATCTTCTACTAATTAGTCTAGTAGGTACATTACATCTGTATGTATTTCCAGTTTTCTAGTCCTTTCATTATTACTGGATTACTATATCTCACTCTACGTAGGGCTGCCCTTGAGACTGATCCGAAGACTCCAGCTGGTGCAAAATGCCACGGTGAGGCTCCTTACGGGGACCTAGCTGTGGGAACATATGCAGCCAGGGCTCCGTCAACTGCACTGGCTCCAGCTGGAGTATCGGATCAGGTTCAAGGTACTGGTTTTGACCTTTAAAGCCTTACATGGTCTGGGTCCTTCATACCTTCGGGACCGCCTCTCCTGGTACACCCCCACAAAGGACATTGCGTTCGACAGATAACAACTTGTTGGTGGTCCCCAGCCCTAGGAGTGTGCCGCCTGGTGGAACTCCCTTCCCAGTAACATCAGGGCCCTGCAGGACTTCAAAGAGTTCCACAGGGCCTGTAAGACACATTATTTCACCAGGCCTATGACTGAGGGCAGCTGTGGGTTTCATCTGCGCCGGCCTCCCTACCTCCCCCCCTTTACCTTTTTCATTCTATGAATTATATGGGGTACTATCTGATTGCTGAGCCTCTCAGGGGCTACTATATTCTAATTGAGCACCATCTCTTGTCTTAATATTGTTGCATGCTGTTTTAATACTGTTGGATTTTAGTTGTTTTAAATGTGTGTATGGCTTTTAATGTTGTTGCCTGAGCCCAGCTGGCATTGGCTGGGGAGGGCGGGATAGAAATCCAAGGAAAGAAGGAAGGAAGGAAGGAAGGAAGGAAGGAAGGAAGGAAGGAAGGAAGGAAGGAAGGAAGGAAGGAAGGAAGGAAGGAAGGAATCCATAGGTCTGTTGGACACAGTCTGTATAATACCGTATTTTGCGCACTATAAGACGCACTTTTTTCCTCCTCAAAAGTGAGGGGAAATGTCAGTGCGTCTTATGGTGCGAATGCAGCGCCGGCCGCCCCGGGAGCCGGCTGGGACGACGCCAGCTGCAGCTGGAAGGCCCCTCCCAGCCACCCAGCACAGGGCAGAGAAGTTTAACCTCCCCCCCCCCCCGCTTCCCGGTCCCGAGGCTCAGCTGCTGGGCGGATCCTCGGAACGGGAAGCACGGGGTTGCCCAAACTGCTCTGTGCTGCCTGCCCAAGCAGCGCAGAGCAGTTTAACCTCCCCTGCTTCCTGGTCCGAGGCTCAGCTGAGCCTCGGGACTGGGAAGCGGGGGGTGGGTGGGTGCGGAGGACCAGTTTAAAGACCCACCGCCCCTCCTGATCGGGCTTGCCTGACTGGTCCCGATCGGGCTTGCAGCCTGGAAAGGGAGGCTGGAGCCTTCCAAGCCCCGCTGTGCGCACGCTCTGATCTCTCAGCGTATGCACACAGTGGGGCTTTGAAGGCTTCAGCCTCCCTTTCCAGGCTGCAAGCCTGACTGGTCCCAATCCGGCTTGCAGTCTGGAAAGGGAGACTGGAGAGTTCCCCCAAGCCCCGCTGTGCGCACGCTCTGATCTCTCAGCGCGTGCACACAGTGGGGCTTTGAAGGCTTCAGCCTCCCTTTCCAGGCTGCAAGCCTGACTGGTCCCAATCCGGCTTGCAGTCTGGAAAGGGAGGCTGGAGCCTTCCCCCAAGCCCTGCTGTGCGCAAGCTCTGATCTCTCAGAGCATGCACACAGTGGGGCTTTGAAGACTTCAGCCTCCCTTTCCAGGCTGCAAGCCAAATTGGGACCAGTCAGGCTTGCAGCCTGGAAAGGGAGGCTGGAGCCTTCCCCCAAGCCCGCTGTGCGCACGCTCTGATCTCTCAGCGCGTGCACACAGTGGGGCTTTGAAGGCTTCAGCCTCCCTTTCCACGCTGCAAGCCTGACTGGTCCCAATTGGGCTTACAGCCTGGAAAGGGAGGCTGGAGCCTTCCTCCTAGCCCTGCTGTGCGCACGCTCCACAGAGCAGGACTAGGAAACTGGAAGTGGAGTGCAGTAATCCCTCCACCCAGCCCTGGCCATAATAACCTCTCAGCTGTTGGTCGGGAAGCGCGGTGTGTGTGTGTGCGGACGTTAAACTGCTCTGCGCTGCCTGGGCAGGCAGCGCAGAGCAGTTTCAACCACCACCGCCACCCTTCCCGGGAGTCCCGGGAAGGGGGGCGGTGGGGAAAGAGAAGGAAAAAGGAGGAAAAAGAAGATAAATATATTTTCTTAAAGACGCAGCGGGTCTTTAAAAATATATATTTTTTTTCTTCTTTTACCTCCTTTAAAAACTAGGTGCGTCTTATGGTCAGGTGCGTCTTATAGAGCGAAAAATAAGGTATTTTCTTCGTATAAAGGGCAACAATGATAAATTATGAGTAAAACTAAAGGTAGGACCTCAGCTTTGCTATGGGCTGCTATATGCTCAGGACCCAGCTAGTTATTGTCTTTCTTTCTTTATTTAACCTGTTGCAGAACCTCCTAAAGAAATATGCATTAAAGCAGCCCAGAAAAGGTGACCTGGAGGGGATGCTGGTTACTATTACATTCCAATCTAATTTACAGCAAAAGAAGAAAGAAGGACTCCTAAACAGTAGAAACATGGTAGACTCATTTTTTCGAACGACATATGGATATTTATGCATATAGATGGTGAGTGAGGACTAGGATCTGGGAGGCCCAGGTTCAAGATCTCATTTTGCCATGAAACTTGCTGGGCAAACCTGGGTCAGTCACTTCCTTTCAGACTAAGGAACCTCACAAGTTTTTGTGATCTCACTGTGATAATGATGTACATCTATGTACTTACATGAATTGCAGAATGTAACACAACTTCCTTTATTGCAACTACAAATCAGACTAACAAAGATCTGAACACAAGAAAAGAGAACAGTCCAGGGGGTGGAACTTTCCTCTATCCCATAATCAGGTTCTAGTTAACTCTTTACTATCCATTTTACTACCGTTGTGAAGCTAGTATGTGCTGCTCTGAATTCTTTGGAAGATTTATTTAGCACATGAGCTAAATAAAAGGGGGCAGTTGAAATATTTTTGGAGCTGAAGATAGTCAACTCTATATGGGCAAAGGGTGAAGTCCCACCTCTGGAAATATGCTCGTGGAAGGAGGTCAAGGGATAGGGAAGATAACAGAAGAAAATGATAATTGGAGAACAACTCGGGCTTAGATTATACTAGCAGTGCCCCCCATTGCTGAGCAGCTGGCCTCTGTAGAAATGTTATCACAATAGGAAATCGATTCTGAATTATGCCATGTGACTGTTCTTCCATATGTTACTAGAATTAGCAAGCACAGTTTCACGAGTGTTTTAAGCTGTCACACATGGGCTGCGCCAGGAACTGCATCTGCTGACAGTAATAGAGAGGGGAGGTGACTTTGTAGAATCCCATGACAGTCGAAGGCTCCCTTTCTTTCATGCATATGCTTCACTGATTTGGAACAATAAGTTAAACTGAACAACCAGCTGATTCCATTGATTCATTGTACGGGTCCAATTTCCTTTCATTGTGAAACTCTATCAGCAATAATACACATTCCAGTAAATTAAGGAACTTTCATCTCCTGGTCGTTTTGCTTTGGTTTTCCAGGGGGCCTTGCCTGAGCAGACTGCTCCCCTGGGGGGGAAGCCCCCACCATTTTGTTTGGTTTATTTAACATCAGTTATCTCTAGATAACTGTGTAGTGATCACTGCATAGTGATATCTACACTACATAGAGAAAGGATTGTGACTGGCCTTGCTGGGAAAGACATATGTGCATTTCATTTTTTGTTGGTTTGCTTGTTTTGCTTTGATATGCTTTGTAGCACTGCAAAGGACCCGTGCAAAAACTCTGAGGGGCAGAACAAGACTGGGGGAAGGACTAACAAATAGGAACAAGCCTTTTTCTCTCATCAAGAAACCTGAAACAGCTTGGCTTGCAAGGGTGAAGAACTACCTTTCATCAGTAATTTGGTTAATTATTATTTTTATTTCTACTATAGTAGCATCATCAGGGCACTTTACGGAATAATGGGGGGAAATAGATATGTCCCTACTTCTCAAAGCTTACTATTTACCGTATTTTTCGCTCCATAGGATGCACCGCTCCATAAGACGCACCTAGTTTTTAGAGGAGGAAAACAAGAAAAAATCTTGTTTTCCTCCTCTAAAAACGCGGGCAGGGAGCGGGCGGGCGGGCGCGCCAAGCGCTCAGAGCGGGCGGGGAGGAGGCGGGCGGGCGCTCCAAGAGCTCAGAGCAAGCTGGGAGGAGCCGGGCGGGAGAGGCGCGCCAAGCGCTCAGAGCGGGCGGGGAGGAGCTGGGCGGGCGGGCGCGCCAAGCGCTCAGAGCGGGCGGGGAGGCGGGAGGGCGTGCCAAGAGCTCAGAGCGAGCTGGGAAGAGCTGGGCGGGCGGGCGCGCCAAGCGCTCAGAGCGGGCGGGGAGGATGCGGGCGGGCGCACCAAGCGCTCATAGCGGGCGGGGAGGCAGGCGGGCGGGCGCGCCAAGCCGCCCCCCCTCCGCTTCCCAGCTGGGAGGCGAGCAAGCGCACAGAGCGGGCTGGGCGGGCGCACAGAGCCGGCTGGGCGCGCTGGAACGGCGCGAGGCAGCTTTCCCCGGCTGCCTCCCAGCACGCCCAGCTGGCTCTGTGCGCACATTCGCTCTATAAGACGCACCCACATTTCCCCTCACTTTTGAGAAGGAAAAAAGTGCGTCTTATGGAGCAAAAAATACGGTAAATATGTAGACCCATTTCAACCTGGATTCAGGCCTGGCTTTAGAATGGAAATACCCTTGGTTGCCCTGACCTTTGCCGGGAGCGTGACAGGAGGAGGGTGACCCCATTGATTCTCTCAGCAGCTTTTGGTACCATCAACTTCTGGAGAGTCTGGCTGGGTTGGAAGTAGGGGACACTGTGCTTTGGTGGTTCCATTCTTACTTGACCATCTGATTCCAGAAGGTGGTACTGGGGGACTGCTGCTCAGTCCCGTGGCATTTATGCTAGGAGGTCCTGCAGGGGCCCAATTTGTTCCCTGTGCTATTTAATATCTGCATGAAACCACTGGGAGAAGTCATTCAGGAGTTTGAAGTGAGGTGTCACTAATGCACAGATGACACCAAGCTTTGTTTCTCCCTAACCGACAGGTAAGCCAGGTTTGTAGCTTCAGGGTGCTACTGGATCCTGGTTAACAGTTGGCATGTAGTACCTCCAGCTGGTTTGCCAACTATGACTGGCCACTGGGGGGGGGGAAGGGGGAGTAGGGTTTCCATATCCAGGTCGGAAAACTCCTGAAAATTTTGGGATGGAACCTGGGGACGACAGGGACCACATTGGGTACAATGCCATAAAGTCCACCATCCAAAGCATCCATTTTCTCTAGGGGAACTGCTCTCTGTCTGGAGATGAGCTGTAATTCCAGGGGATCCCCACATCCCACCTGGAGGTTGGCATCCCTAATGGCAACTATCTCCAGACTACAGTTCCTCTAGAGAAAGGGGCTGCTTTTGAGGGTGGAGTCTATGACATTATACCCTGCTGAGGTCCCTCCCTTCCCAAATCCCACCCTCCCAAGGCTGCAAGTCTAAAGCTCCAGGAATTTCCCAACCTGAAGTTGGCAACCATAGTTCCTAACTTTAAGGCCTAGACAGCTTGGGGCCAGGTTACCTGAAGGACCATCTCCCCTATGCTATCCAGCCCACTAGTTAGCATTGCATTGGCCTCTCAATCACTGCTCTCTGTGCTTCCACTTCAGAGGTGAGGCAGGTAACAGGTAGAGACAGAGCATTTTCTCTGGTGGCACCTCATCTCTGGGACACCCTCCTCTTTGAGCCTTGCCTGGTGCCTACTGAACTTTCACTTAGGCACCAGGCCAAAATACATCTTTTCATCTAGACTTTTAATTAGGAGTTTTATCTTACCAGCTTTTTAATGGTCTGCCTCTGTTTTATGGATAATTTTTATCCTGTTCATGCCCAACACCTTGTTTTTAATGGCTTGTCCTTAATATTGTGCCATGGTTTTAATTGTAAGCCTCCTTGAGCAGGTATCTGAAGAGGCAGCAAAGAAATGTCCTAAATAAATAAATAAAATTTGGTCTGCTTAGGAGTTGCACAGAAAGGGAGAGGAGGTACCATGGCAACAAGGGAGAATATGAGCATTTGGGCTTGATTTTGATTGAAACTGAGGGACTAAATCAAAAACATGACAGAAGAGTTGGGTTTTAAACATGGGTCGAAGGCAGAGAGCAGTGTGGAAGCACAACAGTGTTCTGACAGACAACAATGCAGCTATCAAGAGTGCTCCCTGTGGAGAGGTCTGTTCTACTGGCTCCATCACAGGTGTCACCTCAAGAAAATGACAGCCTTTGGAAAGATTGAGGCTCACTGCTGCTTCTTACTCCATGGGGCACTCATACAGGGGCAGTGCTAGGGATGAAGCCTGATGCATATTTAGGTCGCATATGCATGCGTGCTTTTGCAGGGATCCCAGTTATATGTACAGAGTCCATGCATGCACAGATTTCTCCAGCAGTCCACTGAAAACATCAGGAGGGGTCTGTCACACTCCCTCCCCAAGTACATTCAGCATAGACAGTTTGACTATCTGAAAAGGCATAACTGCTCTTTTTGCAGAAGTTTTCCTTTAAAATTCAGGGAATGGTGAATGGGATTGGCTGCATGCCTATTATCTAAAGGACAAATAAGAATTACATGCAAATGCATGTAAACTGTAACCTCATGAAGGGACAGTTTGGTGCAGAGCGGCAGTGGAGGTAGAAGGAGAAGGGAACTTGGAAAAACTTAATTTGTTGTTTTTCTGCTTGAAATTGCTCCTCCCAGTTAATCCCCCTGAGATTCCATCTTTGTTAAACACTTTTGCATGCAACTTCTACTTTGTACTTCACTGAACTTTTCATGCTCCAAAGATTGATTGGGGGCCTGCTAGGGCCTTTGCTCCCCATAAGCACTGGTTCAGCAAGGTTCCACCCCTCCCATAGGCTAGATTGAATAGGAGCTTTGGGGTTTTATCTTTCAACTGTAGTGAACGGTTTATTTATCTATTTCATTTTTCAATTTATGACCCTTGCCCCTTGAGACCCAAAAAGGTTTGGGTCACTTGCTTGATATATCTGGATTGTTCTATTAAAGTGTTCCTTGTAAAAAAACATACCTTGCATGAAGGACAGCTCAGTCCTCTTTGTTTGAGGCACACTATACAGTGGATTATGTAAGGAAATCTGTGGGTGAAGGTGTAAATAGTTTGTGTGGGTTTGAGCCGTACTTCTTTAGGGAGTTCCTGTCTCCAGCATTAGAAACAGCATTTCTGTAATATAGATTTCCTCAACACCCTAAAGATTGGTAACAAAAGGGTTAACTCTAATGTCAGCATGCCAGGAGGAAATTAAACACATAACCTCTTGATATATACGACTGGGTTTTTTCCTTTTCACACACAAGCTGTAAAGTTGTGTAAGTTAATAAGCAAGTTTGAAGTTAGTAGGAATAAAATCTGAAAACCACCAGACAGCCAAAGAGTAATTAAATTTCCCAGATCAAGCAAACCCTGCCTCAACTGGTTTGCTATGTGAGTGTCGCCTTCTTGCAGTGAACACCACAGGGCTGCATTACTTTGTATATGTCCCCAAAGCACGATTGCTCTGAACTGAGGCATCACAATCGCCAGCTTGGGTACCCCAAGTCTCCCAAAGTGTTTTACATAATTCTCTACCAAGTCTGAACCACTTATTGGCAGAATAGCATTTAGAATATGTCTGTCCTGGCGCTGTTACAAGTTTTAATGCTTTTGGTTTGGTTTGTCCCTTGACATTCTCCTGCTTCACTTGCATGATTACTGTCCATATATACTTTCTTTTCACATTATTTATTGTGTGGCTCAGGCTTGCAAAGGCCACTCTGCCATCCACAGCATAACCAAATTCCTGGAACTTCAGGTAGCAGCTCTTACCAAATGTGCTTGTTGCAATTTAGGCTGTTCCAACAACTGTGCCTGCTATGGAACAAAGGATAAGACTACCATTGTTAATAGCATCATGACTTCCAGATTAGACCACTGGAATGTGTCTTACGTAGAGCTGCCCTTGAAGACAGTCCTGACACTTCAGTTGGTGAAAAACTCGCTGTTATCAGATGTGAGGAGGAAAGAGCATATTATATCTTTGCTCCATGAATGAGATTCATTACTGTGTTCTCCCTGGCAGAGTCCACAGTGCTGATTTTGACTTTTAGAACTCTGAAGTGTTTAGGTCCAAAGTAGGCAAAGAAACATCTGTTCCCATATGAACCTTCCTGCTGTATAAAATCTGCTAATGAGGCCCCACTCAAGAGTCCATCACAGGCAGGGATGCTGAGCACTTTTACATCAGTGCAGTGGGCCAGTGGAACTTACTGTGATCAAGCTCCTTGTATAAACACAAGAACACTCACCAGATTGCCTCAGTATTTTCTCTTTAAGTTCAACCCCAAGTGGGATGTGAGCTGAGTTGGTGGATGTTCAAGCATCCATAGTTAAAGCATCCTAGAATCACTTGCAATTCACCCCTTCTTTTCTGCCTGTGCAGTCAAATGCAACATTTCAAACCTGGATACATTGCCTGTGAGAACACACATGTGGGATTCTATCCTGATCTGCTAGTTTGCTTGTCTTTCCTTTTAGTTTTCAGTGTGGATATTGTGTCCCAGAAATATCATGGTAAAGTAAGCCATGGCACACATTGTTTACATTAGCCTAACATTTAAGAACAAGATTCTTGTGGATATGGGGTGGGTGGGTGGGACAACTATAATTCCTATGAGGCAATGTGAGACAGTGCATGCATTACAGATCTTCCCAGTTCAGCAATTAATGAACACAGGGTGATGCTGCCATAAAGGATACAAAAATACCTAACTAGTAAGCTTCATTTCAAGCTGTGGGTTTGTTTTGTGTGTATTTAACAATGTGGTTTGTAATATGTAGGTGGCCACGGCAATGGCTGAAGGGGGACAGCCGTGGCAAAGCAGTATATGATTGCACACGTGGAGTCTTCTTTCCCCCCAAAATTGAATGTGTTCAGACGTAGTCAAATGGCATGTCAAATGTTCAACTTCGATGGTCCACATTTGTAAGCAGGCTGCAAGTTGAACTAGAGGATTAAGCATCCTGGATCTCAGGTTGATTCCAGGCTGTCCCTCAGGAGCACAGGCTTTTCTCTCTTTGGACCAACACTGTGGAAGTCACTTGTGTTCACCCGTTCCCCCCTCTTGGCTCTTAACAGGCGCAGGTCAATGCTGCATTCTTTTCGTGAACACAGAATAGGAAAGGTTATTGGGAACTATTGCACCCCAATTATCCGTAGAGACCAATGACAGACAATTGAGAGGAGGTTGGATGAAACTAACAGCTCTTTATTTGATCAAAGATAGAACCGGGTGCGCAACTCCGCACCCAAATGGCAGGCGGGAGATGACACCCCCCCCCCACAAGAGGCAAGCAGTATGATTTATAACTTTCAGGCAATTACGTTTACAATAGATATACATTTTCGATCATGCAATGCTTCATTGTGTATTGTTCTCTTCTTGCGATACATCAGTAATTCTCTTAGCTTGTCAGTGTCACTAGCCGGGGAATACAGTGTACCTTATGTCAGATAAGAGAGTTCCGCGTGTCCCGGAGCAGGGGGAAAGGAGGGGAGAGCTTCAGCCTTGGAGAGGGGGGTCTGAGCGGGCTGTGTGTGTGTGTGTGTGTGTGTACTGCTTTCAGGCACTTCAAGTGAAGGGAAGGGGGGAAGGGGTTTTGCTTGGTGCTTGTGTGTCTGCTCATTCCCGTGTCCATGTGAATGCTGGGAATTTATTCATAGACACTTCAGAACTAAGATCTAGACCCCATTATACTACTTTGCTCTTTTGCTGCTTCTGTTTTCTTTATCATTTCAGTCAGGATTTTATAGCTATTTTTATGTTTTTATTAATCTAATGCTTGTTGTAAACCACCTAAAAGTCTTTACTATATAGCAGTATGTAACTTTGGGAAATAAATGATAGCTTCTGCTTAGTAGTACATTCCCTGTGTGAAACAGTGTGAAAGGACCCCACTGTTTTGTCATCCTAATTGAGAATACAAAAACAAGGTTAACCGCAAGCCTTGTTAAGATGAGCTAAACAAGGGTCATGTAGAATTTGCCTCAGACATGTGACTGCCTTAATGGATGCAACCTTAAACCAGGTTAATAGAAGATTTGGTTTTTATACCTTGCTTCCCTCTACCTTAAGGAGTCTCAAAGCAGCTTACAATTGCCTTCCTCTCCCCACAACAGGCACCTTGTGAGGTAGGTGGGCTGAGAGAGTTCAGAGAGAACTGTGATTAGCCTAGGGTCACCCAGCAGGCTTCATGTGGAGGAGTGACCCCTGTTCCGTGCCCAGAAGATGGCCAAAAAAAAACACAAAACCCAATCCCTGGCCAAACTGGCCTGGAGGAAAATTGCTTCCTGACACCAAAGTTGCAATCACTATTTCCCTAGGCATGTAAGAAAGGGCCATGAGAGCCAAGCACTGACGTGACCATTTTTGCCCTCCCTGTCATGATCTGCCTAAGTTCACAGAATCAGCATTTCTGTCAGATGGCCATTTAGCCTCTCTTTAAAAACTTCCAAAGAAGGAGAGCCCACCACCTCATGAGGAAGCCTGTTCCACTGAGGAACAGCTCTGTCAGAAAGTTCTTTCTGATGTTTAGCCGAAAACTCACTTGATTTAATTTCAACCCGTTGGTTCTGGTCCGACCTTCTGGGGCAACAGAAAACAACTCTGCACCATCCTCTATATGAAAGCCCTTCAAGTAGAAAAAGAAAAGTTGGTTTTTATATGCCAACTTTCTCTACCTTTTTAAGGAGAATCAAACCAGTTTACAATCTCCTTCCCTTCCTCTCCCCACAACAGACACCTTGGGAGGTAGGTGGGGCTGAGAGAGTTAAGAGAGAACTGTGACTAGCTCAAAGTCATCCAACTGGCTTCATGTCTAGGAGTGGGGAAACCAACCTGGTTCACCAGATTAGAGTCCACTGCTCTTGTAGAGGAATGGGGAATTGTACCCGGTTCTCCAGATTAGAGTCCACTGCTCTTAACCACTATACCATGCTGGCTTTCCAAGTACTTGAAGTTGGTTATCACATCACCTCTAAGTTGTCTCCTCTCCAGACTAAACATACCAAGCCCCTTCAACCTTTCCTCATAGTACTTGGTCTCCAGACCCCTCACCATCTTCATTACCCTCCTCTGGACATGTTCCAGCTTGTCTATATCCTTCTTAAATTGAGGTACCCAAAACTGAACACAATAGGTGAGATCTAACCAGAGCATTTGGTTCTTGGGGAATGGAAGCCTTAGGGAAAAAAAAGATTGGTTAAACAATAAAAACAGCATTTATCTGCAGTACCATTGCCTTTACAGGAGGATTAACTACCCCAAGTTTAACAGCCAATGAAGGTGCTCAGCATCTTCTGGGACTGTTAAAGTATCAGCTGGTTTGGTCTCTCCTCAATGGAAGTATACAAAATCCTATTAACAGAAGTGTTTGATTAAAATCCACTTTGTTGCACTGAGGGAAATGGTCTCTCTTTTATTTTTGAAGAACAACAAAGAGACGTCAAGATGGATGGAAGCAGTGAGGAAATTCATTACTATGCTAAGGTTAAAGTCGGGCATCTTTGATTGAGTTATGGCCAGAAAGAGAAGAGAAATCATTTTTAAGAAGCCAGACAATTTACAGCTATATTTAAAGAATAATATAAGCTTCAGTAGATCAGAAACATTCTAAAAATGCAAACAGACAAGAACACCTCCTCACTGTACACAGCAAACATGATAGTTGTGTGTGTGCTGCAGCCATTTTTATACTGGTGTTCCCATAGCAAACAAGTATAGATGATGTACTCATGTCCTTAACACCTGTATATATGTGTCAGGGAACTCTCTAAGGTTCAATAATAGATGCTCCTGAAACAGTACCAAATAATACAAATACTGTGCAAAGCATCCACTCCCTAGCCATTGTTAGGGTTTTTGAAAGACTAGGTTATGATATGGTATGAAAATCAAATCAAACTGAACCATGAAAAAGAGAGATACTAGACACAGTTCATTCCTGTCCTGGCTAATCTGTTCCATATGATATCAGTTATGAAGCTGAATACTGGAGGAATCCCTTATCATATTGTTTTCTGACCTTAGCCAGTTCCTTACACTTTCTCTGATATTTTGAAGTGGGCTGTAATAATAATTTCAAAGGATTCTGAATGTTTCATTTATGTAGTTATGAGCCAAGTCTTAAATCAAGCAAAAGTGGGTTTTTTTTAACAACTTCCCTGATCTTAATTCTTGTATGCCAGTGGAAATATGAACAAATGCAAATTGATTTGTTGATGTTGACATTTAATTATTTTCTCTATATATCAGTTGACCCTTGTAAAATATTACCTGCATGAAATACAGCTGGATTCCAGCTGCAGCACAGTCATCCATCCAGGGGTTAAAATAATTTAGGGTTAATTAGCCAAAGTTATATCAGAAATAACAGGTTGAATTAGTTACAGCCCTGAGGAGAGAATCTCCTGTAGGCCCTGATATGAAGACTCAAACTGTGTCATTTTAACTTTAATCTCTGATTTCTCATGCTTTGCCTTCTTCTGTTTGTTTGGGGATGTCTTTGATTCCACAGCTTCTGTACCAGGAAATGGGCAGTTAAGTGTGGAAGTGAGTTTGACATCATTATTTGTTTCTCAGAAAGTTTTTGTTTGAAACTGAGATGGGGATGGGGGAGGGCAAAGAGGCTGGCTGGGGGAGGGAGGGGAATCCTCCTGGTAGAAACAACTGATCTCATAATGCATGTCTCACCACAACATACAGCCACAAATTGCAATCAATGAAACATATTTTAAATGGGAAGGTGATTTATGTTATACCAGACCCATATGCAGCAGCAACTATGAATTCAAATGGCAATGAACACGTAAGCTTTTGCAGTTAAATCATGGTGATAAATATTAATAGGAGCACATGCTTTCCTGTTTGAAAAGATTGAATGGAAGTACTAGGGCTTCATAGGTGTTCACAAATAAAACCTGTTTTTTTCCCCTGTGAACTGACCTCTCAGTTGGATAATGACTTGGATAATGTGCAGAATCCATAGGGCGCACCCAGTGTGTTCTGCTGCTTTGTTTGTTGATAAGTGTGTTGGAGATCAAAGCTTTGAAATAGGTATACTGTAATACAGTCAATTTTAAATTTATGTCAGTGGGAATATGAAAGCGAATCAATTGGTATTTGTTTTATTTTCAAGGTGTCAGGAAAATATTATTATTTTTTAAATCATATATAAGAGCAACGAACATTTAAACTTCCCTCATACAGACCATTTCTGGATTTAGCTGCAAGAAGTTAAGTTATTCAGTCCTCCATCTGATACTTAGATACATTCATTTTCCCCCCAATGTGCAAGAGATTTCATTAAAAACAAAGCATCACAAATGAAATGGTATCTAAGCCATACACTTATTCTCAGCAGCACAATGCTAGGAATGCTAAGAGGACAGAGAATTTTAAATCATTCCATTTTATATCCAAATTAAATCTACGCTGGCAGTTCCGTGGAATAGCAGCAATAGAAATGGTATTACAAAACATTTCCCCCCAAATCTCTATTACAAAATGAGACTGAAATGCTTCTTTATATATTAGATTAGTAATTCGTTCAGGTTTGGATAAAACAATTCCTTTTCATTTCTGCAAAAGAATGAGAGTTAATTTTAGTATCCAAAATGAATGCCTTCAAGAGCCTATTGGAATGATGCCCACTAGTAGGCCCATGCCTGCCTCTGACCTCACGGGTTCAAGAATCCTCTTTGCCCAAAGCCTGTGCTTATATTCTTGAAGGCTTCTTTATGTGCATTTCTAGGGAACCAGAGTACACATATATGCATTCAGAGGTACATGGTTCCATGTTTGAAAACAAGGTTCTTGAGCCTGTAGAAATTGGAGAAGGGTATGAACCTGATCACACTCCCTGGTATACTTTTGTGCCTCTCTCTGGTCTTCCCATTGACAATTTTAGATAGCAAACTGTCTGAAAGCTGGGATCTGTTTATTCCTTAGGAAACTTAAATGGCACTGCATAAATAAATAAAGGATTCTTCTATGAAGATGGTTGTAAAGTAATGTGATATTACACTTCAGTTGAAAGCTTCCTGTAGCCCAAGGACAAAATGCCTTGTTTAGACATTCATTTCTACCCAAATTAATACTGCCACCATCTTTCAGGTGGGATGGAGGCTGAAATATTATGACTACACACTTACAATGCAATCCTAAACAGAGTTACACAGAGTTCTCAACCCATTGATTTCAGAGGACTTACAAAGGAAAACTCTGCATAGGATGGCTTTGGGGTATTCTTCACGGACATTTGCTGCTGTTTCGATGCTGATTTGCATCGGAGTCAAATTTTGGTTATTCACTGCAGATCCGTGGTTTCCCCCCCTTAGCCAAATAAGCCGGGTTAAAAGTGAGGCAATCCAAACCACTTTTGAAACGATCTTTCCTGTGGACACGTGTTTTCTTGCGCAGATGCCCATGAAAAAATGTTTGCTTCGCTCCCCGGGACGTCTCCTTTCTCCTCCCCCAAGAACGGTGATTGGCTGGGGGAGTTTTGCGCTCGGACAAGAATACCACCCCTTTGGCTGCCTGCCTGCCTGCCTGCCTAGAGTCCTGGCACTTCTCTCCCTCCGTCCCCGCACGCCTTCCCCGCCCCTCGCCCGGGATGGGTCTTGGAGCTGGGCCCACACCTCCAAGCCCAGGGGGACGTTGGACGGATGGCTCCAGGGGGAGACTGGCAGGGCCACGCCATGTGCTCCTGGTGGGGTGGTGGTGGTGGCAGCTCAGTCTAGGGCAGTGGGGGGGATCTTCAAGAGAAGGGGCTGTTGGCCCTTCTGCCCCAAAGGGGAGGGGGGATTTTTGAGAAATCGGATGGGGAAAATGTGCATCCTGAGAGCGGAAAACCCAAGTCAAAACTCCCTCCCATCACTTTTCTGAAGAGGGGCGGCCAGCCTCCTCTTATCTCCCTCCTCTCTCTCGATGCACTGTGGCCAGATCATGGCCAGCGCGCAATCCAGGGGCCTTCTTTTCTCTCCCCCCCTCGCCATGCACACTGGCTGGATCGGGGCTGGCAAGCAAGCTAGGAGCCCTCCTGTCTCTCACGATGCAATGTGGCCGGATCATGGCCAGCGCGCAATCCAGGGGCCTTCTTTCCTCTCCCCTCCCTCGCCATGCACACTGGCTGGATCGGGGCTGGCATGCAAGCTAGGAGCCCTCCTGTCTCTCACGATGCAATGTGGCCGGATCATGGCCAGCGCGCAATCCAGGGGCTTTCTTTCCTCTCCCCCCCCCTCGCCATGCACACTGGCTGGATCGGGGCTGGCATGCAAGCTAGGAGCCCTCCTGTCTCTCACGATGCAATGTGGCCGGATCATGGCCATCACGCAATCCAGGGGCCTTTCCTCCTCCCCCCCCCCCGCCATGCACACTGGCTGGATCGGGGCTGGCATGCAAGCTAGGAGCCCTCCTGTCTCTCACGATGCAATGTGGCCAGATCATGGCCAGCGCGCAATCCAGGGGCCTTCTTTCCTCTCCCCCCCCTCGCCATGCACACTGGCTGGATCGGGGCTGGCATGCAAGCTAGGAGCCCTCCTTTCTCTCACGATGCAATGTGGCCGGATCATGGCCAGCGCGCAATCCAGGGGCCTTCTTTCCTCTCCCCCCCTCGCCATGCACACTGGCTGGATCGGGGCTGGCACGCAAGCTAGGAGCCCTCCTTTCTCTCACGATGCAATGTGGCCGGATCATGGCCAGCGCGCAATCCAGGGGCCTTCTTTCCTCTCCCCCCCCTCGCCATGCACACTGGCTGGATCGGGGCTGGCATGCAAGCTAGGAGCCCTCCTGTCTTTCACGATGCAATGTGGCTGGATCATGGCCAGCGCGCAATCCAGGGGCCTTCTTTCCTCTCCCCCCACCCCCCATTCCCACTTTCAGCTAAACACTTCTCTGGGCACATGGATTCCCTGCCCCCCGCCAATCCTGTCTATCATTAAAGGGCAATGGGTTCCACACCTATAGAAAATAGAGGGAAGCTTTGAGGAAAGCGCTGCCTCCCCCCCCCCCCCACTATTTGGAATCTGACTGTTCCCTAAGCAGAACAGAGCGAGGGTGGAAGAAAAATGGAGGAGACCAGAGGGACTGGTGCTTGTTTTTTGCGCTGGGGCTGGTGAACCGCACGAGGTATTCTGCTGGGCGGAGTTGGGGCGGAGCTGGGGGCAGGCTTAAACAATGAGCCTGTTGGAAGGGGAGGGCTCCTGCAAAAGGGACAGACCAAACCGTTGTCAAATACAGCGTGCTTTGTTCCCATGAAAAACCAAAACTACAGATAATTGATAGGGATAAATCGCGGCCATGAAAAAAACATTTAAATCGTGTGTTTTTTTAGTCCGTGGCAAAACAGAAGCAAAATCTACCGTGAAGAATGCCCCAGTGTAAGTTGAAGACCTGAAAAAGGTTGTTTGCAGATGGATCTGAAAGAAGAGAGAGTTGGTGCCCCAGGATGGTGGTAGACAGAATAGAGGTGAGCAGGTCTGTGTCATCCAAAATGAAGTTACACCCTTCTAAGCCCACTGATTTATGTTGTAACGTATTCTAGTTGATTGCAGTAGGAATTGAGATTTAGAGTTAATTAGGAATCTCTGCTGCCCAAGCAGTGGCTGTTTCCAGGAAAAGAGGTGGAGAATGAGTCTAGCTTCTAACTCTGTTGTTGGTCTTTTTCCACTATGTTCTCTGTAGCTTGAAAACTACTCTCCCATTGATATTGTAGAGACAATTCAGTGTTGTTCTCCCCAGTAAGGTTTATGACCCATATTGGAATTAGACATTATGGCAGACACATGGCTTCCACTGAAAATAGCAGCCCTCTGGTCCACCCCTCAAGTGATGTCCAAACGATCATAGTTCCTTTGAAACTCCTTTCAGTAGAAAAGAAAAGTGGGGTACTCTTCTTCTAAGCAGCAGCTGGCAATGTGAAGGAGGGGCAGGGAAGCATATTGTGTGATAGTCACACAATGTCCTGTTTTGTTTCACTAAATGTAGCTGCAGGAGAAAGGCAAAGGAGACATTGGAGTGAGGTTTTCAGCAGCAGTTGTGTTTGCCATAACTTGTAGTTCTGGGCTCAGGGGCGGCTATGCATAGCCTGGGGGATCATCCTTCTCTGCCTGGTTTCAACAGTAAGATACAAAAAGCAAGCTCAGAAGCCCTACTCTGGCACACAGTACTGATTGGCCCTCAAGATGACTCCAAACGACACTATCACAATGATGTTAGAAGAACACAATAACTGTTTGGAGACAGTGAATACAGTTTGATGGATGGTCTAGCAGTGATTTTATATGGCATTTGGCTTTTAAGTTTTTTTTGGGGGGGGAGTTGTCTGTGTGCTACGTAACTCTTAAAAGAAACAACCTCATGTGAGATAATCCATCACAGAGCTGTCTTGTTTAAAAAGTGTGTCTGACTAAACAAGGATAAAAACGCAGAAGGCTCACCTCATTTGGTCTGGGTGATGATCCCAGTCCCTAGGACACATTTCCTGAGCCTTTGGGATAAATCATTCATTTTCAATTGCTGTTGTGGTTGCAGCAGGAGAAACCAGAGAGCTTGCACCCCTTCTTACACACTTCTCTCCTGAGAGGAAGGTCATTACTTTTTTCATAGCTGACCCCTTACTTTAACAGCTGCACATCGAGCAGAAATTCAACTGCTGAAGCTGTTCCTTGCATTAAAAAAGGGTAGAAAGGATACTCTCTTGCATTTCTAATCAGCTGTTAAAGGGAGAAAAGTATGATTATTCATTGGAGGTAGAGGAGTAGCATCCTTTTGAGACCAAAGAAGCATACTGGATGTGTAGTCATAGGTTGGAGGGCAGGGCATTTATGATGCTGGCATATAGAAGCATTAACAGAAATGAAGCCCAAACACACACCTGCTTCTCAACAGTACAGGCAGTTGCCTAATGACAAATCAGGCCTGTGCTGAGAAGTTCAGATGTATGTTGTAGAATTTATGATGGATCCATTCCCTGATTTGAGCTAATGTTCTAGGAATCTTAAAAATGACCTAATTGCTTGAAAAGTCCAGCACAGAGCTACTTTACATACAACAACAAAAGGGACACATGTCTACTTTTTGTGCTTCATGGTAGTACAGTCTTGTGATATATAGGATGTGCAATAGGATGTGCAATATAAAAGCCATCTCTTCTTCTTCTTCTTCTCAAAGACTTGGGATCTTTCCTGGTTAGTAAGAAAGCTCATTTGTTCATGAACATTATATCTATCTAGCATAGTACCTGGATACACATAGAGAAAGATTGAGTAGACTAAGCTTGACCTTTTGTTGTAGCAGGCTAGCTTTGATCCAGAGGAATGCAATGCTGAATACACAGGAAAAGGGCATGCCTTTTAGTTCCTTATTTATTTTATTGAGATCCTGTCTTTCCTCCATCATGAAATTCAAGGTAACTCTCATAGGATTTCTAGGAAATCTCCCAACTAAGGACTGACTAAACCAGGGGTGTCAAACATGGGCTGCGGTCCAGATCCGGCCCCTTGAGAGCTTTTATCCGGCCTGCAAGCCAGCCAAGGCAGCCACATCCCCCAGTCCCAATCTGGGCTGGTGAGCCCACTGTGGAATCACCAGCTGAGGCAAACCCCCCTCCCCCCTCCCGATCTGGGCTGGCGAGGCCTGGCCTGGCCAAGTGACATTTATGTCATATCCAGTCCTCGTAACAAATGAGTTCGACACCACTGGGCTAATCTCAGACCTTTTTAGTTTCAGCAAGGTTGCTGTGTCATGTGCCTTCAGGCCATCCCCTGGGACCAAAAGTATCTGACACAGTTGCTCTCATAGGATGTATGAAAATACCCTCATCCTGTTTTCTAATCCAAGCTTTGCAGTGCCGTCCTAAACACCCTTCTAGGCCACTTAGGATAGCGGTGTATATTCTCTGAACAGAATTTCTTTTGAGTCTTTTTCATATGTCTGACATTCTAACTTAATATTCTCATTAATTTTCCCCAGATCCCCTTCATCATTCCAAAGCAGTAGCACCTCATGCTAAACACAATCTTCCGACTTACATTTGGCCAAACCACTAGTGCTCGGAAAACTAGCATAACATTTTCTTCTCAATTACTCACTACTGTTGGAATGTGTTATGGCTGGCTGGCCTTTTCCACCCCGTTTGCTTTATGCTGTTATCAGGCAGCAGCATGTGGTGGGGTGGGTAGTGGGTGAGAGAGCATGCATCAGCAGGTGTGAACCAGAAGGTCTTGCTGTCTAGACCTGAAAAAGCAGCGAGCATGGATAAAATCTGACAGCCCTAATGTGCTAAGCACCCCTTTCTCACTCCTGCTGTTCAGCACTTAGAGCAATACAAAGCATCTTAAAGGGTTTTGAAGTGGGACCAGTGACGCGATGCTCTGCCATGTGAAATTACTAATGGTCTAGTTAGCAGATTATGTCATTTATGTTTTGATTCATTTTGCGCTATCAGATCCCCCCCCCCCCCGATTTCTGTAGCAGCAGCAGATTTACTTGGATAGAGAGGTAAAGCAGGTGAGTATTGGACAGCGTTTCTTAAGGTGCATGCTACTGGGATGAATTAATAGTCTGAGAGCACCTGGAGCTGCACAGTTGCTAAAGTTGCACAGCTGTGATCCTGATCAGTCCCTTGGAATCACTGTTAGCCCCAAGTAGCAGTGGGATAGAAGAACACATAAATAATAACAAGTAAATTGTTCTAAAAGAACAGCTCATATCTTTCAAATGATTCTAGGTCATGATTTTGGGTTCAAGATTCAAGAAAAACCCTGGTACTTCAACTGTGTCTCTCGTATCTATTTGCATTCTGCATCCACTTAATTTATTTCAAGGCTGCCATCTTATGCATGTTTTACCTAGAATAAATTGCATTGGGAAATACATTGAGTAAGGCTGGACAAATACCAAATATTCTCGGTTTTACTTCAATTCCAGTTCTGCTTGGACAACCTTTTCTTTTCTCCGGCTTTGCGTTTTTGGGTTTTCCATCGAACCTTAGTTATGGTTTGGACCCTGAGGATAAATGCAGTCCGAGTTCTGCCAGTATTCTCTATGAACCTTCGCATACTTAATAAGCCCCATTCAAATCACAAGCAGTTCATGCAGGCACTTTGTATATGATTGCATGCGCAGTTGTAAGAAAGCTTAAAAAAAATAAAACTGATTACCCAACTTTAGCTTTTGTAGATCTGATTACAGTTTGTAATCTGGGTTTATAGTTGTCCTTCTTGCTGTTGTTAAATCTACCCAAATGACAGAAGGCTCTGGATTATTTTTGGTAAGCGTAAACATAGTTTCAATGTTGTAAGATTTTTAAACAGTTTGTAGCTGATTTTTTTTATAGACTGTAGATCTTCTGGGATATAGTACAGTATATTTCAGGGTTTAATTGAATTGGAGAACAATTGCTTCAGTGGTTTCAGCCTGGCCGTGCTCCCAAGGCATTCAGGATTTCTGGCAAGACGATCAGTATAGGACTTTACTACTCTGTTTTGTTTTGTTTTTAAAGTATTTGGGGAACAAGTCAAGTTCCTTCTTTTTTCACTCTCTGACAGGAAGGAAGAGATGCATAGATAGGAAATGTAGGAGCTATGTGTAAGCAAGGTTGTCTTCCTTTGACTTTGAAAACTGAGATCTGACTAATGCCAGGATGTTTTTGCTTCCCTTTGGGATGCTCAGGTTTTGTCTAAATATAATCTTATCCATTTGAGTTTATTTTGGAAGCGTTGAGAAATTATTAAAAGCCACTGAAAATCCTCCTCTGAAACAGGAGGAGTTTTACAGTTCAAGTTTTGTTGGTCACCTTTAGTGGCAATAATGTCTGGGGGTCCTTTCTTTCCATTTGATGATTCTGTTCTGGCCTCAACATTACTTTAAAGTAAAACAACTGTTCTTTCAATTGGAAAAAGTTTAGTATAATACTAGGCTAGTTTCTAAAAGCCAGAGAATACACTAATTTGAAAAAAAAATAAGTTTTTAAATATTTTTTTAAAGAGGATTTCAGAACTGTGTAGTCCCCTTGATGCCAACAGGCCATGTAGGGGAAGAAAGCAGCAAAAAAGGTCATGTCTTTAAAAGAAAAAGGTGTTATGGCACATTGAAATAACATGGTGGAATAAGTTTTTGTGGGCTAGAGTCCATGTGAATGCTAAGGTTAAAAGGCCATGAAATGCAAGAGCGGCCTTTTTTCCTATGTAAAAATCAAAACTATTTAAGAGAAGCACTGTTTTGTATAGGTAAAGGTTAAGGTAGTCCTCTTTGCAAGCACCGGGTCATTACTGACCCATGGGGTGATGTCACATCCCAACATTTACTAGGCAGACCCTGTTCATGGGGTAGTTTGCCATTGCCTTCTCCAGTTGTCTGCACTTTACCCCCAGCAAGCTGGGTCCTCGTTTTACTGGCCTCAGAAGGATGGAAGGCTGAGTCAACGTTGAGCCGGCTACCTGAAACCGACTTCTGTCTGGATTGAACTCAGGTTGTGAGCAGAGCTTTGATTGCAGTACTGCAGCTTACCACTCTGCACCATGGAGCTCCTGTTTTGTGTAGCTTGATAGAAGTGTCTAGGACTGCACATCTTGCATCTCCGGGTTCAACTTCCCCCCTAAATCTATATCCCCTTCCTATATCTTTATGCATTTATTGAAGTAGGCTCTATGTTATAAATAAGTCCTGATTCTGCTCCTAGTCGGGATGAATAAAAAGTGTTTTTCCCCTGTCTTTTCAATGCATGTTCATAGATTAAGATGTGCTAGTGACTATGAATATAGAATCATGATATGGTAGTTCTGATAGTAAAGAATGAATACTGTTGGGTGTAATTTTGTACACCCTTGTTTTGCATTTTTATCCATTGAGTCAAAAATTTCCAGAAAATGACAGTGACCTGGGCTGAGGTTTAGACTGTGGTATCCTTATTTTCGGCTCTGTGGGTTTCTGGAAAACCTTAGACTTCTAAGTGCATACAAAACCTAGCTCTTTAATTCTTTGCTACTTAATATGAAAAAAATGCCACACTGTATTCATAGTCACTGATGCAGATGATGATAACCACTCCACTCCGTAATATGCATGGTGTCAACCTTTCATAATTCATTAACCGTGATCATGCAGAAGACTTGTTAAAACACTTTATGCGCTCTTGAATGTGCGAGGAGGGCGCTGAAGCTAGCAAGTGGAAATTGACTGTCCAGAAAGCTGAGATTTTATTAGAATATTTATAACTTTATTATTTTGTATTTTATGCATTTCTAAATTTTATAAAAGAAAGCTAAGGACAAAAGCCACAGTGGTGGAATTAATGGGTGAAACTGAGAAGTGAAGTAACCAGTGTGGTGTAGTGGTTAAGAGCAGTGGTTTGGAGCGGTGGAGTCTGATCTGGAGAACCGGGTTTGATTCCCCACTCTTCCACATGAGCGGTGAGGCTAATCTGGTGAACTGGATTTGTTTCCCCACTCCTACACACGAAGCTAGCTGGGTGACCTTGGACAAGTCATGTTCCCTCAGCTTCACCTACCTCACTGGGTGTCTGTTGTGGGGAGGGAAGGTAATTGTAAGCTGGTTTGATTCTGCCTTAAGTGGTAAAGAAAGTCAGCATATAAAAACCAACTCTTCTTCTTCTACTCTTCTAAACCATGGTCCATTCTGCACTTGGTTCATATGAGAAATTAATTTGGTGTGTTGCAGCTTGTTAATTCTGATACTGAGCTATTCAGTGGACTTTATCTGAAGAAGAAATCTACATCTAAATCATGTAGTGACATGACATCTTCAGGAAAGCAAAGGGCTACAACATATTAACCTGGGCTGCAATTCTATGTACTGTTTTGGCAGCTTAGCTATTTAAATGTGTGCAAGATTACAGACCAGACTGTAAATGTGGTGCTAGAAGGGTGCAGTGATACAAGAAAGTGGTTCCTGTGAAAGGATGGGTCACAGGTGTCTTTCTTCTCCTAACCCTCCCTGTTCTAGGGGTCAGTAAAAAAAATGCACAGCATCAGACATGCATATTCCTTCCATATTCCTGAGGTGCCAACTGTCAAGCACTGGAGGCTGGACCGCTGTCAGTTGCCCTCATTGTTTTTGACATGTTTTGGATGTCGCCTTGAGTTTCATTAATTTTTCATTTTCTGCCCTCGGGAAATTTCTCTCCATTTCTGGCATGTGTCCCTTCATCTCCCAGCTGAATGCTGAGTCAAAGGAATCATTTAGCTTCTTAGCTATTGCTGCCTCATATGTCATCTGGAAATAGTCTGGAGTTGCTTTGTACATTTCAGTTGAACTATCTAGTGCAAGTACTTTGTAGCCTGTGCTTTTGAGTACAGATCACACCTGCTTCAGTAAAGGAAAACAGGACTCAAGCAGTGCAATCCTATCCATTTCAGTGGGCTTAAACAGAAGTAACTCTACATAAGATTGCTCTGTCAGATTGTGTTTTAACCATTTCCAGATCTACTGTTACAGGATTGTGTTTTTTAATCTTAAGATTCTAGAGGTGTGCTTGCTGAACATGGGTGTATTTGTGTGCTTTAAAAGGTTCAAACAATGTATTAAAATTATTGTGAATGTGAACATACTTATTTTTTCAACAAGAGACTTTGAAAAGTTGCTAGGAGAAAACAACCTTTTAATGAAATATATCATTTATTTTTTTGCCGTCAAATCACACCTGACTTAGGGCGACCCCTGGTGGGAATTTCAAGGCAAGAGACGGTTGGAGGTGGTTGCCATTGCGTGCCTCCGTGATCATGACCCTGGTATTCCTTGGAGATTTCCCATCCCAATACTTGCCAGGGTCAACCCTGCTTAGCGTCTGAGAGATCAGGCTAGCCTGGGCTATATCATGCTTTAAAAAGGTAAAGGTCCCCTGTGCAAGCACCAGGTCATTCCTGACCCATGGGGTGACGTCACATCCCGACATTTCCAAGGCAGACTTTGTTTGTGGGGTGGTTTGCCAGTGCCTTCCCCAGTCATCTTCCCTTTACCCCCAGCAAGCTGGGTACTCATTTCACCGACCTCGGAAGGATGGAAGGCTGAGTGAACCTTGAGTTGCTACCTGAAACCGACTTCTGTCGGGATCGAACTCAGGTCATGAGCAGAGCTTTTGACTGCAGTACTTCAGCTTAACACTCTGCACCACGGGGCTCCTTATATCATGCTTACCTTGAATTATAATGTTATCTTCACTTTTTCACTCTGTACCATAATGCTGCCCTTTGTACAAATATTTGAAAGCTTTCCAATATTTCCTACCTTACTTTTCTATATGCAACTACCTCTGTTTTTGTATCAATACTTAAAAAAAATGAGTGGCTTATTCTAATGAGATCTATGCAGTGGTTGAGAGCGGTGGTTTGGAGCAGTGGACTCTGATCTGGAGATCTGGAGAACCAGGTTTGATTCCCCACTCCTTCACATGAGCGGTGGAGGCTAATCTGGTGAACTAGATTTGTTTTCCCGCTCCTCCACATGAAGCCTGCTGGGTGACCTTGGGCTAGTCACACTCTCTCAGCTCCACCTACCTCACAGGGTGTCTGTTGTGGGGAGGGGAAGCCGGTTTGATTCTTCCTTCTTCTTCCCTTGACATTTTTTTAAACCTGGAGGTCAGCATAAGGAGCAAAATGGAGGGGAGTCTATAGTGGAAGGAGGGAATCAGTGGTAATTCCTTCTGAAACAGTAGGATACAAGGCAGTATCTTCCAAAGTCAGGACTAAATAGTTATTAGATTTTACATCAAAGCAAGAAATTGGGTATTCCACAGGCAGGGAAAATACAGTTGGAGGACATGCAGCAGCATTAGCATTAATATGTATAAATGTGTTTGCATTCCCCTCCAAATGTTGCTTTTTTACAGTATGTGAAGTAGCCCACAGATGCCCATGTGTGTGTATGACTTAGCTAAGCTCCCTTTGAAGGAAGAGGGAATAGCCTGCATAGAAGTGAAGGGACTAGGGACACTGAGAACCACCAGAAGCACCCCCCCCCCAAATTCCCTTGTGGTCTTCACCCATGTTTAAAGAAGAGAGACACATCCATAGGGAAGGGTGGGAAGGAACTCACCAATCCTTACTGGAACAGAAGAGGAAGAATGCCTAATCAAGTACTGTCTCACTACTTGAGAGCAATTGCTATAATTTCAAGTCAAGCAAATGGTTAAAATGAGCAGTTATGAATTCTTAGAGAAGTTGTAGCACTTGCTGAAGTTTTTTTCTGTTCCTTTGCTCTTGCATAAGAACAAAATGAAGCATGTAAACTGTCTGGCTTTTTGGATTCCCAGAGCCACCTGGCCCTGACATGGATAGCCCAGGCTAGCCTGATCTTCTCATATCTCAGAAGCTAAGCAGGGTTGGCCCTGGTTAGTATTTAGATGGGAGACCACGAAGGAAGTGCAGGATTGTGTTGCAGAGACAGGCAATGGCAAACCACCTCTGAACTTCTGTTGCCCTGAAAACCCTACGGGTCACCACAAGTTGGCTTTGGCTTGTTGGTGTGTGTGTGTGTGTGTGCGTGGGGGGGGGAGCCACTTGAGCCCATGGTCCCTCCCATCTTGGCAACCTTGGAATGGATAAATCACTACTTGGATGGTAAGGAGGCCTCTTGAAATCATTGTATGCATAATTCCCTGCCATTGTCAGTTGTTTAAGTATAGGTAACACCTTGCACAGTGTAGTGTTTTGGCATATCAGTAGTAACGTATATACAGGGTGGTTTATAGTTGTCAGCAAAAAGCCCAATGTATGTGCACAAATGGATTGAATGCACAAATGATTTGCCACAAGGGGGGAGCTAAGGCATGCCATAGCTTCAAGTGGATTGAAATCTGGAATCTATCACAGGCCAATTGGTGCTGTGATTTGGACCTGATTGTGTGCTCGTGAGAACTATTCTTTCTTTTCTAAGCTTAGTGCTTCACACTTGTGAATCAATTTTAAATAGGAAAAGGATGATATTATCACGGGCCTGATTAGGACTCAGAGGCACTGGTACCATTGGTACTAGAGATGTTGAATTGGACTTTGAAAGAAACCTTGACTTGTAGAAAGCTCCAGGCAGAGAGAAAACTGTTTTTATGGCATCCTTGGTTTCAATTTTTTCCCCTGCAAAGGAAATTGTAAAGAGTCTCCTGATCAGGATTTTCCACTTTCCACGTCATTCAGAAACTGATGGGCTCAGAAGGAAAGTATAATTTCCCTGCATTTTAAAAAAATCAGTTATTTCTATCATCCCATTTACAGCAGAGGAAGAAAGAGTATTTGCTGTGCTTTTGCAGTTGTTGAAGTAACCTTGCAATCTTGTAGTAGGATCTCATTATTTTCTCTGCTGCTGTATTGCAGTCAATGTTAACCGAACTGACATTGTGAATGTCAGTTTCACTCCACTGCTGTCACTAGACAAAATGTCTTACTTGGTTTCGAGCAAGTAAGGTGGTAAATATATTTCTCAGAGTCTCAAACAACAAAGCTGTCTTCTTCTTCTTTGTCATCTTCGTCTTGTCTGAGTGTTCTGGTCAATCATATGCTTTCCTAAGCTGCATTTTTCTAAAGTCCTGGGGAATCAATCTTATCCCCCCCCCATACTTTCTGCAAAAATTCACCCCAATTCACAAAGCATGAGGCCCTTAGGTAGGGGAGAGAGGTCATGGTAGCATGACAGAGCTGCTAGCTGAAAAGGGTCATGAATCAAAACGATGTCAGCAGGATCCCCTGCAAGCTGACTGCATTATCACCAAGAGGGAGTCAAAGGAAAACACCATTATAGGAAACATGAACCCAGAAACGCAGTTGGGTTGTTCCAGGAACCCAGGTGGGTCATAATGCCTGGTTGGGTTCCAGCATTATCAGTCAATGTGCTGTTGGGGCATATGTTCAACCTATGTTTGTTTTAAAACCCTATAAGACACAGACTTGTGAAAGGAGCCAAGATAGAGCTTGTGCTTCTTTAAGGCACGTACCCAAGATCTTTTCTATAAGCAGAGGGTCACTTACATTCACACAAGTGGGATAGAGGTTATTTTGGGCAATTTCTCCCTTTCTGTTGCAGACTCACAAGTCATACCCCTCCAGTAGCAGCTCAGTATGGTTTGCTGCTCTTAGCAGCTGTTCTCCCCATCCAAGACTTCCACCCTGGTGGGCAGTAGGAGGCACCTCAACTTGTACCTCCTGTGCAAAATCCAGATGTGCTCTCTAGTCCATTTTGGAGTTTGGTGCTGGTGCCAGAAATGGGCACTGTGTGCCTCCTCATGTGCTACCCTTACAAGCTCCAAGGTGGGCTGCAAAGGTATTCTGAAACCCATCTAGCAG
Organism: Euleptes europaea; assembly: GCF_029931775.1. NCBI lineage: Eukaryota > Metazoa > Chordata > Lepidosauria > Squamata > Sphaerodactylidae > Euleptes > Euleptes europaea. The sequence continues at coordinate 13,025,099 of NC_079326.1, forward strand.
CCCAGATGTTGTCACAAGTGTGGGTGTGTGTGCATCCTGCCATGCTGCTCTTGTTGGATCCAAGGCAGATAAGAGTACTTCTGTAGCTTGTCTTGGACTCAGGTTGCAATGGCTGAAGTCTGGTGGGGGTAACAGTTAACATAAGCCATGCTGGTCACCTCCTCCCATGCCACGATGATGCCCTCTTGCAGTTTCATGCTGTAAGTGGCTGCTTTGGCTGCTTGAGCATTGAACTGATTCTGTAATCCACCCTGTTCCTGAGGGCCTTCTGTCCTTCCAACAGTCACTGTGGGGGGAGCACAGGGAACTGCAATGCGGAGGTGAAGGTTGGAAACATCTGTTCCACACATGCTCTCACTCTGGTGGATCCATCACAAGACTTCTAGTTGCAACTAAATCAGCAAGTATGCAGATAACTGCCTCCTAATATTCCGTAGCTATGATTATTAAGACCCAATACATTTGTCACATTTCATTTTGTTAGATCATTATCCCAAGGGTAAATAGCTTAAATAGCTTCTTTCAATTTGCTATCTTATGTATTTTAGTTCTTCATTTTTCAAAAGCTGTTGTATCTGGTTAATCTCTTCTAGATTAATGGACAGTGTTTTATGTTTCTGGATACCAAGGGTGCTTCTGATGTGCAGCTTCGAGTACTTATTATAGCAGAATGGCCCTGTCTGTTTTCAAAGTAATCAACTTTATGAAGAGGTTACAGCTAAAGGATACTAAGAAATTGCAGAATAAAAAAATCTAATGAAAATAAACAGTGCTAGTTGTCCTGTGAGATGTACAAGATTGGAATGAATTGGTGCAAGTGATGCTCCCATCTTCCCGTTACTGATCATCAGTTTTAACCCCAGCTTCTTTCTTCATCATGACCCATTCATGTCATCTCTGCTTAGATTTTGGTGATCCATTCCACTATTGTCTCTGGGGAACCAGACTCAACCTCCACTGGAAGAACATCTGTTCACTGCCTTGGCTTCTTAGGAAAGTAACAGTGCAGTCCAAAGTGCAACCCCAACATGGCTTCTGTAAGGGTAGGTCCTGTCTCACTAACCTATTAGAGTTTTTTGATAGCGTCAATAAGCATGTGGACAGGAATGAGCCTGTGGATATTGTGTATTTGAATTTCCAAAAAGCTTTTGACAAAGTCCCCCACCAAAGACTGCTAAGCAAACTTCATAATCATGGGATAAAGGACAAGTCCTCTTATGGATTGAGAGCTGGCTGAAAAATAGGAAGCAGAGAGTAGGAATCAATGGTCAGTTCTCCCAATGGTGGGATGTGAGCAATGGGGTGCCTCAGGGATCTGTGTTGGGACCGGTGCTTTTCAACCTGTTCATCAATGACCTGGAGTTGGGGTTAAACAGTGAAGTAGCCAAGTTTACAGATGACACCAAATTATTTAGGGTGGTTAAAACAAAATCGGACTGTGAAGAGCTCCAGAAGGATCTCTGCATACTGGAAGAATGGGCATTAAAATGGCAAATGAGATTCAATGTGAGCAAGTGTAAAGTGATGCATATTGGGGCAAAAAATCCCAACTTCACATATACACTGATGGGATCTGTGCTGGCAGTGACAGACCAAGAAAGGGATCTTGGGGTGGTAGTGGACAGCTCAGTGAAGATGTCAACCCAGTGTGCGGCTGCTGTAAAAAAGGCAAATTCCGTGCTGGCCATAATTAGACGAGGAATAGAGAATAAAACTGCTGATATCATACTGCCCTATGGTGAGACCACACTTGGAATACTTACAGTTCTGGTCACCACACCTAAAAAAGGATATTACAGAGCTTGAGGAGGTGCAGAAAAGAGCAACCAAAATTATTAGGGGACTAGAGCACCTGTCCTATGGGGAGCGGTTAAGACGCTTAGGGCTGTTTAGCTTGGAAAGAAGGCGGCTGAGGGGAGACATGATAGAGGTCTATAAAATTATGCATGGTTTGGAGAGAGTGGACAGGGAGACGTTTTTCTCCCTCTCCCATAATACTAGAACACAGGGTCATCTGCTAAAGCTGGAGGGTGAGAGATTCAAAACAGATAAAAGGAAGTATTTTTTCACACAACGCATAGTTAAATTGTGGAACTCCCTGCCCCAGGATGTGGTGATGGCTGCCAGCTTGGAGGGCTTTAAGAGGGGAGTGGACATATTCATGGAGGAGGGGGTATTCATGGCTGTTAGTCAGAATGGATATTAGTCATGCTGCATACCTATTCTCTCTAGTTTTAGAGAAGCATGCCTATTATTTTGGGTGCGGTGAAACACAGGCAGGATGGTGCTGCTGCAGTCGTCTTGTTTGTGGCTTCCTAAAGGCACCTGGTTAGCCACTGTGTGAACAGACTGCTGGACTTGATGGGCCTTGGTCTGATCCAGCAGGGCCTTTCTTATGTTCTTATGTTCTTAAAGCAGAGTTCCACCATTGTAAGTCCATTGAAATGAATGGGCCGCAAAAATGTAACATTGTTTAGGATTGCATTTTAAGGATTTTCCTGCAGCCCAGAATAACTTATAAAAAGGTAATTGGTGGTGACTCTGACCTGGATGGCCCAGGTTAGCCTGATCTCGTCAGATATCAGAAGCTAAGCAAGGTCAGCTCTGGTGAGTATTTGGATGGGAGACCACCGAGGAAGTCCAGGGTTGCTATGCAGAGGAAGGCAATGGCAAACCACCTCTGTTCGCCTCTTGCCTTGAAAACCCTGTAAGTAAGCTGTGACTTGATGCCACTTTACACATGCACACAATTGGTGCTGAGGTGTTTTACACATATATGTGTTTGCCTCCTCCTGCGTAGAACTCTGCTTGCCTTGTATCACATTGGTTTTTTTCTCTTATTCTCTAGGTGTTTCTGCTGCAGCCTCATCGTTGCATCAGGTCCATGTTTCAGGGCGGTTTGAATGTCATATCCATTTTTATGCCATTTATATACAGTTGATGCAAAAAACATCAAAAAAATTTTATAATTTTTTATTGGTTTTTATAATAAATCCAAAAAAGAAGAAGAAGAAAAAAAGGTATACATAATAATAAAAAATAATAATAATAAAAGAAAGAAAGAAAAATAATAATACATATATAGAGCATACATTTCTGTTATTACATTGTTATACATATAAAGATATATATTACGCCCTACTTCAAAAACCCACCACCCACCACAGTGCCCATCACCCATGGATTTCCGATGGGGTGTAGTGACTGATAGAAAAAATCACATTGTTATACATTAATTAAAATCACATTGTACTATAATTCGTTAACTATATTTTTAAAATCCGTTTTTGCCAATTTATCCCAATATGCAGCGGCCTTTGACCACATAATTTTGAATTCCTCCATGTCTTTACCATGTAAAGATGCTGTAATTTTGGCCATCCACATATACATCCATAATTTTTCTCTCCATTCTCTAATTGAAGGTTTATTCGTTTGCTTCCACTTTTTTGCTATTGTAATTCTAGCTGCTGCAAAACTATATTGGCATATGACTATCACCTTTATCCAATTCTCTGTTTGGAATACCCAATAAACAAAAAGTGGGATCTCGCTTAATTTTTACCTTAATCAAATTATTAGTTTCATTCATAACTGATTGCCAAAATCTCCTAATTTTTTTGCAAAACCACCAACTATGCATAAACGTTCCTATATCAGGACCACATTTCCAGCAAAACGCTTTATCATCTTTTTTCATTTTACTTAATAGAACCGGAGTTATATACCATCTATAAAACATTTTATATAGATTTTCTCTTATTTCAATCGAAATAGTAAACCTAAATTCATTTTTCCAAAGCTTTTCCCAAATTTCCAAATCAATGTTATATCCTAGATCTCTCATCCATTTCAACATGACCGGTTTAATCCTTTCTTGTTCTAAGTTCAATTCTATAAGTACTTTATAAATCCTACCAATCAATCCTTTATTACCTTTTAATAATACTGTCTCAAAGTTGGACTTAGTATGGTTAAATCCCAACCTATTATCTTTGATAAAAACATCATTTAATTTATAATACATAAACCAGTCTTTTAATTGAAGTTCTTCACGTGTTTTCAATATCCATATTCCATCTCTATAATCTATCAATTCTCTATAAATATCACAGTCCAAATTTAGATGTGCACCTCTTCGCATAAAAGCTTCCATAGGATTTATCCAGCCGGGAGTTTTACTTTCTAAAGCATCTTTATATTTATTCCATATTTGTAATAAGTTTTTCCTGATAATATGAGAGTTAAATTCCTTATTCACTTTCTGCTTCTCATACCATAAATAAGCATGCCACCCGAATCGCAATTTATATCCTTCTAATTCTAATAACTTTGGGTTCTCCAAGAGAATCCAATCTTTAATCCAGGTGAAACATGCCGCTTGGTAATACATTTTTAAATCCGGTAATCCCAATCCTCCTGTCTCCCTTAATTCTATTAAATTATTATATGCAATCCTATGTCTTTCTTTACCCCAAAGAAATCTCAAAACATCTTTTTTCCAATCTTCAAATATCTGTACCCCTGTCACTATTGGTAAATTTTGAAACAAAAAAAGCATTTTGGGCAATAACATCATTTTAATTACTGATATTCTTCCCCAAAATGATAAAGGAACTTTTTCCCAACTTATCAAATCTTTTTTTATTTGTTGCCATTGTTTCACATAATTATCCTGAAATAAATTAAGATTATTATTCGATAACCATATACCTAAATATTTAACTTTATGTTCAATTTTGAGTCCCAACTTTTTGATTAATGTTTGTTGCTGTGAAAGAGTCATATTTTAACCAAAATTTTTGTTTTTGCCTTATTAATTTTAAAACCTGAAAGCTTTCCATAAACCTCCAAAATTTTATTCCATCTGTCGAACTGTTCAGTCGGGTCAATCAAAAAACATACTAAATCATCCGCATAAGCTTTAAGTTTATAATGATTTCTCCCTATTCTTACCCCTACTACATCATTAGATTTTCTAAGGTTGTTCAATAAAACCTCTAATACTAAAATAAAAAGTAAAGGGGAAAGAGGACAGCCCTGTCTCGTTCCCCTTTGAATTTCAATCTTTGGTGATAAAGACCCATTCACAATCAAATTAGCTGTTTGATGTGTATATATACTTTTTATGGCAGTTTTAAAACTATCACCAAAAGCCATATATTCTAATACCTTAATCATAAACTGCCAATTAACATTATTGAAGGCTTTTTCAGCATCCAAAAATATAAAAGCTATTGGTGTTGTATCTTGTTCCGCATATTCTAAAAGATCTATTACCACCCTAACATTTTGACTAATCAATCTTCCTGGTAAAAATCTGGCTTGATCATCATGTATTAATTGATTCAGTACTCCTTTTAATCTAGTAGCTAAAATTGCTACAAATAATTTGTAATCAATATTTAACAATGAAATCGGTCTATAATTTTTAACTTCCAATATATCAGAATTCACCTTTGGTATTAAGGCTATATTTGCTTGCTTCCAGGTTTGAGGGATAATACCTTTTGTCATCCCTAAATTCATAACTTCCAATAGATAGGGGATTAATTGCTCTCTAAATGTTTTATAATAGTATGCTGTAAAACCATCTGGTCCAGGAGATTTATTCATTTTACTTTTTTTATAGCCTGCTCCAATTCATCCTTGGTTATTGGAGAATCTAAAAATTCTTTATTTTCTTGTGTTATTTTTCGCCAATCCCATTTAGCAAGATAAGCTTCCATTTCTACTTCTGAAACTAACTTTTTTTATATAGATCTGTATAAAATTTCACAAATGTATTTACTATCTCCTCTTTAGTTCTTGTTATCTTGCCCTCCCTTCTAATTTGAATTATTGGTATTTTTTTATCTTTCTGTTTAATTTGCCAAGCTAATATTTTACCTGGTTTATTAGCATGTTCAAAAAATCTTTGTTTAGTATACATAACTTTTCGTTCAATTTCTTCAGCAATTAAGAATTCATATTGGTGTTGGCAGTTTCTAATCTTATTTTGTTGTTCTTGTTTAGCCCCTTTATCTTGCAATCTACATAGATATCTCTCCGCCTGCTTTATTTCATCTAATATGCATTTTTTTCTTATTCTCCCTTTCCCTATAATATCTTGTGTTTTGTTGGATTAAAAGTCCCCTAATTACTGCTTTACCAGCGTCCCAAACTATATCTTCACTGGTACCTTTATCCATATTTTCTCTAAAATAATTCGTTATTTCAGTTTTCAATTTGTCTACAATTTTTTTATTTTTTAAAAGAAAGTCATTAATTCTCCAGGGTTTATAACCTCTATTTCCCATTTCAATTTTAGCTGATATCGCGTTGTGGTCTGACAACACCCTAGGTAAAATCTCAGAGTTTTCTAAATTCTGTACCAGACCCTTTGACATCCATATCATATCTATCCTGGAATATGTGAGATGTCGCTGTGAAAAAAAAGTATATTGCTTCATATTGCCATGTGTCAACCTCCAGACATCAAACATATCCCACTGATCTGTAAGAGCATCAAAAATCCCTGGTAACTTTCCTTCATTACTTGCTTTTTTCTTTTTCCCAGATCTATCTACCTTAGGTACCTTAACTCCATTAAAATCCCCCATCCATATCATTTTTTCAATAGCATATTCAGCTAATAATAGTGCTAAATTCTCATAAAATACCTTTTGATTTGTATTAGGTGCATATATTCCCACAAGCAATACCTTTTGGGAACCAATTGTTACCTCCAACAACAAGACTCTTCCCTCTGTATCTTGATAAATAACTTTTGGTTGTAATAAAGCATAGCTATTCCATTGGTTTTTTTACTCTCATTACAAGCCGTAAATAGAGTACCCAACCTTGCATGTTCCAACCTGAAAACATCCTTTGGGAGTATATGCGTTTCCTGTAAGCAAATAATATTCGCATTAGATTTTCGTAAATGATGAAATATTTTCCTCCTTTTGTTGGGAGAGTTCAATCCATTAACATTCCAAGATAAAACCTGTAACATATCAAATTTTCAGTTAAATCCCATATATTTCCACGGTAAATACATACTTGACTCCTACTACTGCAACCCCCCCCTGCCCCCCACATCTATTCCATCTTCAGTCTTCCGTATCCTCATTTGGAGAGTCCTCTGATGAAGCTACTGGCAAATCTCCACCACCAGAGGCTTCAGATGCCTTTTCTTCTTCTGTGGATTCTCTAGTTGGAACTTGTTTAGCTGACTTGAGAGGTTTAACCAGTTCTGCATCATATCTTCTTAAAAATTGGTCTGCCTTATCCACTTCCGTGAACTTGAACCTTTTTGCCTTAAAGATGAAAGAGACACCCTGCGGGTATTCCCATCTGTATTGGATTCCACTGAGTCTTAAACGCTGGGCAATCTCCATAAAATCCTTCCTCTTCCTCAGCAATCTTGCAGGTATTTCTTTCATCAGCCTCAATGACTCATCTCCAACTTTCAATGGTGTTTTGTAGTGAGTGTTAAGTATTAAGTCTCTGTGACTTCTAGAAAACAGTTGAAGCAGGCAGTCCCTCGGTACTTTATTCCTGGTTGCATATGTTGAATTTATTCTGTAGGCTGTCACAATCATCCCTGCAATCACCTCTTCAGATTCTTGTAAAAAATCTGCCAAGAGAACCATCAGATATCCACGCAGGTCCCGATCCTCAATTTTCTCTCGCAATCCACGAATACGTAGGGAAGATTCTTTTATCTTGAGCTCCATCATTGCCATCTGGTCATTTTGGGTCTCTTGTCTGTCAGCTACAGATGTTATTGACATCTCCAGGGTATCCACCTTCTTCTTAGTTTCTTTAGTTTCCTGTGAGTTTTTTTTAAGCTTAGTTTCTACCCTGTCTTGCCTGACAGCCAAGGATGAGATTGTGTCCTGCAAGGCAGCTATTGCAGCTGAATTCTGAGCTATAGTAGCTGTGTTCTGAGATAGCTCCTGTTTCATTTCTGTGACATCCTGATGAGTCTTAGTTAGCAGTTCAAAAACAGAAGTCAAAGTCACTTCAGGTTTAGTTTTTAAAGGCATCTTGGCAGCAATAGATGTTGTTGCTATTGGAGAAGTTGTCTGTTTAGTTGTTTGAGTTATTTGAGTCACAGAGGACCGTCTAACAGGAGGCTGTACCACCAACTTTGTGTCTTTTAAAATGTCCTTAGTGTGTTTCTCTTTCTCACCCATTGGTGAGCCAAAAAGGACTGAAGACTGAAGTTAGAAGTCCATTATAATCCAAGGGAAAATAGGGGGGGGGCAGAAAGTTTCTTTTATTTCATTTCATTCAGATGACGCAAACCACTTTGGAGAAAACAATCACTATGACCACTAAAAAATTTCTATGCCATGTCACTTGATTATCCTCCAATTCCTTTCTCTTGCTTCAGTGCTCTTTGGTTTTAAAAGAAACTTTTTTTTTTTTAGTGCGTCACTCAACTGGCAAAAAGCCAAAAATCACAGAAACAGCGTAACTGAATTATAGATAATTCAGAATTGTCCTTCACAAAACAAAAAACTGCCACACACCCCAAGTTAGTAATTTTTAAAAATCAAAAGGAAAAGCTTTATTGATAATCCAAGAAACAAAAAGTCAGGTCCCACCTCGCTCTCTCCTGCTGTCTTCTTTAAGATGGCGCCGGCTCTTCGGTGGAATCCGCCAGAGCGACCGCCGCCGATTTCTCGGCGGTTATCGCTCCCATGGCAGAACCACCACCGGCACCCAGGACTGCACCCCCTCTTGCCCCGAGGGGTGCCGCTTGCGAGCTCTTCCCGGGGCTGATTTTGCGCCCCGTAGCAGCGAACGGCAGGAGCGCGGCTTCGCGCTTGCAACAGGGGGGGGGTCGCCCAACCCGGAAGTCCAAAAAACATCAATTTTAACAGTGCTATTTCTGTCAAGTTTCATTGGACAAGGGGGGGGGAGGGAGACCGTCATTTTCATCCTGAGGGGAGAGAACCCACATTAAAAAAATGAAACTTGTAAAACAATATATTTGTGAAATTTAGTATCATCCCTAGTTAAGAAGAAGAAGAAGAAGAGTTGGCTTTTATATGCCGACTTTCTCTACCACTTAAGGCAGAATCAAACCGGCTTACAATCGCCTTCCCTTCCCCTCCCCACAACAGACACCCTGAGAGGCAGGTGAGGCTGAGAGAGCTGTGACTAGCCCAAGGTCACCCAACTGCCTTCATGTGTAGGAGTGGGGAAACCAACCCAGTTCCCCAGATTAGCCTCCGCCACTCATGTGGAGGAGTGGGGAATCAAACCCAGTTCTCCAGGTCAGACTCCACTGCTCCAAACCACCGCTCTTAACCACTACACCACACTGGCTCTCAGTTAAGAGGGGCCACATAACCTTTGGCTAGGGTTGATTGAGATTTTCAAACAGTCTTGGAGCAAGGCGAGTCAGTTCTCCTCTGTGATGCTGGCGGCGCCACAGGGTCCATTCAGCTTTGACCTGGGCTGCAGCAATGAGGCCAGCAAATGCAGGCTTGCCAACAGTCTTCCAGGGCAGCAGCTGGCCAGGAACCTTCCCAGAAGGTTAAAGGGCTCGCCCACCCCTGAAACCTGGGCCTCTTTTACCCCACTAGAATGCTGTTGCTAGAGAGGACAGATTGGCTTGTGGGGGTGGGTGGTGGGTGGGGGTGCACTCTTAGAGAGCCGGGTATGCTGGTGGATTGCCAAAAGGCCAAAGGTTCTTTTCCCTTAGGTATTTCAGAGGCAATGATCACAACGCTGTGAGAATTTTAAGCGGCTTTATTGCCTACAAGCAATAAACAAACAAACAGAATAACAGACAAAACAATACCCACGTCCCTTGCTCTGTGTGTGTAAAGTGCCGTCAAGTCGCAGCAGACTTATGCCGACCCCCTTGGGGGTTTTCATGGCAAGAGACTAACAGAGGTGCCTTCCTCTGCACAGCAACCCTGGTATTCCTTGGTGGTCTCCCATCCAAATACTAACCAGGGCTGACCCTGCTTAGCTTCTGAGATCTCACGAGATCAGGCTAACCTGGGCCATCCAGGTCAGGGACCCTTGCTCTGTGCAGACCCCAAAATACAGCTCTGAGGTAGACTCCAACACACACAGCTCAGTCTGGACGGTTCGGTCTGAAACGAAAGGAGAAGGGGCGACGACGAAAGTAGCCCCCCCTCTCTTATAGGAAAAGCAAAAGTGTGTGTGTGTGTGTGTGTTTGTGTGTGTGTGTGTGTGTAGGTCTTGCTGCCCAGCAGCTGGGGGTGGGGTGGCTTTGGCATACCAATGCCAGGTGCAAAGTTACTCCCACCCTGTTACACCCTCCCCGAAAGTGCAAGTTGCTGGGGAAGAAGATGGAATATGTCAGCCCCTTAACCCTTTCCACCCCGGTGCTGTCACAAGATGATCTAATATGACAGTGAAGAAGCATGTGGTTCACCACTATCTCCTCATATTACAAAGGTCTTCCGGGAGTTTTCTACTACAGCTGGAGACATATCTTTCAGTGATTGTATTTGAAGTCTGAAGTCACAGTTGCACTTTTCAGTGGTTTCATTAGTGTGGTGCTTGTCTGGTTTATACATGAATGGGTTTAGGAGGCAATGCTGGATATAAATCTTTATTCAGAGCGCTGAAGCTGGGATCTAAAAAGCCCTGAAACTATTTTTGTATGCTGAAGAAAGGACTTTAACTTTGTTTTTCTCAAACAATAGACTCCCCCCCCCCCCACTGCTTGGCAAACTGCTTTTTTATCTGAGGGCTAGTTTCAAAAGATTCTCGGTATGGCATGGAGATCAGGTGCTTGAAGGGAAAAAATTCCACGGGGCTTATTGAAGCCTAAGTATGAATCTGATTAGCTCTTTGGATCTCAGCAAAAATGTAAGTCACTGTTGTTTCTCCTTGTTATACCCATATGTGGTAAAAGTCTTCATCAAAATCTTGTTGCCTGATATATGAGCATACTTTCTGCAGAACTATTTTTTATAGAAATTTAGCAGCTGGGAATAGCACAATAGCTCTATGCCTGCATGAGTGCAAAATATTATTATAACAAAAATATTGATTTATTTTTAAAAATTTTATTGAAGACACATTTGAGTATAGTTGCTAGGTCTCAGGCTTTCATCTTGAGACTCAGTTTTGCAGCTCGTTCTCTAAGCCTCAGGGTGAAAAGGTTGAAGCTCAGGGTTGTCAGTTAGCCCTTAAGCCTTGATGGCTTCTTTTAAGACTCCTGGGCTTCTTGTGGTAAATATCGCACATATAGATTGGGGTTGGGAGGCAATAATCTCTGCTAATAGCTTGCCTGCCTTGACTTGGCTAGCCCAGTCTAGCCCAATCTCGTCAGATTTTGGAAGCTAAGTAGGGCCGTCATAAGTTGGGTTGCCAGGTCCCTGTTTGTCACTGGCGTGAGGTTTTTGGGGTGGAGCCTGAGGAGAGCGAGGTTTGGGGAGGGGAAGGACTTTAATGCCTTGGAGTCCAGTTGCCTAATCGGCTATTTTCTCCAGGAGATCTGATCTCTCTCAGCTGGAGATCAGTTGTAATAGTAGGAGATCTCCAGCTAATACCTGGAGGTTGACAACCCTAGTCATAAGTTGGTTTATGACTTGACAGCCCAAAAAAAGCAAAAAAGCTTGTATTTTAAGTTTAGCATGTTGATAGTTTCCATGTTATTTTTTAAATATCTGTTTGTATAGTTAATAGTTCATGTGTTCATATTCGCATGATTGTAACCTATACCCATTCTCATACTATATGGTGCAATTCCTAGTGGAATGCAGAAGTACTAGCATTTGTATTGCTGTTCAATGTGATATCACCAAGCCTTACCTCACAACTCCCACAGTAGAGACCAGTTAACCCTATGTGTGAATGGCTACAAACGCCCAAATGGGACAGGTAGTTACTGTCATTTTACAAATGGACAGTTTTTCTGGTTGCTACTCAAACTGTACAAAGATTTATTATTAACGGAGCCGTATGTGGACATTTCCTAACAGTTTAAGTTGTTGTTCCTAGATAAGTCACTCTACGCCATGAACAGGGAGAATTAAGAAATTTATAATATTCTTTTTAAAATATGAAATCTTTTTTTTAGCAAACAATTAATAATGTCACATAAAACTGTTAAAATCCACTTAGTTCTTTATATCTGAGAGGTGCTAATTGTTTTCAGTGATTTGTCACAATTAGCACATATCGCCTCTTTAAAAATCAGTTGAACTATTTACACAGTTTTCAGTGATCTGCTAACATGATTTACTAATGAAACCCACAGTCAGTTGATGGTCTTTTTTGTTCATAATCTTTGTTATTATAATTAGTAAATCAAGCAGATGAACTAAAGCCCTTTGCAGCTAACAGATACAACTGAGTTTAGTGGACTAATTTTTCATAAGGAGCTAGAGGGTGCACTGCATAAGTTTCCTTTCTTTTAAGTTTTGCTTCTCATTTGGTGTCTGGATCTCAATAAGTCTAAAATGTAACATTTGGAATCTGGACAAAATAAATTCTCAGTTTACCATACCAAATTAATAATGCTAAAGAAAGGAGAGCGAAGAGATGTGGTGGGAAGCCAGCCAGGCTGTGGGAAGTATTTAATACCTTTTCATATTTGAACTCGGGAAGGATTTCAGTACCACATAACCTTTTTGGGATGAGGTCACTGCAGCGCCTGTGAATATACACTACTCCAGTAAATGTAAGTATTGTATTCTGACACCCCAAAGTCTGCATCTGTTTTGGGCAGGTTAATTAACATGCTGTTACATTTGATCCACTATGAGCGCTTTGTTCTCTTTGAGTTTCTCTGCAAGATCCCCCAACAGCCTTTAGACGTGTTCAGCATTAAAAGACGTTATGCAAGTGTCTTCATTTGTTAGCTTTTTGTGTACAACTTTCTGATGTTCCCCAAACAGCCATTGATATGTAAACATATTGTTACAACATAAGCCCTTTTCAGGCATTTAGTTTTGGCCCAACAACCATGCATAATAGGAGTATGCATTACCTGTGATCCTCCTGATATGTGTGGTTGCAATTTTGAATGTATTTTCCAGCTTTGGTACCTGCAAATGGAGCATGCATTTGCATAGACTGAAGTTGTACTTGCATGGTGGGGGGGAGGAACATTGCCCTATTCATGCAAAATTGTGACTGCGTATATAAGGGAATAGTGAGTAATGTGGTTCATGCACAAAAACTGAATGTTTGAAAAAGATGTGTTAAGCAAACTATTTCCAATTTAGCTAGGGAGGTTAAAAAAATTCAGAAATTGTGTGTGTGTGTGTGTGTGTGTGTGTGTGTAGGATTCTCAACAAGGCTTAAAGATCCCGCACTCTTGATTGTATTCAAGCTTAAATTGCAAAGAAAGCTGTACATTTTAAGATCATAGATCAAACACTCTATCCCCAGTGTGGGGCCCCTTGGACACCCTGATACAAAAACAAGGGACTGCAAAAACATAGGATGGTCAAGTACCTGGGAGGCGGCAGCATATGGTTGATGGGCACCATTTTGGTTGGTGGGTTACATGTTGTCTGTTCTAGTTTATAGCATTAGTCACTGAGTGTGTACAATCAGTGATCTGCCAGACATTTAAATAGTCCTATGTATCTTTGCATATATACAAATGTATACATGAAAATAACCGGTAGGAAGGGAGTGATGGCTCACCCTTCACATCCTAGATGGAGCACCATAACAAGATTAACCTTTAAACATATTTGCCTTTAGTAAAAGCCATGCACACTTCTTAATTTGCGAGCTGATTTGGAGAGATGGGTGTCTCAGGAGCTGCATTTTAGGATTTCAGTACAATCTGAAAGCGTGGTAAATGGATTAACATGATGCAGTCACATCTCATCCGATTATTTCAGCCATCACATGATTGGCTAAACATGTCAAATTGCTGTTACAGACATGATCTAGCAACCCGGCATTGAGAAGCAAAATGCAATCAGATTAAAGCATTCTAACTCCTGTAATCTGTCCTGAAGAAAATCAAATATGTTAAATATAGTATTTGCAAGTATGGTATTTTGTTTCCTATTAATATAGGAGGAGGGATTGTATGTTTTAGTTACATTGACTGGTGGGGAAAACTCTTTACTTTCCCCACCGAAGTACTGCAAAAATATCCAGTTTAATACTGATATCCCTTACAAATGAGGCTATTTCAGTGTCATTGACCAAGTGAAGATCTAAACTGTCCAGGGCAGTATCACAGCCTAAATACTAGGGAAATGCAGTATTGCCACAAAAATAGTACATCCTGAGGTGACAATGTCTGAAATATCCACAACAGCTATTGTATAAACCAAAAGCACTGTAGAAACCAAAGATAGAAAGGCCAGAGGATCTGAAGTTCAGTAAAAGGGGAAGATAGGACCCATCTGTAAAATATAGTTTTATTGTTTTGTAAACCATTTTGCTCCTTGTTTCTGTTTTGCTCCATTTTAATCAGTACTGAATGACTTCAAATGCCTCAACTTTCACACTTCCTGCTCTTCATTTGATACATGATATGCCTTTACAGATAGTTTCTTACATATTGAAAACATCATACAACAACTGGACTTATATTTTACTAGTACTTCTTCAAATATGAGGGTCTGATTTGTAGTACAAAAATTGGCACCTTGGGTATTAAAGATGTTTTTAAGTATCGAAGTTGTGATGCAAATTGTTAGTAACCAAAAAAAAAAAAAAAAAGCTTTTGTTACCACTGTCTTTTTAAACTGGCATATTTGTAACTTGGAAAATATTACATTGATGCCACCAAAACCTGTACTTGGGGCTCACTGGGCTGTTGGCCTTGGCTGTGCCTTTATTTCACAGATGTGAGAACTTGGCAAATGCCATCTTGCTGACCTCCAGGAGCATGGTGAGATGAAATCCGAGAATGCAGTGGCTGAACCGAAGAAGCCATAATAGGGCTGAAGGGGTGGTGGAGGCCGGGGAGGCGGCAGACAGCTTTTCAGTTGTCTGTATTTCAGATTTTATAAGGCAATACAAGAACAATTTTCTCCACAGGTAATCACACTGCTGGGTCTACGAGCTGCTTAGTGCAGATTCAATAACCTCCGTGTCGATTTGATCTTCTAGATACAGTGGTGGAAAATGGGAAAGGTGTTTTCCTTGTCTGACTGCAGATTGTCATTCGATAACACAATTCCACTTCATCTATTTTCCCACTGGAGTTTTTAATTACGTGGCGAGGTCTGGACTGAAAGACAGTTCAGCAGAATGGAACTTGTTTGAGACCGATTCATGGCATTGTTAGAAAACAAGAGTTATTCCTAAATAACATTGCTCAGATTAATTGTAAGAAACCAGATTAAACCATATATATGGGCAGAAATAGTTGGCATTAATACTTGGCTCAAAAACTAACTTTTTAAAAGATGGTAGTAATTTTCCCTCAGTCTCCACTGATAGATACCTTGATTGTAAGGGGTTGGATCCAATGGTCATTTTGGGCTTGTGGACAAAGGATGATTTTTGTTCATCCACTTCTCCTAATGCAGATTCTTACAGCATTGTTCCTGAGGTTCTTAAACTATGTGTGTGGGGATCTGTCTTGCAAGAGGGAGGAAGGGGGTGTATCTTGCAGAAGTTCCATTCCATGAGAAGAGCTCCACTTGGATTTGGCTGGATACAGCCCTATAAGTTTAATATTAACTCAAACATAGCTCTTGACAGTGGGTGGCCAAGCAAAATAGAATATGAGGTACTGTTAATTACATGCCATTCTAGTCCTAATCTTCAAGTGTAACTGACAGCTGCTCTCATGAACATCCCCAGTGCATGGTAGCTAAATGAAATGGCTCAGGCTGTAACAAATTCTAGTTATGTTGGATCATATCGAGTTAATCTGATGAATTACCAAATTGAACCTGGATTAGTTTTTAGCATGTAGGTATTGGAGTATTTTGGGTTTAAAAATAATAATTTTATTAATAGATATAGATACAGTCACAGTTCACAAACACAGGAACACATAAATACATAAAGCAAACAAAAAAAGAAAAGAAAGAAAAACAGCAAAACTATAATTAAAGCACGATTGGTCGAGGCTTAATGTTTGTTGCAAATTCTATAAATAAATAAATAAATATATACATACACACACACATACACATACCGTATTTTTCGCTCCATAAGACGCACTTTTTTCCTCCTCAAAAGTGAGGGGAAATGTCTGTGCGTCTTATGGAGTGAATGCCGGCTGGGCGTGTGCGTGTCGGGACAGCGCGAGCTGGCGTTCCCCGCCCCGACAGCCAGCTGGGAGGTGGGCGGGGCACACAGAGCTGGCTGGGCGCATGCGTGACGGGTCAGCACGAGCCGGCGTTCCCCGCTCTGACGGCCAGCAGGGAGGCGGGCGGGACGCACAGAGTCGGCTGGGCGAGTGCGCGTCCGGACGGCGCGAGCCGGCGTTCCCCGCCCCGACGGCCACCTGGGAGGCGGGCGGGGCGCACAGAGCCGGCTCGGCGCGTGCGCTCGACGTCCCAATACGCACACGCCCAGCCGGCTCTGTGCGGCCCCGCCCGCCTCTCAGATGGCCGTTGGGGCGGGGAATGCCGGCTCGCGCCGTCCCGACGCACACTCGCCCAGCCGGCATTCATTCCATAAGACAAGTTTTTAGAGGAGGAAAACAAGATCTTTTCTTGTTTTCCTGCTCTAAAAACTAGGTGCGTCTTATGGTCAGGTGCGTCCTATGGAGCGAAAAATACGGTATATACATACACATAAACATATAAACTTTTTTTATTTTCCTTTTGATTACAGGTATAAAAGGAGTACAATAACAGCATAGGTGGTTAATACATTTAGAAATGAAGAGGAATGGTCATTATAACAATTTATTTTCCATAATCTGAAATGGTTTAGATGCATGTTGAATTTCTTTCTGGTTTGTGTATGAGATGAAATCATGCCATATTTCATAAAAATCCAATATATTTGGATAACTAAGTTGATGTGTCAATTTTTCTGCCATAGCTATTTGCCACAATTCTGAATACCAAGAACGTAATGTGAAGAATTCTGCCGTTTTCCAATATCTTGCAATAACGCTCCGGGTGGCCATTAACATAAACACTATTAATCCTTTAGATCAGTGGTTCCCAACCTTTTTTTGACCAGGGACCACCAGGACTTTTTTGTTCGGTGCAGGGACCCCAAGGTTCAAAATAAAAATTCTGAGAATTTGAAAATAAACTTTAGTCATAACTGTTTGTTAAACATTAGAATAATATTTGAATATATATATTTTATAATAGAGAACTTTTAATTGAAAATATTAATTTATTATGGGTTTATAACTTTGTTTCGTGGACCTTAATTTAGTTCTCGCGGACCCTTGGGGGTCCGTGGACCCCTGGTTGGGAACCAGTGCTTTAGATGTTACTTTTTGGTTATGCTCCCCGCATATTGATAACAGGGCCAATGCAGATGTGGCATAAATGTTTTGATGTGTAATATCTGAAATTTCTGCAAAGATCCCCCCCAAAAAAACTGAGATACTAAAGGGCATGTCCACCACATATGAATATAATCACCTAATTGTTTGCACTTCTCCAACATTCTAGGCTGTGTACATTTCTTATTCTTGCCAGGCACATCAGAATGATATGATATTGGAGTATTTTGGTGATATACTGAATTTACTATTATGTATGCAGTCATCTTGACAATGGGTAATGTCTAGGGAACTTGGAATTAGTGGAGCTATTCCTGCTACTACCACATGAGGCAGTTCTTCTGAATAAGCCCACATTTTTGCATATGCAGTGATTCTCTTTTTTGGTGTGCCTGTCATGCTGTAAGATTCTCAAAGTGTTTGGCCTCATTTTGAATATCCCAAATGGATATCCCAAAATCAACCACTGAATATCCCAAAATCAACCATTTTATTAGCTTAAATGTTATGACCATATAATCAAGGCTTCTGTACTGTATACATTCGAACAACACATCTTTTCACTTAAGAAGTTTGCCTAAACATATGTATCCAAATGTTTGATATCGATAGCCCAAATTGGTCTTGGCATCCTGATGGATATATTATTTTATTCTGATCGGACAAAGAAATTAAGTCTGGAGTCCTCCAAGGTTCCATTCTACGGTTTTCAGTATAAATATCAGGCTGCTAAGCGATGCCATTTCTAGCTTTGAGATAGTTGTTATCAACATGCTGGTGACGCTGCTCTACTTTTCATTAACTAAGGCTCCAGAAACAGAGGTGGCTGTCCTGAACCAGTTCCTGAATGATGTGGTCAAATGGATGAGGGACAAAAAAGATGAATCTGAATCCAGACAAGACAGAGCTGATGCTACCCAGGATGGCTGATTTCTTGAAGGAATTGATCTGTCAGCCCTGGATGGGATAAGAGTAGCTCTCTGCACACAACCCTTCAATGAGTTAGCTGAGTGTGTGGATAGCTGCGGTGGGTGTGAGAGAACTGGCCCTGCTCCCTGCCTCCCTGGCCCTGCTCCCTGCCTTACTATGCCACTTACAGACAAAAGGGTCCACTGTGTACACTTCCTCTCCATGACTGGGGATGCTGCTTTCTAAATGCTCCTGATCATGGAGAGGGAGCATGCATGTGCACACCTCTTCTGTTGTTGTTGTTGTTGTTCTTGTGAGCTGGCAATCACACAGAGCCAGCAGGGCGGGGCTAGCGAGCTCATATCCACTCCTGCTCTTTGCGTGTTCAGTCAGTGTGCTGAGGGGTCGTGTGCAGAAGGTTAATGTTTTTGGCTGACCAGGTGAAGAGTTTATAGGTGCTCTTGGGCCCAGCCTCACTTTTGGAATGCTGCTAAAACAGAGTGGTCAGTGCAGGAGACTTCCACATTGTCTTTTAGTACAGTGGCTAACTGACAACCCTCCAACAGGTGGGAAGGACTCTTTGGGTAGCAAGACTTCAGCCCTTTCATCTTTGGGTAGCAAAACATCAGTACCCCTTACTGGAACTTTGGGGGAGGAAGAATATATTTCATTAACTCAAGTTTTAAATGGCTTTAAGTTGGATTTTTAAATACTGATTTTGTTATGAAGTGTCCTGCATTTTGCTATTATTCTCAATTACTTTTTTGATAATGATTTTGGCAAGCTGCCTTGAGGGCTCACTAGGGTAGACTATAAATGCCATAAATGAATAATGATAGTATCTGGGAGGATTATGAGAACCAGTTGAAATGTTGATATATGAAATATAGATTCAGAAGATCAAGCTTTCCCAGTGATCTTTGCCATCAGTGCCTGGCATGGTCTGTGTAGAACTAACAGCGCATTCCTGACTTCTGAGGATGAAAGTCCTCAGGAGGCCAGGAAGGGGCTGCGCTGATGTTGGGGTCCCCCATGCCAGCATTTGGGCTACTTACACTGCCGCTGGCGGGGAGGCCCGGATGCTGGTCTCCCGGCACTGCCATGGCAGTGCCTTCCTGGGATGCTGACCGGGCCTTCTGCCGGCGTCCCACTGGTGTAAAGACCCGTGCTAGTGTTCTGGGGGCCATTCCGGCATCCTGTGGGCATTTCTGGGAGGTTCTGCGGGCAGGACTGCCTGTAGGCAGCCTCCTGTCCCCTTTTGCCCTGGGTACGCCAGCAGGGAGAAGGGTGAGGCTGTGCCTGCTTTTTAGCAGGCGCAGCCTCTCTAATCTCAATGGGGTGAAAAGCCCCATTTTAAAACAAAAAAGCTGCGAAAAGGCTTTTTTCAAGCTTTCAGCAGGCGGGGAACTGCTTAAAAGGCGCCGCAGTGGCGCCTCCTCCCCACCGTCCCTGCACACCAAAAGCTCAGGAATGCACTGTAAGTCACGTGCTGGACTCCAGTTGCTGCATTGGTCACCACTCACTGGGGAGTGACTCTGCAAGCTGGAAAGAGGGTGGCTTGTATGGAACCCACTTAACAGGGGCAGCCAGCCACTGTATGTTAGGAGGAAACCCCAGCCTTGTTATCTGAATCTATCCCAGGTTGGTCAGAGTATACAACAACTCAAAGGTATTTACTAACTGTAGGCAGTCAAATGATTGGCAGAAACTGGAGTGCTGTTTTAATGGTTTGTTTTCTCTGAAGCATCTGGAACTAGCCTTCTTGGAAACTGGATCCTGGGCCAGATGGACCTCTGGTAAACTGACTCTGTAAGGAGTTTTGCTCTTACACTATCTTTGTTTCCTGTCCAAACATATTATGTGGATTTTCTTCTTAACCAGTGTTGTCAGGGGAGCCTAGTGAAATCCAAACTCAGGAAGTAGCAATATTTCTTAATCAGAGTTATCATTTATGGCTGAAGCTATTCAGCATGAAGGTGTTAGAGATAAGCACATTCACCATATCTTATTCAGAGATTGTCATTTCATGTATTCATTTCCCAAGCTTCCCGATGTCTTGAATGATTGGCTCAGAGCTGCAAAAGACATCAAAACTGGCCTGATTTCCTGTCATGGACAAGGCCCTGTTTTCAATTACCACCCTGCAGTTCTCCTGAACAACAGGTTATTGGCTTGTTAGAAAGCAGGATGAATAGAAGTGAAACAAAAACCTGGATCAAATTTGAATTTTTCTTCTTTCAATGACTAATCTGTTGAGATGCTGAGGTAATGTATCAATTACAGAACATGTATTCATTTTCCAATTTCCTTTCTTTCTCTGAAACAGCTAATTTATTGATTATTGAATTCTCATTTTATTGAAGCACAAAGTATAGTAAGGGAGCCACACTATAAGAGCAGATTGTCCCCATGTAGTAACGCTTACCATAAAAAGTGTATAATTGATGGGAAGAGCTATGATTAAGAAAGATACACTAATACTTACAGCTAGGAGTAAAATAAAAATACAGGCACATGTTCATGGAGGATAGGGCTGTCCATGGCTACTAGTCAAAAGGAGTGCTAATCATGATGCATACCTACTCTCTCCAGGATCAGAGGAGCATGCCTATTATATTAGGTGCTGTGGAACACAGGCAGGATGCTACTGCAGTCATCTTGTTTGTGGGCTTCCTAGCGGTACCTGTTTGGCCACTGTGTGAACAGACTGCTGGACTTGGTCTGATCCAGCATGGTTTTTCTTATGTTCCTATGTTCTTATGTAATTTGGACAATTCATAACTGGGGCTGAGGTTGGAGAAAGAAAAAGATCACTTTAAGGTTTAATGATTAACAAAGGTCTTACACAATCCTGCATGGATTTTAAAAGTTTTGAATTTAAATGCATAAGCCAGAATGTATTAAATATACACGTGAATTTTATATATATATAATTTATTCATTTACTAAACTTCTATCCTACCCCTCCCTGACCAGGGTTGGGCTCAGGGCAGCTCACATCCAGCATAATTACAATAGTAGTTCAATTTCAATTTAAAACAATAATATCATAGTACATAATACATTTATATGTATATAAATGTTTGAGTGTGTGTGTCTGCATGCATGCTCAGGGTCAAGCTGGGCATTATAATTTGTAGTGTGTTGTCTGCTGGCTCCCCCAACCTGACATTGACTGAGACAAACACACAGGGCCCTGAATCAGATTGAAATCAAGGTGTAGGGGAAGAAGGAACTTCATTCTCCCTGGGACCATTTCTGGTTGGTAAGACAGCACACAGGAGAAAGATGGCTCTTCTTCCCCATACATATCATGGTCCCAGTACAACTCAGGGTCCTGCACATTTGTGAAATGAGTTCTCTCGCACTCAGTCAAAGTCAGGTAGGCACTCCTTCCCCAATGCCACAGTTCAAATCCAGATTGGGTCCTGGCGTCCTTGGGAAATGAAATATCTCACAGCTGATGCCTGCCTCAGTCAAAGTCAGCTTGGGGGAAACCAGACGCTACCTGTTACATATCATAGTGTGTAGTTTGACCATTAGAAGTGATAGTAACAGTTTGTGATCCGCGAGCACATAAAGGAGGACCTGGCAATTGGCGATGGGCAGCACTTCTCATACGCATCCTGGCTGCTTCAAGAAGGATTTTAACTTGTTTTAAGCAATAAGATTGACTGCAGCCAGCCTCATTATGCATCAGACTACGGGAGCAGCACTGGAGAAGAGCAACTGTTTCTCTGCTGTGGCTGTTATAATTTCCTTCATGGTAAACTGTGAATAGTTTCCTTGAATGATGGCAGCCAAACCTCACACTTTCCAGAGGAACAGCTTTACACCTAGTTAAAAACCAGTAACATTCTGATTTAATTAAGTCACTCCAGTCATCTTTAGGGATGGGAACAGGAATACATTGTCTGAGGCTCACCCTTTTCTTTTTAGACAATGTTTACATGTGCTTTAGGACTGCCATGGACAGTGGAGCAGGAGATTTTCTGTAGTGGCTTTTGAGCTGGGTTCCCATATTCCAGTTTCTGAAATCTGCATGGGCTAATTTGCATATTAGGTCAAAGCACTTGCTAATTAAGTCAATGAAAGACATAGCAATTTTCTGTCTTTTCCTGGCAACTGGTACAAAAAGCTGGGAAATTATCAGTGGGAGCATCTTTTTATCTGCTCATATAACATTTTTGTGTGTGATTTCTTCACAGAAAACTGCAAAACTATGTTGGGGAAAGATGTAGTAGGAATGTCAATCATAGCAGCAACATCCTTTATTAGCTGGAATAATGGAGCAGGTTTGTTCCTTACTAAATGATTGGTCATGTTTGACCCTGTTTGGAGAAAGAAAAAGATCTCTTTAAGGTTTGATCTTGTTAAGGATAGGACACTTTGGAGGACATTGATTCATAGGGTCGCCATGAGTCGGAAACCACTTGACAGCACTTAACATACACACACACACACACACATACACGTGATTGGTCAAAATACTGTCTGCACATTTTGCCTCCTTTCCTTAGATCTACCAAGTTCTATATACTTGAACAAAAAACAACTGGGAGTCTAGGTCAGCTAATGATCCAAAGGAGTCACTGAATAGCAACCATTTTTGGAAGGTCAAAAATATTTCTTTTTCTCAAATCCTTTGGAACAGTATAAAAGTTTGCTGTATGTGTTTATGTGGTTTGAAACTGGTGATATTATTATTTTTTATTTTACTGCCACTTGCTATGTTTGATAAAAGTTGAATGTGAAATTTTAACCTGCTTGGAATCTATTCATGGAGCAAACCAGGCTGTCAATGGAATAGACAAGTTAGTAAGAGCGCAATCCATGTGTGTGTGTGGCGGGGAGGTGGGAGTGCATTGTAGCAACAGCAGCCTGGGTGGGGGGATGCCTAACATGATGCCATGGGCCACTGGCATGGGCCACAGGTGCCAGAGTGCTGTCGGACTCCACCCAATGTCACTGCTTCTGCTGCCAAATGTATTCCTGGACCATTTCCCACTCTGCAGTGCCCCGGATGTCCTGGACTGCTGTTGCTGATTCTAGTGG
Organism: Euleptes europaea; assembly: GCF_029931775.1. Taxonomy (NCBI): domain Eukaryota; kingdom Metazoa; phylum Chordata; class Lepidosauria; order Squamata; family Sphaerodactylidae; genus Euleptes; species Euleptes europaea. The sequence continues at coordinate 13,048,452 of NC_079326.1, forward strand.
CTCGTGCTTCATGTCTCGAGCCCAGAGGGCTTCCCATACCCACACCCAATCTGCTGGAGGGTCATGTTGTGGAGCATGGCACATAAGGTGAAGTGCATCTTCAGCTGGTTGAACACCCGCTTGATGACCATGTGTGTCTGACACTAGGCCTGATTGTAGGTGACATGGTCTTTTGGCTCATCCTTGGCATATGGCATATGAGAGCAGAGGGTTGCTCTTGTTACCTGTGATAGAGAGAGGAACAAGTGTTAGGCCCTCCATCAAGGGAACTAACCCAGCAGCCAGCCCTTTTCCTCCAGCCAGGCAGCCAGTAAAAGGTTGAGAGGAGAGATGCAGCGAAGATCTGTGCATTGTGCACACTGTCTAGGAACCTGGTCATGAGGTCCGTAAAGATGCCCTGACGGTCACAAGTGGCCGGCATGTTCAGGTTGTGGATGCAGTGCTGGTTGCAGTAGACCTGTGACTTCACCCAATAAGGTGATGAGAACAATGTGGGTGTAGTCCACAGTCCCCACACAATTTGGGAAACCCCCAAATGTCATAAACTCAGAACAAATAGGTGACGGGTTAGCCCCCTCCATAGGGAATCACACATGCTCCTGCAGGAGCAGCAGCATGGCATCCAGGAAGCTGTGGAGGCAGCATCTCATTGAGGACACACCTGCAGCATCTTGGGCATGATCACCTGGAACAAGTCTGTGGCAAGGGGTCAGAGGGACAGCAGCACCTTCTACAGAATGGGTATGGCCTTGGGGATGGGCAACTGGTCTTCAACTCTGGGCTGAGGTCATCAGACAGGGCTTGCATGGCCACCTTATCCAGGAAGAACCACTCCAGGCAGGTGCTGTCGGAGAGCTGCAGGGTGCTGATGTACTCACAGTAGTTCCTTGTATGGAGCCTTCCCCCCCTGTGGTGTTGCTGTCTTTGTGAGCAGGAGGTGGATCAGCCAGATCCCTAGCAGGGATGGTGTAAATAAAGACTGCCATCCCAGTGAGGGCCATCCAGTTTCTGTGAGTAGGGGAAGCCAATTGGCAGCACGGAGGGTATGCAGGGGGACTCCCTTCACCATGGGGCCCCAGCCAGCACCCCCATAACCTACCGCAGTCCCTAGGGGGTGGGCTCTGTGGCCCCAAGGTGCTTTGCTGATGTCCTGAGTCCATCCTCTGGTCAGTGTGTGTGTGTGTGTGGGGGTGAGGTTGCATTCCACGGCCTGGAGGCTCTCACTGTGCCTGGGCCTGCCCTCGCATTCACCTGTATTTACCTGGCAGCAATGCCCACCACCAGCCTAACTGGACCAAAATGGATAAGGTGCTGCTGTATGGGCTGGTGGTGGAACATTTCGGTGTAGCTCTTGCCACTGCCGGGGCAACTCTACTACCACTCGCCACTGTGCCTTCTGGTGCATGGCATTGTAGTGGGCCTCTGTCCTGGGACACACTGCATGGGCAGAGGCATCCATCCTGAAGCTGTGGAACGACTCCTTCAGGCCGGCCTGGAAGCATGTGTGTGTCCTCATGGCCCAGGGCATTCCCTATGAGTAGGTGGTGGTGGAGGATCTGCTCAGTGCTGAGCCGTGCTGTTTACGGTGATACCACCTGTTGTGGTGGGCAGCTCCAGTGTCGAGGTCTTCTTCTGGCAGGCGTGGGGCCTCAGGGCCATGGGGCACCCTGTGAGAGGATGGAGCTAGACCATTGGTTGCTAGGGATGAAGTAGGGGCTGTGCCTTTGTGAGCAGGAGGTGGATCAGCCAGATCCCTAGCAGGGATGGTGTCAAAAGAGCCCCTCCTCACAAAAAAAGTAATGGTTTAAAATATTCTGCAGCTATTTAACATGTATGTACTATCTGTATTGTAAACACCACTAGTAAATTCAGTCTAAATGTAATGGTAAACATGTTTTATGTTTACATGCCTTAGATTAGGCACCAAAGCAATTCAAGAAGGTGTGTAGTAGTAGTGATGCCTTGGTGTTTGCTTCTCTGTGCTGGGCAATATGAAATACATCACATATTGCCCTTCTTTGCTTAGATACCTGTACCTAGATGCTTGGGTCTGTCAATGTGAGGATTTTTTAATAAAATGTGGGCCATGTTTGCTTTATTTCCATAGCAAGTACAACGGTTGCAACACTCTGAAAGGTGAAATGGGTTCTCTTGATTGAACTTGAGGCCAAGGTTGTACGGTGCACAGGAAAGCAGATAATTGGCTCTGTGATCACAGCAGGAGGGCTGGAAATTATTAGGAATAATGTATAAAGAGTCACTTTAAAGATTAACAGATTTATTGTGGCACATTTTTTTTACTACAACTTGCTTCATCAGATGCATGAAGTGTTACTCTTAATTGCATATATTTATACACATGAGTACAAAGAGAAAAAATGTTGTACACTGTTGGGTGAAAAGATCATGGAATGCAGAGTTTGTTACATTTTTATGCAAAACTGAAGTGCATACAAGATGGGAACTCTCCATTTACAAAAGTAGTACTTTGTAGTAATTGTTCATAGTTACTATCCATACACAGTAGTAATTAGTAGTAATTGTGCCTAGTCACTGGTCTGTTCTTGTATACATATGAGTTTCTTTATAGAAATATCAGGGACCTATGGGATTTAAAGTCCTGTAAAGAGTTATTCAGGTCTAAATCTAGTTTCATACTAGAGTATTTCTGCAAAGGATTGTTTTGTGAATTATATTTAATGGCCATTTGGTCCCATTGTGTTCATCCCCCCCTACTTTTGTGTGTGTCTGTGTGTGATCTAACATCTTTGTTGTCAACTGGGCTAAACATGGAAGAAAAACTAGTTTAGTACTTTTTTACTTGTAAAGAAAGCACATCTGAGATAGAAAAACAAGCTGCATCACAATAGCTCTGATTTTTGTGTTCATCCTTTCTTGGAGTAGAACTGCACTTAACAGAACAATTGGTATTTAGTTGAGTAAATGTGCTTGTGAAAAACGGCAAGACTGAGAGAGCTGATGAACACATCCCCAGAACAACATAGATAGCACTAATATAAGTTTTTACAATGCATTGCTTCTGGGTCTCTTAATTCGGTTTTTGTTTAATTCTGTTATCTCAGACATTTTTGCAAAATTTGTCAATGTTAACAGAATTCCAGCTGTTCTCTGGCTGCAGATGTTTGCCATTGGATCTCTGATTTGCCATTCAAATTCCATAGGTAATAAACATTTCTCTGTGAGAGAATGGGATTGCACCCATTCATCCCCATGTGTTTATCCACACCTCTGAATGCCACACATCCTTTCATTATCTGTGGTATTTGCTCAACTGAACAGTTTATGACACTTACCATTAGCCTGCAGTGTCAGAAATTCCATGAGCTGCTTCCAGCCTGAACTTGTTGAAGCTCAATCTGTTTCTGTGAGCTTGTTTAGTCATCTGTAACACATCTGTAACACATACATCTGTATAAATAGGCAACTTGTGGATTCTGCACTGTCAACATATGTAGTTGTGGATATAGTATAGAAGCCATGAGATGGGGACTGCATTAATTTGAAATGTGGCAAATGTCTGTGGTTCAGTTTAATATACTACAGAAGGAAAGGACATGCTAGCTTTTGGGCAGGACCTGGTACTTTTACATCCCCCTTTTCAAGTCCACATTCATCTGTGCTAAGATTGCTTGGGATTCATTGTAATGAAAGGAAATTGCATCACAGAGGGGACGGGGTTGTATCTTAATGCAATCTATCATCTTAAGATATTAGCAATATAAATTATTCATTTAAGTCTTCTGTCTATTGTTAAGGGCAGTGGGCTTTAAATTGCTCTCAAAGAGACTTATTCTTTAGGGGAAGTATCATTAATTACCAGTTTTTTCAGCATACAAGAGTTTCAAATGGTTGTCCAAAGGTTTCTCCAAAAGGTCAATTTGACCAGAGTTTCCCCCTCAAGGGCCAAAATCGAATGGGTTCTGATGCCACCCGCTCAGCTCTCCTGCTGTACCCCAAAGCGTGCATAATTTGGCTTACAACTGATCTGCTTTTATGGCCATGTTCCCAATGGCGTGAACTCAAGAGCCAATGAGAACACGAAAGTAATTGGTGATTAATTAATTGCTTGGTCAGAAATGCTGACTCACTAATTGACGTATCCAGGTGGTGAAGCCTGCAGAACTCCCTGCACCTGAATGTCATCACAAACACTGATGACCGATTTGTTACCGTGACAACGCACGGCCTTGCATTCCAAAAGGGGAGAGAAGGCCTTAACAAGAACCAGCTGGGGCCTATCTTGCTCCCTCCACCGAAGCAGTTTTCAAAAGGAAACATTTTTACTGTTTCAATTTCACAAAAATCATTGGCATATAGTCTGAACCAAGAATATCATGAAACCCAAGAAATTGAGGGACCTCAACTTCTTTACAGACGCTACCCCTGTTCTTCTCTAGCACACAAAAGGAATGCAGAATAAGTTGGGCCAGTTTATAAAAATCAACATGATTAATCATAGTTTCCCACCCCATCCATACTGTGCCTTATCAGGCTGCTTATATACATACTGCCTTTACATAGCAAATGATCATGTCTGAAAGAAGGCTTGGCAGAATCCCTGTCCCTGACATGTGACTTTTCTATGGGTTGGATCTTCTGAACGCTGAGCAGAATAATCTCATGAAGTAGATTTTTTCCTACTTTTTCCTTCCTACAGCAGCTTAGTAAGACCCCAGCCGATGTTGGGTGTTAAGGGTGCATATGGACACAATGCCACAAACTATGGTGAGGAGAGCTGCAGAAGGAATGAAATGGAATTGCCCCATCTACACAAATGGAAGAGCTTCTATGCTCTCCTTCCTACTCCAGCAGGAGGTGTACATGGGGAGATTAAACTCAGTTGCCCACCCTTACTGCAGACTTGTGGCCTTTTATTAGTGAGGCTCACTCCCCAGCATCATATCTTTGTGGTACCTTGGAGCTGTTGAGGGAAGAGGCAAGTGTGGAAAGATCTACTTATGTGCTCAACGTTCAAAGGATCCAATTCTTTTTATGATATAAAAACCATTTTTAATGATATAAAGACCATTTGAACAAGTGAAATTCCATCCTCCCTACCTGTAGATCCAAGCAATGTGGTCCAGGAAAAGCTCTATCATTTGATTCTGCTGATTGTATAAACTGGTTCTATGGTATAATGGCTTTCCCCCCTCCATTTCCAGTTAATCATATTCAATATGCTTTTTTTTCTAGAGCTCATGATTTGTCATTCATTTCCATGAGAACCTTTGAGCCATGATTTTCAAAACATACATTCAGCAATAGCAGGCTCCTTGGTTATCACATATGGCTGGAAGACTCAGCTGGTTGACTGGAAACTTGGCTCAGTGCTGACGTGAAATTGTAGAGATCCAATTATGCTAATGAAATATTCCACTCAGCGGTGACACTTTGGTTCATGAAAACATTTCCAGTGTGGGTCATGGTGCTGTTGCAGAAGTTTTCCATTCCTGCCTTAATTTATAATAGCTGAATAATTATAATAGCTGAATAATGTTTAGAACTGTGTCAATGAAATCATGGGTGGCCATGGAACAGAACTATAATGACAGCATCATTTCACTTTCTGAGGGGAAGGCATAAAACACTACCTTGTGGATTGATAATAAGTCTTTTTGTTTCTTATGTCTTTTTCTGGCTCCTGCTTGACTTGTCTCATTTCTATAGAGTGAATTTTTTTAGCAGAACAGAAAATACCAACAGTTGAAGTTTTCTTTCTGCAAGAGGGAAGGATATGCTTGAAACAGCACACGTGTATTTTTAAGTAATTAAATATTATACAAAGGATGAATCTCTTTGTCCATTCCTGCTGTTAAATTATGCTCTGCTTGATGCCCTGTTTTTGAAACCTTGCAAAGCCTATTAAACGGTGGATTTGTCTAGAGCAGGGCTTCTTACACTTTTTCCACTCACGTTCCCTTTTCGCCCAAAAAAGTTTTACATGACCCCGGATATATAGGTAAATAAAATAGGTATACAAATCAAACATTTACTGATAATAAATCATAAAGAAATTTATTTTAAAACATTTCTTTGGTATACGTATAATTTTACAATTTACTGTTGCCAAATTTTTCGCAGCCCTCACATTCAGTTACACAACCCCATATGGGGTTGTGACCCACAGTTTAAGAAGCTTTGGTCTAGAGGAGACACTTTAGAATGGTTTGGCTTGTGCTTTAGATGGTCATTTGATTGTAGATGTCAGGGATCTACACGGCAATAGTTTGCTTCCTCCAAAGATCAGTCAGAGTTCATTAACCTGCAACCAGTTCTTTGTGCGGCTCCTCAGAGCCTCCTTTAGCAAACAGAAGTCAATTTGCAGAATTTAAGCAGTGGCCAATTTAATGTTGTTACATATTTTCTTTCAAGCTATCCTGTAAGGAAAGCATGCTCGAGGTGAAAGGTGCATTATTGCTGACTCTCTGGTACTCAATCCTGCAGTGTAATAGGATATGAGATGTGATTATACAACATGGCCTTCTGCTAAGCATCAAGACACTGAACTAATTGTATTTTTTTGGCAATACATATATTTTTAATACATTTGCTAGGCTGTACTTCTCCAAGTAATTGTCATTTGGGTTTTTCAGGCAGTTAGGTAAAATCTATGAATTCTGTCTTTGCTCTAAGCAAACGAGTAACTTGCTTTTGGGAGTCATCTTCCAATGGACATCTGTTTTGTGAATGATCAGTCTGACACGGTGGTATTAGGACTAGGACTGAGCTCCAGGCCCTGAACAACCTTTTATTTATTTATTTAATTTATACCCTTCCCTTCCCAGCCAAAGGCCAGACTCAGAGCAGCTCATATAATATTTCCATGTATACATGCATTAAAATGGAATAAAACATTTTAAACAATTAAAAACAGCCCTATAAAATCCTTAATAGCATAAAATATCCGATGGCACCCTCAGATTGTAACATAGCATTGCAGCAGGGCAAACAGATGTGTAGACCCCCACAGGTGGTAAAGAAGGGGGGAGAATCAGCAGTGGGGGGTTGGGGAAGCCAGCAGATAGATAGATAGATAATTTATTTACGGCACTTAGCCAGTCAAAACATGATAAAATGGAAAGCATGGACTAATAGATTCTTACAATCAAAGAATTACCGTCCGAGTCTTAAAACATTTTTAAAACATTTAAAAAAAGAATTACAGCTGGGACACATCTGTCAATTGCGCTGTTCTAAGGCGACAAGTTTTCATTGCTGCTAAACAAGATTTCGCAACCTGAAGAGTGGTTACCCCCTTGTAGGAGCATCTCAAACCTTTCACCTGCCCTGTCAGGTCTCAATCTCAATAAGAGGGGCTCAATAAACTTCGAACGGGGTAATGGGGAGGCCAGCATTTATAAGAAGGAAACCGTAGCTGGCCTCAACCATAAGCCTGGCAGAATAGCTCTGTCTTGCAGGCCCTGCAGAACTCTTCAAGGTTCCACAGAGCCCTGGTTGGGGTTGCCAGCTGCCAGGTAGTAGCAGGAGATCTCCTGCTAATTCAACTGATCTCCAGCCGATAAAGATCAGATCACCTGGAGAAAAATGGCCGCTTTGGCCATTGAACTCTATGGCATTGAAGTCCCTCCCCAAACCCCGCCCTCCTCAGGCTTTGTCCCCAAACCCACCCGACGGTGTTGAATAGGGACCTGGCAACCCTACTTTTAGTTGTTACCTCAATGTTGCAATTTATACAAAGCTATTCATAAACAGGGTTCCAACATGATTTCAGCCATCCAGCCAATGTGTTCTTGGTAAACTTGGTGAGTGTGTGGTCATGATCTGATTAAAACAAGTAGTGTACCAATTCACATGCCTGGTAGCAAAAGGGGTCTTGTGAATCATCTGTTGTTAGAGTGTTTACACTGTAAAGTAGAAGAAAAAAATTCCCATTCTTGTCTATATTCAGCTAGCAGTATGTATCAGATAGAACCCTGGAATCAGTCTGGCTTCAGCTCTTTCTTCAGCCATTACAAAGAAATAAAAGGTGACTGGATAGTCCAGCAAATATTTCACCATAGTTAAGGCTAACTGTGGTTAATAAACTAATCAAGTCCTGGCTTGATTGACCCTAACAAACATAGTTAATGGAGTTAACTGCATTCAGGCAATGGAACTAACCGTAGTTAGTTGAATTAAACTATGGTTTTGTGCAGTGACTGAACTGAGCCAACTGCATTGCATCCTAACCTGCTTTCAAGGGATGTTGTGAGGGGTGATATAATAAATATTTAAGCGTGGTTGAAGCCAGAGGTATGAAACATAAGGCCTGCAGGCCAGATCTGGCCCCATGAGAGCTCTTATCTGGCCCTCGAGCCAGCTGAGGCAGCCTCTCCCCCACTCTCGATCTGGGCTGACGAGGCCTGGCCTGGCTCGACTAAGTGACATTTATGTCATATCTGGCCCTCGTAACAATTGAGTTTGACACCCCTGGCTTAAGCTGTTCTGTTCAAGCTCCCAAATCTGATAGCGAGCCTCTGGAAATGTAGGAGATAATTTGTTTTCCCCAAACTATTAGCGGCACTGCAGTTTAACTAATTAACGAAACAGCAGGTTTGCAAAACGCAATAGCAGCAGGATTACAACCTGATGGATACATGTTAAAATCCCACCTCAGAAGGAATTGATCCTTCTGCAGTCAGTCTGTTATGACCGGGTCGTGGCGCATCTGTGGGACCGGCATCTGAACGTTACTCACTTGAATGTTACAAGCAGCTGGTTCTGTCGTAAGAGCTAAAAGTGTGTGGAAGAGGCAGGAGGAAATATGGAGCCCTTCCAGACTGACAGTCATGACTCAGCCATCCAGAAAATGCTTTTTCATTAATGTTTTAAAACATATGTCAAGGATGTCAGAATATATAAGTGGCACACATAAATTATTTAGGTTTCTTCTCAACCCCTCGCTGTTGATGTATGTAAAGTGTTCTAGTTTTGTTCAGATTAAACAGTAAAAGATCATACTCATCCCCTGTAAAATAGGAGCATTTCAAGAACAACTCTCTTTACACTAGTAAGCAATCCCGCCCTGGATAGGATTTGTGATCTCAGAACATTTTCCCCTAATTTATATTCATGTTATATCTAATCCTGATTTTGGCCTCAGAGTGCAGATCAAACTATCTGAGTCCCCCTCCCCCAAGTTTTCAGGGAAAAAAAACCAAATTTTGTTTTAAAGAATTGGAGCTAAACCTCCACCCATAGAGAAGTACTGTGCACACGTCGTAACTTCGAAGATGCTTACCAAGGCGATGGTTGGCATAATAGGGTTGCCTAGCAACCCCATGCAACTATTCATTTAAAACAAACAAAAGAGTGGCTGAGGGTGAAGAAAGGAGTGAGAAGGCAACAGGAGGGCTGGAGGCAAGAAGAAGAGATGGAGGGGGCAGAGAGTGGCACCAGGACGGGAAGGAGGAAGAGGAGGCTGCTGTGGTGGGGAGGAGGCAGAGGTGGTGACTGGGGCAGGCAAGAGGAGATGCAGCAGAAGTCAGTGTGTGTGTTGTGTATGTGTAGAATTTCCCCTCAACTGTGGGTCCTTCTTTTTTATTAACTAGAGTTTCCATAGAATTTTTAGGATCAAAAGCTACTTTTAAAGAAGCAGTGGCAGTTTTTAAAAGCAGCAACAGTAAATGTAGCAGCTGGATTAGTATATGGCATGGGTTTTAGAGGGGACATGCTGCTGGTTCCCAAAGAACTACATTGGTTGCCAGTGCCAATTTAAGATCCTTGTTGTAACTGTTACAGCCCAAAAAGGTCTGGGACCAGGATACTTGAAGGACCACCCATTCCGATGGAAAGCTGCTGAAAGTCAGCATGTTCTATATGCTCCCACCTTCAGCCATGAAGTGGGTGATAACTGACAGTGGGGCTTCTCTGGTGGCACCTCCATTGTGTATTGATCTCCACAGAGCAGTTGTCCTCCCACTGAAATTGTTCCGGTTTAGGCACCAATGAAAGATCTTTTGTTTCGAAAATTCTTTTAAATTGCTGTTGTTCTCCTTCTGTGTTTATTGTTATTTACCAGTTTTGTCCCAGTCCTCTTTTTTAAAAGGTCTTACTGGAGCATTTTCAGTATGAATAAAGAAGGGACAGTTTATCTTGTCAGAGAACATGTGTAGGTGAGACCTAGGCCTAAAACGCACAGCCACTTACCGTGGTTTCTGCCCAGGCTCCTCCCCATTCCAGCCAGGATTAAATGAACCCTGGCCGGGGGAGTATCTGTACGCATGACCCATGGCGAAACTGTGCGCTGCTCCGTCCATGCAAACAGAAAACGCAGGAGCAACGAACTTCCTGGTCGTCCAGCAACGCCCCCTCCCCCTGGTGATTGGTCGATTCACTCTCACTGACCAACCACAGCCTCTGGTGTCCACACCCCGCTTCCGGGTAAGTTGAACGAGCCAGGGATAACGTTTTGGCTCCTCAAGAGCAAATCCAGGTTCGTTTTGGGTCGACACATCGCTGGGCCAGCAGCAAATCAAGTGCCGTTCGTTTGCGAGGATTTGATCCTGGGTGAAATTGGGAATCAACAGGGAGGAGCCTGGGCAGAAACCACGGTAAGTGGCCGTGCGTTTTAGGCCCTAGAGATTTGAGGGCAGGAATAGTGATTTTAATTAATTAACGTCCCTCTTTGATATATTAATGTTTTGTGATCAAGAAACCCTGGGAGAATGAAGAATTTTTAAAATTATTATAACAGGTTCTCACATTGAGCTTGAACCTGATTTATTGTCAAAGATCCCATCTGAGTCAAAAGTTGCTTCCCCTTCCCTCTCTTTCTGATAGGGAATGAAGCGGGAGATGAGAGAAAGAACACTGTTTAGCGGAGAATTTTTAAAAAACCTACATTATCTTTTTTATATATAAAAAAGAGGTGAACAGAGTGTATATTAATTTTAGCATGTCAGAAATTGTTCTTTTTCATTTTAAAAGTTCTTAGGAAAATTGGAGGTCTGAAGATGAGAGAGTAGCCAGTGAGTCCTTTAATTAAAGCGGCTTTTCTTAGTGTCTGGCATCAAATCCCCTTGGGCAGCAGATGTTTGGGAAGGCTGCAGCATTTCTTCTTTTTGTACGACCAATAACACCTCAAACCATTGTATGCAATTAAGGGATAAACTGGAGGGGGCAGTCTTTGTGAATGTCAGTGATGCCTAGGGTTGCCAACCTCCAGGTACTAGCTGGAGATCTCCTGCTATTACAACTGATCTCCAACCAATAGAGATCAGTTCACCTGGAGAAAACGGCTGCTTTGGCAAGTGGACTCTATGGCATTGAAGTCCCTCCCCTCCCCAAACCCCGCCCTCCTCAGGCTCAACCCTTAAAACCTCCCTCCAGTGGCAAAGAGGGACCTGGCAACCCTGGTGATGCCTGCCTTTTCTGGAGAACTGGTGACAGAGCTGCTTACAGGTGACAGCCAATGCTCAGCTTAGAAGCATTGCAAAGAAAAACTGTGGCGTTCTAAGTATTTCTACTTTATGTTTCAAAATATTAGGAGGAAGACTACTTGTTCTTAGGTAAGTGTGTGTGTGCTTCATGCAGCAGAGTGCATGCTAGTTTAAAATACGTTATAACTGCTTTTTAATAAGTATGAATTCTGTTGCAGAATTCCTTCTCTGTTGGTCTCCTTGTCTCCATTCACTTGGAAAAAAAATGTATAAGAGAAGGAAAACTGAAATGAACAGAATTTTAAACAGAATTTTAAAACAACCCATCTGTTAAAAAAGAATGATCCAGGATGCCTAGACACGGTTTATTTTCAGTCCTATTTTTAGCATTCATGTGGCATTATGATCTGATCATGTTCCATTTGTCTTACTCCAGCCTCAGTACGCTGTTTTTTCCAATATTTTTGGGGAGAATGCAGTCCAAGAATGTTATAAGGTGTCTGGACAGGAAGGTACACATTATCCAAAGTCCTGCCCACATTAGCATCTATTTTTTTCTCTCAGCCCTTCACGGCCACCATTTTTCCTGCCATGAAATCCACAGGCTATTTTCAGTCTTCTTAAGAACTGGTAATTGCCAGATCACTATAGCATTATAATGTCACACTGAACTATTGCCACAGTCTGCTAGTTCTTCAGAGTTCATGGAAACAGACATGGAAAGACGGAAGGGGGAGAAGGACCTCAAACATAGGCACAAGGACCAACAGGCCAGACTATTTAGGAGAGATTGCACCCATAGTGCAGTTCCAAAATGATCAGATTTATACCCTGGCAGAAGGCTACAATGAATGTCCCAATTTTCTTTTGTGCATGCATGTGTTTCTGTTTCTGGTCTGTTTCTGTTCAGGAAAGATAGATGTTCTTTCTTCCTTGGAGAACAATGTATATTATAGGGAACTGCCCATTCCAGAGGCTTACATTTTACATAGTTGTGTGACTAATTAAATTTATTATGCATGCTCTGTGCCTCAGTGATAACTTCAAAAAAAATCTAATCTGTGAAAGAAAAAAATGCTCTGTATACACGTTGCTAGGAATCTGTGGTGGGTAAGTGGTAGAGAAGGTAGGAGGAGCTGGGTAATACATGCTGCCCTTACTCCTACTTCCACATATCTGAGATAGCATGGAGCCTGCTTTTCAAAGGTTCTTGGTTGCAAAGAGAACGTGTACATTCATAGGCTCTACACAGATGTTCTAGTGAACATGTGGAGGTCACCAAGTGCATAATTTTGTTCCTCCAGGACTCCTTCACAGATTCCAACAATCAATTCTGCTGAATCACTGGGAGTGAGTCTTTTCTGCTATGTCATGTATTGTATTTAATAAAGATGTACTATCCCAGTCCATATTCGACAGGGTACAGATAAATGGAAAAGCAAAGTAAAACTCCTAAGCACCTGTTCTTCTGAAAAATTCAAGAACTGTTAGCAAACAATTTGTATAATCTGCAGATTAGGTTACATTGATTTTAGGGAAACTTGAATATGGTGATCGGGGGCCGTGGTCAAACCTTCTGAACGTTAGAACAACCAGGCACTCCATGTTAAATCTTGAACTGCCAAGTACCTCATGTAAAGAATAATCTTAGCAATTAATGTAAGGGAGGAGGGAAACCTCTACATCCCTGTGCCAGTTTTCTTAGTATGGCCTATAAATATGCAGCAAGGAAAGTGGAAGCTTTTATTTATTTTATTTTTTTACAAAGTCTGTCCCTGTGTGAGGATCCAAGAAGCAGGAAATCTTAGAGACAGACCTTTCTATTTAAAAAAAAATAGTCCCAAACTCTGGCTCTCTAACAAGCCTTGGCAAAAGGCTACATGTCTTTGGAAAGCTTCAGCTGTCAATACAGTTAGAAATGGGAAGGATGTTATGGCAAGTGGTAGTGATGTATAATTAATAGAAGGAAGGACAGGACAAGAAAACGGGGAGAAAATATTGGTCTTGGATCAGGTCTAAGAAACATACACCGATGGCATTAATCTTTTTTCATCTGAGAATAACTTTCGGCCATAAAGTGAATGTAGCCTTTGTTTTAGATGGAACAAATGGTTTGGCGTATGGGGCGGTGGGATTAGTCTACTGTGCAGATGGCCTGCTTGGTTTCCATGGTTCTAAGGAGAGAACTCTTTTAAAAGTTCCCAGGAAAACAGTTTCAGAGCACAGGACATGTGAGCATATTATGTTGTTCCTTATGGTGTGTAAAGTCTTCCTCATTGAGGTAATAATCCACAGCAATTTAGGAGCCAAGGTTTCCCGTCAGCTGCAAAACAAGTGAGGCATGCATATATCTAAATATCACTATATCTCATAGTAAACTGGTTGAGCCTCATGTGGGTAACAAAAACCACAAAACTGTAAGGTAGGGAATCTTTATATATTCTTGAGAGCTCTTTGGGTGTACTCCATAATCGTTTCTATATTGCCCATTCTGGTACCTTTTCATAGCTAGAGCAGTAGATCAGGAAATGCATTACTTAGGGCAAGTGGTACTTTTTGTCTAACGGTTAATATTGGAGCTCATCTATAACCACCACAAAAGAGCTATGTTCCCTGTACTGAAGATGTGTTTCTGCTACTAAAGCAATTAGGAATTTGGAAAAAAAAGAAAGAAATGCATGCACAAGCAATGCATTCTTGATCCAGTTCATTTGCGTGCTTATTTTTGGAGGACTGGCAGAGTCAAGGAACTAGGTTGGATGTATCTTTTTATCACTTCAGTCAGCCACTGTGACTGTATTATGACTGCATTAGACAATGACTGTATCAGTCACAGGCTAGAACAATTCTGCGAAGTAAAATGTTGTCATTTGTTCTTCAGCTGGGAACAGTTCCTTGGCCACAAGACTGCATTTGTTCTGCTTGTCAGGAGAAAGCATCAGAGACTCCTGTCCTGAAAAGCAGCAGGATGCAAAGTGGTTATTGCTGCTGTGTTTTATACACGAACCAGCTCAGGGCTCATATATGCACAGTTCCATACAATAAATTATAGACTTTTTCACATGGTGCCTAGTTTTAAGTGGAAACATACACATAGGAAAGAAATAGATTAGAAACAGCTGGGCATTTGCATGGATGCTCTGTGATGTAAAATGTTCTGTGCTTGCATATTTGCAAGTTAGAAACTTGAGAAAAAGTTTTTGCCAGGCTGTTCTCTTTTTGTGAATTCACTGCCGACAGACCTTATGATGCCTTCTCACCACTGGTTTCCCTTTTAAGCTTTGTTAACTTGAATTTACTAGCCAAAGCAGCATGCCGTCTCTGGAAATTGCCCACCATGTGATGATAGTAAAGGGGGAATCCCCTCCATTTTACTCAGCCCCCACCCTTTTTTTTTCTTTTGCTGGAGAGCTCACTGTTAGAATAAGTCTCCCTCAGAATTAGCACCAAGCATTTCAGCAATCAGATGTAAATATATACGGTTTTCAGGATGATTTGTTCTGTGCTATGAGTATATCAGAGAGCTTGTTAAAACAGGGATGTCACTGGCTCTGCTGCTCTTGTACCATTAAGAACAACATGACAGCAACTGAAACATCTCACACGGGGGTGGGGTGGGGTGGGGAACTTCACCTCCTAAAGGCACAGGGTAGGGTTCCCAACCTCCAGGTACTGGCTGGAGATCTCCTGCTTTTACAACTGATCTCCAGTCAATAGAGATCAGTTCACCTGGAGAAAATGGCCACTTGGGCAACTGGACTCTATGGCATCGAAGTCCCTCCCTTCCCAAGCCCCATCCCCCACAGGCCCCACCCCAAAAACCTCCCGCCAGTGGTGAAGAGGGACCTGGCAACCCTAGCACAGGGGCAGCACCTTTAAAAGAAAAAATGGCAACCCTAAAACTTCTTGGCATACTAAATATTCACTCTCTTTTTTATAATGATATAATTTTAAACAGTTTTTTTAAATAGAAATTAATATCCCAAGGTTATCACAAAAGTGTGGTAAGTGGGAGCCCGTGTGGTATAATGGTTAGAATGTTGGACTAATATCTGGAAGACCCAGGTTTGAAACCCCACTAGTACCACGGAAGCTTGCTGGGTGACCTTGGGCCAGTCTCATTCTCTCAGTCTAACCTTCCTCACAGGATTGTTGTGAGGATAAAACGGAGGAGAGGAGAATGTTGCAAGCCACCTTGTGTCCCCATTTGGGAGAAAGGCGGGATATGAATTAATGAATGAATCATAATGGGTAGGCAAGTTCGTCTTTCAGTAGCAGTAGAAAGGAGCAAGAGTGTTGCCTATATGAGAGCAAAGTTTGCACCTTGGTTTGTTGCAGACCTTGGTACCGGAGTCCATGCTACTGTTAAGTAGTTTATCACTGCAGGTAAGAAGTTGTTTTAGGTTAACAGGCTGTCTGTAAGGAAGAAAGCGTTGACTCCCCAGTGCCTTAGCGAGAGAAGTGTCACAATCCAGCATTGGTTGTAGATTGTTAATAATACGTTGGACTGGCTTGAGTTGTGAGCTGTACGTGACCACCAGAGGTGCTCTATTGTCATTTTCCTTGGGCTTGTCTTGTAGCAAGCTATGGCTGGGTATCATTCTGCCCTTTCCATTACAACTAATTACAACTGATAAATGAAGCACTCTCATATAGATCCTAGCAACACCATCACTGGGCCCAGCAACGTCAGTCATACTATCTCAGGTTCATACTCTTGTTCATCTTCTAACATGATTTCTGCCATCACATGCCAGCAATGCCCCTCCACCCTCTACAATGGACAAACAGGCCAGTCCCTGCAACAAAGATTAAATGGACATAAATCTGACATCAGAAACCACAACATTCAGAAAGTGGTGGGGGAACTTTTTAACCTCCCAGGACATTCAGTTGCTGATTTAAGAGCAGCAGTTCTCTTACAAAGGGATTTCAAAGAGAGATTAGAATGGGTGTACTCCTGAAGGTATCTGTAACTAAAATACTGTCTGTTGCTGTAGAATCTACTCTTTATTAGTGAGCGACATTTTTTAATCAGCATTTGTTCTTTAAAATGAGCTCAGTGAGCATTAGGGTTGCCAACAGCCTGAAGAAAAAATGTCCTGAGGCAAAACAGGGTCTTATTTACCAGGTGATGCTGTTTACTTCCAAGCCATGAAAAGATTGATATGCCCACTTCTACAAACTAAGCCTCTGTTAAAGGAACAGGATATTTTGGTCCATGTCCGTTGGCAGGCCTAATGAGTGTTTGTATATTTGTTTTTTTAGGTCTGTGGTACATAATGTTTTTGAACAGAGAGTGCCATGGAGATATGAATTCTCTTGGAGAAAGTGCATTCAGGGACCTATTTAACTGCCTTACAGCTGTGAAACCTGTGGGGCTGAAGGGAACCTTGGGCTTATTCCAGAGTATCTACAGGGGTTGTACTGAGGGGAGCAGAATAGTTTTTTCAGACTAAATTTGGGACTCAGTGTAGTTTAGTACTTCAGGACCTAGGGATGCCAGCCTCCAGATGGGACCTGGGGATCCCCCAGAATTACAGCTCATCTCCAGACTACAGAGATCATGTCCCCTGGAGAAAATGGCTGCTTTGGAGGGTGCATTCTTTGTCATTGCACTCCACTGAGGTCCCTGCCCTCCCCAGGCTCCACCCCTAAATCTGTAGACCTGAGCTGGCAACCCTAACCCCACCCCCCACCCCCAGGGGGGACCCGATTCAGATTCAGATTGTTTATTTACGGCCCTTAGCCAGATAAAATTACAGACAACAGTTTGCAGCCCAAGTCTTAATTCACTTAAAATATCAACCATTACCTCTACCGTTTGGGCTAAGCGAATACTCTATGACGACGTATTTTAATTGCTGCCGTACAAAATTTTGCAACCTGAGAGCTAATAAAGGGGTTCCAGGGGGGACCCGGTAACCCTATTAGAACCAGGAACACACGAAGTTCACCTATCTAAACTCTCCCTTTTACAAAGCACCTAATTGCAGCATAAACTCCAGTTCGTTACTGAATATGATAGATCTTGAACAGAAACACTCCTGCCAAACAGTAGTGGCCAGACCCCAAAATATTTATAATACTGTTATTTTCACACGTTTTGCCAAAAGCACCATAGGTTTTCTGGGAGGATTGTGTATGAAAGTTGGGACAAATACGTTTGGGAAGAGTGTGTTTCCTTTTCCTGCTGAGTTTCAGATTTTCAATGAATACCCTTCATATTAGTAACACCTCTTTGGAAAGAAAAATCACCGAGAGCAAGTATTCTACAGGGCAGATCTCTTGAGGGAAAATGTATTCATTTCAGGCGGTGGACAGAAATGGCTTCTAATCAACTGCCTTTATCTCCTGCCCTGCATCTCTTGGCTTGTCAGCAAGGAAAAAGATATTTCTTTGCCTGTCATAACCTTTGTTGACTTTCCTATGTAGGTAGATTTAAAACTGTATGACTCTTGGCTTGGGAGGGAGCATGTACTGCATTCATTCCTCAGTGCTCCATAGCAACCAAAATTTGTCCTTCAGCAGCTGAGCAGCCTCAGGTCTTCCCAAGGAGTGACTCATTCACTTTGGCAGAGAACAGACCTGTTCCTCGTTTTGGAATGGCAAGAATACTGTACTTCACTGCCTTCTCAGGGAGGATGAACTGATGATTTATTAGCACAATTCCTTTACGTGAGGGAGTGAAGAGGAAGCTGCAGGGCCAAATAAGTGGGTCCCCCATAATTCTTCGTGTGTGTGGGTATGCAAAGAGCATATTACTTGGGTTGAGAGATTTTTTTAAAAAAACCATTGTTGGAACTCCTGTCTGTACAGTTTACACAACCTGCCAATTGTGGTGGTGCAATGTTATTTTAACAGGTGCATGGGCACAGTTGGAAGCTGGGTGGTATTAAAGGATATATGATGGAGGGACAGTCCTTTGAGAGCCATAATCAAGAGTTGGTTTACCAGAAAGGAAGGGGATCAAATACCAGCTGTTTTCTCTGTTAAAATTGCAATAACAGACAAGCCAGTCTTTCCCATATAGAGCTTTTGCCTAAATCATCTTCCTTACTGCAGCATGGAGCTGCAGTTGCTCTAAGCAGGAGGATGTGAATGACAAATGGGTAGCAGGTTTGGGATCTTTTCCCCCTGGTTAGTCAGATGTAGGATCTCAGACATGCTGATCCCACTAATACTGCAGTCCTGAGCATGCTTACTTGGAAGTAAGTTCAAATGAAATGAAAGTGACTTAGTTTCACAGAGGAGCAGTGTGGTGCAATAGATATAGTAGGATTGGGGTGACCAAGATTCATATCCCTGCTTACTATGAAACTCACTGAATGAGTAGATGATTTATCTTGCCATCCTGTTAATTAGCTGCCAGCACTCAGAGAGTTAGCCAGCCCCATCTGAGTTCAACATATACAAAAAGCTCCTCCCTTTGGTTTCCCATGTACAGTATGGTTTCCTCAGCACCAGAGGGTGCATACGTCCTATGGTCTGTTATTTTGAATGAGGGGATCTCTTTCTGGTATACCTCTAATTTAAATGTTGTTCGTTTCCTATTTGATGACAACTCTAAAATATATAAGCTTGTGGCATTTTGTAATGCGTATAGCCAAAATGAGATTTAAATTAGTTAAGGATGTAGCAGTCTAGATAACTGAAGCTGTTGAAATAATCATTTGTAAAGATGATGAATCATGTTGTCGACTGTTTCATCAAAAAAAGTGGAATTTTATTTAACGTTGCTGGTTAAATAAAATAGCATATATTTGCTTAAGTTGTATGCTTGTTGCTTGTACCTTGGATTTTCATTGTACTGCTAATGTTGTCGTGATCTATAGCTGATGCATTAAAATTACAGGAAATTTTGGACTATCATGGAGTGTAGGATTGTCTTACCATCTCTGGGAGGATCTCCAGAGAGGAAGGGCGATGTTTCCATCCATAGCATTTGTTCACAGCAGAGATGTGATGGGCCCACCTCCCCTTGCTTGATGCACTTGGTGGATTTTGCATGTAGATACATTTAGGCAAAACAGTGGAATTAACACTGATATATCACTCTCGTTGATTACTTTGTTTATATGGCTTACAGTGCTATCCTAAGCAGAGTTACTTCTTCCTAAGGCCATCGATTTCAGCAGGTTTAGACTGGAGTAGCTCTGCACAGGATTTCACTTTTTAGTTGCAATTCCATGTCACTTAATGGAGATTAAATAACCATTGTATTCAGTGACAATTACTTCAGGGTAATTACTATTCACAGTCCTTGGTGGAGCTCATGATGGCTTCTCTTTTCTCTTTAAAAAGAAATTTAGTGATGGAACAAACAAATATTTACATCTTACCTATTGTGACCTATCTCTTGCTCTAGAATTGCAGAAAAAAATTGCTGTTGGCTTGAACATATCAGAAGCAGTGTTGACTAGCAGGGTCTCTTCTAATCAGACGTTGCTATTTTCTTTTCTTTTTTTCTTTTGCAGGGTCTTTCAGAAATGATGGCTTAAAAGCTTCTGATGTCCTTCCCATACTAAAGGAGAAAGTGGCCTTTGTGTCAGGTGGGTTCACTGCTAGTTTCTTTTCCTTTTTGCAGCTTGCCAATGCATTGTACCAGTAAAGATTAAGGGTAGCAACAAACCTGTATACAAATGTGGTAGTTTTTGATAGCTTCACAGGCCTGCAAAACATTAAGGAATAGATTCTACAGTGATTATTTGAGTTGAGTAGTTTTTTAATCCATATACTGGGTGATGGATTTAAGTGGAGTAAGTTGCGAAGCAGATTTGATGATGTTGACTGTAAATAAAGATGATGGCATATGGTTCTACATAAAGCTGGATTTTTTTCAGGATCTGTAAACTTCCAATTCCTTTCAGATGCCAAATTAAAACCAAATGTTTGAATCTGGGCTGTATTTGCATATGAAAATGTCAAAACTCTGAAACTGCATGACATTATATCTCTGTGGGTTATATTTTTATCAGCTTGACTGGTTGATAAGATATGGAAAAAGAGGTTGGATTAAGTTATCATTTATTGAGCTCTGTTTGCATTATAGAACCCCTTTCCTCACTATGGTCCAGCACACTGCCCTAAAAAAAAAACTGCCCCTGGGGTTCAGTGGACCACCAGGGGCCCCCAACATGCACAATGTGGTATCTGCAATAAGGAGGAGGAATCAGCTAAAATCTAAAAGGAGAGCGGCAGAGAAGAGAGAGGGGAGATGAAGGGACAGGTTTTATGGTAGCTAATAAGTCAGTCCTTGGTCCTAAACAGAGATCAAATGATGGAGTGTTAGGCCATTTATGCAGGGGTATTTACTTCGCAGTCCCTGCTGAACTTCTTTGAGGCTTCCTTTGCATTATTCATGATTTTACCAACCTTCAGATGTGACTTTGCTGTGGCTTCGTTCTTCCCCCGCAGTTCTAGGATCCTGTTTTAGAACAAATTTAAATACTGCTTCGAGGCAAGAGTGATGCAAATTCGCCCCATTTCCATGCATATCTCTTCACTTTGGGTTTTTCTCCCCACGCCCATTTTGGCTTCTCCCTCCCACTTGCTTGTCCCTCCCATCCAACCCCTTCCCTCAAAGCAAAGCACAATAGAGGGAGTTAATCTGTCTTGAAATGTGCAGGAAGACATCGAAGAGAGGCTGCAAAGGTTGGAAGGCAGCTCCCGGAAGGGAGCTGTTGAAGAAAGGTGGGGCGGAATAACCAGCAAAAGCACATATAGTCCCTTTAAGAGCTGACCCACCCCCTCCAAGTAAAGTGCAACAAGGCTGTGTTTTCAGGGGGAGGGACTCAGGAGCTCCGTGATTCACTGAAGATGCCTAATTAATCACAAGGTACTCCTGGAATTGGTGGGGGGGAGCTCTCACGCATATGATGTTTGAGAATTCGGAGCAGAAAACTTCAGCAAACCAAACACAAATTTCCCCTGCATAAATGACCTTAATGTTTCAGTATACCAAGGCCATTTGGTCTTAATTCTAGGGTGACTGGGTACAATGAATGACATGTATCTTATTCCTAAAATTGTTGAAAAGTGAGCTTCTCCTACTCTGCATTTGGTCACTCAAACCAACTTTGCCAACATAATGAAGTCACAATAAAAAAGCACAAGGGAACACAATGTGATGAAACTATGGGAGAAACACTACCAGGTGATTCAGTTCCCCCCCCCCCCAGAAAGTGGTGATCTTTGCTCTTAGTTGGAACATTCTTCAAAGTGGTTCACCCTATTAATATCCACTCCCTCCCCCCCCATTGTGTTGACTTCACTATATTAGAAATGGTTGTGTGAACAGAATCTCATTTTCCTGCTGAAAAGCACGCAATTGTAGTAACTTGTATCCAGCTTCCTATCATTCAGTAATCTTGAAGATGGACTGGTGTTTTTATATGCCGTACAACTGGTGACTCACAAGATGGATGTGACTGTGAACACATTTTTTATCTAGCTGATGGGCTCTACCATAGTCTTCAAAGTATAAAAATTGAGATTCTAACGTTTGCTTAAAACTTTGGTATAATTTGAATATTTGTATGCAGTACTGTACCTGACCACTTGTGTTCCATTAACTGTGAAGCCCTTAGTGCTAAATAGGGCAAACTTTATGATGGAAAAGAAAGAAGAGTCCTGTAATCCCCAAAGTTACAGAAATTGGCATCCTAATCAAGACTACCTTCATGTAATTGTTCCCACTGCATGGCCCCCCAAGCTACTTAGTTGTTAACTGTGATCATGGTGAGAATGCTGGGTGAGGGAAGGGGTAGAGATTCAGTACTTTGGTGGTTAACAATGTGGGTGGGGAAAACAGTTGGCATTATCATTAGAAACTCTGCAACGTTCCCTCTGAGGTGTGAAGGAACTACTAGTTCCGAAGGGAGCTTTTATCTCGTCCTGGTGTATCATGAATCACTTACTCCTTAATATCAGTTGGGCCTGAACTTGCTTGGGATGTGCAGTCTGAAAGATTGCTTGCTACCCTCAGTCGATAAATCCCTCTTCAGTTCCTTAAAATAGATGGTGGACGAGTGCACTCAGGACAGCTCTTGTCTGATTGCCTTGGTGCTTTGTCTCTGCAAGAAAAGGCAATCATTCCTGACACAGCCAGCTCAATAGCAGCCTTGCCATCTACACCGCCTCTCAACTATCTGCAGACACAATAGACAGAGGCAAGGATCACCAGTGGCTTTTGAAAATAGAATGGTTGGATTTTCACTGTCTGACAGCCAAAGCAGAGCTGTCCTTTAATGTGCAGTTGAAGAGCCATTCTGTATGCCCTGATCCTCTGTAGAAGGGTCTTGACCCTACAACTAGTTGGGAAGCACCTCCTTTCAGGGAGAAAAATAATTCTGTCTCATTGCTCAGATCATGCTTCAGTTATCATCACATCCCAACTCTGGCTCCTCCCCTCCTGTATCCTGGTCCTTACCTTCAAAGGTTTCAATAGCCCCATCCAGTCTTTGTGTCCTTTCTCCCAACTGTACCCTTTTCTATCAGCATTGTTTCCTTCATGCTCTCACCTGCCCCAAGATCTCTAGCTCCCTTTAAAAAAAGAATTCTTCCTAACTTATGTCAGGAACTCCTTCCTGAATCTCTTAAGTGAAGCCAGCTCTTCTCTATGTCTTCCTTAAAATTGCAACTCAAAACCCATTATTGCCATGAAACCTTATCTGCTTAGTCCTCACTCCCAACTGCAAAAAAAATTAAGTTCGTATAATTTGCTTGTGTTCGTCGTCTGCTACGCTTGTGCCAGGCTTCACATTGTCAGAATTGAAATCGCAAGCTCCTCAGGGCAGGCGTGTGCTTTTTTTTTTTTTTTTGCTTATGTTGCCCTTTTAGAAATTGATGTATATTCATGGCATTGTATAAATATTAAGAAAGTAAACAGCTTTTATGAGCTGGGATACTTGCTGGATATTACTGATGTGAGCATTGGACCAATGTTTCTGCTGTCAACAATGACATTCAGAAAGGTCTGGAGAAAGGTGGGGTTGTTTGTAAAAGGAAAGGAACCCAAGATGAAATAAAAATGTGGATCTGTAAAAAAAAAAACACACACAGACACACACACACAAAGTGAAACAAATTGCATAGGAAAACTATTCCTCCAGTATTTAAAATGAAATTCTTATTTAATTGTTCATTATTGGCCGTTTGCACTCATTTGCAAAAAAGAAAAGAAAAAAGATCCTTTTGGGAAGCAGTCCACCATTGCAGACCACCAGAGCCAGCATGGTGTAGTGGTTAAGAGCAGTGGTTTGGAGCGGTGGAGTCTGATCTGGAGAACCAAGTTTGATTCCCCACTCCTCCACATGAGCAGCGTAGGCTAATCTGGTGAACTGGATTTGTTTCCCCACTCCCATACACGAAGCCAGCTGGGTGACCTTGAGCAAGTTACAGCTCTGTTAGAGCTCTCTCAGCCCCACCTACCCGCCGGAGGAGCTGCAAGTTTACTGCATCCAGCATAGCTTCTACAGCCTTAATGTCCAGGCGACCTGCATCCATCAGGACATCTTCATGGCCAAGTTCCTGGGCATCACACATAATGCCCAGATCTTTCCGTATCTGGCCTCAACTCCCTGTTGGCTGTATAGCCAGAGACCAAAGGATGGCTCCTGAGTCAGGAGCCTGAGTAGGTGGGTGGGGGTCCCCAGGGGCCCCAGCTCCTGATGGCTGTCCTTCCTCTCAGGCAGGTGACCGCAGATACCCCCTCCTCTTGTACCTGGTGACACCCTATCCTGGAGACGAGCTGCCAGATTATGCAACCCTCAACCAAGCCCACCACTCGACGCACACGGTCGTTGAGTGGGCATTTGGGGTGCTGAAGATGTGGTTCCATTGCCTCCACCGTCTGTGCCATGACCATCTGGCAATAGTGGGCCCTATAGGGGAAATGTTGTAGGGCTCCTGGGCTGAGTTGCAGGGTGACTAGCAGCAGGAGGAGGCAGTTGTGGGGGAGATGTCAGGGGAACATTGAACATGAGTGAGTACAGGAACACATGGCGCCAGGGCTGCCCTGCCACACAGCCCACTGGGCCACTTGGGGGACATGGGGCTGAAGGCAAAGTTGGTCCCTGTGATCCCCCTCTAGATGTCTGCCAACCCCCCAGGTGACAGAGCCCTCCATTCTTACAGCAGGCACACATACACCCAGTCTACCCACTGGCCCATCCCCCAGCTAGTGAGGTGAGGGGGCTGGTGTGAGGTTAACCTTGGAGGTGCTTCTGGACCCTTGCTATGTTTGGCACATGACCATGACAGGAGACCAGTGACACCGGCACAACCAACCACAGCCACCCAAGCATGAGCATCCCTGGGTCAGAGCCCTCCCTCTTGTATGTGTTATGGGGCCGCCCTAAAGGGGAGTCTTGGATGGGTGTGTAGGGCAGGAAGGGTCATGCAGTCAGAACCAAACTGACAGAGACATCGTTATGTTGCATCTCAGACTTTATTGAACTGCAAATCGTGGAAAGGTCTGATTACTCAAGTTGTCACCTCCCTGGGGAGACATACTGAGAGCCAGTGTAGTGGTTAAGAGCGGTGGTTTGGAGCAGTGGACTCTGATCTGGAGAACCGGGTTTGATTCCCCCACTCCTCCACATGAAACCAGCTGGGTGACCTTGGGCTAGTCACAGTTCTCTTAGAGCTCTCTCAGCCCCACCTACCTCACAGGGTGTTTGTTTGGGGAGGGGAAGGGAAGGTGATTGTAAGCCGGTTTGATTCTTCCTTAGGTGGTAGAGAAAGTTGGCATATAAAAACCAACTCTTCTTCTTCTACTACTGGTATGGTATGTGTCTAGGCAGTGATGGCAAACCTTTTAGAGACTGAGTGCCCAAACTGCAACCCAAAACCCACTTATTTATTGCCAAGTGCCAATACGGCAATTTAATCTGAATACTGAGGTTTTATTGGTTCTTGTAGGTTATCCGG
Source organism: Euleptes europaea (assembly GCF_029931775.1). NCBI lineage: Eukaryota > Metazoa > Chordata > Lepidosauria > Squamata > Sphaerodactylidae > Euleptes > Euleptes europaea. The sequence goes on from NC_079326.1 coordinate 13,073,786, forward strand.
GCTGTGTCTTGGAATTTTCTTTCCTGACGTTTCGCCAGCAACTGTGGCAGGCATCTTCAGAGTAGTAACACTGAAGGACAGTGTCTCTCAGTGTCAAGGGTGTAGGAAGAGTAATATATAGTCAGAAAGGGGTTGGGTTTGAGCTGAGTATTGTCCTGCAAAAGTATTGTCCTGTAAGTATCAAGATAATGTGCTAATGAGGGTATGGTATGTTAATATGGAACCATTGTATCCTGAAGTGATCTGTTAATGTGTGTAATCCAAAACTAATCTGTATGGCTATTGTTGAATGTTGTCTTTGTCTGGAGGTTTTTCAGGGCAGGAAGCCAAGCCTTATTCATTCTTAAACTCTCCTCTTTTCTGTTAAAGTTGTGCTGATGTTTATGAATTTATAAAGAGTTTAAGAATGAATAAGGCTTGGCTTCCTGCCCTGAAAAACCTCCAGACAAAGACAACATTCAACAATAGCCATACAGATTAGTTTTGGATTACACACATTAACAGATCACTTCAGGATACAATGGTTCCATATTAACATACCATACCCTCATTAGCACATTATCTTGATACTTACAGGACAATACTTTTGCAGGACAATACTCAGCTCAAACCCAACCCCTTTCTGACTATATATTACTCTTCCTACACCCTTGACACTGAGAGACACTGTCCTTCAGTGTTACTACTCTGAAGATGCCTGCCACAGTTGCTGGCGAAACGTCAGGAAAGAAAATTCCAAGACCACGGTTACACAGCCCGGATAACCTACAAGAACCAATGAACTCTGACCGTGAAAGCCTTCGACAATATACTGAGGTTTTAGTTTAGAAAAAACAACTCATACATTCACATATTTTGCATTAAAAGAAAAACACAATAACAGAGCTTTCAATGATACAAACAACTTTTTATTGAAAGGTAAAAGTTTGCATTTGGCATGCATCTCTCCAGGACTCGTCCTCTGCTCAGCCACCGGACATTATTGTACATAAGTAAACAATTATACTGTGCCTGAACCTCCTCAAGAAGTGCTTGAAACTGTTGACAATTCGGAGCACGAGCCATGATGTAATTCACCATTTTTGTGACATCTTTGAGGACATCGTCAAATTTTTTGAACAATTAATGTGATTTTTGCTGTTGTGTGTCTGCTGATAATTTGTCTACCCTTGGCTCATACTTTGTAAGTTTGAGAGCAACACATGCAGCACTCAGGTCATCTGTTAGCCTGTTTCTGGTGTCAGATTTTATATAATTCAAAGCTGAAAACAGCTGCTCACAAGCATAAGATGATCCAAACAAAGTACGGAAAGCAATCCCAAGTGCTTTCATTGACTTAAAATTATTTGGCAGAGAATTCCACACTTTAAGGATTTCATCTTCAAAACTAACTGTGCTGTCCTTTGGCATCCCCTCTATCTTCTCAAGTGTTTCACCCAGGTCATAGAATTTATTTTTCCAGATAGAGCTTTCTTGAAATTCTAGTAACTCCATTTCCAGATTTTCTAAATCTAACCAGTGTAGGCAGGAAAGATCAAGTTCTTCAAATTTGTCTTTATCTGGAGAAGTAAGAAAACACAGGGTTGTCTGCATCTTACGGAACTGTAAAAATCTGTTACTAAAATTCACCTTTGCAGCTGCTACAATGCTAGAAAATTCCTTGTAGATTTCCTGTTGGCTTGTAGGATTGTCTGCAAATGTTGTAGAATTTTCTAAATGCTTTTTTAGAGGGGCAGAGCCCCAGACAAACTGAAGATGGGTGGGGCCCTCGCAGCTCAGCTGAGAGGGGGGGCGTGGCAAGGTGCTCGGCCACAGCCTCCTGGTCCAAACTGAAGACGGGAGGGGCCCCCGACAAACAGCTGAGCTGCGGCTGCAGCTCAGCTGAGAGGGAGGGAGGTTGCCAGCTCATGCTTGGGGAGCATGGGCTTGGGGAGAAGGAGCACTGCCCTCAGTGCCCTCACCACGGCAACACAGCACAGCCCTAGGCAGACGCAAGGGGTCTGTGCGTGCCCACAGAGAGGGCTCGGTGTGCCGGCTGTGGCACGCGCGCCATAGGTTTGCCAACACGGGTCTAGGTGGAGCAGAGTCGCAGGTGGAACAGCTGGCTGTGTGCAACGCTCCCCTCAGGAGATGGGCTGGGACTGCAGACTGAGTAGAGTATTGTGTGCGTGGTCGGGGGGACAGGACTGGCCCTGCCCTGAGGTATCCCTGTTGAATCATCATCTGCAGGAAAGCAAAACAGAGACACCTGCAGCTATGGCAACTGGACACAAGTGCCATGCTGGGCTCAGCCATGGATGTAGCACCCTGACAGGGACCACAATCCCACCCCCATGGGGAGATGATTCACTTTGAACCCCCCTTGAGGCAGATGCTGGTGCCATCCAAAGTACACTCCCCTGTCCTGTGTTGAAGTGCTCAGCGACTGCTAACAATCCATCCATTGCAGCAACTGCAGCTGTTTCACAAGGTTGTAGCCCTTCAAGGGAATGAGTGCAAGGGCTGCCCAGCAAGGTGCTGCAAGGGGCAAGGTGGGGTAGCTTCCAGCCCCCCACAACCACCAATGAACCCTGTCCTCTCCTTTTTTTTTTTTTTACATAAATTTTATTGGGTTTTATACTACAAATTTTCCATTGCAATAAACAACATCTATAACAATATAAAATTTCAGTTCTGACTTAAAGTTGTTATAATATTAAAGAGAAAAAAAAATTGGAAAATTTATGACTTCCCCTTCACCTCTATCTGCCTCTTAATAAAAAGTTCATCCCGTCGTAATTAATCTAATCTTAATAATCTATCAATACCATTTAAAAGAAAAAAAAACCATAATCTGTTAGTAAATATAATTATACTTATTCATTATAGAAAAGACAAAAAAATCCTCTGGATCAGATTAGAAAATATTCTTCCATTCTTCCCAATTTTAACTCATATTCACAATAATGCATCCACGCCCCCCATTCCCCCAAAAACCGAGCATCATTTTCTTCATTTAGAATAGCTGTGAGTTTTGCCATTTCTGCCACTTCAAACATTTTAACAATCCAGTCTTTTTTCTCGGGAATTTCTGTCCCTTTCCATTTCGCTGCATAAAGCAGTCTCGCTGCTGTTGTGGCATAAATCAAAAAGGTTCTTTGTGTTGATAAGTCGTCTGAAATCATACTCAATAACATCATTTCTGGTGTTTTGGGTATATTTTTCTGTAATATTATTCTCAATTCATTGTAAATCATGTCCCAAAAATCTTTAGCTTTGTCACAGGTCCACCACATGTGATAAAAGGAACCAATTTCTTTGTTACATTTCCAACAAATAGGGGACATTGTTTTATAAATCTTTGCAATCTTCTTAGGTGTTAAATACCATCTATACATCATTTTATAAATATTTTCTCGCACTGACTGTGCTTTTATTCCTTTTAAGTCTTTAGACCATAGTCGTTCCCATTTATTTAAAGCAATATCATGTCCCACATTTTGAGCCCAGTCGATCATAGTTGGTTTAATCGTATCCTGCTCACAATATATTGTTAAAAGGAGATTATACATTTTGGAAATCAGTTTTGTATTATTGTCTAATAGAATCCTTTGAAAAGAGGATTTTTCTTTAGAAAAGCCTTTTTTAACATCTTGTACAAAAACTGATTTAATTTGGTAGTATTGGAGCCATTGTAAATCATCCTTAAGAAGTTGAAAGTCTTTTAGTGAGCATTTCTTTCCGTCCCAATTAATTAGGTCTTGATAAGTAATAAATTTGTCTGGTCTAAGTGGGCGCAATGTTAGCATTTCTTGAGGCGATATCCACATCGGTGTTTCCGGTTCCAAGATGTGTTTATATCTCATCCAAATACGGAGTAAAGAGGACCTGATTATATGATTACGAAATGTTGCTTGTAACTTAATTTTATCATACCACAAGTAGCCATGCCATCCGCTTAAGTTATTATAACCTTCCAAGTCTAGCAAACGTGTATTTGACAAATTCATCCAGTCTTTTAGCCATACTAAAGCTACCGCTTCAGCGTAAAGTTGAAAGTTAGGCAATGCTAAACCTCCTCTAGTTTTTAAATCCACCAAGTATTTATAAGCAGTCCTTGGTTTTTTCCCTTGCCAGATGAAGTTTGAAATGTCTTTCCTCCAAGTATCAAAATATTTAGTGTGTGATATTATTGGCAAATTTTGGAATAAGAAGAGCATCCTTGGTAAAACATTCATTTGAATCGTTGAAATACGTCCCATTAATGACAATTTTTTATTTGACCATATAATCATATCAGTTTTAATCTTACCCCATAACTTGAGGTAATTGTTGGTTATCAGATCTTTATTCTTTGCAGTAATCCAAATTCCCAGGTATTTAACTTTGTTGGCTTTCTCCCAACCAGTATATGATATAAATTCCTGTTGCTGTATTTCCGGTAGGTTTTTAAATATTATCTTTGTTTTTTCTTGATTCACTTTGAAGCCTGATATTTTCCCAAAATCGTCCAAAGTCTCCCGAAGTATATTCATTGACTGTGTTGGATTCTCCAAAATTAACAGGAGGTCATCCGCGAATGCTCTCAACTTAAATTCATGTTTTTTAATTCTTAACCCGCGGATGTCCTCCATACTTCTTAGTTTCACACATAGCGGTTCCAACACCAACAAAAATAAAAGTGGAGACAGGGGACATCCCTGTCTAGTCCCTTTCGTGATTTGGCAATTATCTGACATTGATTCATTAACCAAAATTTTAGCCTGTTGGGAGGTATAAATAGCCGATATACCTTTCTGAAAACGATCTCCAAAATTCAATTTATCCAAAATCTGTTTCAAAAAATTCCAAGAGACCATATCAAAGGCTTTTTCTGCATCCAAAAATACAAAAGCCGCAGTTTGTTGGATATTCTGGTCATAATATTCCAATGAGTCTAGTAAAATTCTTACATTGTCTTTTATTTGCCTTCCTGGTATGAAGCCTGCTTGGTCTTCGTGTATAAGATCCTTAATAAATTGTTTTATCCTACATGCCAAAACCGAAGCAAAAATTTTATAATCCACATTTAACAGCGATATAGGTCTATAATTAAATGTTTTTTCTGGATCCCTTCCTTCTTTGGGTATCAATGATATAAATGCATGTGACCAAGTCTCCGGGGATGTTCCCTCATCCAAAATTGCGTTATAAAGTAAACCAAAAAAACCAGCTAAATTGTCGCTGAATGTTCTATAAAATAGTGCAGTAATTCCATTTGGTCCAGGTGTTTTATCCGTTTTTTGTCTCAGTATTGCTTCTTGTATTTCTTCCCTTGTGACTGGAGCTTCAATACATTCTCTCTGGGTCATCGATAAAGCTTTCATCTGTATTGAATTTAAAAATTTATCTATTTTCTGCTTTGGAGTATTTTCTTTCTGATATAGCTTGGAGTAAAATGAAACAAATTCTTTTTGAATTTCTGAAGTTGAATAGACTGGTCCTTTAACAGTTTGGATTTTTGTTATAACCTTCTTTTGAAATGAGTCCTTCAATTGTGTTGCTAAGAATTTTCCAGGTTTATTTGCATATTCAAAATACTTTTGTTTAGCAAGTTTCAAGTTTTTATTCATTTCCTCCATTATTACCAAATTTAATTGGTGTTTAGATGCAGAAATCTGTATTTGAATTTCTCTTTTCTCCTCTTCCTGTGTTACCGTTACCAATTTCTGCTCCAAATTTTGTAAGTTCCAAAGTATATTGTTTGTAAATTGTAGTTGAGTCTTCTTCCAAGCCGAATGTTTCTGTATCATAAAACCTCTCAGAACAGCTTTAAATGCATCCCAAACTGTATTCAAAGAAGTTTCCCCATTAAGATTGATTTCAAAAAAGTCTTTCATTAAAACCTGTAATTCCTTATGTATCTTGTTGTCTTTTAGAAGTTTATCATTCATTCGCCATCTAAATGCTTGTTTATTGTTCCAATCAAAAGTAACAGGATTGTGATCAGAAAAAGTTCTGGGTAAGATATGGATTTTACGTAACTGAGTGAAAATTGATTTACTGGCCCATATCATATCAATTCTGGAGTGTGAATCATGTCTCGCTGAATAAAAAGTGTATTCTTTAGCAGTTGTATTCATTGTTCTCCAAATGTCTTGTAATTCTAATTCTGTAGCCATGGTGAAAAAAGTTTTAGGTAAGCATCCGTCATTGACGTCTTTTGCTTTTGATTTTTTATCCAGAGATGGGAGGGTAACTCCATTGAAATCGCCCATCAATAAGATTTGATCTTTTGTGTGTTGGGCAATCAAGTCGTGTAGTTTTTCGTAGAAGGATTTTTTCCCTTCATTGGGTGCATAAATTCCAACCACTATTGTCCTTTGTCCCAATATTTTAATTCTGATAATTACAATTCTTCCTTCATTATCTTTATATAATAATTCTGGACAAAGACTAGGATGGGCATAAATTACCACTCCCTTTGTTTTAGTTTGAGCTGAGGCAATAAATGTCCAAGCACCTGTTTCTCCAAGTATTTTTTATGCTTTGAAGCTATATGAGTCTCTTGTAGACAAATTAGGGAGTATTTATATTTCTGTAGATATTTAAAAATTCTAGCCCTTTTAGTTTTCTCATTCAGTCCATTTACATTCCACGAAATTGCTTTTGCCATAATGTAGTATTTTTAGCAATGTAAAAAGTCTATAGTTTGGTACCTCCTTCTGCACCCTGTGCCTCTTCTTCTTCCTCTTCTTCTTCCTCCTTCTCTCCAGGTAATTCTTTAAGGTCCATTTTATATTTTCTCAGAAATTTTCCCACATCTGCTTGAGATAGAATTGTCGTTTTCACTTCCTTATAGGTGAAAGCCAAACCTTGTGGCATGATCCAACGATATTTGATACCATTAGCTTTCAATGTAGACACAAAATCTTTGTAATTATTCCTCTGTGAAAGTAAATGCCTTGGAATATCCTTCAGTAATATAAGAGAGGAATCTCCTGCTGACACTGGATTTTCATAATGAATCTTCATAATCTTATCTTTAACTCTTGTGTCATAAAACACTATCATCAAATCTCTTGGCTTAGATCTTCTCATTCTAGCAGGTAATGGTATCCTATATATTCTGTTGATGGCTTGTTTTAATTCTTGTTCATCTATCTGAAATAAGTAGGCCAAATTTGGTATTGCAGTTTCTTTGTTGTCTCCCATCATATCTGGAAAATTGCGTATACGAAGATTAGTCTCTCTCACTCTCATCTCCATCATCGCCATTTGATTTTTTGCCGCCATCTGATCAGTTTGTATTGTTTCAATCTGTTTTTCTTGGCTTGTTAATTTTTTCTTTGTATCCTTATGCTCATCCATCACTTTCTTAATTGATGCATCCATTGCTTGCATATCTGTCTTCATAACAGTCATTTGAGTTTTTACTTCTTTCAAGTCTCCTGTAACCACATCCAGCTTCTGATTAATAGCTTGGGATGCTTGACCAAGATTTGTCATCATAGAAGTCAACTGTGCCATCTGTGTAGACATCTGTTCAAACTGTTTATTTGTTACATCTGTTTGTTTAGTTAGCATGTCCTGTAATTTCTTTTCCATGGTTGAGGTTTGTAATGATTCCCTTAGTTTAATATAGGCAGGGCTGTGTAGTGAGCCAGAGCGGGGTCGAGTTCCCGACATTTACATTCAAAAGAAGCCGGTAAAATACATGTCCACAGACAGGGCCTTTAAGGTACTAATTAAAAGATAATAGTTCAAACATCAGCATTATAATTTTTTCGGGTTGAAAAGAGTCGAAATTAGCTTTAAAATTGCGTTTTAAAGTTTTGAAATACCAGTGAGTTTTTTCGGCCGCTCTAGATCGGGCTGAACAGGAAGTATACCGGAAGTTGCTAGTGCCGGGGACCTTCTACCGCCTCTTCTCGATGGTTATTCCTTCAGGAATGATTTCGAAGTAACTCGAGTGCGACGCGTATTCAGTCCTACGACTACTTCCTGTTGTTTTAGTTCGGATGATAGAGAGGGTGTTATAGAGAATCTTCCGTTCCAGGCACTCCCTTACTACAAACGTGGCAGGAAATTCTTTTCGCCGGAAAATCAGGAAGAAAAGTCACCCTCCCCTTCCCTCAGACCTTCTCATTGGTGATAGTTCTTGTCAATCTAAAAGGTATCCTTCCGATTCTTTGTTATGGTTTAGGCTGATCGATTTGATAAGGCTCCTGTCGTTAATCCCGATGGCTAACTCAGATCAAACTTTTTCAGTTCGGATTAAGGAGGAGTGGGGGTCCCAGAAATATTCTTATCAGCCCCCCGTTTATTCAAATTTCCAGTAAGTAGACGAAGAGTTCTTTTGTACTCACTTGGGTGTCTAGAGGTGAGGTTCTTTTCTTTATGTAGTCCTTATGTTGGTATTAAGGTGGTGGAGGGTGGAGCTTGATGCCAGAGTTGCGTTTTGGCGGTTTCCTTCCCTAGTGCCCTCGCAGGACCGGCGTCCAGGACTCCGAGGGGCTTAAAAAAGCCCCCTCAGAGTACCTAGGAGGTCAAACCGCGTTTGCGGGCTGCAGGGAATTCCTGCTTTCCAACCCACTAGCAAGGGTCGGATTGGGGTATCTATGTACCCCAAAAATAACGCAAACTTGGATTTCTCCCAGGACAGCCTGGGGAAATGGAGTGCTCTCCCCAGCAGCACCACCAGAAGTGAACCCTGTCCTCTCCTGAGAGGGAGGTCCAGGCAAGAAAATGAGGTAACAGCCCAATGTGGGGCTAAAAACACTCCCCCCACCCAGCAGTTTGCGCAGGAAACTTTCCTGAGATTTTTTCCCATTGCATGATGGGGCAATGGAACCAGGAAGCCAGGGCTCGTGCTGCCCATGCATGAACATAATGCTGGGAAGGATTGTGGGAGCCTCACGCGAGGGGAACGGAGAAGGAGGTGTGGGTTCCGGCCCTTACTTACATGTCACTGCATGGTCGCCCCTATGTGTCTAATCCTCTGGATGGGGTACCTGTTAGGGTTTTGCAATGAGACATTTTAGCCACACATTATGGCAGACGTTTTTAAAAAATCTTATTTATTTTATTTATACTTACTGGGATCAGGATGGGTAGCAACAATTTAAAATACACCAAATAAATACATAGCTTAAAAACTAAAATTAAAACAGTACGATATTGATGGCACTAAAAAGGCAGTAGTGTGCAAGTTCTGATAGTACTCCCAGCCTAATTAAAGCTACAAATTCAGACTCCAAGACAACATATGACTGGCTAACCAGGCTGGTATGGTGGCCAAAAGACCAGATGATCAAATAGCACATGGTAGCGCATAGTGTGTGTGTGTGGGCCCCCGCAAGGTCCAAGCCAGTTGATGGATTTCCTGTATAGCATCGCTACTCTCAACTATCTTCAGAAATATTTGCCACTATTTCACACAGCAAAACCATTACATAGAAAACATGTGTCCTGTGAAAGATCTAGGTGTTTGGTTAAAATACCAGTGGCCCCCTTGGAAGAATGTATGTGAATGGGGGAAGCTACAATCACCTGTTTCATTGGAGCATACCACAGAATAACCCCACTGATGTGAAGAATCAGCTTGAATCCAAAATATCCTCTTGTAGATGATGATGAACTGCTGGGGGAGGGGGGAAATAGGAGGGAGATTTCACGATGGTCAAAATGTTTTGATTTTAAGGTGGTTACATGTTGAAATTATTTGTTATATCCCCTTCCTATAAAACTTCTTTTTAATTAAATATATTAATTATATGTTAACATTAATCTATTTGGTTGTGTTTGAAGCCAAGAATCCAAGACATATAAATTAATTTATTGAAAATGAAAATAGAGCAGAAAGTAAGGTTGGGTACCAATTTCAAAGTCAAAGTCTATAACCTTACAAGTAAGTCACTGAACACAGAAATACTACAGTTTACTTGGAGAAGTAACACAAAGGAAAACACATTGATACGTTATACAGATTTGATTCATGAATTTGAAATTATTTTAGTTTCTCCTAAAGTGTTGCTGTTGGAATCTGGAATTGTTCTGATTGTATCAAAGAGATTACTTTGTTCTTGTAGAATCAATTCAGAGGTTCTTGGTTCACTTAAAAATAATAGCATGTCCAACTGAAGGTCCTCCAATGAAATTGCCTTTTTGTTAGGGGGGCAGTAATTTATGTTGATTCCCGAGTCTCACTTGGGTACCCAGTGCTGTTCCTGAGGGTCCACTGATCCCTAGGAACAAAATTGGGGGTGGGGGGGACTTAGTGGGCTGCAGCAGGAGTGAGAAAGGCCCATTGATGGTTGAATACATGCCATTGTTTTTATTTAATTTGTACGAGACATATATTTTTCAGACTGTGAAATCTCCAAGAAACTTGGGAATGTTGGGTGAACAAGATGGAGTTTCACTTGGCATTAGGAACAATGGGGAGGGGAGAAGTTTAATCTAATAGCATCTAATTGTGATCTATCTAATAGCAGGTCAGGCTGCTGTTAAAAGGATGCCCAAGATAAAAGCAGACAACCCAAAACCACAGCTCCTAATTAGGCCTTAGGGGGCCATTTAACTATGATTAGTGGTCCCTTAGGAAGGGTCGTTGATGGTCAGACATAAGACCAAATCATATTGATGCTGATGATGAGTGGGAGTTTGCTCATGAGAGAGGGAAGAGAGAGTACTCAAGCCCAATCCCCAAACCATGGTTAGCCATTAATGTCTACATCCAGCCTTCTTTAGCAGCAGAGAATCTCTTAGCCAAACCGGAAATGAAATAATATCTGCTGGGTTTCTGTCTTCCTTCACAGGCTAAAGTGAATCACAGAAAAGTGAGTAGATGGTGGAGTCACTGGCCATGTTTTCTTCTGCATATGTTTCAACAATATCCATAATGCGAAGCAGATAGTATTTACAGTGCAGCCACTTCTTGTGTAATTTCCAGATGCCAACAAAGAGATCCACCTGTTTCCAGTCTGAAAGATCCCTTAAAGGCTTTCCCTTAACTAGCTTGATCAGGGTTAATGAGACTATATATGTTGACTGATTAAGCTCAGCTGGTTTCTCTTATGGCCATTAAAATCAGAGAGGGGTCAAACTTTCACCTACCTGGATTCTGTTCTTTCAGAAACATTCTAAAAACCAGACTGGAATTCATTCCCATGCAAGCTGCTAGAGGTTTCCAGAGTAGCCCCAGAGTCACAGACAAGTCCTGTATATCTCCAGAAATCCAGTCAGCCAACATGCTTTTTTAATTATCTGCTGTGACTTTTTTATTGTAAGTGCAGCAAGACAAGTTAAATTATAAACGAGTAGGTGTAATTAATAGCTTTTGTAGAGAAGGGAGCTGTAGTATTGGTGTGCCCTTCATCAGCTTGGGGTTGCAAGGTTTCCCACTGATCCTGCTAGTGTGCCTTTTAAGATCAGCCTGAATTACAACATTAATTTATTAGGGGGTGGGAATTAACCTGATTTAATAATAACAATATTTTTAAAAAATGTAAAATAAAATGATATTATTATTCTATAACATTTATATCTAACCTTTCTGCCTTGAAAGGCCCAAGGCAGTTATCAGTTCAAAATTAACAATGTACATTTCAAAACCAATAAAAATTGTACCAGTGTCCAGAGTCCTGGATGTCTGTATAAGTTCTAACCAGAATTCAGTGAAGAATGTTTTAGGAGCTGAGCTGAGCAATGATTGAATAAGGGATACTTTGCTGGCAGAAGATCATAGCCAAGAAATTATAGCTGAGCGACGATTTTTTTCAATGTACTGCAAATCTTTTTCACTTGCCCTAATACCCATTGGAACATGTGTTTGTTTCCCTTAAAAGCAATAAAAATCCTAATTTTAGAAATCTGTTTAAGAAAACAAATGGAAAATGACAGCATTTTGTTTTCTTAATAGATGTAACTAATAGACATAATGTTTTGTTTGATTATTTTTACTTTTCTTGCAGCACCAGTTTGCATTCTGCTAATCCAGGTTACTTGAAATGTGGATGCTTAAACTAGGTTGTGTACTTAAAACGTATCTAATTTCCCTGTGGTGCTTTGACCAGAGCTCCTGTGTCTAATCAAGAAAGATCCCTAAGGAAAATCATTTTGGGTTTGTATTCAAATGTCCTGTTTGTGAAGGACTGTGTTCAGATGGCCAAATAGTCGCTAGAGTGTGTAGTTGCTTTGTTGGACATCAACGCCAAATAAAAAATCCCATGTAAATGGCCTTGATGTACACCTGGATAATAGGAGTTCTGTTGTCAGATGTCTGAGCCTCATTTTTCTGCTTCTTTCCACTTCGCACTTGTTTCTGGCTCCTACATGGCCTCTCTTGTTTTATGGAGTCAGTTTCCATGCCAGTGTGGGGTAAGGGTTAGACTGTTGGACTAGCACTGGGGAGGTCTACATTCAAATCCCAGTTCACCACGAAACTCTCTGGGTGACCTTTCATCAGTGGCATCATCTCTTCCTCTCTAGCGTTGCTTACAGGATGAGGGGAGAACCACATATTCCACCCTGAGCTCTGTGGAGGAAAGGTGGGTTGCAATTGCAAATGGCATATGAAAAAGCATAACATAACAGGTACAATTTGCTGGATCATCAGCTTAGGAGTGGCTTGAGGCAAAATAGATATGGTCCCCCCCCCCCACAGCTAACGTGTTGAAACAGTTGAAAGAACAAAAAGTCTCATTTAAGACTTACTGCTAGGCTGAGGTTTGAACACAGAGCTCTGATAGCTTTGGCTTTGATAAACTATACCCACAAACAGAAAATTAATCTTAAATAAGTACCTCTATTATCCAGGATAACTAGAACTAGAGATTGTGCTTTAAGGTTTCCATGGATATTGGTGATGCAAAGGTTGATTCAGTCCTCATTAGCAAGGTACAAATTGCTAGGGATTAAACATCAATTATTTCTGAACAATTGTGCTTGCCTGGAGCGCAAGTTCAGTTGTTCAGTCCAAGCCACAAGTGTGAATGTAACCTATAATTCAACTTCACATGAATGACTGTGCATTATAGAAATAAGTGCATTATAAGAAATAAGAATCTTTTTGTAAGATTTTTCCTCTAAAAGCAGTATGTTTTAAGACTTTGAGACTGTTTATAAAGCAAAAGAAAACTCCAAAAATTCCTGTCATTGGGAGTGTATGCCATATAACATGTTTCAGGAATTATGTATAAGATTTTATTCTTGTATTTGTGTGTGTGTGTGTGTGAGAGAGAGAGAGTCTGAATAACCTGTTATATGATTCAAAACTTAAGTACATTTTTTCATGCTAAGAAGGATCTCAGCTCAACTGATTTTATTAGCTCTAGCTCATAGATGCGAACTGTGGCATGGTTAGGGTTATCACTCTTATGGTCTCCTGGGATCACAGCTGATTTCCAGAGTACAGAGATCAGGTCTCCTAGAGGAAGTGGCAGCTTCAGAGGGCAGATTAGGGTTGCCAGCTCTCCCTCTATGGTAAACCTCCCTCCAGCAATTCCCACTGCCCGCCACTAGTCTGTTGGCTGGTGGGGGGGAAATAAATTTAAAAATCACATTTGGCACAACATCATTATATCACTTGTGGGGGAAACCCAGAAGTTATGGCATGCCTCTCTAGGAATTGCCAGAGACTCTATGGTAATCATAGAGTTTCTAGCGATTCCTAGTGAGGCATGAAGCCAACTCCATGTGTCCCCTGGAAGTGTTGCTGATGGCATCCCCACGTCCCTGTCTTCTCAAGACTCCTACCAGCCAGGGCAGACTCAATCCAATGTAGAAAAGAAGACAAAATACCCCAAATATTGAAATGATCAAATATTATTATATAATGCTTACACATTCACATCTGTATGTAAAGTAATGAAAATCACATATATTGTTCAGGCATCACAATGTTAAACAGTGGTTACAAAAGATGTTTTAAATACAGACCCTGCAATTACACAAAATAATAATATAACTGGTGTCAAAATGTCAAAACAGTTTAAGAGCTGCAACCTTGTTCCAATTAGCTGTATCTGAGGCAGGCAATGGCAACCAACCTTTAAACGTCTCTTGCCTTGAAAACCCCTATGGGGTCGCCATAAGTCAGCTGTGATTTGATGTGGGATGGGGGGGGGGGAGAAGCCCAAGTCATCTTTTTGCCAGAAATAGTGTTCGTAGCTACACAGGGATCATGTAGCCCATGTGTTGATGACACAATCCAAATCAGGTTTAGCTTGCTGCCGTGAAGGAGCAAACACTTTTAACCTTTAGCCTTAACACTTTTTGCAGGGGGACAAGTGTTCATGAGAAGTTCTTTCCACTTTGGCTGAACCTTAATTTTGTTTGCTACAGCTGCTTGCATTAACAGTTTAAGTAAAACATGTCTGGTATAACTGGATGGAGCCTGGAGGAAATCCAGGGCAGATCTCAGTGATTTCTGGTGGCTTGAAGGGTGGGAGGCACAGAAAAGCTTTTTGTTCACCAAAGCTGTAAATCTGTTGTACGTTTTTTACAAGTACCTTACCCCCAAGAACATATTTGGCCTCCGCTGATCAACCTAACACTACTACAGTCTTAATAGTGGTTTGCAGGAACTATTAAAATGTATAAAATGCAACACTGATGGTGAATTCCTAAGCAGAGTTACACCGTGTTTCACAGTACAATGGACTTAAAGGGGTGTAATTGGTTAATGATTGCACTGTGGAACAGGTAAGTTTAGTAAAGGTTGCTAACACTCATATATGCAGCACATTGTTTGGAGAAAACATTTTTCTCATGGTTTTACAGGTATTTCTAAAACATTAGTACAAGTGGGGGACAGTTCCTACATTATCACCCATGTATGCTTGCTATATATCTATGTAAATAGTGTGAAGTGTGGAAGGGAAGGTGGAAAGGTATAGCCTACCGTAATCCTGTCAGGTCTGGGAAGCTAACTAAGCATGGTTGCTACTTGGTTGGGAGACCACCAAGGAAGTCTCTGCAGAGGAACGCAATGGCAAACTACCTCTGCATCCCAGTTACCTTGAAAGCCCCATCCTGGGGTCACCTTGGGTCAGTTGTGACTCGATGGCACTTAAGTAGTGTGACATGACAGCAAGCCTTTATGAGAAATCTCAGTAGTTTTAAATTGGTCACTTTGGCTCACACACATAATATGTTTCCTTCTCTTATCTGCAGGTGGCCGTGATAAACGAGGAGGACCCATCCTAACATTTCCAGCACGAAGCAATCATGACAGAATAAGACAAGAAGACCTTCGAAAACTCGTGACTTACTTGGCTAGTGTGCCGAGGTAAAACTTCAGAAAGGAAATATTTCTGGGGAGGATGTGTTTTTGGAAAGCTGCTTACTTCCAGTTATGGGCCTTTGATTCTCTTTTTTCACATACTAGAAGGAAAACCAGCAATTCTTCCTTTCTCCTTTCATGTATACCCCAATCATAATGTTACCTAGCCAAATGGGGGAAAGTACATCAGAACAGAGATTGCCTTACTTGAGCAAGCTGGAGGGTTAGTTTAGATTATATGGCATGCATGCCAACAGTACCTAAGAGCGCCCACTGTTCATTCTTTGATCCTGATCATGAGGGATTAAAAAGGAGGGTGAGGGGGGCATTTTCACTTGCAGGCATTTTCACAAACAGCATTCAAAGTGATTTTTGCACATGCTGCATCTGTAGAATGAATGTAGAAAACTGTACCGGCAGACTGGATTTTAATTTGACTTTTTACAACTTTCTAATCCTGAAAGCAAGGTGAATTAACACTCCTCTGATAGAGGAATAATTCATTACAATAGGAACACAAATCAGTGTTTGCGGCATGGCAGACTTGATGTTCAGCCACTCAGCCATATCCTTCATGACTCTGTCACTTCCTACTATAATATCTGTTTCTCCTCATGAAAGTATAGCCTCTCACTTTTAATAGATCAATGGGAAGTGGTCACCAGATTTCCTTTAGTGGTTATGACTTGGAAATGATTAGAGGAAACCTCTGTTTTATCACTTCCAAAATACACTGCTAATAGCATACCACATAGTAGGTTTAGAACACAGATCTGAAGAAGTAACGCATGAAAGCTCATACCCTGCCAAAAATTTTGTTAGTCTTTAAGGTGCTACTGGACTCTTGCTCTTTTCTACTACATTAGTGTGTGTGTGCGTGTGTGTGCTGGCACATATATATAAAAGTGTATGTAATTTTTTGTTTTTGGGATAAGCTTCTTGCTAGTTTTGGGATCTCCCCAAAGGTAAAAGAGTGTCTTTGTGTTTTCTATGGATTTGCTTATACAAAACAAAAATTTGCATCATAGTTAGTTTTGAGTTTGTCATTAAATAGTTTGTATGAGCCTCCTTGGGAACCTTGGTGCTAGGAATGCTATAAAAAGAGGACTTGGCTATATAAAAAAAGAGGACTTTGGAAAACAGTTTGGTCTATGGTAGACTTAGAGTGTGTGTGGTGGTGTTGGGAAGAACTTCCTCTGTCTCTTTTTCCTGTCCCAGTGCTGATATTGATAACCAGGACACAAGCATTATTTGCCAGATGGGAGTGGCGCAGTTAGGGCAAAGAGTGCTAGCGAGCCAAGACCAGCCGGGCTATGGACTGGTACATGTGTCCAGAGGCCAGTAGCCGGGGGATCCCACTGTGCAGAGTAGAAGCTTGATGGAGACCAAAAGCAATAAGGAGCAAGTTATTAACAGTGAAACAGGAAAATAGAATCGGACACTGGGTCAGGCAGAGCAAATGCAAGAAACTGGACAGATAGCACAAAAATGTAGTAGTTCAAGTGTGCACTGAATAGTAGTTAGGATTCAGTGAACAATGTCTAATTGCAGTCATCATAAAATGGGATAGGGAAGCAGAACAGATCCATCTGTTGTATCTTGACATGGGCCAAGTAGGAGCCAACCAGGGAAAGACCCTTATACTCCCAAGAAACTCCATCCCTGATGTTCTCTCTGCCCTTCCTCCTCTGTATGCTCTGGCTTCTTTTGTTTCATAGAAGATAGATGAGGATATAGTCACTAGGAAAGCTTTGCATCTCAGCAGGGATTTAAGGGCCCTCCCTTGTTGGGATATATTACTTATAGATCATATTCATAAAGGAAGAACAGCTTGCATGACCTCTGCTGCTCAGAGGTTAAACCAGATGAGTGGGGTTTTGTGTGTGTGTGCAGTATTCATGAACAGGCCTCATATTGCATAAAAGTAAACCCCAACTCAATCAAGGCAGAACTGATATTTAAAAGCTGAGAGATGCTTCTGAAATGACATTCTTAGGGTATAATGAGATGGGTGATTGCCCCTGGGCCCATGCTTTGGGAAGCCCCTGACTTCTCTGAAGAAGTAATTGATCAATGGGGTCCACTAGCCAAGTCGTCTGCTAGTAGCTTGTGGTAGAAGCTTATTGTGCACTCTTTCAGCTACAAGCCACACAAAGACTACTGCCCAGTTGATTGCTGGGGTCTTCAGGTGGCTTGAATGTGCACAATGCAGAAGTCACCAACGATCATCTGGGTGACAGGTTCTCTGTGGCACCTTACCAGGCAGTAATGTCTTCGAGCTGAAATTGTGCTACTCATGTTTTAAGCTCCAAGTTACCTGAAGGTAACAATGTGGAGGAGACATCTTGGAGCTGAAAGCACATCATGCATACTTTCAATATCAAGCCACCACTGTCAATCACAGGCACTGCCACATAAGCATGTATCACACACTTTCAGCCCCCAAACCTAACCCCATCTGGCCAACAGGGCTCACATGTCTTGTAAGACTCAGAAGTCTCATGAGGCTGAGAGTTAGGAAGAGCTTGTCATGGGTCCCATATCCACCTAGGGATGCTCTTGCATACACAGATTTAATTTGCCTATAGTTGTTTTTCTTATCTGTAGTTGGTTTCATGACTTTTTAAATTTGTGAACTTGTAAATAATATCCATTTTGGGTTCTAGCTATCCAGTTTTATTTGTGATTGTACTGTGCAGGGGGTTAGGAATGTGCTGTTCTTTGAGAGGGCAGTGGTTCAAACTTTCCTGAATAAATGTCAACTCATCATCAATCTTCTGTCAAGTATGGCAGTAAAGCTGCCCCTTTAGATCCGGTTTTGTATGGGTTTCTGGTTTAGAAATTTGATGCCTAATACTTGCTACATAAATCGTTGTGGTGAACACTTGTCCCACTCCAAACCATTTAACAAACCTTTTCCCTCTGCATGTGCGTGCGTGTGTGTAATGGGTATCTGTGCTGTAATTTCACATATAGTATACAGGTAAATAAATCTGAGGATAGTTAGATGCTTGCTTTGATTAGCACAGTACTTGATCTCGATAAATTCACAAACTTTTCTGTTGTTCTTGCTATCTCAGTAGCACTGGAGTCACTGCCTGGATTATTTGCTTTAAATTTTGAGGTGGAGAGAGAGGAAGGAATTATTCATTTCTGTTCTATCAGCTTATTAGAGATTTTTTCCCGTCTGTTTGTATGAAGCTTCAGGTTATAATTTATGGCGTAATTTTGGGCAGCCTGATTACTGATTAATTGATTCAGCTTTTGTGTTTGAAAATTCTGACCCCAGTAATATTTTGGTAAATGTATAAAATTTATTATTTTTATTTTTCCTTGCTTTTAGAGGAGATATAAATGTTATTTGGGATTTAGTTTGGTTAGGAAATTTTAAATAGTGAGGCCTCAAATGTTTATTTTTATGAAGATTTTGAAACTTGCAGCAGTCATGAATATCTTCTCTAATAATGGAAGGCTATTTGCTTGGTTGGATTCCTTAGTATTTACTGTATGATTCATGAGTTACCTAAAAAGAAATTACTGAACAAACTAGTGTTACAAAATTTATTAAAACATTCTTATTTCAAGAGGGTCCAAAACAGCTCTCAGGGAGCAAACCTAAACAGTTTTACTTAGAAGTAAGGCTCATAGGATTCATTGGAGCTAGTAATGGGCAAGTGTCCGTTAGGACTGCAGAGTTCAGTCAACTTTATATTCTATCCCTCTTTTGTATTACTGTTTGTTCTCTCTCATACAATATGGTGCATGCTTGAATTAGACCTAACCTTCCCATCTGGGCCTCCCAGGCTAGGTTCACCTTATCTATAAGGCAGAGCAGCATGGTTGCCAACTCCGTTTGGGAAAATTTGGAGATTTGGGGTGGAGCTTTAATGGAGGATGAAATTTTGGGAGAAGAGGGAGCTCTAAGGTTGCCAAGTGCCAGGTGGTGGCGGGCAAACCCTAGCCAATCCACCTAGCTGCCCACCCACCAGGTGAGGGTCGGCGGGCAACGTGTGCACGCATGCCTGCCCATTGTGCCACATCACTTCCAGTTTACAACCAGAAGCACTGCGTCGCAAGGAGCCATTTACCACTCAAACTCCCAGTTTCAGTGGTAAAAGGCCCCTTGCGATGCATTTTACACCCAGAAGTGCTGCATCGCAAGGGGCCTTTTACCATTCAAACTCCCAGTTTGAATGGTAAAGACCCCTTGTGATACATCACTTTCGGGTGTAAACTGGAAGTGCTGCAATCGCGTCGGTGTGGCCGTGTGCACAATTTCACCTTACCGCCACCCCAAAAACCTCTCGCCGGAGGAGAGGGGGGACCTGGTAAACCTAGGGAGCTCAGTGGGGATGTTATGCTACACACTCCCCCCTCCAAAGCTGCGATTGTCTCCCTTTCTGTAGTCTGGAAATCAGTTGTAATTCTAGGAGAAATCCAGGCCCTACCTGGAGGTTGGCAGCTCCACAGGGGAGGCCTCTGCAAGCAGAGCAAAGTTACCTGAAAAGAGATGACAATTGTGTCTAATAAGCTGTGAACAGAAAGGAAGGACTTACATGTGCTTGATTTCTGAGGCCTTTGGTGTTGTTTTTTGCTCTTATACTACCTTTTTTGAAGGTTATCCACTAGAAGCAGACACTATCCATAAAATTCAGTAATGTAATTTATATAACGAGCATTCCTATAGTGCTGTTCGACTTTCCATTTTCTTTTAAATCTCAACATTATTTTTACCACTGTAGAGCCTGGTGTGAAGTTCACTGTTGCTTCCTTTTCTAATGTCATTTGATCATCACAGCACACTTCATGTGTTAACACCAAATTGTTAAACAGAGATACTTATGTGCAAACATTGCCTTTTTAAGTCTACTGCTTTTCAGATTGTTTGGGTCATTAATTAATCTTTAGATAAAACATTAGTTGCACAGCAACCAAGATAATGACTTTTTACTAAACAGTAGTGAACTTGTTTTTGTTACAGTCATGTTCTTTCTTTTTTTTCTTTCCACTTAATTATTGAGCTGGTTATTATTTACAAGTGGACAATTTTCAATCACCCCTCCCAAGTGTAGGTAAAAATGGCCTGGACATCATGTAAAAATGGAATATGAAAGGTTGCAGTTAATGCATAGAGAAATACTCTGGTTGCCTAGCAATGTGGGTTACAGGAACTTGGTATGAGACACTCGTCCTTCTCAGACCCCCAGCTGGGCCTATTTGATCAATTCAGTAGTAGCTGTTTTATTCTGTTATTGGATCACACAACTCAGCTAATGTGTCCCAAATGTTGGCATCAATCCGTTCTTGCTCATTAACACGAAGAGCTGATTACTATTGTTAGCCCTAATGAACTGTTCTGTGCTGTAATTAGTTTGTTAGCACGGTTTACTGTTTAAAAAGCTTCAGTAGCACATGATCTGAACATGTGAGACAATCAGCCAATCTTGGTTCTTTCTACTTCATTTCATTAGCTGGCTCGGTCACTCAACTGTATTGTATTTAATCTGTCAGAATCCACCAATTGATAAGAACCGTTCAGGGAGAATGTGATGAAGAAATTTTCCTTTCTGATTTAGTCCTATATGATTGCATATGGATAGTTCCTTTTTCTTAAATAGCTGTAACCAGCTATTTAAAGAGGCCAAGATTACATGAGGCATGAACACATTCAGCACTTTTAAAAAGGTAAAGGTGCAAGCACCGGGTCATTCCTGACCCATGGGGTGATGTCACATCCCAATGTTTACTAGGCAGACTTTTGTTTACAGGGTGGTTTGCCATTGCCTTCCCCAGTCATCTACACTTTACCACCAGCAAACTGGGTACTCATTTTACTGACCTCGGAAGGATGGAAGGCTGAGTCAACCTTGAGCCAGCTACCTGAAACTGACTCCCGCCGGGAACGAACTCAGGTTGTGAGCAGAGCTTGGACTTAGGGTTGCCAACTGTCAGGTAGCTCAATACAATATACAAAAGAGCTAAATTAGTTTTCCAAGGTTTATGTGCAAGAGAGCTAAATTAGAGATTATAAGCACAAAAATCACTACTCCTTCCTGAATGCTGCCCAGCTGCTTAGACTACCAACGCATTGTCTTAAAGGAAAAATGTCCTGATGGTATTTCTCCTTTAAGACAAAGCATTGGTAGTCTAAGCAGCTGGGCTGCATTCAGG
The DNA here is from genome assembly GCF_029931775.1 of Euleptes europaea. Lineage (NCBI taxonomy): Eukaryota > Metazoa > Chordata > Lepidosauria > Squamata > Sphaerodactylidae > Euleptes > Euleptes europaea. Next base: position 13,095,201 of record NC_079326.1, read on the forward strand.
AAGGAGGGGTGATTTTTGTGTTTATAATCTCTAATTTAGCTCTCTTGAGCAGAAGCCTTGGAAAACACGCTGAAGTATATTGGGCGACTAGTGAAACTATTTGAGGTATGTTTACATTGATATATATTGTTGTAGTTAAAATAATGGTTTAGCTTGGGTTAGATTAAATTATAATAAAATATATAATTTATAGAAATGTTGAAAGTATTATATAGGACTGTATTTGCATTTTCTTATATACTTCAGGCTGATGAAGCCTTAGGTGAAACACAATGAATACCATGGAACTGCGTTCCTCCTCCTGATCTGGTTCTGAACACTCTTGATTCAGCTGTGATCCCCACCAGACATTTGGCATTACCCTTTTAAGGGAATTTCAAGAAACGGAAGCCGGGTGCTTAACTTTGAGTCTAAGGACAATACAAGTACCTATAAGCTGGATAGCTTGATGGACTTATCTGGTGGTGACTATTCTTTGTAAATATTGTATATAGTACACAATTATTGTTCACCACCGTTTGCATAGTCCTTGTCTGTGGCTTGTTGTTTAGAATACACTTCATATTGTTTGATACAAATTGAGCCTACTGTTGTATATTGTATTAAACTATTTCAGCACAACTAGGAGTAATATTGTTTGAACTGCCAGGTAGAGGCAGGAAATCTCCTGCTAATTCAACTGATCTCCAGCTGATAGAGATCAAATCACCTGGAGAAAAATGGTCGCTTTAGCAATTGAACTCTATGGCATTGAAGTCCTCCCCTCCCCAAATCCTGCCCTCTTCAGGCTCCGCCCCCAAAATCTCCCGCCGGTTGCGAAGAGGGACCTGGCCACTCTACTTGGACTACAGTAATGCAGCTTACCACTCTGCACCATGGGGCTCCTTGTATTTTTAGCACCTATTATTTTAATGTGAAATATTTAAGCATATGCAGCTTAAATATGCTGAACACATATGCAGCTCCTGTGTAACGGAGAGTTTGTGTCAAGAAGTGGTTAACTTTGGTTGGATCACTCCCAAATATTTATGTACTGTAGCCCTGTCTTTAAAATGTGTCAGGCTTTCCTACAGTTTGGGGTTTGTTTTGTACCAATAACTGTTTTGTGCGTTGCTCCTGTGGGGTATGAGACATCGTTTTCTTCACATTTACTCATCCTGGGACTTGAGAATTTACTATTCCTCCTGGTAAAGTCTGACAGATGTAAGGTTTTAATTCCTTCCCCTTATTCTCCTTTTGCAGGTAGCTATTTCACCTTCTGATTTCTCATTTCATTAATTTTGATTTGGCAAACGTCTGTCACTTTTTTTCTTTTCAAAATGCAGTTTACAAAAATCAGAGAATGGAGTATTGCATCCAGCAAGTCAATTATGTGTGGCACAACAAACTTTAATGTGGATCTAAGGGAAGAAACCAATATCTGCTACATTAATGTAGACTGAGGCTAAAATGTTAGGAGGCGTCCATCCATACATGATTGAGTTCTTTTATTATAAGCCCTGGTAGGAAAAGGCAAAGCCTGTCCACAACAAAAAGATCTCTAATTTATCATATCGACCTCACTTTAACAATCTTCTCTTTGTTCTTTCCCCCTGCAGCTACAGAGTGAGACAGATTATTACCTTCACTTATGCTCTCTGTCAATTGATGCTCTTTGTCAATTGACCCCAGATATTTTTTTAATGGAAAGAGCAGAATTATATTGATATTATTTACAAAATGTGTATCCCACCTGCCTGCCCTTGCAAGGGCTGCCAAGTAGGGTTGCCTAGTAAGGTTGCCCAGGTACTACCTGGAGATCTCCTGCTATTACAACTGATCTCCAGCCAATACAGATCAGATTGCCTGGAGAAAATGGCCTCTTTGGCAATTAGACTCTATGACATTGATGTCCCTCCCCTCCCCAAACCCCACCCTCCTCAGGCTCCGCCCCAAAAACCTCCCACTGGTGGCGAAAAGGGACCTGGCAATGCTGCTGCCAAGGCAGCTAACAATTTAAAATGAACATGGTAAGATACATTATAAAACCATTAGAAGAAAGCCTTCTCCCAAACATACCTTATTAATTGGTTCTTGTCGGTTATCCGGGCTGTGTAACCGTGGTCTTGGAATTTTCTTTCCTGACGTTTCGCCAGCAACTGTGGCAGGCATCTTCAGAGTAGTAACACTGAAGGACAGTGTCTCTCAGTGTCAAGGGTGTAGGAAGAGTAATATATAGTCAGAAAGGGGTTGGGTTTGAGCTGAGTATTGTCCTGCAAAAGTAATGTGCTTATCATTGTCCTGTAAGTATCAAGATAATGTGCTAATGAGGGTGTGGTATGTTAATATGGAACCATTGTATCCTGAAGTGATCTGTTAATGTGTGTAATCCAAAACTAATCTGCATGGCTATTGTTGGACAGTAGATACAGTAGATAAGTAAACTGTGTCCATATATAGCACTTAGTTCCAAATTCATGTTAGTAAGGAATACACTATAAAATATAAAATAATTTTACCTTCTGGTAAAATATAAAAACATACTAACAGTATCAGTTAGTAGGGCATAGAGTTGCCAACCTCTGGAAAACTGAGGGTAGAATCTTCAAATGGCAGGGTTTGGGGAGGAGAGGGAATTTATTGGGGTTTAATTTCATAGAATCTCCCTTCCATAGCAGCTATTTCCCCCAGGAGAACCAATCTATGTCGCCAGGAGATCTCCAGGCCCCTCCTGGAAGCTGGCAACCCTGGTCGGGCAGAATGCATTTATCTTCTGTTTAGTTTTAAGAAAACATTGGACTTGGTTGCTTAATACTTTAGAATTTTAAGAAGCCTAACTTAGTTTACTGTCAACTGTATAAACTGTTGGAGTTTTCAGTAAGGAGGTGAATTAACCAAATGAACAACCAGTGATGATAGTTACATACTATCAGGAGTGGAAACTATAACATTGTTATTTCTGCAAAGTAACAGTGGTGGCAGCAAGTGTATTAGGTGAAACCAGCTGTTCTGCCAGCTGGGAATTTATAAAATTCCAGTAAATAACCATACGCTAGTTTCGTGGGCATTGTTTACTTCGTGATGCCCCCTTCTCCACATATTCTAGAAATATTCTAGAAAGGGCAGCCATCTGTTTAAAAAGATAAGTAAGATAAGTAAATAAGTAAGATAAGTAAATTGCTACTTTGAGTTGTGAAGATACCTTATCTACAATTAATATGTTCCACACCCTCTCATACCACTTCCCAGTGGAAGGTATCTTAGCTTTTTTCCAGTATGAGGCAATCAGAAATGCTGCTGCCAGTAGCAGTATTAAAATCACTTCCCTTTTTAGGATAGAGAGTTTTTGTAATAAGACAATTAAGACATCATAAGGGACAAATGATGCCATCCAGAAATGGCATCATTTGTCCACTTTTCTACAGCAATCCCTGCCCGTGTTGTGATGTGCCATAACAGTACACCATAATATAGGTGTAGTCCCAGCTATTCAGACAGCATCTCAGTGGCAGCCCGATCTTTTTCCCCACTGGGAATTGTCAGGATTTCCTCTTCTTATGCCCCCCTCACTTATCCTTCATAGACAAGCTTCCTACTGAGCCAGGCTGCCAACTAAGCTGCTAAGAGATTCTCAAAAAGCTGAGCTTAATTTCCCAGTTCTCATTCTGGGATTTCCCTGACACATATCCTGCAAAGAATACCAAAAAAAAAAGCCATGATATGCCTAAGCAGTCTCTTCATCTACATTCTTTGTATTTTGTTTCTATGGCAAAGAGAACATTCTGTTTCAACCCTGGTTGATTTTTCTGCTGAATACATCAGACTGTCTGGGAGCCAAAAGTCTCATCCTTTCTGTGGTGGAAACACATGATACCTTGGAGGCCTATGTTTCAAACATGTCTACATTTATTTGTCCTCAGTGAAGGAAAAAAATCCTCAAACATTTTACCATTGCTGGGTGATATCCAAGACTCAGCACAGGAGTGACAGAAGGTATCCTAAGGGGTATTCTTCATGGAGACTTGCTGCTGTTTTGCGTCGGAGGCAAATTTTGGTTATTCACTGCAGAGCCGTGTTTTCCCCCACTGAGCAAAATAAGCCGGTTTAAAAGAGAGGCAATCCAAACCACTTCTGAGCCGTACTTTCCAGTAAAAGAGCATTTTGTTGCTCGGATGCCCATGAAGAAATGTTTGCTTCGCTCCCCGGGACATCTCCTTTCTCCTCCCCCAAGAATGGTGATTGGCTGGGGGAGTTGCCACTCTAACAGCATCGCACCGGCAGGAGGGAGACCCAAAGCAGACTGGCTGCCCCTCTTGAGAAGGGTGATGGGGTTTTTGGCTTGGATTTGCCCCTCTCAGGATGCCCCTCCCCAACACACACACACATAGGATTGCACCGGCTGGAGGGAGACCCAGAGCAGACTGGCTGCCTCTCTTCAGAAGGGTGACAGGAGTTTTGGCTTGGATTTGCTGCTCTTGGGATGCCCCCCCCCCCAAACACACACACACAGGATCATGGGAAGAGTGGGCGGGATTAGGCGGATTTGGAGCGGTGAGTCATGAGCGGCAGCAGACGTAAGCAGCGCAGAGAAGTGCGCTGTTTCTCCCGTGAAAAATTGGGATGGGGGGTGGATCTGCACTGCCATGAAAAAGCTATTTAAATCAGTTTATTATTTGCTCCGATTCGAAACCGAAGCAAAATCCACCGTGAAGAATACCCCTTAGATATACTAAGATGTTTGAGCGGTTTGTTGTACTTTTTTTCCTGACACAGTTTAAAGGTTGCAGAACTCTCTTTTTTCTTTTTCTATTTTGATTGAGTGGCTTACATTAGAGACAAGTTCTTGATCTGGCAAAATTTGCTCATACAAAGTGCTGCCCTGGCTTAAATTCAAGTTGTTTCTTGGTGGTAACTAAGATCAGTACATATTACTTAGGCATAGATGTTGCGTGAAATGTATTTTGTTGATTAAGATGAATTATATACTGGTGCTCTATTTTATTACATGGTTCTAAAATAAATGAATCTTCTGAGAGTCCTCCCCTCCCCCAGCTATAATAACAAATAATACAAAGCATTTCATACTAATTTAGGTAACTAGAGATCTCACATCCTCTGTCAGGTAATAATATAATAACAAATAATACAAAGCATTTCATACTAATTTAGGTAACTAGAGATCTCACATCCTCTGTCAGGTAATGATTTGGCAATGCATACACATCAGTAGGATATGTTGATAAGTGAGCTGAAAATTAATTTAGTTAATGGATCTTTGGTGCTTTCTTTAATGGTGTCATCTGATTTTCCCACCACCTGAAAAGAATTAAGTATTTTCCATTATAAAAGTTTCACCGAAGACTTGTTGGTTCAAATGGCCAGTAACAGTTTAAAGGGTCTTTGATGCTAGGGCTGCCAGCTCCAAGTTGGAAAATACCTGGAGATTTTGGGGGTGGAGGCTGAGGAGGGTGGGGTTTGGGGAGGGACTTCAGTGGAGTATAATGCCATAGAGTCCACCTTCCAAAGCAGCATTTTCTCCAGACAAACCGATCTCTGTCACCTGGAAATCATTGTAATCCCACTAGATCTCCAGCTACTGCCTGGAGGATAAGGAATCAAAATAATGCACTTGTATAGCTAATAAAAGCTCAGACTCAAACTGTGATGCAATTAGGTCTATTCAAAGGAACAACCTTAATTATAAGAATAAATATGTACTCAAAGAGCAAAAGACAAAAATCAAACAAAATTCACAGTTACAGTATCCCAAAGGTAAGTATAAGTATACAATTTCTCTAAAAGGTAAGTCGAGGTATAATAGGCCAAAAGTCCAAACATCCAACTGGTAAGTATGCACAGGCAACGGAGTAGTTATAAACCGCAATGGGCTTCCGGTAAAGTCCCCATTTCATATTCTTTTTTCAAGCTTCAAATGTTTCCGTGTGCCAATAACCCTTATGGGAAAAGAAGCTTGTAAGCTTGCAATTAAATATGGACAGCTTTGGTAAAGCGTCTCAACTGCCTGGAGGATGGCAGCCCTATTTGATGCCCATGCTCTGAACTGTATTCCATCTTTGGCAGCTACAGGTATTGGAAGGGAATCTGATCACACACACTGGACCATACAGTGGTCTTTATCTGAAACTGTTTGATGATTAACACTGAGAAAGTGGATCCATTAAATGCTGGGATTTATTATATATATTAAACTTTTAAAAATCATTTTATAACCCTTTTAGTACAGGTTTGAGTGCTGGCAGGCAGCAATATTAGCAGGTTTCATCAGTACACAGTTACCGTACGTGGCTTATGGGGTATGTTTAACTTGTTGGGTTATGTGGGGAAAGACTGGGTTGGAGTAAATCAGAACCACTGGGTGAGCTTCATGTCTCCTGCTTCTAAACCTAAATTTCTCTTCACTCTGTCACAGTAGCTTCATCTGTGTACCAGCTACCTTATTGTCTGGCCTTTGTAAGTTACTGACCCTATTTTTGCCTTTGGGTGATGTCTTGCCAAAATGTTGTTAGTATAAGTTGTAAGAGTTGTTATTCTTCAGGGGTCTATTTCCTGACCATGGTCTTTAGAAGTTATTCTGTAGTGCTCACACATACCAATACAAGTACATGAACATTAAGGCATCAGGTAGTGCATAACCTGCCATTTCATACACTGAAGATGTTAAAGTATATTTTGAACAGCCATACCATATGTTTATTTCTTATATCATAGCATAATTATCACTTTTTCCTAATATATGTTTAATTAAAAAATTGAATCAACATAAAGTAGATCCAGTATACTACAGAGGAGAGTTTTCAGCAATGTTTAATGGCTATTTTTGGTAGGAAAATAAGGATGTTCCATGTGTATTTTCACCTGTGAAATGGTGAAGGGTTTGTTAAGCCTCACTGAACTCTGAACCATGCATAGAATTGCACAGGGTAAGACAGAGGAGATCCAGCCTATCTTGTTATTCAGCAGAGTCTCCAGATGGGCTTTTTACAGTGCCAGACTCCCCCTTCCTCCCTATTTCTGTCTTTTAGCATTTGTGATAAAGGCTGCTTTGTATATATGTTACCAAAAAAAAAAGTTTACTCTTTTTTGTTTTAGAGTAACAGAAGACGGGGATGTGAAATGAATATTTGGTAAAACAGTAATCTATGCAATATGGAACCCAATTCCACAGTGCTTATCACATGTATTGATTATCAGTGCAGAGGTTTGGATGGGCATTCTATACATCTCATCCTGTTAAACAAGTCTGTATTGTACAGCTTTGGGAACAAATAAATCAATTGGTTAACATTTTCAAAATGAGGAAATACACTAAAATGAAGACTGTGCATTTAACCTCCTTGAAGCTTTACTGTTTCTGTTTGTCAGGCTGCAGACATTCAGTAAGACAATGGTGCATTATCTTATATGGCCACGGCTATCTCTGCAAGCAGATGGGCTAGAAATCTAATTTGAAAACCCCAAAGCTTTGATTGTGGGAGAAGCAGCAAAATCTGCTGTTAACTCAGTGCTATTGTCTTGGCTTATAAATAAATATGAAGGACTGTTTCACAAAAAGAAAGGGCTGCTTGCTGTGAATCTGCTCACTTATGATCTGAATAAAACCAAATATATGTGGCACTGTTCAACACGCATGTGTGTTGAGCAGTAAACATTCTATATATGAAATGAGTACATGTGTAAAACACAGTTTGAAGACTCCAGCATGGGAAATGGGCACGTTGTTAAATTTGTAAGCCACATCTCTGAACTTTTATGAGTTGACCGCAAAATGATGAGAGTTGGATATAATTTATAATTCTGTTGACAGAATATATCCAACTGTAGAAGCAGCTGTCTGGAGATACCAGAACTACTCTCTCCACTACTACTGTTACTGCTGCTACGTCTACTAAGAAATAGAAGTATGAATACTTTTCAGCTTGTGGATCCTGAGGATCTGGACAAGATCCTTGGACAGGTGAGACCTACCACCTGTGTTCTCGACTCTTGCCGTTCTTGGCTGATAAAAGCTGCCAGAGGGGAACTGGCTGAGTGGGTAAGGGGAGCGATAAATGCTTCCTTGAGAGGGAGAGTTGTGCTGCTTGTGCTCGAGTCAGAGAATAAACCTGTTTTTTTTGGGGGGGGGAAATCCCAGAGTCAGTCTCCAGTCTTCCATTCTTGGGCAAGGTGCTAGAGCAAGTTGTTGCTTCTCAGCTTGGGGGTTCTTGGAAGAGACTGATTTTCTGGACCCATTTCAATCTGGCTTCAGGCAGGATTTGGAATCGAGACTGCTGTGGTCATCTTGGTTGATGGCCTCTATCAAGAACTAGGCAGGGGGGATGTGACCCTACTGTTTCTGCTGGATCTCTCCGTGGCCTTTGATACTATTGACTGTAGTGTCTTACTGAGCTATCTCTCAGCACTGAGACTAAGGGTCACTGTATTGTGATTAAAATCCTATGGGGGGGTCAGAAGATAGTGTTGGAGGATTCCGCCTCTGCTGTATGGCGGTGTACTGCAGGGTTCTTTCTTATCCCCCATGGTATTTAATATCTATATGAAGCCACTGGGAGAGGTCATCAGGAGGTATAGGCTGTGATGTCACCAATATGCAGATGATACTGTACCTTTCTTTTCCACCTTATTCCAGAGATGCTGTTGATGTTCTGAACCAGTGCTAGGAGTCAGAAATGGGCTGGATGAGGGTGAACGATATAAAACTTAATCCTGACAAGACAGAGGTTCTCTGGGTTAGTAGAAAGGCAGACCAGGGACTCAGATCTCTCCTGTCTTGGATGGGGTTATAGTTTCCTTGAAACTCCAGATTCACAACTTGGAAGTGTTTCTTGACACAGCAGTCACCGTAGAAAACCGGGTGGCTGCTGTGGATTGGAGTGTGTTTGCCTAGCTTCGGCATCAGCTGTGCCCATTCCTGGTTGATTCAGATCTAGCCACAGTGATCCATGCCTTAGTTACATCTGGACTGGACTATTGCAGTGTGCTCTAGTTGGGGCTACCTTTGAAGAGTGTTCAGAAGCTGCAGCTAGTGCAGAACACTGCAGTTAGACTGCTGGTCAGGGCCAGCTATTGGGAACATACTTCCCAATACTACAGCAAATACACTGGCTAACAATCCACTCCTGAGCCCAATCCCTTTAAAGGCTTACACGGTTTGGGACCAGGGTATCTGAAAGACCATCTTCTCCTGTATGTCCCTTCCCTGGAACTAAGATTTCAGGGAGATACCCTGCACCCTGTGCCAACCATTAAAGATGCTTGTTTGGTGGGTACACGTGAAAGGGCCTTTTCCATGGCAGCTTCACAATTATGGAACAAGCTCCCCGGGAAGGTGCACCTGTCCCCCCTCATTGTCTATTTTCAGGAGGCAGTTGAAGACAGTTAGCTTGCATTGCTGGCAGTCCTAATTGTAGTTTTTAAACAGTGACATTTATGGGTTTTAAACTTGTTGGGTTTTTTTTGGGGGGGGGGTATTTTTTATGTTTTATTTAGGTTGTAAGCCGCCATGCATTCTGCAAGGGAGAAAGGCAGCTAATGAATGTTTTAAATAAATAAATAATAATTTTTAAATGCTACTAGGTGATATGTGGAAACTCAAAACTTTGGTTTGGATCCTGTGACCATGGTTCCTACGACACTTCTCTCCAGCTGCTGTAGAGGCTTTTCTCCGCTGCAGCACTTGCTTCCTCTGCCACTGGTACGTCTGCATGTATAAAGGGCTCCTTGAAAAACATTGATCTTGTGCACATCTGAAGCACTAGGAAGGCAGAGGAAGCAGGAAGCAGGGTGGAGGAATGCCTCTGCAGTGGCTGGAGAGAAGCACCAAAGGAACCATGTTGTAGGGTCCGAGCCTTATGCTTTAATTCAGTGGTCAAATTAAGAATTTTCATCTTTGAAATATTTATTTATATACCAACTCACTGCTGGAATTGAAAACTGTATGCACACAAAATCAGCACAGTCTGACTATTAGATCGGTCTAGAAACAGGATATTTTAAAAACAATTTCTGGGATCTACAAACCATGCAAACTTTTATTTTATTTTTTGTCTAGGATTGGGAGGACAGCTTTCTTCCTGCCTATATTCTTTGGCAAATTTATTGTTTTGTTGCTTTCCCTTACACCCTTTTGCACAATTTTTCCATTATATTCCATCTAATGCCATTTTTACACAGTTTTTTTTTTCATAAAGAGCCATTTTTACTAAAAAGAAAACAGGAGAACTGCAGTTTCATCCTGTGTATGTGGAGAAACCCTAACAGAAGCCTGAACTTTCAAGCGGAGTTTCTTAAAATTCTGGATTCAGTTTCATATCAATTTCCAGCAATGAAGCATAGAAAAAGCTAAGTTTCTCTTCACACAGCCAGTGTCACGTGAGCTGCTTCCTCTCTGCTGAGAGTTTGTGTGCATTCTGTCGCTATTTGTAAGGGCCTTTTCTAAAAGACTGTAAAAGAACTGATTTATTAGGGAAAGGTGCAAAAAAAGCAAAATAGGAACCACCAGCAGATGAGCAATAAAAGAAAGTGCTTATGATTGTAGAATAATGAATAGGTTGGGGTGGAAGAAAGAGAGATGATGGGCTGTAAAGAGGCAAGGCAAACACAAGTGAGAAAAGAGTGAAGGTTCTTGAAGGTACAAGGGGGAAGGTCAGGTGTAATGCATGGGTGTATGAGCAGAAGGACTTCATTTGGGACTAGGAGTTGGGGCTCACTGAAGGAACTGAGATTGGAATCTCAGTAGAGATTCTGAAGACATTTGGCATGGCTGTAGGGATTAGAGAAAAGGAATTAGGAGGGGTCAGTGAGGATGGGCAGCCAGGACCCAGAAGCTCCTGGATACAAGTCAGGAGAGCATACCATATAAATTCTTTGCCCAGTGTGCTAAATGCCTGAGGACAATCCCATTGAGAGGTATTGCATTTTCATTAAGACAGAGTTTAGCCTGCTGTCTATAGACATCCTGGAGTTAATCATCAAATCCTGTCAGTTGTTTTAACTTCTACATTAGTCACACTTTGAAATTATACCCAAACAAATGTCAGACATGCTCCCCTAGGCCTATTTGTTCGGTCAAAATGTTTCCCATGGACTGAAACTCTACCTTTCACAGTTGTATTTGAGAAAACCGTGTTTGTCTTTAGAGCAAGAAAAATTGCAGCTTTGTGGAGCTAACATCTTTACAACAGCAATTGAGCTAAATAGAGATTGTTGGGAAGGATTGTACTTGCCAGGTTTTGACCTGAACTTTAAATGTTTCACCCTTCTTATCAGGGTCTCCGGGAGAATAAGTAAACTATAGTGAGGGGTTAGAATCACAGGCCTTGAGAGATTTTGCTGTGGAAATATTCTGCCCAACTTGTTCTTCAGATCTCCCCCTGAGGCCCCAACCATAATCAAGCACTTGCTCCATCTGATTCCGTCCTCTGCCTCCCTTGCACCAATACGTTCTGTTTTTGCTCTGTCCCTGGTATGACAGCCTCCACCATTTTATCCCCCAGGCTCCAATCCCTGAAATGCAGATTCAGAGCCTCAAAAAACCCTTACTATCAGCATAGGGTTGCCAGGCATCAGGTCATGATTTAGGACCATTCTATAGACCAAGCACTTTCCCTACTGCACTGTATAATTATTTCCTAACCATCTTGACTAAGAGGTATTGATGCTTGAGTGAGTGTCCCATTAGTGCCTCTCATCTTCTTTATACATAAACCTCAGAATACCCTTGACGTAGAATTGCACAGCTTGATTGAGCTTGTGGAAAGCATGCTTCTATAGTGATACAGGTACAGAATGGTAGGTTTTGAGAGACCCTTAGATTTCACATAGGTCAACCGCTTGCATTTTCTTGTTGCAACCTGCTCAATGCCTCAGTGTTCCCATGGTTAGGGGTTTTTCCTAGTGTAGGCCTGAACAAGCAAGAAGAACCCCATCAACTAGAGTGCAACCCAACAGCAGCTACGGATGGCAACTACCCACCAAAGGCTCCATAACTACCTGCTGAAGTTGCCTCTCTAGGAATGCAAAGCAGCACCTGGCCAGCTCTCCCACTATATTGTTGGTAGGATACATTTTGACTTAGTGGGGTACAAGGCCTACCTGTTTCTGTCCATCAGATAAACTCCCTCAATTTCTTTATGAACTTCCTCAAAACATGATCCTTCTGCCATCTCTCCTACACTCTTATAAAATGGCCTTTCCCCCTCAACCTTTTGCATTAACCCTTGCATTTCACCTCCTTTTCCTTTATCCTGTCCATGTTCTTTAGATTGCAAACCTGCATTGCCCCTTGGTTAGTATACTTTTGTGCTAAGATAATTTTAAATTACTCTACTTCTCCATAATGTTCTGGATGACTCTTTCCAGGCCTAATTCTGTATACTTAAGAAGCCCTAGGAGTCTAATTAGTGCTGTTATATCAGATCATTAATCTCCAGGCAAGAGGGACACTTCAACATTTTTGGTTTCTTATGGGTATAGTATACAAGTAAAAATATTACTAGACAATCCTTGCTTCCTTTTGATCTTTTTATTAAAACATAACTATATACATTTTAAACACTGATTAATTTAAAATAATATAATACCCCATATTGATTTTAGATAGATAATTAAAGATAGAAAATTAAAGAAGAACCATTACATGAGTCCCACACATTTTATTTATTTATTTTAAATATTTATTAGGTGCCTTTCTTCCTTAAGGAGCTCAAGGCACTATATGGCAAGTACAATTAAGACACCCACATTTATAGATTTTTAAGAAGAATTTTCCAACAATAGCTAGCTGCCCCAGCTGATAGGGCTCACATTTTTGGCTAACTAAAGGTCAAACTACTCGTTACCTGTGACACAAGTTGGGAAACTCCAACCTGATTGTGTCCTTTTTGCAGACAGATATGACGTCAAGGAAGTAACATTTCAAAGTGTTCCAGGGCCCAATTCAGTTCAGGAGCGTGACACAGGGAAAGGAGGAGCTTCAGTCTTTCCTCCCGTACCATTTTCCTCAGCTAAAATGCCTGTGGGGAACATATTTGCTCCACTGCGGGACTCCATGTGCATTGACTGCAGCACGTGGAGCCACATAGTATGGCCAATATAACCTCCAGTGGCTGTTTCAGCTCAGGAAAATGGCGTGGGACAGATGGCTGAACCCCCTCCTTTCCCTGTGTTGTGCTCCTGAGCCAAATATAGCTGTGTTGTGCTCGGGACATTAGTTGCCCAACATTACATCTGTCTTCAAAAAGGACACAGTCAGGTCACAGGTTAACATATAGTTTGGCCCTTACTTTCTTTCAGCTTCAAGCACTATACAATGTTATCTATACTTACATACCTTCTGAAAACATATAAATGCTGTGTCAACACATTCTTACTACTTAACCAAGAATATAAAAAATAGCAATTACAATTTTCTCATAGGTATGACTATCTGTTGGACACCACGGCTTGGATCTATATCTTTATTTCTGTATTCAGTTGGACATTCTTGCCATTCTCTGATGCTTCTTGCATTGAGGCTCCAGTACATATTAGATCACATATTAATTAAACAATTTCTAATCTACCAAAGGCCATATTAATCTATGTATAAACATATGATTACATTCACTGAAAAGTCAAGTTGTCATATTGGTTGGGTGAACCCTGATGAACTCAAATGGAGTCAGAAGGGAATGGTTCTTGGAGAGAAAAACCTTGTAAATGTAAAGTCAGAGTACAATGAACAACATACAGCATTATGAGAAGTGGGGTACTAAATGATGGAAGCAAAACATTCAAATAAAAATGGATGGTCCCATTTAACAATTTTCTCCAAAAAGCTTGCTTGAGCAAGGGAAGGCTTAAAAAATGGAATGGAGATTCTGTTAACTGCATAGATTTAATATCTTTTTTTTTTACTCCTGTATATGGAAGTTATCCTATGTCCTTGTAGGATTTTTGCAGGCATATACTTGTTTCCCTTTAGCACGCATGCTGTGAATGTACAATCTCTTCTACAATTTTTTTGAATTTTGAAGTTTCTTATTTATTGTCTAGGAGGTGTGGATTCCCCTGCTTCCACTGTATTCTGGTATGCAGAATGTATGCAGTTCTGTTGCCTCTGCCTCAGATCAAAATTGTTGATCACTTGTTTTCAGAACACACATCAAAGACTAGGAGATTATTCTGGTCATAGTTACTAGCTCTGCCTTGCTAGGAACAAATTTATTTATTACTGCTGTGTGACAAACCTGCTCCCCCCACCCACCCACCCCGGATATGCAAACAGCCTCCTAAGATTCTCTGGGATCTAGAGTTTTTTTAACCTAGAAAACTTTCCCTCAATTACCAGGAGTTCTAAAGGTAGCGAGTGTATAGGCTTTGGGTTCGCTGCTGTGAGGTAAGTATATGTAGTGCACAAGTAGTTTATGGAGATCACTGAGACAGGATTAGAACAGAACCAACAAAGAAGATTTATTTATTTACAAGATAGTCTCAAGGAATAGAACAGCAGCACAGTTCTCCAGGCTGACAAAGGAGAAACCTGGCTGAGGCACTAAAAATTAGATCAGTTATGGCTTTTGGGAGTAGTTTAGATTTTCTTTAACGCTTTCAGACACAGGCTATTAATAATTAGCCCCTAGGTGGGATCCTCTCATACACACTCAGGATTCCACCCACACCAGCCTTCCCTTCCCCAAGAGCCAGACTAAAAGGTACCAGGTCTGCTCATCCTTACTCTATTCTGTCTCAGAGGTGGAGCTAAACCCCTCAACCAGGCAGAGCTACTCCTCACTCTGTCTGCTCCTTTTTTCCTGAGCCAGCCCTGAGCTGTCTCTGCCTTCTCTGTATCAGGCAGAACTCCTCCTCCTCTGCTTCCAACATTTCAATCCCCTCCTGAAAGGTGGTTGGATGTTGGAGCAGCCCTCCTGTGGGCTCCTGTGAATGGCTGTTTTTTCTTTCCCTGTCCGTTGCATGCTGGAATTCCAGCTCAGTTGCATCCTCATAAATGCTCTCAGGTAACCCCATGTCCATCAATGTCTTTCTCTGAAGAGCTTGAGAGTTCTAGCAGTTAATTTCCCTGCAAATAGCCGTTCTGTATTGATTTTCATTCTATCAAGCTCCTTTTTATTGCTGCCAAATGACTTGGAGGAAAGCGATACTAGATGGAGAAGAGATAATAGGGTAGTAGTCTCTAAAGAAGTATGTCAATGTCTTAACAACATTTCTGGAAAACACATGCAACTTAGGGGCTCCTGTTACCTTATCTGAATTAGCAGGACTCCTCCCTGGTGACTGTCTTTAACCCCCTAAGACAACTGGTATAGGTTGCCACATGGATTGCATGGTGAGTTTCCACACCAGCCACAGATGCCTCCTGGAATGTCTGATGCTGGCAAGGAAGCTCTCCATTTGATGCAGGCGATTCTCATGGCAAGCATCACCAGATGGAGAATTGCCACGTGGATACAGCTTGTATTGGGATCAAATAATATGTTTATCATCTATATTAAAAAGAAAGGAGACCTGATTAATACCACATTTATTTGCATGGCTGTTTCAGACCCTGATCACTGCAGTAAAACTGAGATAACATCAGCAGAACAGGACAAATGGGGGTGATGGCAAAATTGTCAGACATCAGTAGAGTTTTTTTTTTTTTTTTTTAAGAAGAATCTGAATAACAGCAACATTCTCCCACTGGATTTGGCGTTTTGCCGGCTGTATTCTTATTGGAACCTGCAGCGAGATCTGCTTTATGTCTCTGTGTTAAGATAATAAAGTTTCTTATATACTATTTCTGGATCACATCCACAAAGCTATGTTAGTCTCCTGAAAAATGGTCCCCTTCTCATCTTGCTTCTAATGGATTAGATAAATGTATGAATAACGAAGACACGCAAGAGCAGGCCTGAACAACCTGAGACCCATCAATCTGAATGCAGCCCACCAGCCATGTATTGTGATTTGCCAGGTACTTACTTAATCTTCCCCTCTCCATTTGTGTAGTTCCAAGCAGTCAAAAAAGCAAATATCCCTAGTGGGCTGCTATATGTAGCTGCTAAAGGGATAAGATAACTTGTAGGCTAGCTTTTAATCTTGAACTGTCCCTTTGATTAAAAAAGGAGACAATTAGTATATTTATCCACATGGTTGTGTCAAGAAAGAACCTGTCAAGCACTGGTTTGGTGGGTCATATGTTGTGCAGGCATATTCAAGAATTTCTTATCTGGGTAGTCAAATGATAACACGTTCAAAGTAAGTCTGTCTCTAAAGGTCTAGTACTAGACCAGAACTTTTGTCAAAATGTTGCAGACTCAAGCCTGTCCCTAAAACAACACTGGACTGATGCAGATATACCCACAAGCACTTGAATGCAATGGAGTTAAAATAATTATGCTCAGATAGAGAAACCAGATAGGAAATTTTGAAATAGTTGGTTTTTAGGACAATGTGGGACTCCTGTCTATGGGAGTGTTTGTACCTCATTCTAATAAGGTACAGGTCTTCTTGACAAGATCTGAAAGTGGGGTGCTAAATGGGAAAAACAGGATATATTGTAGACTACCCTACCTTTATTTTCAGTAGTGGGTAGTTGGCAATTGTACTGGTGAACACAGGAGTGTATCACTATATTTTTGTCATATAATTTATTGTCAGTTTTTCTCACGTTTGCTGCAAATGTTTCAGAGACGGTGGGTCAAGGCAGACTGGATACACAGGAGTGTGACGATAAGTCTTCATGATAGACAGAAGTAGTACAGCAAGAGGAAGGGTGACCTCACTCAGATACAGTTTCTGGGGTTGAATTTGGATTGAATTTTTGACTAACAGAAGGGGTGGAGTAATTTCCAGCAATTTCCCCTTCCTGTTGCAGATCCCTGATTTACCAATTACATTCTTTGGGGCGGACCCCTGTCCCTCAGGAGCAGCATTTCAAGGAGATCACTGGGCTGCAATGGAAGGAGGGAGGCAAGAATAGTCTGTTCCACTGACAGAAGTGCCTTGATTGAGTGGAAATTTTAGTCTAGACTCAACCTCTTGTCTCTAATCTGAGTTTCATTGGTTTGGATGACTGTTGTGTAATCATGTGAATGTGAGTCCTTCTGACAAGTTCCGAGGAAACAGTAAGCCCCCTTCCATCAGACAGAACTTCCAGATCAAAGCCTGGCACATTGCCTCTTCAGGTTATATTCTCTGAGAGGTGACATGAAGTGCCTTTAACAAATGACCCACCCTTATTTCCATTATTTACCAATCAGTTATGACAATGTGCAAGGGTAAGTCTGAAAATATGTTTCTTTGCTGTTCTGGACATTTGCTAATGTGCATTGTTAAAATCTGACATGGACTGCTAAATAATGGAAATAAGGGCAGGCCATTTGTTAAAGGCACTTAGTGATTCTTTAGCGATGTAACAGTAAATTTGAGAAATTATTGCACCACGATTGGCAGGTGAGAAAAGTTATTGTAGGTTCTGTTGAAATTGGTGAGAGATTATTAGGCTTCATTCCAATCCCACACCAGTATGGAGCTTTAGGAAATACATGGAGCTTTCAGTCAACTTCCTGTAGTCCTCCATGATGGCTGTGACTCATACATGAATTATCTTATGAAGACAGTATGCTGCCTTCTTCAGATACATAGTTTTAGTCATATGCACATTATTCAGATTTAATAAATTTAAGTACTGCTTCCAAGGGAAAGATTGTTTCTAGTTAGGGCTGTGGGGAGACCAGCTGCTCAAACATACATTCCTTTCTGTCTATGGCACTATAAGAACTTCTGCCTGGGAAACAGAGTGAGATGTGAGAAAGTTCTTTTTTTATTATTGTCACGTATCTTGCGGATGACTTATGGTATGCCTCCTTAGGTTCTGCTTGGCAGGAGAAAGGCAGGAAACAGTCATTTTAAAATAAAATAAAAATTAATTGATCAGGCCTAAAATATGTAAATAAAGCCCATGCATGTGTGTATTCCTAACTATTCATACAATCCCACTGAAGCCTGCTTGGTGGTGGGAAAATAATCCGTCACAATTAAAGTGTGCCATATTTAAAGTGTGCATGCACACATTCTATAACTATCCCTTAGTTATAGCACTTTGATAACATATAGTGCTTGTTTCTTTCTATAGAAACAGTATGGGTACTTCCTCAGTCGACTCAGCTTTTGTTGCCAAACTTGCTTTTTCTTTTTCTTTTCGCTATCAGTTGATATTTGGCTAGTGTGTCTGGTTAAAGGAATCAAGTCCATGTTCAGTCCTTCATCTGCATTCTTGTTTCACTCACTTCATGATCTTTGCCTCTGATTTTACCCTAGTGCTTATACTTTACAGTGTGCGATGGACAGGAAGCTGTCTTTCCCCTGAAAGGAAAAACAGCCGCTCGGCTGTTTCACCCCTGAGCCCATGGGAGCGCTGGTCCAGCATCCAGTCGCCTTTCAGAGGGGGGACGGACTGTGGGAGGGAAGCACAGCGGCCGCCTCCGTGCAGGTCTGCCTCGGGGGGAGTGCAGATGTCGTCTGGGTCGGCCTCAGCAAGAGAGCAGTTTGAAGGATAACTCTGCCTGGTAGCGTGGCAGAGGGTGTGACTCTACCTCTAGGAGAAGAAAGAGTGCCTGGTTGTGAGGCCTGTCTCTGGTGATGAGCAGACCTTGCATCATGAGTCTGACTCTTGGGAAAGGGCAGGCTGGTGTAGGTGGAATCCTGTGTGTGTTTGAGAAAGGATCCAACCTAGTGGCTAGTCGGTGGAAGCCTCTTTGTACCCGTAAGAATTCAAGAGAATTCAAACCACACTCTGAAGCCATAACTAGCTTAAATTGATGTGCCCTAGCCAGGCGTCTCCTTTGACTGTCTGAAGTCCTGTTCTGTTCTTCAAAAACAACCTGTAAATAAATAAATCATCTTTGTTATTCACATACACTCCTGCCTCAGTGATCTCCGAGTTCTTCTTGCTCACCACAAAACTTACCTCTCAGCAGTGAACCTAAAGCTTTTACACTTGCTGCCCTAAGAACATCTTGTAACTGTGGAGAAGGTTTACTGGTTCTCAAAAACGTAAGAAGCTGTGTGGGCCTGCCCAGTTGGAAGAAAGGGCCTGCCACCCAGTGTGAAGTTGAAAAGCTCCAGTGGTGATATCAACCAAAGACAAACTAGTATTTGTTTCTTCTGGGAAAGTTTGTGTGTGTGTGGGGGGGGGAGAAACATAATTGCTTTTTCAGTGCTGGGATCTAATTTAGGTATGAATAAGGAATGAACAAATAACTGCAACTATATGATGTACAACGGTATGATTTCACATGTACTTGAACACACACACACCATCTATTATTAGTGTGCATACGCAGCTGTCAGCTGTTTTTTATAGGATACTGAGTTTGCAGTATCACTTGAAACATGTAAAGAAACATAATAAAGCAAATTATAAATAAAAGCCTTCAACAGGTCAGTTTTTGTTGTGGGTGTTGTTATATATAGTGTGGGACACAGTTAATAAGTTTTGCCTTGTGTAAAGTAATATCTGTTTACCCCAGTGTTTCTAGTGTTCTCCATTCTCAGATGGAAAAAGGTTGCTTTCCCATGGATCGGCTGCCTACACTGGAATGTATTTGGGTGGAAGGAATAGTTATAACCCACTGGAGTACTTTTGAGAGTGGACCTCTGTCCTAACTTGTGTGGAGACTTGTGTGCTACAGGAACTATCCCACATAGCTGTCTATTGAACAGTCATGCTGTGCAGGAATATGCATGTGATCCACAGCGATAGCAAATACATCATCACCATTTCCTTCCCCCTCCTCATCCTTTTTCCTTTGTACAGTATTTGTAAGATTGTCAGTAATTTGAAACTGTAAACCATCTTGACTCCATTGGAAGCAAGAGTGCGTTGGCACATTTTTAGTAGCAAAGATGTGAGGAGCGTTACCAAGGTAACACTTTTGCTATTGTTCTGGCCAAACAGGTGTAGGCAGAGGGTGTTTTTCTGTTGCACGGTTAACAAGTGACGGGTATATTTTGTTAGCTTGAGACTCATGAACCACACAAAGCAGCCTTACTTGCCATCCACTCATGCTTATCTGAAGATAGTGGACGCATGTGATTGTTTTGTCTAATCACTATAGACAAAATATTTGAGAACATAGTCTTTTAGAAGTGCCTCAAAAATGATGTGATTGTATTTGTTTTAAAGAAAAGGTTTGCTTGTGTTTGGAATTTTCTATGGGTCAGTGCTGACCTGAAATTTGCGATCAGCCATTTGTGGGTGGGTGGGTGGGTGGATTGTGCACTGAAGAAATATCTGGGAAGTGAAATAAGCAACCCAAGAATTTGTTTTGCAAGGTTCAAGTTGCTGCACTTTAAGGAAAGCAATATTCTGGTTTAACCTTGAGAAGGTGTGAAAATTAGTAGAGATGGGTGTCCAGATTAGGCCACGTTGTCATCATTTTGGGGTTCTCTTTGACCTTCCTTTTTTGTCTTTGATTTGTGGTTGATTTCTAAAAAGATGGTCTGTGGATTCCACATTTTTTTCTGTGCAGTTTTTAAGTGAGTTGCATATATCTCACTCATCTTTTGTAAAGAAAGAAATCTGTCCCCCTCTTGTAAAAAACCAAAAAGACCACATTTCTTCAAGGCTTTTGCTGAAAACAGCATCACTGGGGTGCATTCATTCTTCTACTGTAATGTTTAGGAATGCTCCCCATATCATCATGTTGTGACATTCCTTCCCTGTCATTGGCTAATGCTGGCAAAGACAGAGAAACACAGAGTGTGATGAGGATGGGTCATGTGCTTTCTAAGAGTGGTTCCATATCAGTCACACACATGGATGGGTGACAAGCTGAGCTACTGCTGCAATGCTGATCTCATTAGTCATTTGCCTCCTAGATAAGAATTCTACTACACAGCTGAGTCTCAGAGATTCCAGATGTTTTTATTCCCCCATGGCCCTCACAGTGTTACAGGAATAAATGTGGGTCCCACACAGCCAAGGGTGGAGGATGTATGTGTGAATAAAACAAGTGCATGGGCAGCATGAATTGTGTTGTTCTTTCCCACCAGGATGGCGTTCTCTCTCCTTGTAAGGTGCGGATTGTGTAGGACTATTAACCCTGGCAATGTAGTTGTTATTAGGGCTGTTAAAATTTTTTTGGTAAAATTCGGATTCGGCAAAATTTGGCCTGTTTTGATTCGGGAAATGCCGAAGTCTGAACTCCCCCGATTCGGATCTGTAGAATTTGCCACCAAGTTCCGAGTTAGGGGAAAAATTTGGCTGAATAAAGCCATTAAAAACACATTTTCGCCTTTCCGTGGTTGGGGGGTGGGCATTTTTGGAGGTAGAGGTCCCAAAATTTCAGCGTAGCTGTCAAAAAGTTGACAAATATTATCTCATTATAAATATTATCTAATTATAAATTTGACAAATATTATACTTGTGGCTTTTACTGGTGCTGAAAGAGTTTACCATACAAACAAAAACAAACTCAATTTGGCTGTAGTTTCTGCTTACTAGATAAGAATTTCCTGGCTGAAATCCATTACTCTTTCTTCCTTGCTTACAGACTATAGCCTGATGGACCAACAATGAATTCTTGTGTGACTGTCCGCTCATGTAGCGCGCGTATTAGGAAAAGGAGCCTCTTGCCAATGGAGGTTGCTTCAAGTTTTGCCCACAGCCGGAACCTTGAGATTGAATCAAAAGCTGCTTTAAAGTTCACAAAGGTGGCATATAACGAGCTCAGCTTCTTAGAACTATATTTCTCATTTAAATGCTGGAGGATTAGACAGTGCTCAATGGTGCTTCTTCCCTCCCTGAACCCAACCTGAGCCTTCAGTATCACCTTCTCCTGATCTAACCAAGCAACAAGTTTGTCCAGAAGGTGCCTGGCATATTGTTTGCCTGTAACACTTAAAAGGCTAATCGGCCTATAGTTTGCGGGATTGTCTCTCCTCCCTTTTTTAAAGAATGGTACAACCACCTCCCCAATCTTTGGGAATGAGACCAGTGACACTGATGTATGTAAATAAGGCTGCCAAGAAAGGGGCCCACCAATCAGCCTGATCTTTAATAAATTCAGGGGGGATCCGATCCTCTCCTGGTGCCTTCCTCTTCTTTAAGCATCCTATATGGGCTCGAATCTCTGCTGGGGAAACTGGTGGCCAATCTGGTGGCAGTTCTTCCAAAGCCACTTTTTGGGTTGCCGGTGGCTGTTCGTCCTTTTACATGTCCCGAAAGTAGGAAACCCATTTGCTTGCTGGAATGACAGCATCAAGAGGGGTGTAACTTCTGTTCTATATGTATAATCATTAAAACAGATTAATTTTCTATTACCATGCATGTAAAGGGTGGAGGAGGGGGGAAGCATCCTTTTATTAATTTGTTAGCTCATAGGGAAATATTAACCTCCCCTTCTGTTCATAATATTAACAAAGGTTTGCTACTGTACTACTACTAAGTACATTATGTTGCCAAGCAGGATAGGAATGAGAAGGAGTTGAGACCAAACTTAAAAATCATTTTTTTGGGGGGGGGGGGGGACATGGAAAAAAATTCAGTGGAAGGAGAGAAATGAATGAGAAAAGAGGGAGAGAAATTAAGGGGGAAAGAGGGCAAAGTTGTTTAATTTTGCCGCAACGCACTGACTACCACTTTGCGAGATCTGGTTGAGCTGGCTGCAAGGAAAGGATAAGAGAAAGGCTAGACTATTGGAGAAAACAACCTTGTTAGCATGCTGCAGGCTGGCAATTACTGTAGCAGCCATCCGCATGGTGCTCTTGTCTTGCTCCAGCGCTGGATGGTTGATGGGCGTAGCATGATCTGTTAGGTAAGTTTGCTACAGTCTTTCAGAAAGGCGAGTCCAGCTGATAGTCAGAGTACCTTTTACTCTGCCCAGACTTCCTTGCGCGCCTAGTGGCTGCAGCCAGAACTGCATTAAAAATAGGAATACATTTGGCTGGATGCTGTATGATGCTGGCTTCAGGGGCCTTTTAGCTGACTTGAGCCCCCCCCCCAAGTTTTGTCCCCCATCCCCCCCCCCAAGTGGCCCTGTCAATGGGAAAGGGGCTAGTTGGTGTATAGAATTAACTCGAGATATAGGAGCTTCAGGACACTGTGATCATATGCTGACTGATTGGGGCAAATGGTTCCCTTCTGCTCTACCTAAATGTCATCCCTGAAGCAGGGCTCTTGCTCTCTATTTCACAGAGTTGGTTTTCTCTCCAGTTAATGCTTTAATTAGGTTAATGGCATTCACCTAGAAAAAGCCTCCAGGTCCTGTATTCTATCTGCTGAATCTGAACTGTCTGGCATCATGGTAATTACATGCAGTTTTTCTGCAACTTTATGGGTAATTTTTTTGCATCCAATGTCTAAAGCTACTTGTCAGATGCTATTAGTTAATGCTGTGTAATCTGCCACTAGCCAAATTGTCTTCTGCTAATTACCACTTATTTGAAAGACAGAGTATATTCTTCAAGATGGTACTTGTGCTGAGATGACTATTGTGAGAAGATGGCCAAGCATCAAATAAGGTTATGTAACTTCCAGGCTAGATTTAAAGGAAGTGGGATAAAAGATCAACCAGAGGTTCATGGGCCTGACTATGAGAACCTGGGTATAGGATTGCATTTTGCAATATCAAAATCCAGTCTATCGCAGCTCTATCCAGCTATATTTCAGTGCCACTTTTATATGTAAATAGCATTCCTAGGGTGTTTTTTTCACCCTTTACTTTTGATCAGTATAATACTTTGGCTATTCCTCAGGCTATTCAGTTAAATCAAGGCTGCTCTATATTTTCATTCCAAGCACTGTAAGGCACGGTTGCCTTCATATCTGCAACTGCAGCTGGGAGAAACTCAGCTTCTACAAATTCTACGCATTTTGCAAAGTGTGCATTTAAATTTAAAGTGAATTAACATCCCACTTGGGAACTTCAAATACAGGATATGCAAAGGGAATTTCAAGCTCTTTTTTTGTTCCTAATTTTTGATTAACATATTCATAAAATGTGATGTCGCAACTTGCAGCTTTGATATTTAAGTAAACAAGGTTTTCAGCTGCAGTGAAGCTGCTATGACATTAGTTACTTCACTCCACTAATGAAAAATACACTGCTGAATGAATAAGAAAAAATTGCACAGTCATGAGTTTAGCAGCCTGATCTTCCAGGTGCCAACCTGAAATCAGGGAATGGGAACCTCAGAAAATTACCCCCCCCAAAAAAAACCCCTCTCTTTTCTCCAAACAGTGCTTTCATACATTGTATTCAAGCCTCATTTTGCTATTATGATTTTTCTCCCAGCTACCACTTTGCCTACACAGAATGCTATATGGATTGAGGTTGGGTGGGTAACTATTGGCTAACACCAGTGACATCACTGATGGTGATTAGCACTTCCCCTTCCTGTGTTTACAACGGAAGCTACTTTTAATTTTTCTTTTATTTCCCCTTCCTATTATAGAATGAGTCAGGGCTCCCCAACATGAGGGCCATGGTGATGCTGACACTTTTTCTGGTGCCTGCCAGGTGTTTTTAGGAAGTGGGCAAGGCCAGATAGTACTTTTGCCTGACAAGGCTTCTGATTGACTATTGGAGATTTGATTGAAAGTGCAGATTTTAAAAAATGTTGCTTTGGCAGCAGCTACTACCACAGCAAAAAGATCAGCACTGTGTTACTTAAGTTAAGATGTGGCTTGAGTTTGCTGGCAGTTTCCTCTTTATGTGAGTCCCATTAATTCTGAAGACACATTATTTATCCCATGTTTTATCCCAACAGTGAAGATGTCTGCAAACGAGGGTTCACAGTCATAATTGATATGAGGGGCTCTAAATGGGACCTGATCAAGCCTCTCCTGAAGACTCTACAGGAAGCCTTCCCTGCAGAAATTCACGTTGCCCTGATAATCAAGCCCGATAATTTCTGGCAGAAGCAGAAGACAAATTTTGGAAGTTCAAAATTTATCTTTGAGGTAAGATCGAAAGCCTTCGGTAATTTGCAAGAAACATTAATTCATATGGCCATCATGTACGCATATACACCCAAACAAGAATGTAGTCGAAAATGACAAATGCTGCATATCCCTCGGGCACACATTTTATTTTACTCTTGGCTGTGCTGATGTGCACTGATGGTATAGCTGCTACCCAGTTTTGGTAAATATATGTGGACATTTTCTCAGCTAAAGTCAACTGAAATTCTGTCTTAGAAATCTATCTTATATCGCTTCAGTGAAAAGGTCACTGATAACTGCCCGTGTCAACTTGAAAACAAGATACTGCCCTCAGGCTCAGAGGGATGGAAGTTCATAGCCACTGCTCTTACAGGGGGGGGGGGGAATCTGCCTTTTAGTTGGTTCTTTTGACAGTAGAATAGCTCTGGCTACTGCAAGGTTTACATATATATTTTCCCTTGAGAGTGCAGCCAGTCGCAAGCTGTTGGTAAGCAAAAAAGAACAAGGCTGACACTTGACTGACTAATGTGGATTCCAGGAGCTTGCTGTCAACAAGAGAGACAACCCAAGAAGCCTCTGTGTCATTAATTCAGAACTTCTTTTGCAAATTATTTTTCTTTTCTCCTGAAAAGATTGAATGAGCAAGCTGTAATTTTGATTGGTTGCTTCTGAAATGGGGAGAAATATGACAGCTGATAGGCTGTTACCTTGTCTTTGCATATCCTTTCTCCCTTCCTGATGAAGTTTGATAATGTATTCCTATTCATCTCAAATTCTCCAGAGGGAGCCTATCTGAATAATAAATGTATCTGTAGAATGCTTTAAATAAAAAAGGGCCTCCTGTCATATCATCGTGCTGAAAAGTCCGACTGTGACAAGGGAGAATATTTTTGAAGTGGATTTTTTTTAAAAAGAGTGAAGAATCTTCAGCCTGCATTGACATGCTCTATGCTAGACTTAATCCTTGTCTGAAAACTGCAAAGAGCCACTGTCTAAGTTGGCAGACTCACAAATCTTAGAATCCTTTGTGAAAGGTTTACTGTGCCATCATTGTACTCGTCTAAGCCCATTGACTTAAACTCTGCTTCCGGTTGTACTTTTATTGTTGTATCATGTGCCCTTGGCTCAACCATTCTAAAGATAATTTAGTGAAATATTACCTTATGTACATACTAAGTCCCCCACCCCAGTTATGTCAGTATACAGCCCCATTGATGCCTCCCTTCAAGCTCCTTGTGTACACTGGGGGGGGGGAAATACCAGCCCATTTGATAAAACAAAGGGTGATCTTAATATTGTGCAGTGTGAACCTTTGTATGTCCAGTTATGATGACACGATACAGTGAGTTTCACTAAATCTTAGAAGGAGGAGAGGAAGAACAGGGAGGCAGAAATACCATCTCAGTGGCAGGTCACCTCTGTCATAGCTAGTTCCACCTGAGATACAATGAATTTTGCTGCACCTGTTTGGAACCTGGAAGCAAGCTAAGGATTCTGAATCATAATGCCATTCCAAGATTTGATGTTGCATGAACAAGCTTGAACAGGGCAAGTGCAAACCACAGTTTGCCAGTTCTGTGTTGATTGCCCACACTTTAACTATACTTTAAACAAGTGAAACATGGAAATAAAAAGAGTGTAGAGGAACAGTTAAATTCATGAGTAACTGATAGGGCCTTCCAAGGGCAGTGTTGGTAGGAATAGATGAAGGACAGCTAAATGTTGCACCTGTGTTTGGAAGACCTGTTTGTGTCTATGAAGCGGTACAATGAAAAGTCACCGAATTGTGCTGTGTGATGTATGAACAGGCCTTTATCTTCATGTATACACTGAAGAGTGTGTATTATCATTCATTACTAGGATTTTGCATTTTCCTCCTTATTAATTCTGAGCTGCTTTTCACAGAGGGAAGCAAATTTATATGCAGCTCATTAATAAATATAGGTATATTTTTATTATTCCAAAAATGTTTGGAATGGTTTCACTTGTTAAGTGGCCTCTTGAGAAGAGTCATGGGAAATTTCAGTTGCTTAGCCATATTTTACTGGGTGGCCCTGTCTACCAGGTATCTCTCTTGGGGTATCGAGTTCTCTGCCTTTAAATGAGAAGCAATAATGAAAAAATCCCCCAGAATGTTGAGAGGTCAAACTCAATAGAAGTCACGAAGCAAGTTGAACATTAAAAAAAAGCACAGTATTGTATTTTTCCCTTGTTGGCTATTAGGTGGCTCTTTCTGTCTACGGCAAGTTCTTATATAAATATTCCAATGACATCTAATTTTTACATTAATTGGGCTTAATCATGGTTAAGAAAGTGGAAAAATAGAAGCCACTTGGAAGGCTCTGACGTCCCTGTGGCAAAAGCCAACTGGAGCAATCGAAAAGAAAATAAAGAGCAGAGTGATGTGTATTTTGGCAGGGTGCAGCACCTGCTTCCAGTCGCACGCCTGAACCCTGTATAATGGCTTTATAATGCAAATAGCAGAATCCAGTGTAATATCACGTATCCACTTAGGAGAGCATTCAAGCCAGAATAGCTAAAGGCTGCAGGGAAGAGTTACATTTAGGGTGATACAGAATACACACTTCAGTTTAATGTGATATGCCACTAGAAACATTATTTCTCCCCCACAATACATATCTAATGGCCAGTTCAGCTTCAAATGTGCCTGTGATTCAAGAAAGCTTCGCTCTTGAAAGAGTAATCAAATGAAATGAAAAAAAATTCTTTAGCCTTTTTCAGTGAATGCGTAGTAAATGTGGTCCCCGATGATCTCTAAAAGGGTTCTTTCAATGACATGTATAAGCTTAAAAAGCAACCTATTAACAGCATCTTTCTTATAAAAACCTAATATGTGGCACCACTGGATGGAATGTGGATGCTGGATATAAGAAATCTGGTTTCAGATTCCAGCTCAGTGGGCTGGCTTGACTGATGTAACTTCTTACTTTCTAAAGGCATTTCTCTACCAAATATGTGTGTGTTTGTGTGTGTGTGTATCGTGCACAGTAAAAGTGCTGGGAGCTGTACCCAAATGATTCGGGCACCATGTATACTTGTGAGTAGCACTGAACCACAGCTCATTCCCCAGCCAGACATTCACTGGTTACTTATGAAAATTAACAGGTATTTGTTGGATAGAACTATTGTGAAAAGAACTGGAATCTTGCCTGTATGATGAAGATTTGGGTGAGGGGTCAATGTGACTGCTCATACAAACAGTCTGTGCACGTGATCATGCAAATAAAAGCCAACATCTGTGAATCTTGCTAAAAGACTGGGGGCTGCCCTGGGCAGGGTGGTAGAATTGGCATGCAAAGGAACAGAGCTCCCATATTCTGAAGTAGTGGTGGTAAGATCAGAGCCCAAGGCAGGAGCAAGGCACTGCTTCACTCTCAGCTGGGTTTTTTTTTGTACAGACTGTGATGCTGCTGACATTGCAGTAAGTGGGAGAGGCTCCCTTCGCTTATAGTGGCTGCTGAGCGGAGGCCCTTATTTGCTCTTCATTTGTATTAGAGCTGCCCCTTGCCAGCTCCTTGAAAGTGGTAATGTTACCATCACAGCCAAAAATGGGGGGAAGAGGGAAAGGTTTTTGCCCCATCTATCTGACAGAGTTTTGCCACCTTATTGCCTCTCTCTCATACTGCTTGATAAATACTTAATGATCATTTGTGTGGACTCCAGAATTATATTATCTATTTTGTTCACTGAAAATAAAGCCATTTTTTAAAATGTATTTTTTTCTCTCTCCAGACAAGTATGGTGTCTGTCGAAGGCCTAGCAAAGCTGGTCGATCCCTCCCAGCTAACAGAAGAGTTTGAAGGATCCTTGGATTACAATCATGATGAATGGATAGAGTTGAGGGTCTCATTGGAAGAGTTTTTCAACAGTGCCATCCATTTGTTGTCTAGGCTAGAGGACCTCCAGGAAATGTTGGCTAGGAAAGAATTTCCAGTGGACGTTGAAGGCTCAAGAAGGCTGATAGATGAACACACACAGCTGAAGAAGAAAGTGATTAAAGCTCCAGTGGAAGAACTGGACCGTGAGGGTCAGCGGTTGTTGCAGTGCATAAGGTGCAGTGATGGTTTTTCCGGTAGGAACTGCATTCCTGGCAGTGCAGACTTCCAAAGCCTTGTGCCAAAGATCACTAGTCTTTTGGACAAACTGCATTCAACACGGCAACACTTGCACCAGATGTGGCATGTCCGCAAACTGAAACTGGACCAATGCTTTCAACTCCGACTTTTTGAGCAAGATGCAGAAAAGGTGAGCAACAGCCTTTTTCAGTGTCATTGCGATAGCAGGGCAACTCCAACGTTGTAGCCAAATCAGTATGTTTCTGCAATTAGCAACATGAGGAATTAATCAGGGATATAAACCTCAGGTTGCTAGCAAATATATTTTATGTGACTTGTAAAGTAAAATCACTGAACTAATTGTTGGAAGTAGCCAGCAGCATGAACGCCAAGAATAACTCACCTCTGGCTGTTCTGTGGGAAGTTGATCTGGTTTGAGTATTTGCAAGCAAATATGAGGCACCGTATAGTCAGCTTTGTTCATCTTGCTTTCACCAGCAAAACTGGATGATGTGTTCCTAAGGGCAACCCAAATCACAACAGTTTCCACTTGGAGGGAGCTCTTAAGGAAAGGAAATTGTGCATGTTCTGGACGGAGAGCTAGCATTTACATGTTTTTGAGCCACAACACGTGCAAGTAGTCAGCTACAGCCAGCTGACTAGTAGCCTGGGTGTGACCGAAGGCCAACCACAGGAGTGTAGTCGTCCCCCCCACCCCATTGATCACTAAGTGCTGATTAGTAAGTCTGTCCATGTGTTTCAGCCCATCTATCCATACATTTTTATTTTGCCCTTCCTCTGAGGAGCTGAGGCTGGCATGGAAGATTGTACCCTGTCCTCACATTTTGTCCTGACCATAAGAGGCAGGCAAGAGTGACTGGCCCATGGTCAGTTTCATAGCGAAGTGGGGATTTGAATCCAGCTTTCCTACAGCCTAGCCTGACATTGTAACCACTAGCACGCCTCGGCTCTGGAAAATAATATCATATTCTCATATGTCAAGTAAGAGGAGGGGCAGAGAGCCATGCTGAAAGTCTAGGTAGGAAATATTGGATTGCAACCCCCTCCTATGAGGCTGGGAGCTGGAGGTCCTGATACCACCCTGAAACTTTTCACTACACCCCTTCTGTGGGATATGATAGGACGTTTCCAGGGAAAGGGGAGTGGAGTGCTGACTCTCAGCTGTGAATCAATGTTATTTCTGTCCCAGATGAGGTGCATGGCAAGAAGGGGGGGGGGGATAACTCTCAGCTGTCCTCTGAGCCAAGAGTTCTGCTTCCCCTCCTCTTGGGAAATCCTGTTTGCAAGCCCCTGGGATGCAATGAAGAAATTGCCTCATTACAACCCCCGGGATGTAACAGAGAAATTTCCTAGGCAGAGAGATAGGGATGCCACTTCTCAGAGTAGCAAATAGCTCAGAGGCAGCATTCTCACCACCAGCACCACCAGGAATTTCTTCCTTGCATCATGGCTTCAATTTGTAAGCCATGGGGATGCACTGAGAAATTTCCTGTGTAGGGGAGGTGGGTTAGAATGCCACTTTCCAAAGAACAGCTGAGATGCAGCACCCTGACTCCTCTCAAAGAGTAAAGTGGGCCATAATAAATCTGGGTGAGATCACAGGATGGCTTACTCATGTTTGGGCACATAGAGCTGCCTGACTTATGCATCCCTGGACAAGATGGAGCTTTGGTCTGAGTTGGGTAGCATTCAGATGTCTAATTAATCAGAGTTTTGCCAGGGTCCTTCATTATTACAGCTTGCATTTCTCCTCCCTCCCCTGCCTCCCTCCTCCTCTTGCGGAGCTTGACTGAACATCTCCTGGTTTGATAAATCGATAGTTTGCCCCTCCCCCACTTCCCACCCCACCCCGGTCGAGATTCTAAACCTCAGTAAAATCCAAGTTTAGAATCCTGGCTTGTGTAAAGAGCCATACTGTGATTTGCTGAGGCACCTGTTTCATATGTCATGGCAAATTGAAACCTGATCACTCCCAGAAGTGTTCAATCAAGTTCCGGGTGTTAGGGGAGGAGGCAGGATTGAGGGGAGCACTCGAGCACAGTGAACAAGCTATGCTCATGCATGATGCTCACAAACCTCATGCTGTTTGATGGTAGCCTCAGAGTGAGGATGGCATGAGGAACTATTTCTAAATATGGCATTGTAGAGGTTAAATTCCTCTTTGAAAGAGCAAGTCATTTATAGTGCAGTCCTAAGCACAGTTAGGAGCCCCATGGCGCGGAGTGGTAAGCTGCAGTACTGCAGTCCAAGCTCTGCTCACAACCTGAGTTCGATCCCGACGGAAGTTGGTTTCAGGTAGCAGAGTGGTAAGCTGCAGTACTTCAGTCCAAGCTCTGCTCACAACCTGAGTTCGACCCCAATGGAAGTCGGTTTCAGGTAGTTGGCTCAAGGTTGACTCAGCCTTCCATCCTTCCGAGGTCGGTAAAATGAGTACCCAGCTTGCTGGGGGTAAAGGGAAGATGACTGGGGAAGGCACTGGCAAACCACCCCATAAAAACAAAGTCTGCCTAGTAAACGTCAGGATGTGACGTCACCCCATGGGTCAGGAATGACCCGGTGCTTGCACAGGGGATCTTTACCTTTTTAAGCACAGTTACACTCTTTGAAGTGGGCTTAGAAAGGTATCACTCTGTTTAGGATTGCACTGTTAAATTCTGTGAGTGGCGAGCTATCCAGGGCCGGCCGAGGCGAAGGACAGAGGACAAGACCTCACCCTAGACTTACCTGCTGCCAACAAGCAACACACAGAGGAGAAACAATGGGGCGGCAGGACAGGTGCCTCTCCCATGGCATCTTTAATGCCGGGCTCCGCCCTTCCCCCCCCCTCAGGTCACACTGCCAAACAGGTGGGTAGGCCAGGAAGTAAGCAGGAATAGTCGGCAGGCAGCCCACCTCCATAGGGCTTGACCTGGGGAACCCCAAGACTCCCAGCCACCCGAGCAACCCCCAGACATACTGCTCCACCAATCATGCAGGTTTGCCACGCCGATTGTGCACCTGCTCTTCCCCTGGAAGAGATGTCAGCTTCAGAGGACGGCCTCTATGGCATCACATCCCTGCTGAGCTCCCTCCCAAGACTCCACTCTCCTAGAGTTGCCAAACTCCAAGCTGGGGCCTGGAGATCTCTTGGAATTACAACTTATTCCCTGGACTACAGAGATTGGTTCCCGTGGAAAAAAATCACTGCATTGGAGAGTGGACTCTATAGTATTATATTCCACTGAGGTCTCTCCCTTCCCCAAACCCCACTTGCCCCAGGCTTCACCCCCAAATATTCAGGAATGTCCCATCCTGGAATTAGCAACCCTATACTCTCCCCAGGCACTGCCCCAAATCTCCAGGGATTTGCCAAGATGGAGTTGACAATCCTGAATACAATACAGAAATAATCTATTAAAATAATTAAAGTGTCATTATACAAACAAGTCAGAGCCCACATCTGTAACCTTTAAGCTTTCCTATAAATAGCTCTGTTTTACAGCCCTTCGGATTCATCATATGCAACAAGCAGGAATCTACAGAGAGAGGCTACAGTTGTCTTGGGATTCAAGCCTACAGAGTGTGTTTCATTTAGGTCAGCCACATGGGGGACATTGAATGAGCAACAGGAGGTAATTCACATAGTACACAGCACCGGCTTTAGTGATGGCCTGGTTAAACAGAACACATTTGGCTCTTTTAGATAAAGTATCAGGCCTTTGCTGTTCAAATTAATTCCTTGGCGGATAGAAAGACAGAAAACTATAAATCTTGATCCGTTTCTGTTGGATAGTGAGGAAAATAAGATTATTTAACCATTAATAATAGCAAACACAGCATTTGTAGCTATCAGATATTGTGGTAATACAAGCCACAGACACCATAGTTTCTCAGAAAAAGACAAACTATCGGAGATATCTGGACAGTGCTAATTAGTTGTTTAATTTGTGACAGAGAGGGCGGGGGGTGGATGTCTCAGACTGTAATGGAATAAATACACTAAAGACAGAAAATATTTATCAGCCTACATAGTGTCTGCAGGCCTTCTGGAAATACTTTTGCGCTGGCGTCTATCCTGTTTTTTCTTCTGTCTCCTTTTTCTTGGGGGAAGAATTTCTCAGTTATTCCATAGCAGTCCTAACCCATATCAATTTTAGTATCACTTTGCATCTGGAGTAGCAAAGAGTAATCATGGGACAAGAAACAACAACAACCAATTGGTATCTGTTGTTAATGTGGCTTGTACTTAGTTTATGCTCTGGCCCACTGGAAATAAATTTATTTTTACACACGGAATAGATGTAAACAGAGGACTACAATAAAAATTCAGGGTGTCCTGCAGTGGGAAACATACATAAATGCAATTCAACGTAATTTATAAAACCCGAGGCAATAGAATGAAGTGCAGTCTCTTAACAAGCCTCATACTCAAATACCTCATACTCAAATACATAATCCTCTGTAACCCAGCAGATCCCTGGCTACATGAATCCAAATGGAAAAGTGGGGGTGGGGGGTTCAGGTCAAGAATCTACAGCATCCTTTGCCTTTGTGGCTTGCATAGGTGCCAGTAGCCGCTCTAAGAAAATATCCAAGGTATATTTTTCATCACATTTAACATATTTTAGCTTAGAGTCACATGCATAATTACTGTAATTATAACAGGCATAATTACTACAACTGCAGTAGCCTTTGAAATAGTCTCTTCAGTATCCTTCAGAAACAGTATTCTGAACATTCAAATCTGAATATATTGTGCCCAGAAGAAGGTCCAAAGGTGGAATGTGGGGAGGTCCATGCAGGCATTAGAAATCAGGCAAGGCTGTTTTTTTCTCCCTTTTATACTCAACAATGACTAGGGTTCCCATGCCCTTTTGGAATGCCGCTTCTACGAGGAACTTCGATCGCACTATATTTTCCCCCTTTTAATATACAAATCCAATGCCTCTGTGACTGACATAATGCCTTTTTTACTAAGTGATAGGGACCCCAAGGCTACATTGTCAGTGGCAAGATTTGTTTCAGTCCTTATATCCCTCCAACACTAGATATATGCTGCTCAAGATCATTTTATCAAGGAGCTTCTAAGGGATAAAAGGAATGACTAGGGTTGACATCTAGACACTTAGTGGGATGTTACGGAAGAGATGGTATTATTTATGTCATGAAAAGCTTCAGCTGCTCATTTCCACCCATATAGGGACAGAGCATTTTTCTTAAGGCTTGTTGGCCAGCCCTAGCAGTGGCACTTCCTGCTTATGCCAAATACTTCTTCATGGCTTGGGCCTACAAAAAAAATTAGCCTCTATGGCTAATCACACTGGAGGCCCCTCCCTCACCCTGAAGGTTGGGCTGACTCAGTTTTCTCTTACATTGGCTAACATTGGTGCAGTTTTATGCAGTTCTTTAAACAATATTTTTTTTCTAAAAGTCTCATATTTGTATGCATCCATGCAGCTCTTTCACAGAATCATTAAACCATAGAACCATAGAGCTGGAAGGGACCATCTGTGGTTCTATGATCTTCTCTTATTCCTCCCTATCAACTGAAAAATCTGAGCTCTTCTCAGATGCTACATTGAGAAGCAATTTGGAATGACACATTTCTACTTCTGTATTATTGTCATTCTCCCACCTGTTATGTGTTATTGAGTTTGATGAAAACGTATTACTGCTGCTTAATGAGACTGCCTTTTTTTGTGTGTGAAGCTCAACATTGTTTAGTTAGATAATACTGCACTGGATATCTCTGGGGTTGTATCCATTCCTTCTGTGAATGGGATAAGTTTGTGAAAGCTATTTTTATTGACTTTCCCTACCCCCTAGCAGCCACACTTGACTGGGAGAGGAATATAGCAG
Source organism: Euleptes europaea (assembly GCF_029931775.1). NCBI lineage: Eukaryota > Metazoa > Chordata > Lepidosauria > Squamata > Sphaerodactylidae > Euleptes > Euleptes europaea. Next base: position 13,130,061 of record NC_079326.1, read on the forward strand.
GAATTCCTCCTTCTCCATTATTGTTGCATGAAGCAGACCTTAAATTCATGGAACTTTCACTGCTCAAGGAAGAGTCTTTGTGTGGGAGGGCAGTATTTTGTTCTGCTTGGGGTTCTCTGACCTTCAGCACTGGACGAATAGGAGGTCAATAAAAATAGTTTCTGCAAACTGGCTCCATTCTTGGAAGCATTGGAACCAATCCATAACCTAGGTTTTGAATGGATTATCAGTCAACATTTACCTGGGATCCAGGGCCTTGATGAGTGCTTGATAACCCATACCATTTAAATTAACAAATAAAATAAATTTATGTCTAGCAAACTTATGTTTAGATTTTTGCTGGTTTGGGGTTCACTTATAATAGCTAACCCACTCAGTAGGGTTGCCATCCTCCAGGTGGGTCTTGGAGTTCTCCCAGAATTACAAGTGATCTCCAAGCTACAGGGATCGCTTCCCCTGGAGAAAATGGCAGAGTAGCCTCTCTGGAATCACATCCCTGCTGAGCTCCCTCCCCTCCCCAACGTCTGCCCTCCCCAGGCTCTGCTCCCAAATCTCCAGCATTTTCCAAGCCACAGTTGGTAACCCTACCACTCAGTGCACTCTTTCTTAGGACCCCTCACCATGATGGGCCTAGATTAATGAATAACTGAAATTTTTGATGCTGTGAAATCTTGAAAAAATATTCACCAAGGGTAAAGCATAGGATTGCCAGGTCCCCCATGGCTACTGGCTAGGGATGGGAGGTATGGTTGCCAGATCCAGGTCGAGAAACACCTGGGGATTTAGGGATGGAGCCTGGGGAGGACAGGAACATCCATACAGTACAGTGCGATACAGTTCACACTCCAAAGCATCCATTTTCTCCAGGGAAACTGATCTCTATAATCTGGAGAGGAGCTGTAATTTTAGGGGATCCCTAGGTCCCACCTGGAGGCTGCCATCCTTAGTAAAGCATGAACATCACATCAACTGTAAGGAACGGCTATCAAGGAACAGAATATTTCAACTGGAGTGGAGAATTCCAAGGAAGGAGCACGTATACACAGAATATCCATGCAATTCCCTACTAATATTTGTCAGGGAATGTGTAAGCTACCATTAACTGTATGTGGCAGATGGGAGCATGCAGGGAAATGAAACAAACCCATACCAGAAGACAGGCCACCTACAATGGTGGTTTTGGGGACTTTGCAGTGTGTGTGTGGGGAATAGTTAAATTAGCCCAAATTTAATCCAGCAAATACAGGTTATTTTTCACTGCACAGGAGAAACCACACTTGCCTGCTAGATTAAGGGGCACAAAGGCCTTAATTTAGTTTAAGGGGCACAGAGGTGGCACTCAGGAATCATAGACTTAAAAAGAAGCTGCACATCCTACTAATCATAAAATAAGAGCTGGCATCAGAAGTATTTTAAGATAGCAGCCAATAAAATCACTATAAAAGAAGACATAAAAGCGGCAGTGTGAAAGCAGAGGAGAATATTGATTCTGTACCACTGGAACACAGGCTACTCCCTCAGCCTCTCTGAAGCTCGAATGACATTTCTCAGGCCCCTGTGAATGAGAGGACTCGAGCTTCCACTCCCCAATACAGGAGGAGACGTGTGCTGGTAATTGTGGATTCCCTACTGAGAGGGGTAGAGGCTAAAGTGTACCAACTGGACTTGTCTCGAGAGGTATGCTTTCTACCAGGTGCATGCATCGAGGATGTGACAGAAAGGCTAAAAAGACTCACCAAGCCCACAGATAATTATCCTTTCTTGCTTATCCATGTGGGAACAAATGATACTGCCAGGCACAGCTCAGAAGATATTTAAAAGATTATGAGGCTCTGGGTAAAAAGGTGAAGGACCTGAAAACTCAGGTTGTGTTTTCGTCAGTTCTTCCTGTCGGGGGCCGTGGCTTAGGCAGGGAGAAAATAATATTGCTAATAAATGACTGGCTACATAGATGGTGTCGTCAGGAAACATTTGTTTTTTTTGAACCATGGCTTACACTTTCAAGATGAAGTTCTACTGTTGGGAGATGATTACACCTCAGGAGGGTAGGAAAAAATGTGTTTGTTAAGAGCCTTGCAAACCTGATAAGGAGGGCTTTAAACTGAATCCTGTGGTGGAGTGAGATAAAAATTCAAAGACTAGTATGATGCCAATAACTGGAGATAAGAACACTAAAGATTTGCGGGGAGTGGCACATATGCAAGGAAACATTAGCTTGCTGGTAAGTACAGAAACAAAACCCTCAGGGCACATAAACCATGGATTCCGATGTCTCTACATTGATGCACAGAGTATGGGAAGCAAGCAGGAGGAACCTGAAGTCCTAATACAGCAAGGGGATTATGACCAATTAAGCATTACTGAAACTTAGTGGGATGACACTCACAATTGGAATATTAGGATTGAGGGTTACAACTTGTTTAAAAGGGATAGACAAATAAGGAAGGGAGGAGTAACATTATATCAAGGATGTGTGTATACTTGTGAGGAAATACATGAATCTGAGCTTGGAAGTTCAGTCGAGAGTCGCTGGGTAAAAATAAAAAGAGTAAGAAATGATATTATTGGTGGGGGGTTTACTATAGACCACCAAACCAGGCAGAGAACTTGGATGGGACACTCCTAGACCAATGGTTCTTGTAGGTTATCCAGGCTGTGTGACCATGGTCTTGGTATTTTATTTCCTGACGTTTCTCCAGCAGCTGTGGCAGGCATCTTCAGAGAGTAACACACTCCTCTGAAGAAGTGTGTTACTTCTCTGAAGATGCCTGCCACAGCTGCTGGCGAAACGTCAGGAAAGAAAATACCAAGACCACGGTCACACAGCCCGGATAACCTACAAGAACCAATGAACTCTGACCGTGAAAGCCTTCGACAATACTCCTAGACCAAGTTACAAAGTTCTCAAGGAGACAGGGCATAGTGGTCATGGGAGATTTCAGTAACCTGGATTTCTGTTGGAAGTCCAACTCTGCTAAAATTAAAAGATCAAATAAATTCCTGACTTGTCTTGCTGACAATTTCATTCTCCAGAAAGTGGAGAGGGAAACCAGGGGGTCTGCTATCTTGGACTTGATTCTCACCAACAGGGAAGAACTGGTTGATGAGGTGAAAGTAATGGGCATCCTGGGTAGTAGTGACCATGTAATTTGGGAATTTACAGTCTTGGGCAAGGAAAAAGCTGTACATAGTCAGACATATAGGTTGGACTTTAGAAAATATTAAAAGTTATGCTGGGTGGAATGCCATAGGAGAAGGGAGTTCAAGAGGGGTGGGAGTTCCTTAAAAGTGAAATATTGAAGGCACAATCACAAACTATTCCAATGAGAAGGAAAAAATGGAGGAGCCTAAAGAAGCCAGGGTGGCTCCATAAACAGCTTTCTAAAGATTTGAGAAATAAAAAAGGCTAATTTAGGAAATTGAGGGAGGGCCAAATAACCAAGGATGAATATAAACAAATAACCAGTGCTTGTAGAGAGAATATTAGGAAAGCTAAAGCTCAGCATGAGCTTAGGCTAGCAAGAGAAGCTGAACACAGCAAAAAGGGTTCTTTTGTTATGTTCAAAGTAAGAAAAAGAATAAGGATGTAGTAGGCCCAGTGTGGGGACAGGAAAGTGAAATAGTAACGGGTGATGAAAAGTTGGCAGAACTGCTTGTTTCCTACTTTTCCTCAGTCTTCTCTTTTGAGGTGCTCAGCCTGGCAAAAACAGAGAAGTTATGAGGATTGGAACCAAACTTAGGGTTTCTAGGCTGGGCCTTGCAACCAGCTGCTGACCTGTGGGGGAGAGAAGGGACATGGGTAGGGTTGACAACCTCCAGGCACTAGCTGGAGCTCTCCTGCTATTACCACTGATCTCCAGCCGATAGAGATCAGTTCCCCTGGAGAAAATGGCTGCTTTGGCAATTGGACTCTGTGGCATTGAAGTCCCTCCCCTCCCCAAACCCCACCCTCCTCAGGCTCCACCCCAAAAATCTCCCACTGGTGGCAAAGAGGGATCTGGCAACCCTAGACATGGGGGAAGTGTGGTGTCACTTCTGGAAAAACCTGGCCATGATGTCAAGCATCTCTAGAAGTCTCTGAAATTCTGATGATTTCTAGAGAGGTGTGTTGTCACATGGGATTTTTGCTGGAACTGATATCACGCTATTGCTGACAGTGATATTTACAATTTTTTCTTTCTTTTGCCAGCTGCTGGAGTTCCAGTAGATAGAGGGCATCCCCAGAACCAATGTGGCTGGAAATATTGTGAGGGGAATAAATCATAGGCCAACATGTTGTGCAAGACAGCAGTGCTTTGTTGCCGTTTCTTTCTCTGCAAAGAGAACATCCCTTTTAGGATATTCAGGGCCAGGTACACAGTAATACATCTCTGATTTAACCATTTCAAGTATTGCTTCATTTCAGACTGCACTTCAAATTTCTGAAGTTGCATGAGCTGTAATAAAATAGCATTACAAAGCCGATGACATGATCCTTCTTGCTAATGGGAGGCAGTTTATTTTATTTCAGTCCATTAAGTGCAACAGTAATAAAAGCTCCTGAGCCAAGAGCAATTGAGAGAGTTTGTGTGAGAAAAGATTTTTCCCCCTGCAAATAGATCTTGGCTGACTTTCTGGAAGACAAAGAGCTCAACAAGGCCTTCCTCCAGAAAATTATTGACACCCTAAATAGAACATCTGACAAAGGGAGCTTTGACTCTCAAAAGCTTATGCCACAAAAATCTTGTTGGTCTTGCTGTGGGACTCACAATAGGCTTACCAGGTCCCGTTGGTCAATCGGCGGGAGGTTTTCTGGGGCTCGTGGTGCGCGCATGCGCCTGGCTTGATGCTCCCGTGCGCCTACATCACTTCCGGTTTACTTGGAAGCGATGGGGATGCTCTCAATCTCGGCCGAAACTCTATGGAAACCATAGAGTTTCGGCTGAATTTGCCAGAGTGTCCACGTCGCTTCAGGGTAAACCCTAAATTGACATAGGTGCGTCACACGTACGCCCATGCACGGGGTGCCTGCTGGCCCTCAGCTGGTCAGCTGGCAGCCCGGTGGATTGGTGGTAGTTTACCCGCCACCACAGGGCACTTGGCAACCCTACACATCAAGTTGTTCTACTGGAGACCAACAGGTCTACCATCTGAACCTAAATAGAGCATTATCTTATTTAGCACATGTCTTTTGAGTTATATTTAGTAAACAAATTTTTAAAGTATCCCATGTTAATTTTCTGGCCCAATAGTAACATATACTTAAACTGAAATATTTGATTAGAAACAACAACAAATCACATGTGGTTTAAATATTCAAACAAATTAAAATCTTTATGTGGAAACTATTTTCTTACAATAATACTGCAATGTAGTGTTACCAACCTTCAAGTGGGGCCTGGACATCTCCCAGAATAACAAGCCATCTCCAGATGGCAGAGATCAGATCATCTGGCAAAAATGGCTGCTTTGGAGGGTGGAGCCTATGGCTGACCTCCCTCCTCTCCCCAAACCCCTCCTTCCACAGACTCCCCCTCCAAAATCTTCAGGAATTTCCCAACTAGTGTTGCCAGCTCCAGGTTGGGAAATACCTGGAGGTTTTTGGGATGGAGCCTGAGGAGGGCGGGGTTTGGGGAGGGGAGGGACTTCAATGCCATAGAGTCCAGTTGCCAAAGTGGCCATTGTCTCCAGGTGAACTGATCTCTATCGGCTGGAGATCAGTTGTAATAGCAGGAGATCTCCAGCTATTACCTGGAGGTTGGCAACCCTATTCCTAACTCAGAATAGACAACCCTACTATGTACAACATGTACTTCCCTTTCATTGTTAGATTTAAGGGGGGGGAACATATCCGAAGCTAGCAAAAACTGCTGACATGCTAATTTTAGCACACCCAAAGAATTGTGCATGGTACACAATGTATTTGGTTATCCGCTGATCTATTTAACAGAATTTAACTCTCATCCACTGAGGTCGCTGGGGCACTACCTCATCACTTGTGTAACTTGTTAGTTCCATATCAGAATGGTGATTATGATTTCCTTTATGTGAGAGGAGATATACAAATTACAATGTTAGTTTTGGTTTTGGTTTGGCCTCTGCAATGCCACTGCTTTTGAGAGCAATCCTAAGTAAATCTATGCAGAAGTAAGTTCCATTGTATTCAAAGACATCAGGGGAAGGCCTTGGTCTGTGTGGCATTGTTGCTTCTCCAGAGTGACTGATTGGCCACTGTGTAAGATAGGATGCTAGACCAGATGGGCCCCTGGTCTGATCAAGCAGTGCTCTTCTTATGTTCTTATGTTTTTTGTAGAGCTGCCACTGACTAGATCTAGTTCATGGAGAGGGCACTTTCTAAGCAAATTATTTTTACTACTGAATCTGGGACCAAACCGTAGATCTTATGGGATGTGTAACTGAATGTGTATGCATGCAAAGGTATAGTGTGTGTGTGCATTTGTCTCTCACTATGCATGTATATAAAATTTAAAATCAAATTTCTGAACAAGAAAATAACCACTTTCCAACCTGGTTGCTTTTTTTACTCAATTGTTTTCATCCATATTGATGTAAGGATTATTATAATGAGTAGGATGAGAGTTGAAATACACTACAGAAATGCATGTTTTCAACTTTTCTGGCAGCTTGCTTCCTCATATTCATAGTGTTTATTCAAACTGATTCTACTGAGGTAATTTTTTTTAAAAAAAAATTGAAATAATTTTAATACTCCCTGCCTAGCTTCTATGTATATGAAAAACAATGATGTCTCATTACTTGGTGGAAGACTCCATTGGAAGAGTTGGCAGCAATTAAAGAAATAATTGTGTTATATTTTCAGCACATCAATATATATTTGAATAAATGCTGAAACAGCACCAAATGAACTTGGATTCACTTTCTTTTGAAACTATAGAATGCAATTATAAAAAATTGTGGAGGTTATTTCTGTAAGTGAATGTTGCCAACCTCCAGGTGGGGCCTGGAGATGTCCCGGAATTACAACTGAACTCCAGACCCACAGAGAACAGTTGCCCTGGAGGAAATGGCTGCTTTGCAGGGTGGACTCTGTAACATTATACCCTGCTGAGGGCACGCCCCCAAACACTGCCCTTCCCAGGCTGCACCCACAGCTCTGCAGGAAGGGTCAACTCTTTGGCCACAGAAGCTGCCATCCCTTTCTTTTTGAACCTGTTGCATATCTGCCTTCAAAATATAATACCCTGAGGTCACAGAGACTGTTTCCAATGAGGAGCTGGTTCTTTCCCTAATTTTTCTAGCATGTATGTCAAAGCCCCTTTGTTTCACAAGAAGGCTTTGGAGTGAAGGTCAAGAGCAAAACACACAAGACTGGGGAGTGAATCCTTACTGCCCAGGGTAACAAGCCATCACCAGCCCTTCTAAGCCAACCCTCAGCTGAGAGACTGAGGGGCCAGGTCTCCATCCCTACTGGGTATTAACCAAGAAGTCAGCCCTGCAAGGCTGGACACTTGCTAGCTGAGTTTGGAAAACAATTACTTTGGTAGCTGTATCCAAAATAGGCCAAGGTACTAGGTGTAGATTGAAGCCTCCAAACCCAAATAACACCACAAAAATATAATTAATAAGGTTTATTGAAAGAAATGTGCAAAAGTTTACAAATATAAGGACAGTGCAAAAACTGGGAAGAAAATAATAAAACTAAATTGCTAATCTCAGGCTTTAGTCCTCTAATCCAGATGTTACCTGGCCTGAAGGTATAAAGTCGAGATAGAACTCCAGGGGAACTGATCTCTGTTGGCTGGAGATCAGTTGTAATAGCAGGAGATCTCCAGCTACTACCTGGAGGTTGGCAGCCCTACTGTCTGCAGATGGCTTGGTCCTGTTTGGACAATCAGGTGTGTTGCTAAGACACGTGACCATGTACCTCAGGAGCTGACATGTATTCACTATCAAGCGATTTTCCCATGCCCAGGATTAGGGCTGTACTAATGAGATGGAATGTGAGTGCAAAATTCTCTCATGGTGTCTGGCCTTGAAGCTCCCAGGCTAGGGTTGCCAGGTCCCTCTTTGCAACCGGCAGAAGGTTTTTGAGGTGGAGCCTGAGGAGGGCGGGGTTTGGGGAGGGGAGGGACTTCAATGCCATAGAGTGCAATTGCCAAAGTGGCCATTTTCTCCAGGTGAACTGATCTCTGTCGGCTGGAGATCAGTTGTAATAGCAGGAGACCAGTTGTAATAGCAGGAGATCTCCCGTTAGCACCTGGAGGTTGGCAACCCTATTCCATCCAGGCTCATTATCGCACTTGTACCTGTGTACCTTGTAACTCCATCTCATCCCTTATCTCTCTGTGGAAACTGCAAGTCAGCATGCTATTAATTTCCCAGAGAGGAGAGCCTTTAGTAACTTGACTAGGCCCAAAAGCCTGAACCAAAATTTTAAACACCAAGAAGTAGCTACACGAGGCCAGTTTCTTGACAATGTACATTGGTGGAGTGAAGAAACAGGGTGCCAGCACACCAAGCCAATACTATGAGTGAGGGCCACGAAAGAACCTCATGCTGAATATTCACTCAGTGTGGAGTGAACTGCCTTCCCAATTTTCAATGTTTTTTTTTTATTATTATTCCTTAGGGTTACATCCCCTGAGACTTTAAAATTTACAGTAGGCTTATCTTTGATCTGCTTGCCCCAGGCTAAGGACAGCAGTGTGCAGTGCCAGGCAAACCATCTCTCAGTCATTTTGATTCTCTTAGTCAAACCTAAATCCGCTTGAACAATTCTCTTTATACCTGGAGGAAGCTTACTATGGTGAATTTTAAGAACCCTTTCTTCTAGCACAGACAGCTGCAATGCTTTCAAGCTTTTTAAAAACACCACGCTGAACAACTCTTACTGAGGAGAGCCAGAGCACACTCTCCCCATGTGCTTCCCATCCCTCTTTCAGTACTAGGTGGGAAGCCAAGCACACCTGGTAGATCTCTCTGAACACTCATGAGAGAGCGAGGGAACTGACAATTCTTGGTGAGGTCCCTTGGCTTTGTGGCAGAAGTAAATGCCTTGCTATCGTCTGATGAGGTTTCTAAACAGAAACGATGCATGAATTCTTGCAAGATGAGGGTATCGTACAAGAGTTTAGGGAGATCAAAGTATGCACCAGAAAAGAGAGGCCAGGTACAGATAGGGTTGCCTGGGGGAAGTGTTGTTTGGGGTACAAAATACCATGAAACAGCTCCAAAGCAAAGCCATATTCATCCAGCTTCTCTGAAGCAACCTATTTTTTATATGAAATAAAAAGATAACCTCTTCTTCACTCTGCTCCTGATGATTGCCGCAATGGAGCACAGCATAGCTGACCTTTGTAGGGGCCACTGTCATGGCCCCAACCCCTAGCAGCAGGAAACAAGAAACAAACAAGGGAGTGTGTTCTAAAGGGTGAAGCTTAAGGGTGTTGTAGGATGGGGATTTAGGCATGGGCAGGAGACTTTCTTTTTTTTGCTTTCAAGTCACAGCTGACATGGCAACCCCATGGGGTTTTCAAGGCAAGAGACTTTCAGAGGTGGTTTGACATTGCCTGCCTTCATGTCATGACCCTGGTATTCCTTGGTGGTCTTCCAAATACTGACCAGGGCTGACCCTGCTTAGCTTCCAAGATATAATGAGATCAGGCTAGCCTGGCCTATCCAGGTCAGGACGCTAGAGACTTGGACTTACTTTATTTCTAATTACTTTATTTCTACTGATGAGAATTTTGCAGTGTTTAGGTTTTTATCCTGTTCTGTCACAAACATTCAGAGCTGGCTAATTTTCTCAGGAAATAAAAGGTAGTGCATAGAATGCATTCACAGCCAGGATTAGTAAGAACCTGGAGTGCTCTAGATATTGAGAAAAAAGCATATGATTTAGTACCATCATATTATCAATGACAGCATGTTAGAGTAAACTTTTTATTAAATATAATGCATTTCAACTGTCCCGAAGGGTATAGTCATTCAGAGACCATCATGCTTGTGTCTACCATAAATGCAGCTGCACCATCCCACAAGGTATTTCCATGATCATAGCAGCAGAAAAATTAGCAGCTGCAATTGTGGGAAACTCCTGTTAGGAAGCTGTAGCTGCAACCACGGAGGACCTACATCAGTTGTTTAAGGTCTCCATGTGGATATATCCCTAGAGACAATGGGATGTATCAAGTGAAGGGAGATTTTGGAAGTGTGGACTGACCCATAAGCAACTGATAATCTATTCATATGTTATTTCTCAATGCTGTGTGCTTTGCTTTTCTTCCCCTTCCCCCCTGCTACAGTCCTTGTTGTTGTCCAGATTCCTTTCAAAGCATTTACAGTGCTCAGGACTGCTAAGTGGAATGTAAACTCTGAATACATTTTGGGGTCAGGAAATGTGTGCCAAAAATGGCATCCAGATTCTCAGACATGTAGCGTGTTTGGATGCTGCTGCTTTCCTGAACAGCCATCCAAACTGTAGTCCTGTTCCTCTGGGTATCATTAGCATTGTGAACAATGACTTCCCATCTTCCAGCCATCTGCAAAGAACTTTGTGTGTGTGTGTGTGTGTGTGTGTGTGTGTGTGTGTGTGTGTGTGTAAAACAGCTATCCAGATCCTCCCAGATGGGTTTTTCTCTGATTCTTATTGAGAGGGGAAAATACACACACACAAAACCCTTACAGCACACTGACAGCTGGTATGCCTTGTCTGTTGTCCTAGCTTGTGTTCATTTTTCTTGGGAGCAAGTGCCATAGAAGCCACTGGGAATTATGTCTGAGTAAGTATGCACAGGGTTGAGCTGCATAATGAACAGTATTTGTGCAGTACCTGATTCTTTGGCTTCTGTCCCTGCATCCCAGGGTTTGTATATAATGGGAATGAAAGGTGCTTCTAGGGCTTTTCTTCATGACAGCTGCCCAAGCTTGCACATGATGCCAGGGACAGGCAAAGACTGTACTAATGTATATCGCTACTTGGGAGTAAAACTCTTTGAACCCTAGGGAAATCTTCCTGCTACTTTCACCAGTGTAGAAGTGGTGTGTGTTCTCGGCTGGAGGCCCAGGAAGCATTCTCCTCTTTCCTTAATTGCAACCTTGTTTCTCTTCACACCAGCCGTTTATTTTGCCTGAAGAAGTAGAAAGTTCAGAAAACTACTCCTACATGTAGGAATCGGCAACCCTGCTATTAATGCATACTCTTAAATCCCCCAAGTTTCACATATGGTAAAAATTCAATGCTTGCTTGTAATTCAGAGAAGATTTAAAACAAAGCCAACAAAATTGTTGGTTTATGTTGCTCTCTGAGGCTACTTATGCATATACTTTCCCACACTGTTAACCAGGAAAAATGGTGGCCAGAGCTGAAGCCCAGTGAAAGCAGACAGTGGAGGAGAAGAGTACAGTGAAGAATAGAGAAGCAGGCACAAGCTGGATGGTACAGGAGGACCTGGGCGAAAAAGTGGCCAAGGAAAAGCCACTCTGCCCTCTAGCTCCAATTCTCTGTTATTGGATGCAGCATGACTTCATGCTCAGAGTTTCCCCCCCCACACACACACACACACTTTGGTCACCTGTCAATCTTTCCTTCCTTCCTGCAAGCATCCAGAATCTAAATGCTTGTTTCTAATAGTTTTGAATGTTCCCAAAACAGTGTTGTGTAATTGGAAGTGGTTAAACTCAGCTTTGAAAGGGAAAGTTCAGTATACGGGCAGGAGGGCACGGTATTGATGGAAAGGCCTGTGTATTTCCTGCTCAGTTGATTGTTTTCAAACTCCCAGCTGCAATCTCCTTCTATAGTCTTCCATCTATAGTGCCAAGGAAGCAGCTCCCCAGTGCTGACCTGGAACGCCATGTACCCCTGTCCCAGCTTCCTGGAGACGCCATGTGATATTTAGCTATACAATTCAGCATTTTTCTTCTACAAATGCTAATGGATGGTTCAAACTTATTTTGAGGACTGAACGTTCTAATACATTTTCTTTTCCATGTATTTGCGCGTGGTTTCCTGTCAATCTTACTTTGCCGTGTTTGTTGCAGGATGCTAGTTGTGTCCAGCAACTCAGTAGAATGTAGGAAACATAAACTAATAGGTTTTGTTTTCAGTTACAAGAGGACAAAATGCTCTGCAGGATGTAAAAACGGCACAGGAAAAAGAGAGGTGATTATGAGCCTAACTGCTTTCTGGAATTGTTTCAAACCTGACTCATGCTCAGGCCTCAGGGCAGGATCAGAGTAGAGTTCAAATGCTGGATCCAGATAACTGCAGAAGATGTGAAATTCTGATCAGGAGCCGGTGCAGGTGCATCAGTCTGTATCAGAAAACCAGAGGCATAAAAATGGGAAACAAGCTGCTGTGGGAATCCCAGTAGCCATGCAGTAAACACCTGTACATGTGTAGAATGTGGCAGGGCTGTGAGTAGGCAAAGAGAACTGAAATATGCACAGAGTGATCTGGGCACTCCTTTCTCCCTGCTGATTTCATAACAGTAGCAACCATGTCAGGTAGGACTATATCTAATCAGATATAGTCCTACCTGACATGCTCATATTCTTTCATCTTTCCCATCACAATCTTAGTAATTAGTAACTTACCACTATCGGTATTCAGCTAACTTGAACTGCAGGGAAGCACTGGCCATTTATGCCAGAGACAAAAGAAGCATGTGGCAAGAGTGGCACCTGCAACAGTGGTTACTTGGGGGTTGTGATCTTCTCACAGTGGTCATCTGGCAAAACTAATGGCTGGCAAGAGTTGTAGATACTCTACGCGTACAACTGCAGTTGATTGATGGTAAAGAAAAGAGGCCAAAACTCACAGAGGAAAATAAATTGATGCACATTTCAAGCCCATTTATTCTTTTGGGTTAGTTCCTGGACATCATTGTATTTTTATTTTATTAAATTTATATCCTGCCCTCCCCGGCAAAGCCAGGCTCAGGGCGGTGCACAACATATCTAAAACATAACGAGCAATTTCTACCACAACATCATGCTCAGATTGGACAAGATTGGTAATGTTGCTGCTGATTGCGTACTTTAACCCTCAAATAGAAATATGCATGTTAGAATAATATTTTCTTTTGTGGTGCCTAATCTGATGAAAAGTCAGTTGTATTTTCCTTCCAAATGTACATTTTTCATCATTTTCAAGAATATGGGAATCTAGTGTCAATGTTCTGAACTTTTGCCTAATGTGATCAACATATCATCACAACAGCAAGAGATGAGTGCTGCTTAATCAGCTAGCATCATCCTTTTGTCTGAATATTTTGTTGTGTGATCAGTTACACTTGCATCAGTTCAAACAAGGTATATGTAAGACCGTATTTGGGGAATGATGTGCACTATAGGAAGGAGCTCTTGTAAGAATGTGGACTGTGGGAGTTCATACTTTTAAAAAGTTGACAGCTGGCTGCCTTTAAAACCAACCTACTTCTCAGTTGTTCTTCAAGCTCAGCCTCAATATTGTTCCGTTATGAAGTTTCAATACACAGAAAGGTGAACACATTTGCATAATCAAATGTTCGTTATGTTGGTGTCTGTGCAGTCACACATGCATGTGCCGGCCTGCTGCGCCAGATGTAGAAAGCTCTAGAAGTACATGAGGCACTTCTCTCCCCTGCATAGCTGGTTTCCCACCACTTTTGGCACACAGGGGCGGGGGGAGCTTCCATCCCTCAGTTCTTTCTCTGCTGATGCCGAAAGAGGTGGTATTTTTTTCCTAGCTGTGTTTATTGTTTTAGTTTTTTATCTCCAAACTTTATGAGTACAAAGGCTTTGAAAATCAAAAGGACACAAGATAATAATAGATTAAGTTATTGGAGGTTTCTTTTTTTGCCTCTTCAAATTGCCCAGAAACTGCCCAGTTTTCCACGTATTTGGTGGCTTTGCTTTTCTCTTTGTTTTTAAGGCATAAAGTTGCCAAAAGACCTTTTCAAGGAATGTGCATGCTGTGAGGAAAAATCCCACCGACAGACTACCATTCCCTTTGATTATTCTGTTTTGGAGAGGAACATCATGTCTCCAAGTGTTCCATTTGTAAGTTTTTCATGCCTAAGGCTATGCATGATAGGGCCTCGCACTTAAAGGCTGCCCTGTGAAAGAAAGACTACTCTGGCTCAGTTTCCAAGGGACATACCACCCCTCATATAAGCAGATCTCCTGAGTGTCAAGTCCTTTTGGCCTCGCTTCCCTCAGGTCCACAATCAGCTTCAGTTCTGTCCCTGATTCTGACATTGGGGCCCATCTGTTGGATTGTGAGGGCTTTGTTATGCCCAAATCCCTGTTAAATTAGCAGAGTGCACAAAGGCTGTTGTGCGCAGAGAAGCCCATCCAAACCTCTGTGTGTGCCAGGTACAAAATTGCTAGGAGCCTTTTGTCTATTTAACTAATATACTTCATTTATTGTAGGAAATCCATTTCTGGATAGGCTAGAGCAGGGGTCGCCAAACTCATTAGTCAAAAGAGCCAAATATCAACAGTACAACGATTGAGATTTCTTTTGAGAGCCAAATTTCTTAAACTTAACCTATATAGGTAGGTACACTGTTTATTAACTTAATAAACTTTAATCAAAGTTTTAAGTCTTAATTAAACTATAGGTACACTGAATAAAACTTGATATCATACTTAATAGTGATCTTATTTATTGATAAAAATTAAATTGTAAGTCCCTGCCATTTCCCCCTCCCCGCCTGGAGTCCTCGTCTGGAGGCCTGGTCTACCGCCATAAAAGCCTATTGGTAGATCAGGCCTCCGGCTGAGTCCCATTGGGAGGCCAGGTCTACCCATTGGCTTTCTTGGCAGTAGACCTGGCCTCCGGAGGCCCATAGAAGCCAATTGGTAGACCTGGCCTGTGAAGGGAAACTTTTCCCCCTCCTCGGAGTCCAGGTCTACCAAAGGAAGCCCGCCCCACCCAACAGCTGATAGGTGGGGGGGCAGGAACCGTTGAGCCGCCCGCCCAGCAATCGCGCAGCTAGAGGCTTTAGCCTCCCAACCATTGAGGGCAAGGGAAAGGGGGACCTGGCCATTCCCCACGGCGGGGTGGGGGAGAGACAGCGCACCCGCTTGCCTGCTCTCTTGCGCTCGCTCGCTCTTAGGCGCGCCGGCTCCGCAGCCCGGCTGCCGGCGTGAGCGGCATGAGAGCAGGGGCTCCGAACCAAGTTCGGAGAGCCACACTCAACGGGCCAAAGAGCCACATGCGGCTCGGGAGCCGCAGTTTCCTTAGGGTTACATCCCCTGAGACTTTAAAATTTACAGTAGGCTTATCTTTGATCTGCTTGCCCCAGCCTAAGGACAGCAGTGTGCAGTGCCAGGCAAACCATCTCTCAGTCATTTTGATTCTCTTAGTCAAACCTAAAGCCGCTTGAACAATTCTCTTTATACCTGGAGGAAGCTTACTATGGTGAATTTTAAGAACCCTTTCTTCTAGCACAGATTCAATTTTATTTTAATCAGCACATCTTTGCACTTGAGCAGGTAAACTTTACTGGAGTTGGCTGGCTGTAACAAAGTCTATAAAGTAGGATGTGGGGACTGTGAGAGACGTGAAAATTCGCCTGTGACTTTTCTTTGTCTTTCCCATATGGTATGAATCTTTCTTCTTACTTCATCCCTTTCTGTGGTTAGATGAATATTTATTTTATCTGGAACCTCAGAGAAACAAAGATTTGAGGTACCATGAGACATCAATCTGGCAGTATATGAATTAGTGGGTTCAAGGGTCTCAGCACCCCCATCTGTTGTGTTGCCACCCCCCCAGCTTCTGTTTCAGAAATCTCAATTGGGGCATGATTTACCTCCTCTCAGATTTTTGTGTCCTTCCCTCCTAGTGGCAAGATGGAGAAGAGTGCATGCATGTGTGAGGAGGTGAGGAAGAGCAGGAAGGAAGGAAGTTTTCCCTAAGAGTAGCAATCTACACATCAAAGGGATAGTTCAGAGCAGTAGAGAAAGGACGCCCCAATGTCTTGTCCCCTCTATCTCTATGACTCACTAGTCTTGTCCCCCTCTGGAGTCTGAGGTTAAGAGACAGCGCAAAGTCCTTCACTTCCAACACCATCTTCATCTTTGGCCCCTGAAGGTGCACAACCTGTTCCTGGCCTTTGCTCCTTGAAACCTCCACTCAAGAAATCAAAGCACTAACACAAGCAGTGCAAAAAATATGCTGATGTGCATTGTAAATGTAAGTTTACAGATCATCAGGCCCCTTGGGCATGAAAATCTCACTTCTGTACCTGCCCTCAGAGCCAGTCAGCTAAGTCTGTCCTATCCCCAAGACAGTGTCTCAGTCTTACTACACGCATTGTGATGATGGCTATGAATTTTCAGTCTCAGAAGGGAAACTCTTAGGCACCAGCCTGCTAGTTGGCTGTTTCTGCCAGTCCTCAGCAACAATGCCCTTCTGGACCTGAAAACTGACTGACAGCTCAGCTCGCAAATGCGTGGAGGATGAGGGTGACCCCTTTACAGGCCCATAAAATTGGACCCCCTGTCCCAAACATCACCAAACTTCGGTGTCCATCTAAGGAGAGTCCCTTGCAGCTCTACCTCCAAAATGCCCTCACGGGAGCTTTGGGGGGGGAAATCCCCAAAGACTATATAATGGTCCCGATTTTTTGGGGAAACCTGGAAATAAAGCTAAAATATCCATTTACTGGTGTGGGTATTCAGCTTATTTTGAGTTTACTGGAAAAATTCATGTCCAATAAACCCGAATCCAAAATTTATTGATTTTTTTTTTTTGCACACCCCTAGTGGCCTCTCTATTTCCTTGGTCAAGGTACACCTGGCAGCAACAGCTGCTTTTCATGTCCACATTGTGGGCAGATGTTTTCTCACAACAGACATCTTATATTTTTTCTTTAGGGTTTACTGAAGAGACACACACACACCATTTCTCATCCTGTACCTCTCCCTTGTTTTGTCCCAGTCGATGTCTAAGCTTTTTGTACCATTAGCCACCTGTCATTTACCTCTTCTTACTATGAATGTCATTTTTCCAGTAGCTATCGCGTCTGTCCATAGGGTTAGTGATATGCAACCCCATAGCCATGACTTCCCCATTCCTAAGATATTCAATTCAAGGATTTCCTTTGCCCTTCTGCTGTTGATTTTTGCCCAGAGTTGTGACTCTGTTCACATCAGCCAACATATCTCTCTAATTGTTTTCTTTCCTCAACCCACAGACCCTATGGAGCGTTCTCTCCACTTCCTGGATTTTTGATGGATATTACTTTTCTGTCCTAATAGAACAAAATATTTTTGCAAAGATTCAGACTAATTTCCTTTACTGGCCCCAAAAGGGCAAAAATTTACCGCTTACTCCATTTCCTGATGGATCATCTCCACCATCTATTTCTGCTATCAGTTGGCTCAAGTTAATTGTCCTCTGCAGGTCTTCACTCCCTCCACAAGAGTACAGATGACCATGGCAGCCTTCTGCCATGGTCTTTCCATCAATGTAATTTGCAATGCAGCCACATCCATCCTTCACCTTTGCTAAAAACTGTTGCACTGACGTAGATGTAACTGAGGGATGGGCACTCCTTCACACAAAAAAGGGTGGGAAACCAGCTGAGGTGGGGGGAGAGCCTCATGCGCTTCTAGAGCTTTCTATGAGTCCAGCAGCAGGTCTGAGCATGTACAGTACCCATGCCTAGAGACGTGGCAACCCCAGGTAGCAATTGTGGTTCCAGTTGCTTCTACTGCCAGTTACTGTATAAACTGAATTGCACTCAGATCTGATAAGAGTGTAGCATGTGATCTGGCTTTAATACTGCTACAGAAGCCAACTGCACTCTTTCCATTGCCTTTACTACAAACAAAATCCAGATATTGACACTCTCTTTACATCAGGAATACTACTCTAGTAGGCATAATAATAAAATACTGTGAAAAATCAGTTTTAGACATTATTATTTTTGGCTCCAAAGGTCTCATTCTACATTTAGCCACGCCAACTTAAAATTGGACCCTGGCCACTGGTAGCATGCCAAATCATTTTCAAGTGATAGATTCCTTTCCCATATTCTAGCAGAAGTAATTTTTTCAGGTTGTTGGGATGCTTTTCCATGCCCTATCATGCATTACATTGCATTGCTTAAGTCTTTGTATAATTAATTGTATGTTTAATTGAGTATCTAAACGATGGCGAAAAAAATCCTCAATTGGACAGATTTTCAGTTTACTGATCTAGTAGATGGTTGGTCCTGAAATATTTGTGAGGTATGTTTGTACTTCACAAACCTGGCTCATTCTGGCCATTTATTCACGGTCATGAGCCGCACAGTCCCCGTGGGATCCCCAGATGCAGCCTGCTGGGTGACCGTGGGCCAGTCACAGTTCTCTCAAAACTCTCTTAGCCCCACCTACCTCACAAAGTGCTTGTTGTGAGGGGGGAAGGGAAGGCGATTGTAAGCTACTTTGAGACTCCTTACAGAAAAGCACAGTATAAAAACCAATTCTTCTTCTTCTAATGTAATGAAGATTGAAAAGAAAAATACAAAATGTGTCTTTTCTCCCTGGTGATGAGTGAAATTTAATTTATTAAATTTTCAGCTATCTCACTTTTTCAATTCTAAAAGAGCAATTTATATTGATGTTTTAATGATATTTAAATTCCATTGATTAATTGGTTAAAAGACAAAGTATTTCTCAAATAAGCTTTCTTTAATTGACTGATAACAAATGAAGATACTAATGGTAAGAATGAAGACCAAAGAACAAATAGCTGAAGATGGAAAAATTATGTTCTAGGTAGGATACATCTTGTGCTGCACTGAGAGGCAAGGTTGTGTACTGTGCGCCCACATTAGATGAGGTGAGACTTAAACCATGTAAAAATTGGCTTAATCTGAAGTCATACAATTTGATAGAGATTAACATTTCAGATATTTTATTTACGTTATTGATAGTCCATCTTTCTCACTGGGACACAAGGCAGATTACACAGAGTGAGTAAATACAAACCATGAAATAGGATTTGGGTTGTACAGCCAACCAGAAATCTAAAAAACATAACTGAAGTAAAGCATAAATGTTAACATGACACCTTAAATGATGAATAATTACACAGTAGGAACCAATTTACAGCAAATTATACACAGTAGTATAGACTATTGTCCCTCATAATTTGTCCAAGTAACTTTGTGAATCATTTTGTACAGAGCTTATCCTGTTGCCTGCACAGAAAAGCCCTCTTGAATCATTCAGTTTTGCATAGCTTGTGGAAAGCCAGGAGAGTGGGTGCCTTCCTGACCTCCTTAAGCAGACCATTCCACAAGTTGGGGCCACAGCAAAGAAGACATGTTGTTGATTTTGCCCATGGCTCCTGCAGAAGGCCATGTTCAGATTAGCAAAGCTGTAATGGCGGAGCATAGGGGGGAGAGACAGTCTCATAGATATGATGGGCAGCCAGTGTCATGAGGAAATATAATTGGTTGGATGCTATTGTAAGAAGGATGATCTTTTCTGATTCCTGCCTGTGCTACTTTCTGCTGCTTCTGCCATGGCAGGGCTGAGTTTTTGCTTTAGTCAGATGCCAGCATGGTTATGGTGGTTAAGGTGTCGGACTAGGACCTGGGAACCCAGGTTGGAATCCCCATTCGTGCCATGGAAGCTTGCTGGGTGACCTGGGGCCAGTCACCCACTCTCAGCCCTGACCCTGGCTAGTATTTGGATGGGAGACCTCCAAGGAATACCAGATGGCTAGCTTGTTAGTAGAAAGGCAGGAAAAGGTAGAGTTTTGCTGGTTTAGAAAATGCTGTTTAGAAGTAATCTTTGAAATGGAGGAACAGGGAAGTGGCTTGATGAAAAAACTGAAAATCTTTATTGTTGTTTATTTATTTATTTTAAACATTCATTAGCTGCCTTTCTTCCTTTGGAGCTCAAGGTGTCTTCCAACATAGGCCTTTTATGCATGGGTAAAATACACTGAAAACATAAAAAACAAAATTTAAAATCATGACTCAGGACTGCCAGTAAACTTAACTAAATGTGGTCCTAAATAAAACTGACTTCAACTGCCTCCTGAAGATCAAAAGTGAGGGGTCCAGGCACGCCTCCCTTTGGAGGTTGTTTCATAATTGTGGGGCTGCCACTGAAAAGGCCCTCTCTTGTGTCCCCACCAAATGAGCTTCTTTGATTGATAGGACAGTCAGAAGGGAATCTCCCTGTGGTCTTAATTTCCAAGCAGGAACATATGGGAGAAGATGGTCCTTCAAATACCCTGGTTTCAAGCCATGTAGGACTTTAAAGGTTTCATCACATTTTCCCGTTCTATCCCTTTCAGTGATCTAAGGGAATCGATACATTTTCTAAAATGCTACCAGAACCTTCACTGCTTCCTGAAACATCTGTTAGGAACCCATGTGTAAATGGATGAAGTTTTGGAGTCAGAGTTCTGTGTCTTTCTACCCGATGTGAAGAATGTCTGAATAACTGCCCATAACAAATAGGATGATTGTCATAGGGTGCTCTACGATGTGATAATTGAGGGCATCCTTGATGTGCCTCCTCCATTAGTCAGATAAATTTGTTACAGCAGTGGTCTTGCAGGCAATGCATATCTTAACAAGTTCATCAGCAGGTTCAGAAATAAATGGGCAGATCTAGTGTTTACCTGTCCATACATCTTACTGTGTTTGCTTCTAGAGTCATGACACTCAGTCTAACTGTTTAACTTGGAACCCATGTCAGCAATATGCTTTGTAGAAAGTTTAGGATTATTTTGTGCATCTTGTATTAGAGCTGATAGAATGGACTACTGTTAGGGTTTACGTGGACCAGCAAAGACGTACAATTCCAAATCAGAAAACAAATGTTTAGGGTGTTGGGTCTGAGTCCTGGTAATGAATATTTTATTTATTGCTGAAAGAGAGGCCTCAGGCTCTGGTGGATAATTTATCAAAATATTGTGTGGAGAGAGCCTGCTCACAATGTATTGGTCTCCTTTAGGAGGAATAATTCACTAAATTAAATGTAATTTTGTATCACTTAGCTGTACTGTTCAGAGTGTGCCTTTGCTTTTCATTCATGGGACATAAGAGATAATGAGCTAGAGAGATAATCATCTTTGGAGGACATTTATCTTTGAAATAATTTAGGAGCTTTAAAAATATCCCTAGGAAATTATAGAAAGATTAATTCTTTTCCCTGGTTATTTGGGGAAAGTGTGGAGACATGCAAGTCTGAGAGACGTGTATGATGTCAGCTTCCCGGTTTTCATGCATTTTTCAGTTGTCCAATCCTGTAATTATTTTGCACTTCCATTAATTTCACAGGGAGCTCTAGGACTGCGGCAAGACAGATCAGCAGGCATAAGAGAAGCCTTGAAATCATAGGCAATCAGAACCACTTGCTCGTAACTATAGCAGTAATTTTTTTAAAAAATAACATACTGCTCATTGAGCAGTGCTTTTTTCTACATGGTATAGATTTTCCTTCTATGGTTAACATTTCATTGCCAGGAATTTAATAGTTCATCATCTTTTAAAAGTATAAAAAATTGTCAGCTATCTAGATTTCCAGTATCTAGGGTACATTCAGCTAACTAGGATGGATGTTGTATGAAGGTTTATGGCTCCCAGGCTTCTTTAAGAAAATAGAAAACCGCTGCTTTCATTGAAGAAAAAGTTTTCCATTTTCATGGTTGATGGGAAAATGCTGTAGAACACGGGAAAGAACAAACTAGGAGCCTTACACACTTCAGTTGTAAACAAATCATATTATTTGTCCATTCACCACCTTAATATATCACTTTTTTAATCACTGCCCTTCTCCCCACCGTACATTCCCCCATTCTGTGACCTTCAAAAAACAAGTTCTTTAATACTCTGTATTCCACCATTATATAGCTCCATCTTCAGAGTGTCCATTTGGCTTTTGTTTTAAATTGTGGACAGTAGCACCAGTTTTCCTCTATCCCTACCACAGTATTTACAGCGTGGTGTAGTGGTTAGGAGCAGTGGACTCTAATCTGGAGAACTGTTTTTGATTCCCCACTCCTCCACATGAGTGGCGTACTCTAATCTGGTGAACTAGGTTGGTTTCCCCACTCCTACACATGAAGCCTGCTGGGTGACCTTGGGCTAGTCACAGTACTCTCAGAACTCTTTCAGCCCCACCTACCTCACAAGGTGTCTGTTGTGGTGAAAGGAAGGGATGGTGATTTTAAACCCGTTTGAGACTCCTTAAGAAGGTAGAGAAAATCAGGATATAAAAACCAACTCTTCTTCTTCTTTCCCTACCACAGGGATTGTTCTAAGAGTCAAACTAGACATGATGGCATCCCCATGTCAAACATGGGGACACCATCACCATGTTAAAGCCTAATGTGTGTGATTTAAAATGCTGCAACACCATGGAACAAGGCACTCTTGACCCCCCACCCCTTTTCAAGTGCCAGAACAGCTGTGGGGGGAGGGGAGCCTCAGCGAAATATAATGCCGTAAAGTCCACTAGGTTCGCCAACCAGGCAGTAGGTTTTAGATCTGCGGCTATTACAATTGATCTCCAGGCAACAGAGATCAGTTCACCTGGAGAAAATGGCTGCATTGGAAAGTGGAATCTATGGCATTATACCCAATTGAAGTCCATCTCCTCAATTGAACCCCACCCTCCTCATGCTCCACCCCCAAAATCTCCAGGTATTTCCCAACCTAGAGCTGGCAACCATAGAGTCCATCCTCCAAAGTAGTTATTTTCTCCAGGGGCACAAATCTCTGTCATCTGGAGTTCAGTTGTAATTTCAGGAGATCTCCAGGTCCCACCTGGAGGCAGCAACCTCTGGGTGACTTGATACCACCCGACTTGCATGACTAGGACTGCTGTTTATTATTGTTCAACAACAGCACCCTAGGAAAGCCAGTGTGGTGTTGCAGTTAGAACTTCAGAGTAGGGTCTAGGAGACCCAGGTTTAAATCCCCATCTGGCTATGGAAACTTACTGAGAGATTTTGGGCCAGTCACATACTTTCAGCCTAACCTAACTCACAGAGTTGTTGTGAGGATAAAAATGAGGAGAAGACAATAATGTAAGGTGCTTTGGTCCCCACTATGGAGAAAGGTAGGGTATAAATTGAGTGAATAAATAATGAATATAGCTTAAGATGGGAGGCAGATAAAAGGTAGGTTGGTGAATGGCTGAGAGGGAGAGAATGGGATAGGGGAAGGGAAGAGGATACGAGGGTTGCCAGGAGGGCTGAAAGAGGAAGTAGTGTGGGGAGGAGGATACAAGGGAAAGTGAGGTGTCACCCCACAAGTCCTTGAAGGTTCCCTATGATGCAAGTGGGCCTGGCTCAGTAGCCGGCATCACACAACCAGGCCACAGTTTTCCTAGATACAGGGTGCCGAGGGGAGGGAGAGGGAAAGCTGAAGACAGAGGGACAGATAAAGGTAGGCTGGCTGTTGGGTGGGAAGGAGATAGGGTTGGGCAATACCTAGAGATATGGGGGGGTAGAGCCTGTGGAGGGTGGGGTTTGAGGAGGAGAGGGCCCTCAGAGGTTATAATGCTATAGATTCCACCCTCCAAAGCAGTCATTTTCTCCATGGGAACTAGGCTTGCCAACCTCCAGGTGGGAGCTGGAAATCACCCAGAATTACAACTGCTCTCCATATGACAGAGATCAGCTCCCCTGGAGAAAATGGCTGCTCTAGATGGTAGATTGTATGACATTATACCCTGCTGAGGTCGCTTCCCTCCCCAAACCTGATCTTCCCAAGGCTCCACCTCCAAATCTCCAGGGATTTCCCAACCTGGAGCTGGCAACTCCAAGGGGAACTGATTTCTGCAGATGGGAGATCTGTTGAGATTCCAAGAAATGTCCAGGCCCCACCTGGAGGTTGGCAACCCTATAAGGGGAGAAGTCAGCAGGAATAGGAAAGAGGCTATGAGGGCTTTCAGGAAAAGGAAAGAGGAAATAGTGGGGAAGAGGAAAATGAGATGCCTTGTGAGTTCCCACTTGTACACCATATTAATGCCCCCTCTATTGGTTGCATCACGTACATGTATTTTCAGATGGGATTCCAGAGACTGCAACTTGTGAAGTTTTATTACAGTTTAGTTAGTTTCGCAGAAGGTATCTCTCAGGATGAAAAAAAAAAAGATAAATTGAATAAACATTAATTAAGGGTTTTGACTACTTGTTGCTGTCATAATGATTCAATAAAAGCCTCTTCATAGCCTCAGCACTCCTCCCTTCAGAGCAGGAGCCTAACCTCTTGAGAAATTTATTTAAAGGATGTTTTTATAAAATCTGCCTTTGCAGAAAGTGGTTCTCCCCATGGGGTGCATGGATAATATTCAGTACTAAGGGGAACTTTAAGGGATATCATGCAAACAAGATTTGTAATCTGTTTAGGACACATTTTTTTCTGATCAAGCAGAAAAACTCTAAAAGAGAAATAAAAATATATTGCTTTACAGTAAAAGTTCCCTGTTCTTTCTGGACCCATTTCAGTATTTTTGAAAGATGTTCCCCATCTTTCCTCTTTATTAGCTTCAGAGTACAGTGAGAATATAAATCAAGCAGCAACAGTGCCACCAGCTGAGCCTTGACAACTCAGTGCGTTCATGCAAATGATAAGCAACTTGTCGTGGCCCTCATTTTAAACTACGTGTGAACCTTCGGTTCTTATGTCATTCCCGTTTAGCCTGTGTTTGTGAACCAGGTGCCTTCCTCTGTGCCAGAGAATATCTGCAGTTCAGTAATTAACTCACAAATGCAACAATGAACTTCCCGTGGCCAGCTCCTCAGAAAGCCCCCCTGACCCTGCAGTCTTAGTCCTTGAAGACTAAGTGATGTAGCAGACACAATGGCCAGCACTCTCTTCCATGTTGGATAACTGTGGTTATTCATACACACTACAAGATCATCTCAGCAAATGCCTTCTGGTGTCCAGTCCTTTCCCTGCCTTCGTTATAATGATTCCCATGACTGCTGAAGTTCTGTGCAGCCAGACAGCCGAGGGTGGCAAGACATAAATCTATTTTCTAAGATGAACAAACGTCTTATATTTGCCTTATGGTCCCTCTCATTAGTACAGATTAAACATGATAACTGGATATACCCAAATGGGCAAGTCACACAACACATTCTTTTCTAAGACTGTATTGATATAATTCAGTGCTGACTTGCATGGGAATGATGTTTGGTTTACACTGTTTTGGGGAGCTATTACAACTAATGAGGTCCAGATTACATAATGGTAACAAATCTGTGGATATGGCTGTTTCAAACTGCCAGCATATTTTTGCAAGCAAATCTGGAGTAAGAAGAGAAAGAATTAAACTAAAAACTGATGCAAATTTACTGTGTCTGCATAATTGTACAACAGTCTAGGAAAAACTATGAGTTACTGAAATCCAGTTCATTGTGTTTCCAGAATAATGAAGATGGGAGAAGGAAAATTCTCCGACTCCTTCTCTAACCATTTGTTTGGTTTTTTTTTAAACTGTGTAACTTCAAGTTGGTCCTGGATAGGTTGCTTCTGTTGTAACACACTAGACTCATTTTATTTTCTAGGGCTGCTTGTCCAATGGCTCTTGCCTCTTTAAATAGCTGTACCTTGATTTGGAAGATGTTCACATCTAACATGTAGCTATTTAACAAGATAAATCTCAGGTGGGTTTCTTAAAGAGGGAGATAAAGCATACTATTTGGATGTGAATCTTTGTCTCTGAGGATTTATTTTTTACCTATATTGCTTTTATTTGAGTCAATGATTGCATCAGTCTGTTTGACTCAAATTACCTCTTACCTCTTAATGAGGAGATGAGAAACGGAATGAGGTGAGAGACCTTTAGGCTAAATTAGAGGAAGTTGTTTTCTTCAGTTTAATCACTGAAAAGGCTTGAGTTGATGGTCTGGTATGAATCGGTTCAATTTCCTAGTTGGAAAATAATAAATCATATAGGAAGAGAGTAGAATTTACAACAAAACTACCAGAATGCTGAACTGAGAAGAGCAGGAATACCTGTATTATTTTATTTTAAACCAATAAGGGACTCCTGGCATGATGAAAAAATCACCAGGTCTTTTGACTGTGGCCCTGATCCCCTGTTGCCTCCTGTTATGTATCCAAACAGAAGAGGACTGGCTATTTACTTTACTGGGAAAGTATTCCCAGAACACTTCTGTCAACCTGATTCAGAGATATACCTGGGGGAAATGCATTGTACCTTGATTCTTTTTCTTTTTAAAGGATACTCTGGCACTCATACTGGGCTGATTCACACAACTGCTGTGAATAAATTCATTGTGTGGAGGCATTTTGTTATCATGAGGTGTTTTTCTGTACTATGGATATGAAGATCCTTGCTTGTTTCTTCCTACAGCAGATTTTTGAGCCGGGTACCAAAATTACAGCAGAATTCCCCATAAAAATCAACTTGCAATGGCTTCCTCCCATTTGACAAAAACCTCTTGTAGATTGGTGGTATACTTTCTTGCTATTCTCACTGCTGAAATCATTCATGGTATAGAAAACTCTGTTGTTTTCATTTTCATAATATACAGGCTTCCAGCATTTTCATTTTCCCAGAAAACGGTGACATGATCCCTGCTTCTCTGTCAAAGGATGAGACCATCCATTATATTCTGAATTGCTTGCATCAGTAAAAGAGTTCAGTATGGAAATCAGGCCAGAGCCACACACACACCAACAAAATCCGTGCAATACCTTTTATTAGGAACAACCAAATTAACACAACGCATTGTGCCAGTTCACAAGAGCAGGTCATCAGGCTGGATGTCACAAATTTAAAAAGACAGAAGTTTGGAAAGCAGATTCTTCAGGTCAGGGTGTTCCAGTTCTGATTTTGTGTGCATCATCTGAGTGATGCAAGCAGGCAATTAACTTAACTTTATTGCTGGCATGGTGTCATACACATGCTGTCAGATAGGTCACCAGTTTGACTGGTGCCCTACAACAACTTACTAAAATGGTTATTCCTGCCCTAATTGGGTAGTTCACATTGACCTGATTCTGGGCTGCTTATGTAAAATTTGACACTACAGCATGAGTAGATGTTTAATTTGGTCTGTCAGTTCAAATTTCTAATGTGATTCATATGCCGTGTTCTGGCCCTGATTTTCTTAGACATAGAACATATTTTTTAGTGACTCTAGACAGTTGTGTGAGTTTTGTACAGATTTATATTGGTGCGGTATGCTTAGGTTTTTCTTCCCACCTCTAGCCCTGACATTGATTGTATTTCTTTTTTCTAGATGTTTGACTGGATCAGCCACAACAAAGAATTGTTCCTGCAGAGTCACACTGAAATTGGAGTGAGCTACCAACATGCCCTTGATTTACAGACACAGCACAACCACTTTGCTATGAACTCCATGGTGAGTGCATAAGGTTCCTCTCTTTAACGACATGTGTAGGATGGAGCTGAGTAAGTCAGAGAAGAAGCATAATTTAAAAGAGAATGGAAAGCCCCAAATTCTTCAAGAGGAAAAGATCACAATGAGTATGTGGCAGTTATTTTTCCCTGACATGTGTGGTGTCATCAGTCTTAACACTAGTACATGACAGTTTATTGAAAAACAAGCTTTCCCCATTCACTTATTTTCACTGGGGAGCGGGGAGCAGAAATCCATAATACTATATTTTGCCAGCCTGTCTTTTTCTTAGATGGCCTTAATGAGAGTCAATAAAAGTAGACCTCAATATTTTAACAATTTACAGATTTCTAGTATCTACAGGGAGAGGAGGACAAACTTTTAGCCCAGGTGGAATTCAGCTGCTGCCAGATTGCTGTCAGCAAGATCCATTCCACTCTGGGAGCCATATAGGTTTTTCTTATCCATTGGTCACTTGACTGGTAGGGAGGGCAAAGATTGAATGTGAATGACAAAAGCTGCTTGGATGTTTATTCCCACACATTCTTGAATTGGTAAAACAGAAGCAGCTCTCACACTAATGTGTAAATAAGGCTTCGGCATAGTGTTGTTGCAAGTATTCCTGTGTTGGTGCCGTACCACTTCTGCTTTCTGCGGATCAAAGGAACCTTGTGGCCTAACCCCTTTCCACCATTTGGAAATTATTATCCAAGTCTTTGAAATCCTAAACACTTATATTAGTTGCTGGAAGAGACTCTCAAAAATAACACAGGAGCAGGGGTGAAAGGACTCTTGAAAAACCACAGGAGTTTAGGTATTTTGCCCAAGTTGTTCATAGGTCAGGTTCTTCTTGTGCTATTCAGATGAGTCACCAGCTCCTGAAGACATTTTAGTTCAGTCAGGCTTTGTTGCTGCTTCGGTGTTTAGCAGTACCATCTTAAGCAGAGTTGCACACTTCTAAATCCATTGTAGTCAGTGAGATTAGAAGGGTGTTACTTTGTATATGTCACTGTGAGATTACTAAAATCACATCATCTTACATCTAATTCTGAACCAAGACTTCAGTGTGAGGATAACTAGGGTCAGGTACAGAGTAGGAAATGTTTGTACAAACCTGAGTCAGCCCCTCTCCCCCCCCCCCCCATGTCAGCCAGGCACAAGGAGGCAGCAGCACTACAGGCAGGTGAGCTGGCTGGCAAGTGGGTGGCCCAGCAAGTGAGATAGGGGAAAGGATGGGATTCACCCCCTGAGACTCTCATGGGTCCCCAGCTTGTTATATGTAATTCTCAACATGTGTAAGCTCTAGCCCTGCGGCAAACCCATAAACAGATTCCAGCAGATGGCAAGTCCACGAAAGCCGTTTTATTGGTTATAATCGACAGGTTTCAGAAGCCATATTTCAGAAGAACACTAGTAAGGGGCAAAGGTAAGGCACAGGCATATATGGAAGAGCAATAGGAGATAACTGGTAACCCAGGCAGCCCCCCTCCCAGAGGCAGGAAGGAGTACTTGGCATTTCCCACAGTATGGGAATCTATGAAGACTAAACACGGGGCACAGACTGGCCTTGGACAGAATAGCACAACAGCACCTGGAGGCAGCTCAATCACACTACCGCATACCATCCTCATGGCTTGCTCCTGACAACATGATTCCAGCTGTGGATCCTTCAATCCAGAGATTAGGGCCACGTATAGTGGAAGGAGGTTTTTGTACAGATTTGGTGATTTCCCAGGTTGCAGAAAATGTGAACAATTAAAGAGGGGTGGTTTAAATCCCCCCCAAACCGAGGAACATTGTCTGCACTTGCACAGACCATGTAAAGGTATTGTGAGCGATGTGGGGAGGGAGGGAGGCAGGCCCTGCATTGTCTTGCAGGACCCCTGTTTGTCATATGATATAATTTTACTGGGGCAGATAAACCTAATGCCCTAGCAGAATTTGACTCTCATGAATATACTCTGCTAATCCTTTTTCTATATGCTGTGTGCTCCACATGAATGCTGATTGGACAGACACCCACACACAGGTTCTGGCTGAATTTGCAGCCAGCAGATATACATCATATTTGGCTGTAACACACAACAGACAAACCCACCTGGTGTTTCTGGTAAATATCCCAGATCACACAGCCAAAGTTTTATGTTGCTGTTGACATTTTACTCAGGAGATCACTTTTGTGGCAAAAAAGCAAATCCCATGCAATGTATCCATAAATGTGTGGATATTATAGTGTGTTTTTCTCCATTTGTCTATATTGGCCATTGAACTAGCTTGTTTTGTCCAGTTGTGGTCAACTTTTGACACAGACTTCCTATATTACTGTTGCTTTGTAAGCCTGTCTTCTGTGTGGAGGGACATACAATTTGATTTTACTGAGAAGTTCAGCACTAACCTGCAGGCTTCAGACAGTTTCCTTTTGATTTACCATGTGAACGTAGATGGGGATACCTGTCTCATGTAGGCCACCTGGGTTCTCTCCTCCATGAGTACAGAGTACCAGAATCTCTACCAGGAACACCAGAGGTGGGATGAGTGGTTTGCGAGAGGAGGACCTTTCGGTACATGACTCTTCTTACCCATATTATTATTCTGTTTATGTAATTATAATTGCAGTTCATGAAGCATAAGCTGAGCTTCCTTGAATGTTTAAACGTATGAGTTTCATAGTAGATTGTCACTAGCTGTGTATTGATTAGGAATGTCTAGCTTTACACAGCATGTGCACTAGTAATGGCTGTAGCTGAGCCCCAATATCCCTACAGGGTCTTAACAGCTTTCTAATTACCTTCTGCTGAAACAAAACAAAACAAGAGGAAAACACTCTTCAATAAGTAGGAGTCCTTCTGCTTTTGGAGAGGAACCTTTGGATTAAACCCCAATCAATTTAACTCTCCTTGACTGTGCTTTTGTGGGTTTATTGGAATTCAGAGAATTCTTGCAAAAAGATAGCTGTTTAGTCTTCATGACTACAGAGAGGTCTGAAAACATATAAAAATGAAAAATATGTATGCATATATACATACGCTAAAGTATATTATGTATAATAATTTGCTTGTGATAAAAATACGAAACAGAGAGATGTTCAGTCTATAATTTATTTTTAACTGTTAGATATAGTTGGGACAAATGATGTATGGTGAGATTTTATGTAGGTAATTTTATATTAATGTTTTAATCAGTTTTACTGTGCTTCTGAATGGCCTGAAAACTGACTGAAAACAGAGACACATTTAAAAGAACCCAAATTAAACAGGTTGCACATTTCATGATACCTATGCTAACATTAGGGGTATACCACCCCACCCTTTGAGTTAATATTTTTTTACATTTTAGTTCAGATTTCTAGAATAAGAATTCTTCCAAAAAAAAGTCTTGGAATAAGAGCCATATATCTGCTAGACAGTATGGCCAATGAAACCTAATAAAAAAGATATGCAGATCACTCTTTCCCCCCTCAAGGCTTTATTTCCTTGTACAAAAGCTCAGTTTTAAAGATCCCTGCATGCATTGGAGCATACACAAACTTATGAGTAGGGGAGGGGACAGACACTGTTTGTAACAATACATAGATTAGCTGTGGCTTCCAATACATTTTTGATGTAGCTCTCACTGCTGAAGATTAAGTCTCTCCTGTATTGAGACATCAGAAATGCCATGGCAACAGAACAGAGATACAACAGTCAAATCAAAAGACTGATATCAGGAAAACATTTATGCCCCAGCGTTACTAAATTGCCTTCTCACTGGCAATTTTCCCCACTGAACTTCACCTCTCCTTCAAACATGCACACCCCTCCCCAAGAGATTGAGGCTTGCAGAAAAGATTATTCACATTAAACCCACTTTGGTTGGAACTGAGCCGTTGAGTTGTTTAGGGCAAGCTAGCAGCATAATGCATATTTAGGAGTCATATTTTGTAGCCCTTGAGTTCTAAAAACGTAATGTATATGACTGTGAGGTTTTTTGCTAATTGGACTTGAATATTCATGACATTGTTTGATATCATTTTAAGATTTCTAATTTAAGTGGATTTTATCAGGATGCAAAACACTCAGATACCGCAAGGTGAGATTTTTGTGGGAATTTAACATACTGCACATTCCATGATTAGACTGATAAAAATTGGAGACAGTAAATCTGACACAACCTCGCTCACTTTATAGGTGAAAGTGCACCTGTACTAGGGATATCATTGCCCTCATCTTTTCCCTACTACTTCCCCATTTGTAGGTAAGTGCAGTGAGGGGTTCTCAGTTTTTTTCTTCCTTCTCTGCCTAGCAGTTTATTAGATCTTCTCTTAGAAGCCTCTGAAAATGCAGATTTGCTATGGGGAGCACCAAGCCTATATACACACTCATGCCACTAATAGATTTCTCCCTAGGTTTTGAAGTTCCAAATTTTATTTCCTGAGTTTGGGAGGGATAGTTGTGTTAGTCTGCTACAGCCAGACTAAGAAAAGAGGCTTGTGCTGCTATAAATATTAGCATATTTATTGAGGCAGAACCTTAAATGAATCAGAGCTCACTTCATCAGATGCATGTGTTCCCCTGATGCACTGTATGCCATTCTTCTAGTTCTGATTTCTTTTCTTTTTTTGAGATTGCTTTGCGTTAGCAGTTTGCTACTTTTTTCGAGATCTCTTTTTAAGTTAACGTTTGCTGACATGCTGTATATGTGCTGGTGAATTAGTAAACTGTTAGAGAAAAAACATGGCAAAGTACACATGTACCAATTCTGAAATTTGTTGCAAGCAAGTCCCAAGATAAAGTGAAAAGAAGACTGAGAGCACAGAGCAGATCATATCCATGGACCAGGATACCATCAGCTGATGGGCGGGGAAGAGAGCAGGCAGGGAAGAGCCCGGTTGCCCTGGCTGGCCGGCGTCCGGGCTTCCGATGGGCCCCACTCTCTACACGCCTGTATTTTTCCATGTATGTGACACCCCCCATGTATAAGATGACCCCTGATTTCTTAATTTTGGGTTAAAAAAATAGGGGCCATCTTATACATGGGGGAGTCTTATATACGGAAAAATACAGTAAATATATTCCACTGTAATTAGAAACAGCTATACTAAGTGCACAGCCTGCATTACTGAATGGGGGCTGTATCCACATATCAACCCTGCTGTAATCTTGGTGGTTTCCATCTGGGGACAGACTTGTGTGATTATCCTGTTGCTGCTGCAGCTGTGATATAGCACAAAGGCCACAGGGCTTCCCCATGGCAGTTTCCTCCTTTCTCCTAGCAACAGTTATTTCCTACCCTGCTACGGGGGGAGGGGGCTTTCAAAAATCAGCAGTTTAATATCATTATGTCAATTTAATGTTGTAATAATCCATCTATCAGGGTCTCTGAACTCTCAGCTTTCTTATTTTTAAAGATAACTGTCTAGCCTATTTCACTGCAGAAATAGGCCTTTTCACTTGTATCTCCACACCAATAGAGGCTGCAGACTTATTTTTTAAGTAAAGAAGCTAGGAATTAAGAGATCATAATAAAGAAAGTGTTATAATGTTATAGCGATACAACCATATTAACTTTCTTTTTTAACAACAAAAGCCCCTCCCCCGTGTGAGGGAAAATCTGAACTTTCTCACCCACATAGCAACCAGGTAGGCTTTATTGCAATCTTTCCCACAACTTCATAGCAAAGCAGGCTTAAGAAAGATCAGAGAAAAGCCAGGGAAACCCCAGGAGGTATATAAATTAAATTTTCCAACATTGTGCAGGGGGTTGGACTAGATGACCCTGGAGGTCCCTTCCAACTCTGTGTTTCTATGTCTCTGTGAAATCTACCACGATGCTTTGGAGTAGGAGGAAAAAAACCACTTTCCAATAGCATTGAACCAGGGACAGATAACCTGTATGGAAATGTCCCTTATCCCATGTGGCTTGTTATTGCTGGAATGGGGCAACTGAATTCAAATCCCAGCTGAATTCACTGGTAGCTTTTATCATGTCCCAGTCGCTTTTGTACAGTTTGCCATTTTAAAATTAAATCCTATTTCAAATGCCTATAATGAGTTACCAGCTAAATATTATATAGCACTGTGCACACAAAGAATTGCAATAATATATTTTTATGGAACAGTATGTTTTTTTAATTTCAGAATTGAAAATTCTTTTATTAGTGCACTGTAGTATTTATGTCTATACCTTAATATGTCTCACAAAAACACGAAAGCTGACTTAAATGTATCTTTAGTTATTCTATTAATCTCATTAAATTTCTAAACGGTGCTGTATTGTTGTATTTAAATAGGTACAAATCACATTGATTGCCAATTTATATTTGAATAGCCTTTTGCACATGCTGCTTATTCTAATTGAAGCTGTTCATATCTGCTTCACCAAAATTGTTTTATGCTTTTGCGTGACCCCTTGGAAGGATGAGTCATGACTTTAGAGAAACATGCAATGGTGTTTTACAACATGGCTTTTTCAGCCCACCCGTCGTTAACGAACTAATTGTCTAAAAGTAGGGCGAGTTGCATTCTACCCCAGAGTTACAGTGCTTTAGAAACTCATTACAATTATCCACTAATGACATCTGTCTACGATAAGATTGTACCATTTGTCATTTCCGTGCACTGTATTCTTTATATTATGCCAAGATAATATGTAATTCAGTTCAAGTTATCATCAAGCCACATGCAGTTAGTTTGTTAATAGGGTTGCCAGCCTCCAGGTGGTGGCTGGAGATCTCCTGCTATTACAAGGGATCTCCAGGCAACAGATACCACTGAGAAAATGCTTCTTTGGTAAGTGGACTCTATGGCATTATACCCCCACTGAAGTCCCTCCCCACTCCAAACCCTGCCCTCCTCAGGCTCCACCTCCTAAATCTACAGGTGTTTCCCAACCCAGAGCTGGCAACCCAATTGTTAAAGATGGTACCATAGGCATCAATCTCTTGAAGAGAACATGTTTTTGTTGCTGGTATTCATTAGAGTTTCTACAATTATTGGGTACAATTTCAAGATTACTACTTTGTTCTCTAAATAATTAAAATAAACCATGATTTATGTTTCTTCCCCCCAAAAATGCTAAGGTCTCTCCAGACATCATGGAGTCCTCTGCTTCTCCCACTTTAGGGTGTTTCTGTCTTGTGTTTGTATTGTTTTACTTATTATGGTCTTTTGTCAAAGAAGTCAGTATTTCAGTGTGCTCCATCAATTCTTGTGAGTAGGCATGCTGTACCAGCAGAAATCTCAAAATGATGTTCAAGAATGGTCCCATTAACCTTCCCCTGCCTGTTCCTCAATGTTACTTTATGTATGTATGTATTGTATGTGTGTATATATATATATATAGATATAGATATAGATATAGATATAGATATAGATAGATAGATATAGATATAGATATATCTATTCTCTTATTTTCTTCTTAAAAATGAATAAAAAGATATTTTTTAAAAAAAAGAATGGTCCCATGAAGAACATATTCTAATAATGGTTCCTTGGGATTACAAGTATGAATGATGGTGGCCAGACCCTTTTGCACCAGCTGTATCAGGGGAATGGAGATTTACCAAAAACAACAACAACCCACTGTCCTGCCATGGCGGAAAAAATGAACAACTGTCCATTTGAATCATAGTATAAATGTACAGTTGCAAACTTACACAAAATAGTTCAAATACATCTCCCCCCACCCAATGAATCTAGGTGAAAAACAGTGTTTGGTTTCCATTTCATCTTTACAGATATGTGGAATGGATACAGATGTACGAACGAGAGACAGTGCAAGGATACATACACAACAGTGGCCAGGTCTGCTGTTGACGTGGGCTTTCCATTCATGTTCATTTTTTAATTGTACTTACTTGCAAGAGCCATATGAGTTCTTAGAGGCAGAATTTGGTGCAGGAAGACTCCCACACTTCTATCATTCCACAAACTGTGTAATACACAATTGCTCAGGAGGGCATTTTTATAAAGGGCTGTAGTATAATGGGGTAGTTCAGGAGGGTGCTTTTGTAAAGGGAACAGGATTGTAGTCCTTTCCATCTTGCTTTTACTTCATGATTGACTTTTGTAATTTCATTTTCTGTATTGTTTATTATATATCATGATGGATTTTTTGCATTGTTTTTAATTTTTGTAATCCCAGCCCTGTTGCATTGTTTATTGGAAGTCTTCATGCTTTTTGATTGAATTCTTTTCTGTTGTGTAACCCACCTTGAATCTCAGCAAGAAAGTCAGGCTACAAAACAAAACAAACAAATAGGTCAGGATAGTTCATATATCAGAATACATCAGGATGAGAACCCCATCTCCAGTGTGAACGGGTATAAATTGAGAAGAAGAATTGCACCACATGGTTCTTTGATAATTTGGTTTGGCTCAGAGATTCTCTGAAAAGCTACTTATTTGTGCACATGCCGTCTCTTTATCAACAGTCTAATATTTTGCTTTATGAGTGTGCGAAGAACAGTGGCATGTTGCAATTTTCATCTTTGTATAATTTTCCCACCCAGAATGCCTATGTGAATATCAATCGCATCATGTCAGTCGCATCTCGGCTTTCAGAAGCGGGTCATTATGCTTCGCAACAAATTAAGCAGATCTCCACCCAGCTAGATCAAGAATGGAAGAGCTTTGCTGCAGCCCTGGACGAGCGCAGCACCATTCTGGCCATGTCTGCTGTGTTCCATCAGAAGGCTGAACAGGTATGTAATGGCTAATGTATCAGGTACTTTGCCAGCCTCCAGGTACTAGCTGGAGATCTCCCGCTATTACCACTGATCTCCAGCCGATAGAGATCAGTTCCCCTGGAGAAAATGGCCACTTTGGTAATTGGTCTCTATGGCATTGAAGTCCCTCCCCAAACCCCGTCCTCCTCAGGCTCACCCCCCAAAAAAACCTCCCGCCAGTGGCAAAGAGGGACCTGGCAACCCTAGGTACTTTTTTTGTAAGCTGGATCTTTGGCTTTATGGCTGGCTTTGGTCTGGTTTCCATAAGGTAAATTAAGATGGAACAAACTGTGAAGGAACCAACAGACAAATCAAAATTAGACCTAAATGGCATTAAATTAAGAAGGGGGTTGGACTAGATGGCCCCTTCCAACTCTATAATTCTATGAAATGTCACAATAGTGAAGATACACCTCCTTGATACTTCTAAAAACAAAGCAAAAAGAATGGGAAAGGATTATTTGAAAATGAAATTTCCATGAAAATAGTTTTAATTTTAGCATGTGATACAGGTGTTTTTACATTTCTTCACCACTGTCTTCTTGATGTGATTATTACTGAACACACAGAAATCAACAAAGGTGCCCAGAGTATAAATTAAGGTGGTGTGTAAGATATCATGGGGAGAGGGGTGTGCCTGTGGGACACGCCATTTAGACTCATTTGGGTGGTCACCATGTCACAAGCAGCCCCTTAATCTAACATGGGCCTGAGGGTTTAATCAGATACGACACAAGAGATCCACCAATCCTGTGGTGATATTTTTGCTTCTTGAGACATATACCTGTGCAGTATTAGTAGGGTTGCCAACCTCCAGGTGGTGATTGGAGATCTCCTGGGATTACAGCTGATCCTCAGGAGACAGAGATCAATTCACCTGGAGAAACCACTTTGGAAGGTGGACTTGATGGCATTATACCCCATTGAAGCCCCTTCCCTCCCCAAACCCCACCATCCTCAGGCTCCACCCCCAAAATCTCCTTCTATTTCTCAACCCAGAGTTGACAAACCCAGGGTGTGGGGGAGAGGAACAGGTAATTTTTCATTTCTACTTTCACTAATAATAGTTGGGATTTTTTTTTAATTTAAGGGATTTATCCATTTTGATGAATGCCTCTTTGGTTCCCCATCTAATTTTTAGGTATTAATTTATGTCTAATTTTATCTGATGGTGCCAATAACTCCCCTTTTCTGTTTTATTTTTACACTGTATAATGTGACCAGTTGTTTATGCCAGTCTTTCAAAAGTTTGGCCGTATTTGATGTTTCCTGGCACTCTCTTTTGTGTTGTTTTGTATCTTCCCCCCACCCATTCTCTTCTTGGATGAGCTTTTATAGCTAGGATTCAAGACTCAGTTCTGGGGCCAAGTTGGACATGGTAATTATTTGCATGAAATCCCACAGCATTAGGCTGAAATCTACAGCCACTTTGTGTCGAGTATTCTTAGTAATGTGCCTCTCAGTCTAGGCTTTGTCATTCTCCTTTTTGCAGTTCAAACTTCAGATGCATACTTCAGTATGCTACATTACTAAATAGGTCTGCAGGGACATTCCCTTCCTGCACACACCAAGTTCATTTAAATATAAATAAGACAGAACATTGTTATTAGTTAACAATGAAAAATCATAACTAATTGCCCTTGAGACAGATCCAGGAGAACAGTTGTTTGTGTAATACATGGTGTGAAGCTCAAACCCTGTGCACACTTATTAAGGAGTGATCAGTGGCACTTACCAAATAATCAAGCCCAGGATCAGGTTGCAGGAACAAGAACATTCAGATGATCTGGCTAAAATCCCCAGTTGAAGTCACTTTGAACTGGAAGTTTCCCCTGAATTTCTGGAAGATGCTTCAGCTCACCTGTGCTAAATGAGGGACAGTTTGGCAGTTAAGAACATAAGAGCTCTGTTGGATCAGACCAATGGTCCATCTAGCCCTGCATCCTGTTTCACATAGCAGCGAACCAGTTGCATTGGTGGCACATCGAACAGGGCATAGAGGTAGGGTGGCCAACCTCCAGGTGGGACCTGGAGATCTCCTGCTATTACAATTGATCTCCATACAACAGAAATCAATTCCCCTGGAGAAAATGGCTGCTTTGGCAGGTGGACTCTAGGGCATTATACCCATTGAAGTCCCTCCCCCTCCCCAAACCCTGCCCTCCCCAGGTTCCACCCCCAAAATCTCCAGGTATTTCCCAACCCAGGGCTGAGAACCCTACATAAGGGCCAAGTCTTCTGTGATATTCCCTCCTAACACTG
Source organism: Euleptes europaea (assembly GCF_029931775.1). NCBI lineage: Eukaryota > Metazoa > Chordata > Lepidosauria > Squamata > Sphaerodactylidae > Euleptes > Euleptes europaea. Next base: position 13,168,334 of record NC_079326.1, read on the forward strand.
TTATTCAAAGCACCAGTATGCTACTACCTTACAGCCACCATGTGAAAGCCACTTAAAATTCACTTGCATAATAATGTGAATTTAGAGTGATGTTCATATCAGTGCAGACATCTAAAAAGAAAGGTGTGGACTAGCTTGATGAAAATATCCCTGTCTTCCGACCTGCTGGTTCCAACTCCGTCTGCTTTGCATGTGGATGTGTAGTAGTTACAAGGCTAGCGCAGTCTGCACTTTGTCAGAGTGATGGCCACATGGGATTTTCTCTCATCACTTCTTGACCAGCTGGTCCTTGGGCTTCTGTTTCTAGTGAAGTGTGATTGGGGAAAGGACCAGATGTCAGGTGCAGAAATCGCAAGGGAACACAGGAGAGGAGATACAGGCCTGTGCTGTTTAGACCTGGCTAGAGCACTTGCATTACGTAACAGTCACTTTAACAAGGCTTTTTTGCAGTTCTTTTCTTTCTCCCCCTCCCCCCCAAGAAAGTTGCAAGAAAGCAGCTGAAAAATACAGTTTCTTGAAAGAGAGATTGCCAGAGTCTTACAGGACTGGGGAAAAAGATCTGGAAAAAAGGAAGAAGCTGAATGGCAGCTACAGTAGGCAAGACAGTATTTGGAGGGGAGTACTGATATGGAGTCAGCAAGCATCAAATACCTGGGGGGGGGGTGGAGAGCCTACAAACTGGGGTTGCAAGAAGTTCCATCATCTGGGATGGAAATATGTAGTCTGCTCTGTTGCTTCTGGTAAGATGTCCTGTTGAGTCATCGTTTTTAAATTTAAACTCTCTGAGCACGGTACGAAAATTAAGGCAGAACCAAGTAGTTGTTCCAAGAAAACAATTGCTAGAATGGAATCTGTTTAACTGATTCCCTCTTTTCTAATGTGCTCTGATCATTACCCTGGTCACTGGGGAAAGTAACATGCAAAGCATGGAAAGCTAACTGGTCTGAGGTCACCCACCAAGATTTGAACCAGGGTCTTTGGGGATTTGAACCAGGGTCTCCCAGATCGTAGTCTGACACTCTAACCAATATGCAATGTTGGAATAATGCTTGTGTAGTTACTTATATAGTTCACTCAGCTACCTTGGTAGATCCACATGGGTGTGTTTTGCAGAGGACTTGTTTCTCTGCCCTAAAGAAATTATGGTACATAACAAAGTGGTCTATGTTTGCGACTCATTAAAATTGCCCTGCAAGGTTGCTTAGGTTGAGTAGGATTCTGCCCTGATTAGGGATTAAGATAGAGTTAGACAACATGACCTTCACATTCCTTCTAGGCCCATCATTCTTTGATCATCCTGATAAAAATAGCATGAAAACAGCATGCTAATAGCAGGTAAATGTGAGCAGGCATACTTCAACTAGTAAATCTCAGTAGGCAAAGAATCTGCTGCAAGCATTCTGCCAGGAAGGCAAAGGCGGAGCACTTCGAAAACGGATCAAGCAGGGACTGCAGAGGTGTTTTTGTATTACCTAAATGAGGCGGTGTAGCTGCTGTATAATTAGCTGCTCTTTTTATTGATGGAATTTTAAGCTCTTTAAGTGTAACAGAGTGAAAAAGATAATTTAAAAAGAAGACTTGGAGAAACAGGAAAATTAGATAGGAATAATGAGTTAGACTTAAGTGCATACAGAATTAGCCGAAGATTTGAGCATGTTAAGAGACACAAAGGTGTGCCATGTTTGAATTGAACAAACAAATCAGCAAGGAAATGTTTGGAGTACTTTATGTACCTAGAAGCCTGGATCAGGGGAAGCTCTTTAAACTCTCATTATGTCAAAAGTATGCAGACCTTACCTTTTGGTTTAATGAGTGACTTTTTGGTGATGAGACTCACTGGTACTGAGTACCATCATCTTTTGGGAGGGCTCTCCCAAGTCTAGATCCTCATGCGCCAACCCCCACCACTCAGCCAAAGAAAAAGAGGAGGTCGGTTTGGGTACAGAATTGCTGGGGGTGAGGGGTGGGCAGGAACCTGAGCTGCCATGGCAGCTCCACAGACCTGGGTGCACCATGAGTTGAGCTGCTGTAGGTGGCAGATATGAACCTGGGTGTAACTGTTGCACCTAAGCCAGGTGGGAAGAAGGAGCCCAGTCACTGCCCACCCTGTGAGCTGGGAGGATGGGGAGCCACATGCCTGTCTTCCTTCCTCCTTGATGGAGTGGAGGCAGGCCAGGTGACAGCAGGCCAGATGATGGGGTGAATCTTGCTGGCCCAGGTAGGCAAGGAAGTGCAATTGCCACGTGAGTTGGGTGAGCATGGAGCCTTGCATTGGTGGTGGAGGAATTTGTAGGGGAGGAAGCCAGAAGGGGGGAGTCAGCAGCAAAGTAACAGTTGGCAGTCACCAGCTCTTCCTCCCTTGTGGTGGCATGGAAAAAGAAGGCTGGCTGGGTGAAGAGGCCAGGCAGGGGAAGGCAGGCTGGGCAACGGGGCAAGCAGACCCATCCCCAGGCAGGCAAGGAGCTGCTGCTGACATGCAAACCGAGTGGGTGCGGAGCCCAGCAGAGGCATTGAGAAAAGAAGAGGCAGGGGAAAGTGATGGGAGAAGAACCCAGAAGAGGAGAAGGAGGAAGTAGTGGGCAGTCACCCACTGTCCCACCATTTTTCCCTTGCAGAGTGGAAGAAGTGAGATTTCTTCCAACTGAAGCAAAAGATGAATGTTTGAGTTACACCTTCAAGCTCCTTCTCAAGGTACCTTCTGCAAATAGGGTTTCTAACTTTTCCACCAGCCCCTGCTCCAGTGTCTTTAAGAGCAACTTGATCTGTAGACATTAATGCTGATCTCCACATTGTAAAAAGACTTTGCCTGCTTCCTGGTGATCAGACTCTTATTAGGTCAGGATTTTTCCTCATCAGTTTACAACTCTGTAATTTCCTGTCATTCTCTCTAAGTACTGCTTTGAATTCACAGGCAGCCTTAGGTTAGGAAAGCTTCAGCTTCCCAGTCTCAGACAGGGTTACCAGGCTGCAGTCAGCAACCCCTGGGGGGAAAGGGGGGGGACGAGGCCCGGTGTGCAGGCAATGTAACAGCGTGATGATGTCACTTCCGGTTAAAACTTGAAGTGGCCTCTTTAGATGCTCTAGGATTCATCCCTATGTCATTTCTGTTTTTTTTACTGAAAGTGATGTAAGTGCACAGGTGTGATGACAGTGAATGCGTCTCCTCCCCCTCCCTTTTCTACCACTGGCACCTGAGGCACCAGTGGCCAATGACCCTGTATACGGGGAGGCCTCCCGCTATACCAGTAGGCTTCGAATCACTAGTCTCAGATCACAGTTTACACTTTGTACATAATACTGATCTATTTTACAGAGTTGCTGTACCAGATAATGGCCTGTATCCAGCTACACCTTGAAGAAAAATTAGTATCCTTTTCTTAAGAGGGAGCAGCAGTGATCTCTCTCTTCTACTGCAGTCTGCTGAGCCCTCCAAAATGTTGTTCCTGTAGATTGGTGGACCCTCAAGAACAGTCTAGGGGTGATCCACGGAAGGAGGGGGGAATTGGTGGAATTCATCTCATTCTTATATAGGCGTACTGACACCTTAAAAAAAAAAAAAAAAACAAGCACTGATCCTGATACACCACAATTCAGATTTTGCTGTCAGTCAAACCACTATGTAAGCATTCCCACCATTTCCATAAAGCATAGCATCCCTGATAAGATTCTTTGGTTGGGTTTTGGAGGCTGAACTGGGATCAAAGTGTGATTGCTGTCATGTTATAATTGATTTTACCCTGATTTTTACAAGAATAACATAGATCAGCAATTCCCAACATGGCCATCTGAGTGCCTTAGTGCCAAACAATATGTTTCTTGGGGCCCACTCATTTTCTGAAGTCCCTAAAGAAAAGGGACAATCTGGTATTTCCTTAGAGTTGCCAACTTTACTGGAGAAGAATGTTCTGCTTCTTTAATAGAGCCTTCATGGGATGTTGTTATTAACCAGGTTATATTGACCTTCATGCCAATAAAGGTTCAACTATCCATTGCCACACATTAAGCTTCAAAGGGACAAGACATCCCACCCCCAGTCCAGTCAGCAATCTAACTTTCCTCCACCTCACTGGAGAAGCAAGTGCTTCAGACATCCTTGGTGTACAGGGGGTACCCACCGAGGAGCATAGGAGGATGCTTGACTTGGAACCTCCCAATGTTTTGTGATTGCATCCCCCATCCCCACTGGGGCAGCTATTTTGTGATTGGTTCCACTTCTCATGGCAGCCATTTTGCAATGGTGCCCATTAACCTTTCTGAAAATTCCAAAAGTGACTGTGGGCTCAACAAGTTTAGGGACCCCTGACATAGATGCTAAAACACATATCTGGATCCCTCATCCAAATAAAGTTTATTCTTTTCTTGTGTGATGCCTGCTTGTTTCTTCCCCCTCCTCCCATGCATTCTCTGAAATGCATTATCTCTTCTTTAAATGTGTTTTTACATAGGCTGATATTGTTTAAGCTCTGTAGGAGTGCTTACTTCTAAGTACATAGAGTTTCTGCTATGACCTATAGGGAGAACTGTGTTGTTTCTTTTAATTGTGGAAGTTAGAGGCTGGGTCCTGCTGCTTTAATGAAGGACGAGATCAATCAGATGCCAAGGAGGGCAGGGCTCCTGTACCCTTGATAGCTGTATAATATGGGGAATTTTGACAGGTGCAGCTTGTCATACAGGAGTGAGGAAAGCTGAACCTGTTCAAATGCCTCCTTCTACACGGCAATTAAAGGGGAGGTATTGCTTGTTGCTGCTGAAGCAGTGGGTTGATTTAAGAGGATCGTTCCAAGATGTAGCACAGCTCATTGCCCATTTCAAGACCTAGATGGCGTAGCATATCCCCTGGAGAAGGTGGAAATAGGCTTCAGGAAATTACTCGGCAGGTTGCATTAACTTAGTGGGTCATAGGTTTATAACTTCAGCCCTTTGAAAGAAAAACATTTATGCGCTCAGTTAAGGGTAACATTCTTACTCTGCTTTGTGTTCTGCACTATCTTGGGCTTCTGTCCAAATAATTAGTTTACTCATGCTCAAGGGATTAGGTGCACCCAGTGGGATTTTTTTTATTAAAAAAATGGAACAGTAGATCCCTCCTCCCTCCCTGATGATACTATTATTATAGACTGATTTTGAAACTGAGGGGGCTACCAAAAATATCTGCTATGCAACATAAGAGGTGGCTGTCTAGAAGAGGTGGCTGTCAGATAACTACTTCGATGCAGAGATATTAAATATGCATGATAGATATAAAAATGATTGTTTCCAGATTGTTTTATATTTAACTTGCCCAAATATTTGTTTTTTTTATAACATAGGCCATTATTTGATCATAAAATGGTGTAGAAAAGCAGGGTAATGTAGTCTGCTTGATTTGTTTCTGAATCTTTTTGCTTTGTTTTGTTTAATTGTATGTTGGACATCTTTATTTTTCCTCTTTCCCTCCCCCCCACTTTTGTACCCTTCTGACTATAAAATAAAAGCAAATATAAAAAATAAATAAAAGAGATGGCTGTCTAAGAAACACAAGCCTGGGGAGCCCTTAGGCACTTGAAACTAGTTGCTGTGCAGTTCTTTGGATCCTGGGCCTGGTGCCTGCTCAAAAGAGATCTGTATGTTTTTGTTTTGTTTTGCTTGGGTCAGTTTGCCTTTGTTGTGCTATGAGCCCTAGTGCTTCAAAACAGAGTTTTTAAACAAATAGGACCGTCCTACTGTATAGGGTTGCCAAACTCCAGGTGGTGGCAGAAGATCTCCTGCTATTACAACTGATCTCCAGCCAATAGAGATCAGTTCCCCTAGACAAAATGGCTGCTTTGGCAATTGGACTCTATGGCACTGAAGCCCCTCCCCTCCCCAAAGCCCTCCCTCCTCAGGCTCCGCCCCAAAAACCTCCCGCCAGTGGCAAAGGGGGACCTGGCTACACTACTACTGTAGCTGTCAGTTTGTTGCATCTCAATGGAGTCCTCTTTCAATTTTCTTTTTTCCCCCAGTTCCTTTCGGGTGTAGACGCCTGGTGCAAAATGTGCAGTGAAGGAGGCCTCCCATCAGAAATGCAAGACCTGGAACTGGCCATCCATCATCATCAGTCCCTATATGAGCAGGTCACCCAGGCCTACACTGAGGTGAGTGTTTTCAGAGAGAGACTTTTATAATCATTAATAAGATTACACAGTAACAATTAGTAGAGATGGTTGAATATATGTTCGGACACAGAAGAGCTATTGGCTGAATAATTTGTAGAAAACATTTATCTTTTCATTGCTCTGCTGATGTGACTGCTTTAAGCAGTTTAATTATTGAGTTGTCTGAAATGGTTCTCTAATCAAGGGGGGGTAGGTGTAGAGGCCCAGGATATGATTGGAATATGAGCCCATCTGGGGTGGAGGCCAATGGGTCTCCAGGCAGAGTCAACAGAAAATGCTCTGTCCATTCCAGATGTCAGTTCAAAACACAAGAAGAGGCGAAGCACATTACATTCCCCCCAGGTTGGACCAAGAGACGTGTTCTGGAGTTGTGTGCTTCCAGGGTGCTCACAGGCATGATTCAGACTGGGACCAAGGCACATGTGCTGATTGGGGTTTGGACCTCCCCCCACCCCCAGCATTGTTTTCCTGACCTGAAATGAACATCAAGATATCTTGCTATACTCATATGTTACCCTTCTATGTTTCCATAAATATGTCTGCAATTTGTGGATACCTCCTATGAAAATGTTCTGATCAGAACATGGCAGCCTGCTGTGTCATGGTCCCAATTTGAATAATAAGCAAAATCTCCTCATCGTTTTCTAAATTAAATTCTACAAGAAGAAAATGGTAAATTGTGGTAATTTTTGAATGGTGTCAATGAAAAAGAATACAGTGAAAAATAGTACCTTTGTGGGTATCGGGATTTGGCTTTATCCAGGTAAGCTGTGATTGCAAGTGATGCTTTGATTTAAATCCAGAGGTCCTTTTTGGTTCATTGTTACCTGGTTCAGAGTTATCCTATCACCCAAAGCTAATAGGCTCTCATTCATAAGAATGTGTTTGCTACACTGTGGAGCTGGATCTAATTCAAAATCCTGAAGGACTTACAGTATTGGTCTTCAGAGCAGATGAATATCCTTCATTTTTGTTTTTCTTATTAGTTGTTGCTTTGTGGCTTACCTTGTCTGTTAATTTAAAACACGAGCTAGCCTCCTCAGCCAGAAGCCTATGTGACTTCTTGCTTTGTTTCTTTGTATCTCCCTTCACTTTACCCTTTTTTCTCATCAGTTTTGCTAACTATAGCATGATTGATCTAAATTTAATTTAGGAAGAATTCATTCAATCATTTATGCTTTTCTTAGACTGAAAACAATCCCAACATCCCCACAGAATTTTGAGATGAATGCCAAATTATACAGGCACTGAACATAAAATTAAGCAGTTAGATTTATCCCAAAAGGTTAGGGCAGGCTGTAAATTAAATTGATCCAATCAATTTTAAAAGGCTGCCATCAGAACTACTAATATGAGATGTTATATTTATTAAAATATTATAGGGTATAACTTTGAAGTCAAATCTGAAGAACTGGAGGCACAGTGATGATAGGTCACTCAGCAGATGTAAAGTCCCTTTCTCTTCCCTATATGTATTGTCTCTGGTTTCAGTAAGAACTAAATTTTGTTCAGGGCATGGATCAAGGATCTGGTTTTTGGCTCCCTTTGAATTGCCACCATTTTTTCAGGAGGAAAAACCCTGAAAAAAATACCAAAAGCGTATTTTTCAAGGTGGTGGTTTCCGGTTCAGCTTTACCAAATGCAGAGCTGTTTTCTGTTGCCCCAGATGGTGCAGAGTTGTTTTCTGTTGCCACAACGGGTTGAAATTAAATCAAAGGAGTTTTCAGCTAAACATTAGGAAGAACTTCCTAACAGTTAGAGCAGTTCCTCAGTGGAACAGGCTTCCTGGGGAGGTGGTGGGCTCTCCCCCTTTGCAGGTTTTTAAGCAGAGGCTAGATGGCCATCTGTCAGCAATGCTGATTCTGTGAAATTAGGCAGATCATGAGAGAGAGGGCAGAGAGAGTTGTGTCCGTATTTGGCTCTTGTGACCCTTTCCTACATGCCCAGGGTAATGCCAATCGCCAGTTTAGGGTCAGGAAACAATTTTCTTCCAGGCCAGATTGGCCAGGGATCCTGGAGGGTTTTTTTGGGGTTTTTTTTTTTTTTTGCCATCTTCTGGTCATGGGGCAAAGGTCACTGGGGGTGTGGTGGGGAGGTAGTTGTGAATTTCCTGCATTGTGCATGGGGTTGGACTAGATGACCCTGGAGGTCCCTTCAAACTCTATGTTTCTATGATTCTGTGATCCAACAGATAGCTTAGAATAAGTTATACCTGAACAAATCCTCAAAATTCTTTAGTCCAGCACTCTTTCCAAGATAACATTGACAACATCCGATCTCTGATGCTAGACCAGGCTCTTCTTTAAAACTTGACGTGGATACAATATCACAGTGGTATTGCTCGTTGGGCATGAAGTATGGAGGATAAAGTTACCAAATTATCACCCAGGTGGCTTACTGTTTCCTTAAGTACTCTGCTAGTGGTGTGTGCTTATTCCACCCACATTCTCTGTTCCTGCTTCCTTATTATAATGGTTGAGCATTCAGTAACCCTCGCAGAGTGTATTCATTTTGGGGACAGAGCCAAAGAATTTCTCAAAACATAATATAATAAATGAAACTGACTGAAATTATAAATAGACATTCCCTTAGCCTTGCTTGAATTTCAGCCCTTGTTGGAATTTAGTGAAGGATGATTAACTAAACTGGTCTCCCCTGGTGCAGCTACATAATCTACGTAGCCTCCTGGCAAAATCATGCTGCCTGAAATGAAAAGCACCGAATCGTGCAATATGATGCATTAGAGATCTACAACTGGAATCTTCAGTTTTAATATTTTGGCTTTTAAAACTAATTTTGCATTGCTGTTTCATTCCCTGGCCCATACTTAGCACTGTTTGCTGTATGTATAGTAAAACAATCGTCCAACTTTAACATATTGATGAAGTCTGCATTTATTTTCCACCCTTATTTATCTTGGGTGTATTTTTTTTAGATGTTACTAATTTTGGTTTTCAATGGTGGAAGAAAAGGAACAGAGGAGAATATTGATTATGTTAAGCGGGAATAGGAAGCTGTTATTAGGAAGTCTCTGAAAACCCAGGCCCTGTTTTTTTCTATGTTCATGAAGGCCAGAGAATATGTTCACGAAGGCCAACAACTAAGTTAGGCACTTTTGAAGAAACCATAGAAAGAAGAAATGAGCAGCACAGGCTTTTATACATCTCCATCTATTACTTCTGTATCTTCCTGCTGTGGTTTTTGAACTGGCAGCTGGAGGACATCAGGCTGAGGTTGAATTTCTGCATCATGGCACACCAGATCCAGAACTGAAATGCAGAGGAAGAAACCACGCCAAAAAGGAAGGTGCTTTAGCCAGTGTGTGATGTAATGGTTAGAGCAGGGGTGTCAAACATACGGCCCGGGGGCCTGATTCAGCCCTTTGAGAGCTCTTATCCAGCCTGCAAGCCAGCCGAGGCAGCCACTCCCACCAGTCCAGATCTTGACTGGTGAGCCCGCTGTGAGCTCGCCAACCAAGGCAGCCACACCCTCCCCCTTTTCCCAATCTGGGCTGACGAGTCATGGCCCGGCCCAACCAAGTGACATTTATGTAATCTCCAGTTCAACACCCCTGAGTTAGAGGGGTTGGACTAGGACTGGAGAGGCTTAGGTTCAAATCCCCACTCGACTATGAAGCTCACAGGGTGACCTTGGGCATGACCCATACATGTATACATATACACACTCTCTTTCTGTCTCTCTCACAACCCAACCTATCTCACAGTGTTGTTGTGAAGATAAAACAGAGAAGGGGATAACCAGGCATGCTGCACTGACCATAGGATTGCCAAGTGGGAAATTATTAGAAGATTTGGGGGTGGAGCCTGGGGTTTGGGGAGGATGGGGCCTCAGAGGGATATAATGCCATAGGGTCAACCATCCAAGGCAGCCATTTTACTCCAGGGAAATTTATTTCTGTAGCCTAGAGATCAGTTGTAATTCTGGGATATCTCCAGGCCTCACCTGGAGGCTGGCAATGCTAGCTAAGCATCTTGGAGGGAGGGCAGGATGAAAAGGAACTAGATAGGCAAGAGCGGATATGCAATCTATAGACATCTCCATATCACACTTAGAGAGTGGTTCACTGAGTAACAGTACATTCTAAAGCAGAGTTGTTGGTGGTGGAAAGTGCCTTCAAGTCACAGCTGATTTATGATGACTCCGTAGGGGTTTCAAGGCAACATATATAGGTGGTTTGGCATTGCCCACCTCTGTGTAGGCTGAGAGGGTTCTGAGAGAACTATGACTGGCCCAAGCAGGCTTCATGTGGAGGAGTGGGGAATCAAACCCGGTTCCCCAGATTAGAGTCTGCCGCTCGTAACCTCTACACCATGCTGGCTCCCTCCTAAATCCATTGAAGTCACTGGGCATAGAAGTGTGTAACTCTGTTAGGATTGCACTGTAAGAGACTGCTTTTGCTACTTTTTGTTTCCTATGATCCTATGGATCACCTTCACTTTGCTCCGGTACTATTTTTGCCTTGGCTTATCCCGCCCTCTATTTATTAGAAGCTGGGTTTGACTCCCCATTGAGAAGAGATACGTAGAAATGCACAGGTTCTCCCTTCACACACACCTACCTCTTTTCTTTCAGTGCTTTTCATAATGTACTTGAATCAGTCCTGAATATAATCTTTTCCAATTTATAATATATGCTGCGAAGCTGCTATATGAGTTCATTCTGACCTTGAACACTCCTTGAAAAATGCAAAGCTTCCACATAAAAGAGACCTTGTTAATTCCTACAGAGAGCACCAGAGAGTTGAAATGGCAGCTAGGGCTTATTTTTAAACAATTGGTTTGTTTCAAAACCCATTGACTCTTTGATAGAGACTTTCTGGACCCAGATAAGGTATGCTGTTTTTCTTGGTGTTTTTGTAATATCTGTAACAGTATTATCAGGACAAAATTTCCCTTTAACTAAATAAAAGCCATTAAACCAAATGTGGTTTCTAGTGTTGATCTTAAAAGAGAAGTAGTACATGTCGTATGTGCCAGAGCACTTAGTAAAGTTCTAAATTGCAGGTGTGTTCTTATAAAGAGCTTGGAAAACATTTTTCTGGTATACTTGTCTGCTTCTTAACACATGAATAAAATAAAGGCAGTCCCATTCTTTCACATGTAGTCCTTGCCAACATTACATTTGAGAATCTTGGGCAGCCCGTTGCTGAAGAAGGGCAGTTAGGCAGCTGCGCGGAGTGGCGCTACCTCCACAGAGGCTTCCCAGAGGGAAAAATGAAAAATAAATGCACTTAAAATGAAAAAGGCAAAAAAATGCCCCATAGATTTTAGCAAGGCTACACCAGCTATTTTGCTGGCATAGCCCCACTGCAGCATGGAGGGGCATTCCCGGGATGAAAGGAGTTAGGAATCTGCCTAAAGGCAACCCCTGCCATAGGAATGCCCTGTGAACGCCTTCCAGCGTGCCGGCATGGTCCAGAGGGGCCTGTGTAAGTCGCCCTACACCGGTGTCCATGCCAATTTGCACGGTGTGCAGGGGGTCACACCGGCTCCTGTGGGCATTTGGGGCCCCCTTCAGGATTGCACAGTTTATGAAAGGAAGAAAAGAAAAGCATTTTCCCTCTTGCTTCCTACAATGAGATTAAACTTTCTGAATGACATGTTTGAAATTGGGAATAAAACATCCAGTTACCTTCTGGATTTGTGGTGTCTGCCAAATCTCACAGGGGCACCAAAGAAAAAGTGAAACAGTTTTGAATACATTAATGTATACTGAATCAGGAAAGAAAATTCCAAGACCACGGTTGCCTACTCTTAGTGGCAGCAGTTCTGCAGGTAAAGGTCTTTCACATAATCTCTTACCTTATGCTTCTGACTGGAGATGCCAGGGATTGTGCCTTGGGACTCTCTGCATGCAGAGCAGATGTTCAGCTACTGAGACATGGCCTCTCCCCATTTTCATGATGTATGATTCCCCCCTTGATGCATAAGAAGAAGAGTTGGTTTTTATAGCCTGCTTTTCTTTACCTTTAAGGAGACTCAAAGCGGCTTACAAATGCCTTCCCTTCCCACAACAGACACTTTGTGAGGTAGGTGGGGCTGAGAAAGTTCTGAGAGAACTGTGACTAGCCCAAGCAGGCTTCATGTGTAGGAGTGGGGAAACAAACCCAGTTCACCAGATTAAAGTCCACCGCTCATGTGGAGGAGTGGGGAATCAAACCTGGTTCTCCAGATTACAGTCCGCCGCTCTTAACCACTACACCACTCTGGTGTAGCAAAATTATCTTGGTAATTAAATATTATCTGTGCTTGATAGACTTTTTTTCTGTTTTTCATCTTGAAGGTAAGCCAGGATGGAAAGGCTTTGCTGGATGTCCTGCAGCGTCCCTTGAGCCCTGGGAACTCTGAATCTCTCACTGCCACCGCTAATTATTCCAAGGCTGTTCACCAGGTTTTGGATGTGGTCCATGAAGTCTTGCATCACCAGCGTCGTTTGGAGAGCATCTGGCAGCATAGGAAGGTCCGGTTACATCAGAGGCTTCAGCTTTGTGTTTTCCAGCAAGATGTTCAGCAGGTAATGTCTCTTTTCAGATTTCTGAAATAGAAACTCAGACATACCTTTCTGAGGGAAATAGCTCTAGTGAAAAGAGTGATACCAGGTCAGTTTAAAGGAGAAAACTGGGAAGTTGTGTATATGTCCCTAACTCCTCCAATTTAAGAACTACTATTGGAAGAAACTTAGGTTTATGAAACAAAGCAGTGACAGCCAAGAGAAATCAATCTCAGTACATAATAAAAGTATCAACATTTGTATGTGAACCACCTTAGATACATCTTGAATTGCAAAATATCCCTTATATATACCCATCATAAGTTCCCCATCCCTGTTTTTCTATTACAAACCACATTCGTATTAAGATACGTTGTTAATCTGACCTTTACATTCCCCTCAAAGGAGACAAATAAAACCATTTTAAGTTTTCCTTCAAAGAGCCTCTTGTGTGCCAAATACTTCTGACTGTGATATAAATGATAAAAGAGCATCTATCATAACAGTGCAATCATCTTATGCTGGGGACATTGGTGTGCTTTTATTGTGAAGAATGAAATAGCATAAGCAACAGCTGAAGAGCCCCTTCTCCCAATTTCAGGGCATGTTCAAATAAAATACAAAGGGAGAAAGGTCAAAGCATATTAATGGAGCTGTAAGGCATAGATCATCTAGTAGTGTGACTCCAGTCAGCCTGAATTTTTTTCAAAACTTGCAAGTGGGGCACATATATCCAACCTCTGTTACTGGAGATCAGCATTTGGTAGAAGAAAAAAGAGGGGAATAAAACCCAACCTAGAAAACAGAAGCTGGATAACCATGGTTGGGTAGAATATATTATATTATATTGTATTGTATTGTATTGTATTGTATTGTATTGTATTGTATTGTATTGTATTGTATTGTATTGTATTGTATTACATTACATTACATTACATTACATTATATTATATTATATTATATTATATTATATTAAGAAAATATAATTTATTAGAAGTGCTATGTCAAGATTAAAATTATTTAAAAATGTTAAAATAGCACAATGGCATTTCCTAAGGCTGATATCTATAAACACATGCCAGATGCATTTCAGCCTATTTGGCCTTCATCAGTGGTCAACTGAAACCCATGTAAAACCTGCATACATTTACAGAAATATATACATATACAAACAGTTTAAATCAAACCAGGCATGTATATAGGTTGTATACTATATTACCAATTACGCAAACATCTGGTAAGATTGACTTTAGTTGTAATAACTGGTTTACAAATGTCTCCCATATATGATGAGTACAGTTATCAGCCTAGTAAAGCTCAGGTTTATTGATATGCACAGCTTTAGTAAGCACTGAGACTAAGGAGTTCTGCCAGCCAGTGCCAGCAGGCAGTGGGTGGAGTCTGGTGAGCTGACAGGGGTCTTCTTGGTGGGAGGGAGAAGTTCTTGATCCTTTAGCTCTGAGCTCCCGAACTGTGCGGTTGGGTGTAGAGACTCTGAGAACCGGTGTGTTCATATATTACCTTATCAAGTATTCTTAGAATGGCAATGCCGTAATAAAAATCTGTCCTGTCCTGTTCCTATATTACCTAGTGTGTATAAACCAAACCTGAGTGGTGACAAAGGGAAGATTGTGGTAGAGAGATAACCCTTTCTTCAGTCTCTAAGTGAGAGGTGGCTCCTGAAATAGGGAGACGCCTGATTCAGTGGCTTGGAGGGAAAGATTTGTTTTCCACAGGAGGTAGGCAAATCTAAAGAGTACGAAAGGTTGTGGATAAACCTCCACTCTCTGGTATTCTGTGTGCTAGGGTAAACTGAGTCCACCCTGTGTACATTGAGTATATGAATATATTGAACAACATCTGAGTATTTTACTGAATAACCTGAAGAAACTGTACTGACAACTAAGTACTGTGCCTGTAACCATTTAGGTTTTGAACTGCTCGTAACCAACTACGCTTTGTGCCTCTCTTGAAGAAAAACAATCTAACTACCTCTCCGTAGATAATAAACTTCAATTTATATTAATTATTATAAAATCAGTTTCAGCCTCTAAGCCTCTCAATTTCATCTGGAGGGAGGAAAGGGAAGCTTTCTCCTCACACAAAGTTGACTAGCTGTGGGGTTAAAGAAATACTAAAAACCCTCACAGCTATTGGTAACAGCAGGAACAATTTGTGAGGGTTCAAAAGGGAAGAAGGGCCCTCACAACATCTTAGTGTCTGACTTGGAGGCTACAGAAAGACTTGGCTGCCCCATGCATGCCCACTCCCTGTAGGTAACACACAATGGGAGGACTGCAGAAAAATGTGGGGGCTCCATTGCCAGCGTGAGTGTTAATAAAGTTAAGAGCCAGTGTGGTATAGTGGTTAGAGTGTTGGACTAGGATTTGGGAGACCCAGGCTGGAATCCCCGCTCCACCACGGAAGCTTGGTGGGTGACTTTGGGCCAGTCACTCTCCCAGCCGAACGTTCCTCACAGGGTTATGATGAGAATGAAATGGAGTAGGAGAGAACTATGTAAGCCACTTTGGGACCTCACTGGGGAGAAATGTGGGGTATAGATGAACAAATATAGATAAATAAAATAATCAGGGGGCTCCCTGATGCATAGCATTGATGCCATGATGGGATGAAGGACTTGGCTGCACTGTAACTGGATGAAGAAAAAGCATTCTATCGAGTCCTTCACCATGTGGTAGATGAGTCCTTTATCTAGTTGTTTGCTCTTGTGACTGAGCTGGCCGCTGTGTAATAAATGGAGCTGCAAATGAGTCTTGAAAATAGGTTTCATAGCTGCTTTTGTCATTCCTCCATCCCCTTCTGTCTCTGGGGTCTAGCTGGGGTAGCATACTGGCTAACAGACTGAACTATAATTAAGAAACACTGGGTTTGAATGTCTGCCATGAATTGATTACATTGCCTTAAATAAATCTCTTAGTGTTATTCCAAGCTGCACAAGGATAATTATACCAACCTCCTTTATAGGGTCTTGGTAAGAATTAACCAAGATAATGTACATAAAGTGCTTTGGATGTTCAGAAGCGCTATACAAATGCTAAGTAGCATTGTTAATCTTGCAGTCTGCTCATAATTGCTATACACCCACTGATCTTTGAATTACTACTGCATAACCCATCCTTCCATTTTCACCAGCTCTCCTACCCACAAGACGATTTCAAATTTGGGAATTGTTGCTCAGAACCAATATGTACATGAAACTCAGAAACCAATATTGATTCAGCAAACCTGGCAAATGTGTCTTTAATCCTTTCTAAATACAGTGATGAGAAAATATACTTTGTTTTTTTCGGATCACAGAGACAGATGTTTGTGTTTTCAATTACTGTATTGATTCAGTTTTGAGACCTTCACAGTATTGCCCTCACACTCCAAAAGAAAGATGCCAGACACCGTGTGAGTTAAACTAGCGTTTGATAAAATTTTAACAGCTGAACTCCCCTCAACCCCTTATTTAAATTCCTCTTGCCCCACCCAATGCAACCCACAGGTGAAACGGAAATAGTTAAAAGAATTGAGAAAACACTCAGGAAACTTCCCTCTAAACCGCAGCTCCTCTCCTCTCCAGTCTACTCACAACAGATGATTGTTAGGTGGGAATAGGGTTGCCAACCTCCAGGTACTAAAGATAAGCAAATACCTGTGCTATATCTAGTGGGTACTAAGGGAATAGGCAGCACCTGGGCTCTAAATCATATAGTGTTGAATAACACTGTTGGGAAATTCACAATAGTAAGAGAAAACAAGAAAATTTTAATCAAACAAATAATGAAAACAATCATTCAAAAAGCAATAAACAAAGCAACACTATAATTCCTGCAACATCGAATAAAGCACATAAACGGCTGATACAGCTCAGTCACAAATTTATATACATATATATATTGCTGATGAATCTCAGTCAACAAAGGTTAGAAACACGGAGCAGGAAAGCAAGAAAAACACTGATAACTTCTTAATGAGGTAAAGTCTATAAATAACGCTATGGAAAGGAAAACCAAACCAAACCAAACCAACTGGAACTGGTGATTTGGAAGGTGGAATTGGACTCAAGGTAGTCCAAAGAAGACCATGGTCACAAGTCTGCAGGAATGCAGAAAGTCAAGTTTCATGGCGGGACCCGAAAGGAACAAGGTTCTTCAGGATAGGGAAGACCGGTAAGCTGTCTTGCAATGGATCGGTAAGTAAGTGGTAAGTAAGTGTTTCCTTACGAAGGATTAGTGTTTCCTTACAAAGGATCTTCACCCCTCGGGGTAAGTGGCTTAGCGCATCTTGTGCCGTCCTTACTTACCACTAATTTAATAACTCCAAGAATACAAATTTAAAATTCAATATTTAATACTTATAGGATATACCAAACCGGCCTCAAGCACTGCTTATCAACCATGAACTGAACATCCATAGAAATCTCAACGTGATTGATCTGATGAAGCCATCGAAATGTGTTCTGCCTAGTGACGCGTTCTCATTCACTGTTGTTCGGGACCCGATCCATTGCAAGACAGCTTACCGGTCTTTTAAAAATAAAAAATAAGTATTAGCTGCACCTCAGTAAGCTGAAAACCACCTTGCAAATTGAAATATAAATCTGTAGAGTGTTGTTTTAAAAAAAACCCTCCTGAAAAGGTGTTTTTAAATCTACATTTCATAAGGTCTGTATTGAATACCATAATGAATACCGAGGCATTGGTCCAAGAATACCTTACAGATGACTAAAAATGTCAGACTGAGCAGTTAATAAGCTTTAAATACTCCCCAGCCTGCAAAGAAGCTAACAAAAATTACTCTAAACTTCGAACAATGGTGCTTAAATACAGCTCAGCGTAATGCCACAAAACCCGGTTTTTAAATAATTTTGTTTTCATGTAATGGCATTTCCTCAAGATATTGTTAGGAGGTTACTTGTGCTCTATCCTTCGCATAATTTGATTTCAACTTTCCTTTGAAATTAGTCTGAAATTATAATTCTTTTATCCTCCCTAGAGCTGCTAATCAGGACAGATTACTCTTCCTTGTGCTTTAAAGAAATTCTGATTACATAGTTACAGTGACTTTTATTATGTTTCAGTATCCAAGTATTGAGCAGACTCAGAGTGATACTTTGCCTCATTTATCATCCAGGTTTTTCTGATGAAGGTGATTTTCCCATGATGTAAGACTGCAGGGACAGTATTTGATGGTCCTCACAGAGACCAGAAGAATTTAAAGCTGGTTAACACTGACAACACTGTTTAGTGCCATAATTTTTTTTAAAAAAGTGGGTCTGATCCAGCCAACGTTAAGTACTTTCAAATCTGATTAATTTCAGTGGCAAGAATTAAGTGCATGGTTGAATCTCCTATTGAAGTTAATGCTTTGGCTGAATTGTGTCATATTCCTTGAAAACTGACAAAGGTTGTTGGCTTAGAGCAACTCTTTCAAGAATAATCCATGCAACACTTTCTATTGCAATACTGGGTTGGTCCTATTGGTTTATTGATTGTTGGGTTGGATATTGGTTTTTTGGATGTTAGTTTTGAACTAGCTGTAAAAAAAACTTCTTTCAAGACTTAAGACAGCATATCCTGACTTTGCCCACTGTTTAATTTGTAAAAAAATATGAGGTGATGTGATTTGAGAGTGAAGAGGATCCTTCTGACTGAGGATCTGACACCTAATAATTGAAGACAAGGCATTTTGCTTTTGTTCAAATACACTCTTCTGCCCACCCAGCCTAAAGATATAGGCCATTTCCACATAGGTTATTTGCCCTTGGCTTAATGCTGCTGGGAAGCAGGATTTTTTCCTGCTTCTCCAAAGCATCATGATACATTTACGGGTTTCCCCCAGCTTTGCTCCAATTTTCTCAAACCTGCTTTGCTGCAGCATTTTAGGAAAGGTTGCAGTGAAGCCTAGATGGCTGCCATGCAGGTAGGCAAGTTTGGATTTACCCATCCGCATAGTAGCCATTTTCTCTGATCCTGCCCCCACAGTGGCCATTTCCTTCCCCCCCTCCACCGGAGGGCTTTTTTGTTTTATTTTAAATCAGCATCTGACTATCACTATATCAGTATAATATTAAAACAGCCTGTGTAGCAGATTGTCTGAATTCCCATTTGTAATTTTTTTTAAAGTCAGTCTCTATCCCCTTTTGTTGGGGAGATATAAGGAGAAAGGTGTACAGTCAGATTCAAAATGAAATCTGGAAATTAAGACAACCTGATACACACAGTGTTATAACATTATATTGATATAACAATATTCAATAGCAATTTTTTAAAAAGTCCCAGTGGCTTGGGGGGAAGGGAGATGTCCAGTGCTGAAGAGCTGGGAAACCTTGTAAACCCTGGCATGTGGAAAGCTCAATGCTACTGTGTTATATCGGCAGCAGCAACAGGAAACCATACAAGTCTGTTCCTGTGTGGAAACCACTATAGAGATAAACAGTTGTGACTTAAAGTGTTCGTTGTTGCATTCAGGTCCCAAGCTCTGATGGTGGCACTTGAATCTGTTCTAGAGCAGAAACACAGTGAGCTCTGGCTGTTTATCAAGCAACAGTAATGGTTCTTCTGTTGTTCTACCGCAGAAACCTAGCAAAACAGTAACCTATGTTCACCCAAGAGATACACAATATGTTTTTTTAAGCAAAAAGAAAGGACTGTCATCATATGCACAGACTGTGGACCAACATTATTTATTCAGGCATTTATATAGCACCAGATATAGAAGTTAGTTTTATACCACTGGTATCATCTCTACAAATTCAACCCTGTTTTTTTTCTAAATGAAAACAATCCAACAAAAGCTCCTCTTCCCATGCAACATCTTTAAAAAGAGGAAGTGCATGTATACCGGAAATGTGTAGAAGGGTAACATTATTGCAAGCAGAAATATTAATAGGACTATATAGATGCATCCTTAAAACATTCCTAGAGCCCTTCTAGAGGTTTTTGCCCCCAGCCTATAAATACCTGCAACAGGAGAAAGAAAAAATACTCAGCCTAATTGTTTCAAGCTGACACCATCTTCCCTCAGTTCCCCCTCCTGCTTGAAGAGCCTCGAAGAATTTTATCATGTAATTCTCCTGAATGGGTTTACATCTCCCATCATGACTGTTTCTTCCTGTGTCCTGAAGACCCGTGACTTCAGTTGCAATGTTTTTAATCTCAACTCTCTACTTGCATCTGTAAGATAAATGACATCTCAACTAAACGGTGAAAGCTTTAGTTCATAAGGATAGATGATGGAAACAAAATTGGAAGAAAGGAAAATGTTTTCAATTGTAATTTTTTTTTCATATTTTTGTTATGAGGAAAGGAATGTGAAATATTTTAACATTTGGGGTTGGCATCTTGGCTTTTCAAGTGGGTGGTAAGTGGATCTGGTTGTCTCAGAACAAAGAAGTGTAAAAAAGCATCAGCACAGGGAAGTAAGTGATGATGTGACAGATTACTGAACAAGGAGTCCCAATTCTTTGGGTGATGCTACCCATTAATTGGACTTCAGAAACAAGCCAAGTCCGCTGAGTACTCTTGCTTCCCCCTTGCAGAATAGTATCATATGCTGAGGCAGAGATCACATTTTCCGTCTTTCAGTGTGGGAGCACACAAAGATCCAATTATTTATAGCTTAGTTATACAGCTACATACAGAATTAAATTCACTATTAAAGGTTTTCATCCCCTCCTCTCAACTAACATTTTTAAAGGTTCCTATTGCCCTACTATTTCTTAAGAAAATAAAGATTGAAGGTGGGTTTTTTTAAAAAAGAAACAAAAATCCTTCCTTTTGGTGCCTGCATTCTGTTGGAATGTTTTAGTGGCGTGATTGGTGACAATTTTCACATTAAGTGAACAAAATAAGATTTAACCCAGATGAAACATACAGTGTCAGTTTAATCAACAGGCAGAATGGGTCAAAATTCGAAATGATTCTGATAGTACATCTTACTACACATGATGCTGAAGTTCAGTGACTGGGACACCAGATTTCTAGTTGACCTTAAAAAACAACTGCAGTGGCTGGGAGGGGAGCAATATGGACTGAGACTGTTGCACTGGGACAGAGAAGAGTTAACTGTTTTCTCCCTGACAATTTTGGGTACCTGTCCTTTTTGCCACTTGAACATAAAGCAGCCGGGGGGTGGGGTGTATTTTGATTAGGAAAAAGTGCAGGGGGAATAATTACCCCTTCATAGCACTGCACCTCTGACCCATATGGGGGCGGGGCATGGCTACTTTTTTTAGGTCAAATTATACATCTGGAGTTTCATTCAGACACATGTAGTTTGGCCTTTTATTACGATGATTACCACAAAGAGTGGTTTTTTCCCATCCGTGCCTACTAATTGTATGTCCAAATTAAACATAAAAAATAACTTTCTCATCAGATTTTTGTGCGACTGAGCTCTAGTAGAAGCAACCCTTTAGAAGACCTCTCTACGTTATCCCCTTTCTTATGTGCCATGTAGCTGGCATCTCCAAAGATCAACTTTCTTTTACTATACAGATGGCAAGAAGACCCAGAAATCTTGTCAGACATTAAGATATGTGGAATTCAGGACATATGTATCTTTATCAGGATAATAATAAGAGCAAAAACCATAAAACTCAGAAGTTTTATTTTATAACAACGCAACTCTAGCAAGTGGAACTGGCAGCATATAAAGACCACCTGCAGGCTGACTTGAAGGGATGTTTATGGCTTAATGTTGGCAAGAGGATAGTGGGAGATGATCTTTAAGAATTGTAATTGCCTCTACAGATAATTTTCTTCATTAATTTGGTAATGTTCAGCAAAAAGATATTGATAAGTATGCAAGGTTGCTTTTCCCTTCAAGGAGAAAACAGATTGCACGTTATTTTATTTTAAAGTTTTGGATGATTATACATGGGAAGTAGGTGATGGGTGAGAGGGGAGTGTAAGCAGGATGTGATTAGAAAATTATTCTTAATAGCTACTGGAGAGGCTCCCAGATTTTTTAGAAAAAGATGCTTGTGATTGCATTTTTTTGAAAAGTTGCTATTGAAGGGCAAATTGAAAATGGAAGGCTCAATGAAGATTGTTCAATATTATGATCCATTCCAATAAGTTGTGATTGAACACATAAGAGCTGCTGCATGGGTGACATTTTTTCTAGAATCCTGACAGGATTCCTTACATGTAGTTACTAATGCCATGTCTGAAATGGGACCTGAGCAGAATCGTTTCACTACAAAGCTCCCTGTTACTGTGTGCTGTGTGGTTGTATATTCCATGGGTTCTAACAATAGGTCAGAACATCAAAATCTGCCCCAGCATTAATCAAAACTTGTAATGTGGACCAGAGCAGTTTGGGTTTCTAAGCCCTGCCGCATCCTGGACTTCCCATCCCATATCCCGTTTCTAGCAGCATTCTGAGATGAGGAGGGATTGCAAGGATCACTCCAGACAGTGACATGGCAGGAACTGAGACCCTAAATGCTGCCACAAAAGCTTATTCAGGGACGATAGGAACTGCTTGAAATGCAGCTCACTTTGTTCCCTGCATCTCTGGATATTCCTGCAAGTACATGCAGGAGGGATCATGCTGCTTGTCATTGGAGGATTCCTGACCATCCCTCCTTTTTTTAATTTGCAAGAAATAGAAGGAGTAGCAGGAAGAACTCAGGGAAAGACTGCATTGGAGAAGGAGGATATTTTTCTGATGGGTTTCAGAGTGGCCACACACTGGACCATCAGTGGACTCATCAGAAATGGATCCACAGGAACAGACACCTAAAATCCAGTTTTCTCTCCATTTCAGAACTCATGTATTTACTCATGTATTCTGAGCCCAGTCTTGGCCGGGGAGTGAGGGCGGGATACAAATGGAAAATAAATAAACAAACAATAAAATACTTCACAAGGGTCCCAAGAGCTGCAAGTATAGGAAAATTCCTGTCCTTCCTTTTTGATCTCATCTAGAATGGATGGATTAATCATAGGTCATTGTACTTGGTTAAATTTTAAAAAATGTTATAATTGAGTATAATTTTTGTCTCCCCTGCCTACCCAGTATGATCGTCTCCATGTCATTATTTTCTTCTCAAGAAGAAATGAACCAAGGATCATTTCACAGCTACTTTTGTTGTTTTCTGGGTTGTAAGGATTAAATGGACAAGCAGAGAGTGATGTAAGCTGCTTTGGTTCCCCGTTGTGGAGAAAGGCGAGATACAAAATAATAAAAATACAAAACAAACAAACAAACAATCTTGGATGACCTCTATTATGCAGGCAGGCACAATAGGTTTTTAATTGAGCAACATGACTGGATTAACTTTTAAAATCAGCAATTACAGCTGTTGTGAATTGTTTTTTTGCCAGCATTGAAGCCTGTGTCTGTGGGTGATTGGTGGGCAGGTGCATTTCTCTTTCACGAAGAAATTTGCATTATAGAATAACACCTCAATAACGCAGGATATCTTGTGTTTCCAAAGAGATGTTTCTTGGGCTGGAAGTCCCGTAGATAAGGAGAAAGGCAAGATACAAATATTTAAAAGTAATTAATTAGAAGGAGAAAAAATACTTTGCTTTGCAAAATTGTTGTCTATGTTATGAAATAATCCATGGCACCATTTAGTACAGAACACTTTAAAATATTTTTTACAGATCTCAAAGGGAGTCCTGAGCTACTAGAGCCTGAATTTTTTGTGGGTGATTGGCAGGCATTTCTGTTTCACCAAGAAATTTGCATTGCAGAATGGCAGTTCAACAAACAAAACAGGATGTGTTTCAAAAGAGAGAAGAGTATTAAAAGATTACAGAAAACAATAGAATAAACAATCTATTCTAAATGTCAAAGTAGAAAAGTGAACACCTATATAGTCTCTTGCTCAAAAATCAGTTGGGAGCCAAACATGTATGATGATGGGTTGCCCTAAAAGAGCTCATAGGAAACAGCATGGCTTCATTCAAATTGAATTTCTCTTAATAATGAATAAATGAGGCGCATAAACATTTTCCATAGGTGGAATAAGACCTTTTAATTCCTTTCTCCCTCATTAAAAAGGTAAAGGTAAAGGTCCCCTGTGCAAGCACTGGGTCATTCCTGACCCATGGGGTGATGTCACATCCCGACGTTTCCAAGGCAGACTTTGTTTGCGGGGTAGTTTTCCAGTGCCTTCCCCAGTCATCTTCCCTTTACCCCCAGCAACCTGGGTACTCATTTAACCAACCTCGGAAGGATGGAAGGCTGAGCCAACCTTGAGTCGGCTACCTGAAACCGACTTCCGTCGGGATTGAACTCAGGTCGTGAGCAGAGCTTTTGATTGCAGTACTGCAGCTTAGCACTCTGCGCCATGGGGCTCCTCATTACAAGATGCATGTTCCTGATTTTCTCTTAACCACCTGAAAATTACATGTTTGCTATTATGGGAAAGTGCCCTGAACAAACAACAGATTTATGAAGGTATCATTTAGTTTGTGTGAGTGAAAAAACAAACAGTGAGTAGTAGCTAGTAGGATTGCCAGGTCACCCCTTGCCACCGGTGTGAGCTTTGCGGCAGTGTGGCTGGGGGTTGTGATCCATGCACACACAGTGTGCGTGCTATGCCAACATCACTTTCAGGTTTACCTGGAAGCGGCGCAGATGCTTTTGCAACCAGCTGAGGGTCAGCGGGCAGCCCCATCAATTGGCAGGCAATTGCCCTCCACTATCTAGCAGTTGGCAAGCCAGGCATGATGCATAAAGCACAATCTGTAGTCTCAATCTCCTTCTGATTTCTTGGCTTCAGTCTCCCTTTTGGTTGATGGTGGAGCCAAGGAATAGAAAGTCTTGAACAATTTCAGTTTCCTCATTGTCAACCTTAAAGTTGTGTAATTCTCCTGTAGTCATTACTTTTGTTTTCTTGGTGTTCAGCTGTAGTCCTGCTTTGGCACTTTCTCTTTTAACTTTTAGCAGTAGTCGTCTCAAATCTTCACTATTTTCTGCCAATAATGTAGTGTCATCAACATATCTCAAATTATTAATGTTCCTCCCTCCAATTTTCACTCTACCTTCATCTAAATCTAATCCAGCTTTCCTAATTATATGTTCTGCATATAGACTGAAGAGATAGGGAGATAAAATACATCTAATCTAAATAAGCACAGCTAATGTTCTGTGACTTCCCACTTCCATATGGTGAAGGAACTGAGAGGATCTTTTACCTATGGTCCAGCATCTGCAGAGGTTATCTTTTGTCTTGAGGAGCAATACAAGATGCTGGTTACATAACGTATTATCATAGAATCATAGAGTTGGAAGGGACCACCAGGGTCATCTAGTCCAACCCTTCACAATGCAGGAAATTCACAACTAACTCTCCCCAAAGCCCCCAGTGACCCCTACTACATGCCCAGAAGATGGCCAGGATGCCTTCCCTCTCATCATGTGCCTAAGGTTATAGCATTGCTGACAGATGGCCACCTAACCTCTTCTTAATAGAGTGCTCTATTATTATGCTCTAAGACACAGCAGCTGCTTCCTCCTCACGTCCACATGCAATCTCTAAGATCAGTCGGAATGTTCTTTTTAACAATGACATTTCATTCATCATCATGATTTTAGAAAATAATGGTGACGTTATCACTGATGTAGTCAACTGCTTTGTAATCCTAGGTGTATAGTTCTGTCCTGGAGATTCCCTATCACTGCAAAATGCAGCAAGGCAGAGAGGACTCCCTTGTTTGTACTGTGGGCAGCAAGAATGCTGATCACATGCTCATACAGACACACTTTCTGCCCAAAGCCTTTGCAGCTATTCACCTGCTGCTAAAGATTACTGTCTGTGACACTGGCAACTAGAAGTGATGAATGTTTAGAGCCATGCAGAAAGCTAGAGTTCATCATATACTTACCATGTAAAATGCCACGAACTAAAATTCATATGCCTATAGCAGCAACATGCTAAGATGGTAACTGGTAACTGAAAGAGAATCCTTAAACATGTTCAGCAGTTAGTCATTTGGGGAAACAGTCCAACAGGGGAAATACGCCTTCCTGGAGGTTTTTTGTAGTTGTTGTTGCAAAGATGAATTTGTTGTTTTTAGGGCATTGATCCCGCATCTCTTGCTGGTTTCGAGTTTTCCACCCTGAATTCAAGTACACATCAAATAGGCAGGCAGTTCTTTGTGCTAGAGGCTCTCCCTTTTTGAATCTGTTGTATCATCGGCATGCATGCTTTAAATGTGCCAAGGATCTAAATTCTGGTCAGATTCTGATCTCGTTCATGCCACCCCTTAAGTCATTCATGGCATGGCTCATTTATCTCTGTGAAAATAATATGCACTTTTGGCCTTCTGCCTTTTGTCCAAAGTAGAGACATTGATTTGTAAAACCAAATCAAAAATCACTCTGTGCTTTTAGAATTGGACTAAGTACCAATAAGAACAGCTTAGCTGTGTTTGGTACTCTCATAGTAAGTTATTAATAATGACTGGAAAAGCCAGAGGATAAATTTCTTTGTATTTGTCCTGCCCCCCACCCCAAGACCTTTGTTTGACAATATCCTGCTGGGATAAATGGAGAGGGGGGGGGGAATGAATCTATTTCAAGCCATTTTTAATATAACAAAAGGGACATTTTGTTTTAATTAAATTGGACTTGGTAAGCATTATTAGTCATTATGCAGGATTAGGATTTAAAAGTTTATTCTTGGTGGTGCTTTCCTCCATCTCATTGTTTTTATTCTGTTTTTGTTGGCAGTATCTCCACCGGCACCCTTGTCCTTCCAAGGACATGAGGATTGCACACAAATCCTTTTGGATATACAGTGTTGTAAAGTGCTGTGTGGAGATGTGGGGTCCACAGTTTTCCTTTTTTATTTTTTCCTAATGGGCAGACCATCAAGTATTCATTAATGGAAAACATCCCCTTTACTCCTATACATTTCAAATCTGTAGTCTCCTTGAAGACAACATTTTTCCAGCCACTAACCCAGTATCTGTTGTCAGTCCTGCTTCTTGGCTAACAATTGCTGCTGGGAAACGTTCTTTTATATTTCATAAAGAGGCACACCCAGGTCCTCTTTTTTTGACTGTGTGTCTCATCGCAGAATTAGGGTACTTCTTCACATCGTCCCCATTAATGGTAGAGGAGGTTTGGAAAGCATAACAGGAAGCAATGAGGCTTTTTGGATGAGCCAACTCGGGGACACTGTAGCTCTCTAAAGGCTGGGCAAGCAGTTTGGCCATAGCTGCAAAGCTTTCCAAGGCTGGTCCTTTAAGGGCTGATGTGGGAACGGCACAACTCTTTCTGCTGATTTGTGACTGGGTCTCCAGGCATTTCCCTTGCCTAGAGACTTTATACCCTAATAACAGCTACAGTAATAAAGGGGTAGTAAAAAAAAATCTCCATGCAAAACAGCCCTCCTATGTGAAAATGTAACTGAAACTCTTTTAAGGGTTTGTGCTCAGCTATGCACTGTGTATCAGAAGCACCCTCTGCTGGTTGCATCTAGAAAAGTTCATTTGCATGTCCAAGGCCCTGTAAATACTTGCAGCAAGTGGAGATCCTTACAGTATCCATTATGAAGAATGTGTCCTCAAAAATAAGAGTACAGGGTAGGGTGGTGGTGTGAGCGATCGAAGGGAGACTCGGATTTTTCAGGGAAATTAGGTCTGTCCGAAATTTGGTGGTACACAGAGGCATGTGGTAAAAGTTCGCAACAACAGGAATTTATTTATAACAAAAAGACAGGATGAGGGTTTAGGCAGGTAAACTTAGATTTCAGAAAGGTATTGGGCTATTCCAAAAACAAACACAGAATGGGCACTTCACAATATTTACACAAGAGAGGTTTGGGTCTTCTAGATGGTATGTAGGGTTGCCAACCTCCAGGTACTCAGACGTCTTACTTTGCCGTCCATGTATACAAGGAAGGCACGCTCCTTCATATATTGAATGAACTTAGCACGGAAGGACTAAGAGCTTGAAAAAGTTTCATATGAAATGGAATTATACCGGATTTCCATTGCACCAAGTCTTGTCTCCGTTGCTTGAATTTTGCAATCTACATGCATGGACTTGAAATTATGATATGCATTGAGCACTTTTGCCTATATTTATCTTTGGGTAAAGCTTGTATGCTGTTATATTGAATTCACTTTGAACCTTTTGTAAATTTCCTGTTTGCTCAACCAAGGTTGTGCCTGTTAGTAATTACCTTTAATATACATTTTAAGAGCAATTTTGTATTGTAGTTACCTTATTTTAGGTTTACTTTTGCTGGTGCTTGCACCTTGAATTCTAAACTCCCGAGTAGCACTTGCAGCTGAATTTTGACTACTAACCTCCAGGTACTAGCTGGAGATCTCCTGCTATTGCAACTGATCGCCAGCTGATAGAGATCCGTTCACCTGGAGAAAATGGCCGCTTTGGCAGTTGGACTGTATGGCATTGAAGTCCCTCCCCTCCCCAAACCCTGCCCTCCCCAGGCTCTGCCTCAAAAACCTCCCACCGGTGGCAAAGAGGGACCTGGCAACCCTAATGGTATGGCTCAATTCACTTCAGGATGCTACATCTTTGTTTTCACTGAATGAGAGGCTTGTTTTGTTTGTCAGTTTCTTGTTACGATTTCACTTGAGTTGACTTTAAGACACACTCCAGTTTCAGTTTCTGGAGTAAGGAACTCCACGACACTCCTCACCAGTCTAACACCTAAACTGGACTGGGATTACTCAGGACTCTAGAGACTAATTCTCCTCAACCTTACCTAGGGATCCCTCAATACACCTGAGATGACTTCCCTCTCCCTGGTTTTTGAGAACTCTTTTTTTCCTCAGAGCTTAATCCCACTGTCAAAACCCAGAGGTACTCTATTCATTCAGAGTTAACGTCCTTATGACCCAGTGGCGGATTCTGTATTAATCAAACAACTTAAAACCGTGTTCCTTTATGTTTTCACTCCTGGGGACTAACTCTCACACAGCACACAGTTGTTACTAGCTTCTCAGAGTTCTGTCCATCCTGAACTCTGGAGCCGAACCCAACCTTTCATTGACTGAGAGCTGAATCATAATTCACAGTGGGTCGCCGTGTTAGTCTGTCTGCAGTAGTAGAAAAGGGCAAGAGTCCAGTAGCACCTTAAAGACTAACAAAAATATTTTCTGGCAGGGTATGAGCTTTCGTGAGCCACAGCTCACCTCTTCAGATACCGCTAGAATGTGAATCCATCTGTCTTTAAGTAGAGAGTGAATTCAGACAAGCATTAGTATGTAAATGTTAACAGTATGTAAGTGTGAATAGCAGGCGTGATGGGATTAGGTGTGGTATGCAGAAGAGTCTGTGATGTCCAGGGGAGAGATGAGTGTGGAGAAATCAGCATTGGTCATGAGCCAGAATGCAAGGTCTTTATTCAGCCCAGGTAAATGCATTGACTTTAGTTTGAATATCAACTATAATTCAGCAGAGAGCTGAATGTAACACTTTCATTACCCATGCCCAGGACTCCCTTTAGCTGTCAATCAACTGCCTCTAAGGCAAGAACAGGTTCCTGGTTTCTACTGCCTTCTTCACAGGAAGCTACTGACATTCTTCCCAGTGGCCACGCCAACAACTCCTATGTCAACCTAAGTGGCTTCACAGCATCTTTTACGACAACCACCGGCCTCTTCACATTCATGGGAACGCAGAGGTGATATCCACTGGAACCTTGTTGGGCTGCCTCTGGACTTTCTTGGGCAATGGTCTGGTTGGAGCCCACTTTTGTCACCAGGTCCCTATGAAACTGAGGCCTTTAAGAACATCACGGGGATGTTGGACTCTGGTGAAGGGTTACCCAGCTGGGGGGGGGGGCGTTGTTTGGAGTATGTGAGCTGTTTTACATTTGGTCAGGCTGCTTAAGATCTTGTGGTCTTGGAAGGTGTTGCTGGAGAAGGGATGTGGAGTGCTCTTACGCTGGATTTCCCTGAGATTCTCCTGTAGCCTCTGGAGACTCTCAATTATTTTCTCATTGTTTTTGGGGAGCCTGTTGTCCACCCTGTCTTAATTTGCTAAGCCGAGTTAGGAAACAAAATATTTTTCTATATCCCTAGGTGTAATGGGTAGTGGGATTGGTTAGTAACAGAGGTATGTGGATATATATATTTATTTATTATTTCAGCTTATTACCCCGCTCTCCCCAGTTGAGACCGGGCTCAGAGCGGCTTACAAAGAATATAAATATCCCATTAAATCAATAAAACCATTGAAACAACATTTAAAATAGACCAGTAATAAAGTAATATAAAACAGATATACTAAATAACCAAAGGTGCCTCTAGAGCAGTGGTTCTCAATCTTTTTGTTCCATTCCCCCCCTTTCACCATTGTTCAGAATATAATTCCCCCCTTCCCAAGATAGTCTAACTCAAAAAAAAAAAAAACCCTACAATTTTACAGATTGCACATAATCTACAGGACATCACACTTTGCTGAATAGTGGTCCCAATTCTCCCCCTGGAACCCTAAAATTCCTCCCCGGAAGGGGATTCCCCCCCCCTTGTTGAGAACCCATGCTCTAGAGTGTAAAATACAATGCTACAACTAGGCGAGCAGATGGAATAGAATCCCAGATTGATATAGGGAAAGGTGTAACAACAGCGGGGATTAGGGAGGCCAGCATTTATACATAGAACGGGTGGGCTTTTTGATTATGTTATTGGTATTGTATTGTGATTTTATTGTTGGGTTTAGGCACAGTGCTGTTAGGATTGGCAAAACTATATTATATCATCAGAGCTAAGGGAGGCCAGCCATGGGCTGGGGATCCCAACCATCAGTGGGTGCAGGAGGTATGGCGGTGGGAACAGATCTTATAAAGGAAGGTATCGGAGATATGGACATGCTCGGTCGCCTTCCAATCTGTGTACCATCCCGAGAGACAATGGTAGGGGGTCCAGGAATTACCCATCTCCAACACTGCTGTTGTGCAACGCTAGGTCCATTAATAATAAGATCGCCACCCTGCATGACTATTTTATTGTGCAGGGTGTGGACCTGGCTTGCGTAACCAAGACCTGGGTGCGAGAGAGGGTGAGGTTGTCGCCCTGAAAGAACTAACTCCCCCAGGTTACTTGGTTCCTCACCAGTCTCGGAAGTCGGGCCAGGGGGTGGCTTTGGTCATCCGGGAGGCTTTCTCTTTAGGACCCTTCCTGACCCAGAGATTCCCGGCATTGAATGTGTTGGCTTCATGTGGGACACCGAGGAGAGCTTGGCTATCTGGCTGGTGTACCGGCTGCCTAACGCACTGGTGGATACCGTGTCGCGCTTGCTAGAGGTGGTGGCAGGCTGGGCCTTGACGTTCCCCAGGCTTATAGTACTGGGGGATTTCACCGTTCATGCTGATGCCGCCCCTTTTTCGCATGTCCCAGACCTGGTGTCATCCATGGCGGCACTGGGGTTCTCCCAATTTGTTTCGGGTCCTACACATCTAGCATGCCACACGCTGGATTTAATCTTTGGGGTTGGGATAGGTTTGGATCTGATGCCCAGAGAGGGGGGTTCCATGGTCGGATCACTTTGTCCTGAAGGCTCAAATAGACCTTCCACCTCCAGCCTGTTTGGGCAGCAAGCTGATTTATTCTCGCCCGTGGAGACTCATGGATCCGCTTGGATTCCAGAGTGTTCTGCGGGATCCTGCTCCTCCCCAACTTCAGATCTGAGGGTTCTAACCAACTACCGGTATCACCCGGTATCAAACTTTTCGTACCTGAACAAGATGGTTGAGAAAGTGGTCGCCGAGGAGTGTTTTGGATGATACATCGGAACTAGACCTATTCCAGCCCGACAATGGCTGTGTTCCTTTCTCCAGGATCAGGAACAGAGGGATAAACTGGCAGGATTGAACCCTATGAATAAAAAATTAAATAAAACATATGGATTCTTTCTCATGTGACCACTAGTGAAAACTTTTTTTTTAATTGAATTGTGCCCTACCAGTTTTATCAAGGGCACCTTCTTCATGAATTCATGAGGATGTTAAGAAGAAAAGTGCTGACATTCTGGCGAATTGGAATTAAAAATCAAAATTTCCTATCTACATTTTTGTTACATGGACCACTGGTCTGATCCCATATGTTTTTGTGCTCTGTCTGGTCTTGAATCTTTCTACCAGGGGCACAACTGTATCAAAAAAAAATTAAAAATTGGCATAAGAAGAAGGGATGGGAGTATTTGATGGGAAATAAGTTGCAAAATCAAAGCTAGCTCACATTGGGAGAAGCTTTTTACCTGACAGCTGTAGAACAGCTGATATATTTTGGAAAGTTAATTTTTTAAACTCACTGAATATCAGGTTTGCCATGCTGCTTTCATTGAGATCAGTTACGGTGAGTAGATTGGAATCTGATGTTACTTGAAAGGCTGATGTCTTACAATATTATGGTATAGAACCCTCAGCCCCGTCACATTAAGTATCTGGATAACCATTCCCCATCCCAGTGTCTTTTCTTAAATCAGTCCCCTGCATGCCCATTCTGTTTTGTTCGGTATTTTGCCTTGAGGTATGTTGTCCATGTCAACTATATAATTGTACATCTATGACAATGGCTGTATTTACACAGAAACCACAACAGAAGGAAAACTTCATAGATGTAAATGTCTTCCCTGGATAATGATAGTGGTACTGTCTTTTAAATTTCTGCTAAAATGTTGAGCAATCATCAAGAAGTGTCCATTATGTATGATGGAGAATGAACAGATAACAGCAGTTCAATAATAGCAATTTATCAGTAAACAGCGAAGCAGCATTTTCCCTTGGATCTGATTGGATTTGGCTCTGAACAGTTTTGAGTGTGAGAGCAGATAAACTCTGATCACTCCTCAGGCTATTGAATCCACTTATGTGGAATGGAGTTCTTTTGAAGTGGTGCCCACAGATAATTGGTTGTTTAGTGTTGAACAGCCATGGAAGATAATTGGATATTCTTCTTTTCTATCTAGGTGCTGGACTGGATTGAAAACCATGGGGAAGCCTTTCTCAGCAAACACACTGGAGTGGGAAAGTCCCTTCACAGGGCACGAGCTCTTCAGAAGCGACATGATGACTTTGAAGAAGTAGCACAGGTAAAAAGAATGGGGGACCCAGGCATATTGCGTTGAAGGAAACAGGCAGCCCATTCCTAAGAAGGGGGGGGGGGAGAAATGCGGCGGCCGGGAGCAACGCAGCCGTGCCGCCTCCATAGAGGCTTCCCAGCCAGAATAAAGGTAAAAAACTCCATTTAAAAATAGAAAACTGAAAAATAGTTCCATTGCCTTTGGCAAGACTACGTCAGCAAAATAGTAGGCATAACAATGCTGCAGCGTGAAGAGGCATTCCCGGGGCAAAAGGGGTTAGGAAGCTGCCTAAAGGCAGCTCTGCCCCCAGGAACGCCCCGGGAATGCCTCTCAGGATGCCAGCCCAGGAACTCCGCCAGTACAAAGCTGGCAGGGAGGCTGCACCGCCGTTCCAGCCCCGCCCTGCTGTGTCACTCTCCAGGGCCAGTGTAAGTACCCCTGCACTGGTGTAAGTTTATCACGGCGCAATGGGGCACTAACGCTAGCGCGGGGTTACACCAGCTACTATGGGCATTAACCCTCCTTCAGGATTTCACAGATAGTGTTGTTTCTAGGATTGTGAGATGGGATTTCTTTTCAAACATGTTACATAAACAGTGTGTGGGGATCCATTACATAGTTTCCTTGA
This sequence comes from Euleptes europaea, assembly GCF_029931775.1. Taxonomy (NCBI): domain Eukaryota; kingdom Metazoa; phylum Chordata; class Lepidosauria; order Squamata; family Sphaerodactylidae; genus Euleptes; species Euleptes europaea. The sequence continues at coordinate 13,201,637 of NC_079326.1, forward strand.
TTTATAAGAGAAAAAGGTTGGAGACCTTGATGGATCTGTTCTGGGAGGATCCAGCTTTAGACTGACATTCCTTTTTAAGGAAAGGTGGTGGAATGTGTGGTACAAGAGCAACTCCAAGCATTCCTGAGTGAAACACTCTTCCTCGTTACTTTTCAGTCTGGCTGGTTATAGAATGGAGTCAATTACAAACTATACTATGCCAATAAAGGTATTCGAATTTGAATCGAGTCAATCATAGTACACCTGCTTTACTATCTGTATATACATACGGGAAATAATTTCCTGTTGATTTGCTTAGACTTATTGAAAGTTTTTTACACTGTGGCCCATACCATTCTGCATAGAGACAGGCAGTTACAACGAAAAGGGCCTTCTTGGTTGTGGACCCCCCCCCCCCAGTTACAAAATGCCATTTCCGCAACCATCCACCTGGTACCATTTAAGTTGTCAGTGCTATGTTAGTACATACTTGTTTCATGTTGCATTCTGTTTATTAGTTGCTGGTATATAGTGTGTGTTTTATTTGTTTCAGTATATTTTATGCTACCTGCTTTTAGTGTTTATCAAATTCTGCTTCATCTGCTTATTTTAAGATATTATTAAGATGCGATATTCAATTCCAGTTGCTGTTTTTTAAGATTTCTGCTGATTTTATTTATTTATTTAGATTTTTATCCTGGCTTCAATCCCCAACTGAGGCCTGGCACAGGGTGGCTATATTTGCTGGTTTTTAATTTTAAGTATTTTAACTGAGTATGATACTTTGTTCTGTTGTGACATGTTTTGAGAATGGATTGGCAGACAATTGCAGGATATACACATTTAAAATAAATGAATATGTTCTTACAGAAGGGGCTAGTTAGACCCCATGGATCGCTGCATCTCGACATTGTCACTGATAACAGTTATGCAATACATGGATCGTTACAGCTCTTTAACAGCTATATGAAGCTTATTGGGGGAGGTCATCCAGAGCTTTGGATGCTGATGTAACTTTGTTCCGTATTTTGTGAACAGAGCATCCAAGAGTGGCCATCTCAGACCTCAGCCATTTTTTCTGTAGGCTGAGATTTGGTGGGTAAGAGCAAATTGATTAAAACTGAATCTAGCAAGTGAGTGGTAATGCTAGTGGGGGTACTTCTTGAAGCCTAAAAAAGACTGATATGCCTGGTGTAGATGTAGGGTTGCCAGGTCCCTCTTCATCACCGGTGGGAGGTTTTGGGGGTGAAGCCTGAGGGGTGGGGTTTGGAGAGGGGAGGGACTTCAATGCCTTAGAGTCCAATGGCCAAAGCGACCATTTTTTCCAGGTGAACTGATCTCTTTCGGCTGGAGATCAGTTGTAATAGCAGGAGATCTCCAGCTAGTACGTGGAGGTTGGCAACCCTATGCAGATGGAATAGTTGAATCCTGTCTGGTTGAGTTTGGGTCATAAGGTTTCTTCAGGACTAGGAACACCTTTTGAGAAGCAGGCTATACTTGTGGGTAGAAGTGCATGAAAAGCTGATATGTGGTCTAAGGACTACATGCAAGATGATGAAAGCCCAAAGCCTTTCGTTCTTGGCTTCGTTCTCCATGCGGACATTTCAAGATCTTACATCTCTGTTGGCTCTTTCTACTCCATGTTCATGCCAGATTGTCTTACTCCAGATATTCTAATCTCCCTGATTCCAAACCACCTCTTCAGTTCCTTCCCAGCAGATGCCTGATTTGTAGACAGATGTGGAGGTGTGCCTAGTGAGCTGCCAGCCCTTTCTGAGTCTCCAGACTAGAACTTCAATATGGAGGAGCAGATGTTGAAGCCTCTTAAACCTTCAGTAAGAAGATTAGAACCTCTTGGCTATAAGACTACTCATATAGGGTTGCCAGGTTGCGGCTGGCATCCTCTGGGAGCATTTAGGGGGCAGGGAATGGTGTGCTAGTACCACTTCCAGAGAAAGGCAGAAATGTCATCATGAAATGCTCCAGGATTTTTAAAATTCTGTGGTAAAACCATAGAGACTTTGCACATCCTAGAACACCCCATGACATCACCAGAAGAGACATTAGCATGCTGGCACAATGCCCCATTTCCTCCTGCTGGTGCTTCAGGCTCCAATGATCAACAAACCAGAAAGTCTCCTTCTATAGTGTAAAAGTTGGCAACCCCTGCCCTCATGGCTATCATTATATCTCTCTGAAAGTCAACATAGCAAACTCCATCCTATCCTTCTTATCCTCATATCCCCAAGGAGATTGTTTTAAAGGTTAAAAGATGTCACAATCTTTCCTGGCATCTCTTCCCTTAATTTCTTCCCTTTGTTTATACGTTCCATTTTACTATCATAATTAATTCATCTCTTCTTTGGCATTTACAGCCATCAGATATTGGTAGACTCAGTTATGTCTTTTCTTAATTGACTCTTCCCATAATATACATGCCTAATTCCTCTGGGCTTATACAGAATGAGTAAAGCACCCCTAAATTCCCCCCTCCCCCATAATCTTTCCAAGATCCATTTATTGCTGTATATATATATTGTTTATTAACATTATCCTCTCAGGGGGGTGACTGCAGCATATGAAGCTTATTGTCTGGCTTGCCCTTCCAGCAGGTCAAGGTTCTTTGAGCACAGACAGGGGAGACAAGCAGACAGTAGTCAAGGCAGGCAACAGCAAGCTCCAGTAGAGCTTTGATCCCACAATTACCCAGGCATGACTGAGGATATTTTTGAAGGCGAGTACATACAGCTTTAACCAGGACCAGGATCCTGCAGGTGTTTACAGCTGGACTTAGCACAGCATCTTACAGAACCTCATGGGTAGAGGAGCCAACTGTGTGCTCTGCTGCTGGAGCTGAGCCTCTGCCCAGGCTCCCCATCTCCTCCACTCCAGGGGCTCTGGGGTTGCTCATAGGATCCCTGGTTAAGGGCAGGTTTCACTGTCAGGCTCTCCTGTGGCCCCCATGTCCGGCTTCTGTTCATGAGTCCTTAGGTTTTCTGGTCCTGTGGTCTTGGCGGCTGGCCTGAAGCCTGAGTGTCTGAGGGCCCAGAGACATGGAGTCTTCTGGCTGAAGATCTCCTGCTATTACAACTGATCTCCTGCTGGAGAAAATGGCTGCTTTGGCAATTGGACTCTATGGCATTGAAGTCCCTCCTCTCTCCAAACCATGCTCTCATCAGACCCCGCCCCCAAAATCTCCAGGTATTTCCTAACCCAGAGCTAGCAACCCCATCTGGGATCTTGATCTCTGCAGGGTTAGCCATCATGACCCAGGCCCAACCCTGACACTTACACTGAGTCAAACCATTCATCCATTTAGCTCAGTATTGTCCACAGTGACAAGCAGCAGCTTTATATAAATTCAGGTAGAAAAAGAAAGGGTTTTTTTGGCACCTGCTACTAGAGCTGCCTTAACTGAGGTCATCAGAGTTTAAACCAGAGGCCTGCTGCATGCAGAGCATGTACCACTAAAATGTGGGCCCCCTCCTCACAAAGTAGCCTCAGCAACAGAGAAAAAGGAATATAGTGAGACTGTTGGGCTTATTCTGTAACCAATTACTCAGAATCTCTAGGAAAGAGTAGGTATGGAGTGAGCATAAACACATGGTTAAAAGCTTTTGAACAAATCTGCCAGAACATCCATGGATAAAAAGGTGACAACACCAATTTATCAAGCAGTACCTAAAGCAATGCCTACCCCTCTCTCTCCTACTCAAGTTGTTCAAGTAGTGCAGAGGCAGGTGGGAAGGAGGGAGTGAGCTGGGCCTGAAGTGGCAGCACCCACTGCTCTCTGCTCAGAAGCAGAGCAAGGTAAGAGGGAAGAATGGGGTAGGGGCTTCAGGGCTCGGGCTCTGGTGAAGTGGAGAGATTCCTACTTTTTCTCCTCTTAGCCTCTAGGCTGCCTCCTCCTATCTCTATGGTGTGGCCATCATTTGCAGCCATTTTTTCTCTCACTTCCTGCTCTCTGCAAGTTGGGAGATCAAGTCTTATAGTGGGTAATTACCCATTCTTTGTGGGTAAATGGGAAACCTAGTATTCACCCATGGTTTTCAGGAAAGAATGGCCAGATTGCATTATTAAAAGCATAGCCTGTAGAGATAAATTAAACTATACTTCATGTGTCACATGGACAGCTCATATAGCACATATATAGAATCAGTGCAGGGTCTGTGGCTAGAAATATGTAGCTGGATGCAACCTTTAACAGGGTTCACAAGATGTATTTGGAGAGATGGGGGAGTGCTGCCCCTGGTTTTTGAATTAATAATTACCGGTAGTGTCTTTTAAATCTATTTTAATGTGAGTGGGTGATGATTAAATTCTTCTCTCATTCACATGTTCTTTGTACAATGTGGCCTCCTATGCCACTGTGCCAGGAACTGTAACTCTACCCATCTCAAATCCATTCTAAAGCTAAAACAGAAAGGTTTCTATGAAGTATCTCCATGGCATGATGCAGTGACATCAGTTTCACACATTAAGCTGTTAAGTAATGTTATTATTCAGAGCAAGGTATAGTTTTAAGGCAGTAGCTGGAGCCAGGTGGCAAGAAGACATTATAGATGCTAGCAGGTTGCTTAATGGAAGAGCATTGTAGGACTTTCTGGGTCTCCCCCTTTCTGCCCCCCCATAGCTGTTGGTTTGGTTTGCTTCTATCACTCATCTCCAGCTGTGTTCTAAGCACCTTTTTGTAATGTGCCATGTCTTTAGTTGTGGCATTTGGTAGTCTCATGGCATGGGTTGATTTATCTCAGAACAGGGATGAGGACAGACCAGTAGATGGATGACCTTTCCTCACAATGAGGCGTTAGACTTGGTAGCTTTTGGATCCTTTCCAAAACTGTTTTCACCATTATGCATTAAAAAAAATAGTAAATTCGAATATTCGTTATGTGAGCTATGCACAAAGAGTACTGTCTAGGAACCTGCATGGCCAAATTTGTTCTAGCAACAGCAGAATGTATCTTCTGTTTTGGAATATGGAAACTTCCTCAAACTCTGCAAGCCACTTCGGTGTAGTGTTTACAATTTTAGACTGCAACAGGGGACACCCTTATTCTGCCATAAAATTGACTGGATGACTTTGAGACAGTCACTTTGGGTATGATATACCTCACGTATATCCTGATATACCCTGCTGTGAAGATACATCTCCCTAAGCTGCTTGGAAAATAAAACCATGTTTTTTGCTTAAGTTATGAGCTGCCTTGAGCAGGTTATGCAGAGGCATCATGCAAATTTTATAAATAAATAAATATCTAATCAATAAAGTCAACTGAAGAATACTCGGCTTTCACTTAAGAAAAAATAAGCTTCTAGCTCTCATGTTAGACACAGAATATTTGAAGTGTGGCTTCTGCTGAGTTCTACGAAGGCTCCTAGGGGAATGGAGGAGGAAGGCATGTACCTGAGTTGTACCACTGACAAATTTTGTATTCTGAGCTAAGAAGAAATAAAACTTAAATTTGTTTACAACAGCATTCAATTGGTCAGTACTGAAGAAAGGATGCTTGTCTTATACCATTCTCCTGATCCTCCTTTATCTGCATGATTGAGAGTGGACTGATCTGGGTGTGTATAGTAAACCACGCTGCATTGGAAAGGAAGAATAAAATAAGAGATTTACGTATGTTTGCTGAAGATAGGCCTGGTGATTTTTTTAAAAACATTTTTCCTTACCTTTTTATGGCAGGCAGCATGCTAGCTCTGTGGTTGTGTCTTGGATATGTGTGCCCCTTCTTCCCATCTCTAGCTATGCCAGTCCCTTCTTCCAGCCGCTCTAGGAATATAATGCCTCCTCCACAAATCCATCCAGTCTTCCTTCTCTAGCTTACCCAAAATGGGTTTCTTACTTCCTTTAATGGAGACTTCTAGAAGCCGCCTGGTCAAAAAACAAAGAAGTTGGAGTTCTTTCAGTGCTGTTGCCCTATGAACAGCAGGTCTTCTAATCAAGGTTTGCATATTCTTAACAAGGACGATCATGTGTATTTAGAGGGTTTGAGATTCAGACTGAATGTTATGGTTTTCAAGCCCTTGAAAACTGCTGGGAATTCTTCTTAACCCATATGTGGTTGAATTCTGTGGGGGAACATGATGAGTGGGCTGTCTCTGCTGCCCTTCTGCTCATGTTGGCAGGCAGCAAAGGCTCTGGCAGAGAGGGAAAGGAACAGAGAGATTTTCCCTTCCCTGCTCTCCAACTCATCAAAGTCTACTTAAACCAAACAGGAGGGGAAGTTGGGGTATTCCTTGTCCCTTCCTCCCACATATGAGGACACCAAGGCAGAGAGATGGAACTTCAACATCCCATGCTCTTTAAAAAACCGGACTTACATTTCCCAGGGAAAAGGAAGTGATTTCATGGCAGTCCACCACCCGCTGAAAACTTTGATTCTTAGGATTTTGCTGTGCTGATCCAGAATGCCACTTACTCATTTGGAGCAGGGCTGATCTTCTTATAAAGTTAATTACCAGATTCCCCATTGACTTCAATAACCCATGCCTTGTCTCTGGATAGATTTACACCCAAATCTTCTTACTAATTTATGAGGGCAGTCTGAAATGCAGCCTTGGAATCCTGTGTGGCACAACAGCAAATGTGTAGTGGGAAACCAAGCGACTCCCACACTGTGTCTAAGTTTAAAGGCTGGTGAATATAATACTCATTGCTTTGGGGACTGTAATCGCAGGAGCCAAAGAGCAGAGGTCAGACATCTATCAAACTTGGGATGCTTTTGAAGAATTGTGTCTTGAGACTGGATATATTTTATTCTGTGGCTCGGGCGGAAATTTCTCTTTCTCCCACTGGGTGGTTGATGTTAGTCTCTTGTGTCACCCACACTCTCCATCATTCTTTGTTTTCAAAGTTAAGGTTAAGATTCAGTGTGTGGGTGGCAAAAGACATTGGAATAAAAAAAAACAGAGGTTCAGGTTTAGGGAAAGCAGGGGCATTCTGCTTCTCCTGCTTTGTGTTTCAGACACACATGATTTTTTTTCAGGAGCAGAACACATCTTTTTGGTTATTACAAGGGATAAAAGAGTAGTCACAGATAATGTTTTTAAAAGACACTGCTTTTTCAGTTTTGCAATCCGTGGAGGAAGGCTTTAGAACTCTACTGTGAATCTTGCTCCACACCAATCTCCCACACCCTCAAAACTTGAAGTGGTGACCCTGAATATAAATGGTGATAGTCTGTTAGCCCCAGAACACCGAGAAGTACAGAACAGTTACAACATGCCTCTCCAGTAACCTGGATCCTGGGAGACATCTCTTATTTGAATGATTTTGAAGGATGTCCCTCTGTCCTCTCACTGAACTTGCAAAGTCACTCTGTTTGCCTGTTTCATTACTGCCTCGTTCAGCTATTCAGTATTGTCATTCCAATTATGTATTATGGGAGCGTGCATGATGCTCAGTCCTCCCAATATGCTCAGTTACCATTTTGTGTGAGTACGGCAGTGCACATATCGCAAATTTACGTTGGTTACTGGAGCATACGAGAGAATTTCAGAAGAAAAGCAGCTTGTGTTTTATAGATTACAGCAAAGCTTTTGACTGAGTGGATCATGAAAAGCTATGGCTGGTTCTAAAGGAAATGGGTGTGCCACAGCATCTGATTGGTTTGATGCACAACCTGTACTCTGGACAAGCGGCTACTGTTAGGACAGAATATGGAGAAACAGAATGGTTTCCAATTGGCAAAGGTGTTATACAAGGATGTATTTTAGCTCCCTAATCTATACGTAGAACATATAAGGAAAGTTGGATTAGATTTAGATGAAGGTGGAGTGAAAATTGGGGGGAGTAACACTAACAATTTGAGATATGCCGATGATACTTCATTACTGGCAGAAAATAGCAAAGACTTGAGATGACTACCACTGAAAGTTAAAGGAGAAAATGCAAAAGAAGGACTATGGCTGAACATCAAGAAGACAAAAGTAATGACTACTGAAGAATTACACAACTTTAAAATGGACAATGAGAAAACTGAAATTGTTCAAGACTTTCTATTCCTTGGCTCCATCATCAACCAAAAGGGAGACTGCAGCCAAGAAATCAAGAGATTGAGACTGGGAGGGGCAGCCATGAAGGAGCTAGAAAAGATTCTTAAGTGTAAGGGTGTGTCACTGGCAACCAAGATCAAGTTAATTCATGCCATAGTATTCCCTATTACTATGTATGGGCATGAAAGCTGGACAATGAAGAAAGCTGACAGGAAGAAAGTTGATTCATTTGAAATGTGGTTTTGGAAGAGAGTGTTACGGATACTGTGGACCCCCCCCAAAAAAAAAAAAGTGGGTTCTAGATCAAATCAAGCCTGAACTGTCCCTAGAAGCAAAAATGACTAAACTGAGGCTTTTGTACTTTGGTCACATTATGAGAAGACACGACTCACTGGAAAAGACAATAATGCTAGGAAAAGTTGAAGGCAGTAGGAAAAGAGGAAGACCCAACATGAGATGGATTGATTCTATAAAAGAAAGCACACTTCTCAGTTTGCAAGACCTGAGCAAGGCTGTTAATGGTAGGACATTTTGGAGGGCATTGATTCATAGGGTCGCCATTCATAGGGTCAGAAGCAACTTGATGGCATTTAACACACACAACCATACTTAACATTTTAAAAGTTTAGACTGCTACTAATTAGGTCTTAAGTTGTTTTGGATGATACAACAGAGCCAGCTTGTATTAAAAACCTGCTCTGCTAAGAACAGTCTGCAGCATGTCTGAGGGCTAGAGGCGTGAGGCATGTTCAGGAGCGATCCAAGTTAAATTCTGGGTTGTCTCTCGGTTCAGGTTCCAAGCAGCCGTACCAAAGGCATAATCCAAATGAGGGGACGAGCTCCGGTCTGGGGTCACACAGTCTCAGAGACAGCCAGAGTTCACAGTCAACACAGAGTGGTAGGAACAAGTGGTTCCCGCAGTGAGTCGGCCACAGTAGCCTGCTTAAATAGCCCTGAAGTGGACCAGCTGCTGTGCTTTATCTTGATTCAGCATTCTCTGACTGGTAAAACTTGTTAGCCGGTGGTTTAGGAGTGTCCTTCGCCGAGCTGGTAGTCTGGCACTTCTCCGATCATATAACTGTGCCCTGAGTCTTTTGCGCCTCAGCTCTAGCAGTTCTGGAGAGCTTTCCGGCGGCACCGCCTGAGGCTGTGCTTCTGGCACAGGTAAGTCCCCTGCCCTGGGTGTCTGTAGACATGGGGAGGCCCCTTCTGCCTGTGGTTGTTCAGCATGCTGTGGCTTCTCTGTTCCACTGCCTTCCTCTGCTTCAAGGTTATCTTCATCCGAGGAAGCCTCAGCAGGCTGACTCATGACAGCTTGTACGATCTGTGTAAAATGGGAGTCCCAAAGTTGTGTAGGATCAAAGCACCCCTTTCATGTAATAAAAGATTGCAGTGATGTTGCAGGTCATAGAAGCAGAGCCACGATCCCATTTGCATTTGTGGCTCATTTTATATTGCTTGTGATTGTTTGTGTGAACAGATTTTTTTCAGTGCACACATGGCCAAAATGTATGCTCAAAATTGACCCTCTGACTGCTGCGAGGGACTACATTGGTGGTTTCCAAACTTTTCAAGATATCCCTTTTGGGGAGTCCATGGTTATTCGGACGAAATCCTCATCTCAAGAAATCCCCATTAGTTAGAACAGACATCAGAGTATGAGACTTTGACTGGAGAGACTAATGTTCAAATTTTCACTGAGTTATGAGGCTCCTTGTAGATGACCTTGTGCCTGATCTGGTATAAATACATGTAGCCTGGCTTTCCTGCCTTTGACTAGTGAATAGTACACACATTCTGTATTTTAGGATCCATCTTTCCTGCTGCTTCCAACTTCTCCACAGTACCCAGGCCAGGGTTCAAGTACAGCCCACACTGATATATCCAAAAGCATGCATTTATTCCCATGGGACAGCCCACCCAAGGTGACAACATAAGCCATTTGTTCACATTACAGTTTCTGGAACAGGGGTGCTTTTGGATATGAATGCAAGTTACTCAACAAAAGTTGAATTCCCCAATGTACACAGTTTGGTGGGAGAGAGAAGAGTCAGACAGCGGCAGTGTTAGCTAATGGGCAACCACAGCAAATGTCAAGGCCCCACGTTGGCTCCCCTGACTGACTGCGGGCCCCACTGTCTGACAGATGGGGAAAAGAAGAAGAGCAGGCTCCCACTGATGCTGCTCACACCCACTCCATCCATGGCTTAGGCTGCAGGCCTCACTGCAACAGCCACTTGTGCCTGCCCCATTCAGGGCTCAGGTAGCCAGTTTCCAGCAGTAGCTCACAAGGGGAGGGCTGCCCCTTTCTTGGTCCCGATTGGCATTGTCCCTGATGGAGGGTGGTGGCAGTGATTCTGGAGCCTGGAGGAGAAATGAAGGGAAAAGGTGAAATGTGAATGAGCCATAGTGTAGCCATTTCAGTGAAGGCCAAGTAAAGAATTGAGGGGGATGTTTGACCTAGTGCTAATCCAGCCCTTGTGCTCCTCTATCATTCAAGGACTGATGGTCTCAGTTCTGCTGCAACTGCTCTGTCTTTATGGCAATTGTGAAAGCCTAGTGGATATATCCTCTCCCCCAGCAATCTCAGCAGATGCCAATAGTGGGAGGGGAAGGCATAGTTCTGAAAGTAGTCCCAGCTGCTCCTCTGTTTCCTGCAGGGGATATAGATCTATTACAAACCCAATCCATGAATATTTGCACTGCTGCATTTCCCTATGCTAGCCTAACATAATCAATAAAGTTATTCTCTAAGATGGTGCAAAGCACATTGTGCTGTTCTGTTTTGTGCCGTTGTGTTAGTGTAGTTATTGTCCATCCATGTCCAGCCCAAATCCCTTACATGGAGTCTTATAAACCATCTGCAGTTAATGTTGATAGGAACATTTAGGACTGGAGAGTAAGAGTTTCCTCTGTGCCCGTTTTGTATAATCAAAGTGGCCAATCATCCCTTTGAATTTAGAGCACCTAAGAACTGTGTGAACTCTGTGGACTTCTCGAATTGCATTATGGCACTCCCCATGATCAAACCAAGGTTTATTACCAGTCTGGGAGGCAGGCACTAATCACAGTGATCTTTTAACCATCAGGTGCTCAAAGAGACAGACATTTTTTTACAGAACCACAGATTGCTCTACACATGAAACCTAATTAATGAGTTGATATCTGAGAGTTATGGACCCCTGCTCCAGAGGTAGAGATTGTAGCTAAATTGTAGGCTGATGTTGATCCTCATGTGACTCTTGCAGTGGCAAAATTCCTGTCTATGGCATTTTGTAATAAAAAAGATGTCTCATAATGTAACTATATCATTTATAATTATGTACCTTGTTTTTTTTCCTATCTTTGCTTATGACCAATTGATCTGTGAAGTGAAGAAGTGAAGTATATGCACCTTTCTGAGGCCAGTTATAGTTGTAATGCAGAGGAGTCAGGGACTGGGATTTGCATGTTTAGTCCTGTAGATGTCACCCTTCCTGTGCTTAGAGACCCGACTCTTGTAAAAAGTCTGAGCCAATGGTCTCCTTTTAAATCCAGCTGATTAAAGCATTGCCTCAATAGTAACAGGTAGCCACTGGCAAAAGACATTTCCTTAAAAAAAAAAAAAAAAAGTCCCTTGTCTAGACACCTTGTTAATTTTGTTGCTACCAGAAGTTAAAAATCCTGGCATACTTTCAGAAATCAGCTAATTTTACAAATGCCATGTGTTTCTTCCTTGTTCCAGCACAATGCATGAGATTATTTTTTTTAAAATAACATAAATTAAAATTGGATGCAGGATTCATTGTTGTGTGAGTGCAATTGCATACAATCAGCAATTATTAAACATATGTTTTTTTAAACCCTGAATTTGCAATTCTAGGAGAAGGAAACATGCATGTAGAGGAAACACAAACATTTTTATGCACCAGGGAAGTTCTAAAAGTGAAATGAAATGTGGGCTTACAGAACTTCTCAACAGTTGTCCTAAGGAAAGTACAGAAGAGTGTCAGTCTCTCTCAAATCTCAAGCAGGATATTTAAGCAAAGGCTTATGATTTCATACATAATGCTGTCAAAAACATTCAAAGGGTCTTGAAAATGACATATACCGTATATGCTAAAATCTGTGTATATTGATAGAACTGGGGGTTTCAGATTTAGGTAGCTGCATATTTTTAAAGGGGATTGTTTGCTAATGTGCCTATGACCATTTGCATTTAGCAAACATGGCATCCATAGAATACCTTGAAAAACACTCTGTGTCATTTGGCTTTTTCATTCCAAGCTAAAAAAATTGCTTTTCTTCTCCCAGTGATGATGCACAAAACCCTACTCTGATTACCACAAAGCAAAACAAAAACCACTGGCAGACCACTCTGAGCGGTGTTATCAAAATGCTTAAAATGTTTTTTTTAAATCCCCCAGAGGAGCCTTCATGTTAGCCATAAGTGTTATTGGAGCTATACAGAGATGGGAAAGGGATTACTACTTTTGGCAGGTGTGATGGATAGAGGGTTAAAATGTGTAACTTGGTAACCATCAGCCAATGCCAGCAAGCAGTGGGCAGAGCCTGGAAAGCTGACAGTCTTCTTTTTGGAGGGAGAGAGGAGATCTTGAGCAGTGAGCTCTTTGGAAGGATAGAGTTGAATTGTGTGGTGGTGTGGAGAGACTCTGAGACACACACGGAGTAGTGACAAGGGGAAGATTGTGGCAGTGTGTGATAGCCCTTTCTTCAGTCACTTGGTGGGAGATGGCTTCTGAAACAGGGAGGGATAAAATGCATGGTCGCTTTAGCCACCTTTATTCCCTGTTTCAGCCAGGATCAATTTTTTTCTGAACGCATGCGTTTTCGCCCAACGAGCGTTCAACATGCGTTCGATCCTGGCTGATACAGGGAATAAAAGAGGCTAGAGGGCGAAAAACGCATGGTCGCTTTTATTCCCTGTTTCAGCCAGGATCGAACGCATGCGTTTCGCCGAACATGTGTTCGATCCTGGCTGAGTCCTGGCTGAAACAGGGAATAAAGGAGGCTGAAGCGACCATGTGTTTTCGCCCAAAGCGGCCATGAGAGACTCCTAACTCATATTTTGGGGCAGAGTAATTTGTTTCCACAGGAGGTGGGCAAATCTAAGGAGTGGAAAAGGTTGTGGATGGACCTCCACTCACTGGTATTTTGTGTGTGCTAGTATAGTTTGAGTCCACACCAAGTATTTTGAGTCTGTGAATATTTATGAATAACATCTAAGCTTATTACTGAGTATCTTGAAGAAACTGAACTTTAAACTAAGAACTGTGCCTGAAACCAACTAAGATTTTGAACTGCCTGTAATGATTTAAGCTTTGTGCCTCTCTGAAAGAATCACCAACAATCTAAAAACTTTTTCTGTAAACAATAAACATCTTTTTATTCAACTTTTAAATTCAGCCTTGAACCTTTCTATTTCTACTGGGGGGAAGGTAAGGGTAACTCTCCTCACAAAAGCAAGGGTTGACTGTCTGTGGGGTAGAAAGAATATTAAATACTCCTCTCAGCTACTGGTGACAGGGAGAAATTTGTGAGGGTCCCTAAAGGTGGGGAATCCAGTACAGTATCTCCTTCTTTCCTCCCCTCCCTCACAGCAGGTTCCATAAATTTTGATAGCTAGGACAAGTCCTGAAGTTGCCCCTTCCCATTCCCTGATTCCCACACTGCCTGCATCAACCACCCATACACAGCACAAAAAGACATTTTCCATGACAAACTGAACCTCATCTTTTCTTTTAAACTGGTCATGCCTTTTCACCTAATTTCACGGGCTGATATGTGTGAGATGAGAATAGCAGAGAACACCCATCAGATATGCACAATGAAACTCATCAGATATGCACAATGAAACTCCCTCCCCTGGGGGTTCTCTGATTTAATTTTTAGACTGGGCAAAAGAGGACACCAAGTGCAATGACAATGCAGCAATTGTGCAGGCACAAAGCTGCTTAGCACAGCGCTATGTTTGAGACAGACTTCATTATGGAGCATCATTTATTTATTTAGATATGTGTACCCCATTTGTCTCCCCAGTGGGGACTCACAGTGGCTTATGAGGTTGACTGGCCCACGGTCACCTAGTGAGCTTCAAAGATGGGCGGCGGGGGGGGGGGTTAAAGACCTGACCTGGATCTCCCAGATTGTAGTCTGGCATTTTGACCACTGCATCACACTGGCATCAGTGTAATCTGGTCAAGAGTTTGTGTATTTAAGTGAGTTCAAACACAGTAAGTTTGCCTGGCAATTATGTTTGTGTCAATGTTCTCAGCAATGCCTAGTTTAGCCCAATCCAAAAATTAAATAATATCATTTACTTAAAAAAAAAGGCATTATTCCTCTCTATAGAAGAAGCACTGTGTGCTTCAGGTCATGGTTATTTAGGCTGCTGAATTGACTGACTTGTATAAAGCATGGAATGACTTGAAGTTCATCCCTTGTTCATGTCTGCACAGTAAGATCCATCCTATAAATCACCATACCAGCACTGAATAGATTGTTTTTGCCTACTTCCTGTGCCTGCACAGTCAGTAGTATTTATCTGAGAAGTGATTGCAAGAGCTGATTGCATTATTAGCTGAGTTCATGGGCAGATAGGAAGGCACACAAAACGCTAAGTAGTAAGTCTCAACCCAAAAATCTGAAACTGATCCCCCCCCTTTTTTTTTTTGCTGTTTGCCTTTTGAAAATCAGAAGTGGTGATAGGAACAAATGCAAATAGGGCAGGAAGTGCAGAGAGGTACATGTACAGATTTATTGTATATAGCCAAAGGCTGTTACAATCAAGTAGACAAAGATTAAATCAGGTTCAACAAGAAAACAGTTAAAATCAAGTTACCAAAAAAATTAAATCAGATACAGATATTATCCGGTTTAACTACATTGCTAGCTCAAATTGTCCTGGCCACTAGGGCAAAAAGAGACATATTGTAAGTATCAGCAGGGTAAGTGTCAGACAGGAGAAAAGAAAGCTTCTCCTGATCACTAAAACAGCTAATATTACATAAAAATAAGGCAAGAAATTTAGATCTAGGTTCCCAGTACAGGGAACAATACAACACATAATGGGGGAGGTCCTCAAGTTCTGAAGATCCATTTATGAGAGACTGCTGGGATTTTAGCATAGCATCCGGCTAACATGGCTGTTGGCATGGTCTGAAATCTGATTGATGTAAAAGCAACTCTGAGCTTGAAAGTAGAAATATTGGATAAATAGGAGGTCTTTCATGGTTCCTATTAAACATCTTAAATCAAGGCAAAAATTTAGACTGGGAGATCATCTGATGAGAAAGTCAAATTGTGAGAAAAGTGTAATTGCACAAATCTGATTAATTTAAATTTGCTCAGACGTATCTGAGTATACATTACCATGCATAGCAGTGAATTTGCCATTTTGCAGCACATATTATGTCTTCCTGTTCTTTTCATGGCATATTTCATCAGTTTCAAAGATTAGCACACAAAGATTATTAGGAGGTTTAATTGGGGGAAAAACAACCATTTTGTACTAGAACTAGTGCTGAACAAGATACAGCAATTGATTGTTTTTGAGCGCTTTGATGTTTCAAGAAAAGGAAACTGTAGATCAGTGTTATATCAATTGTGAAAAATATTGAAAGGTAAAAATACATGTCATGGAATACTATATTATAAATGTATTTTATGAGTTCCTTATTGAGGGAGCATTGGGGAGGGGCTGTGGCTCAGTGGTAGAGCATTTGCCTGGCATGCAGAAGGTCCCAGGTTCAATCCCTGGTATCTCCAGTTAAAGGGACTAGGCAAGGAGGTGATGTGAAAGACCTCTGCCTGAGACCCTGGAGAGCCGCTGCCAGTCTGAGTAGACAGTACTGACTTTGATGGAGTAAGGGTCTGATTCAGTATAAGGCAGCTTCATGTGTTCATGTGTTCATATGTACATCAAAGTTCCCTGTGACACAGAAATAAAAGATTAAAGAACTGGCTGGTATTTTGTAGGGTGAATCAGGTTTAAACTAAAAAAAACATGTAGGATGAAAGTAGGGTTGCCAACTCTGAATCAGGAAATTCCTGGAGATTTTGGGGGATGGAACCTGGGGAGAGTGGGGTTTGGGGAGGGGAGGGACCTAACTGGGGTATAATGCCATACAGTCCACCCTCCAAAGCAGCCATTTTCTCCAAGGGAACTGATCTCTATTGTCTGGAGATCAGTTGTAATAGTGGGAGCTCTCCAGTGTGCCTTCCCACTCATGCTAGCTGGCTTATTTTTGTCCTGGGCTATATCAGCAATGCTGGAGACAAGAGCCAGCTGGCAGGTTTGGGTGGGCTGTTTCCCCCTTCTTCTGTTCAGGCCAGCAGGCCTTTTCTGGTGCTGGACCCGGGCCCCCACAAAGGGTTGCCAGGTCCCTCTTCGCCACTGGCAGGAGGTTTTGGGGGCAGAGCCTGAGGAAGGCAGGGTTTGGGGAAGGGAGGGACTTCAATACCATGGAGTCCAATTGTCAAAGCAGCTATTTTCTCCAGGTGAACTGATCTCTATCGGCTGGAGATCAGTTGTAATAGCAGGATATTTCCTGCTAGAACCTAGAGGTCGGCAAACCTAGACCCCCACCCTAGGATGAACATGTGGGAAGGGAGGATAATGACCAAGCCCTGGGGCAGCTTACATTCAGTAGTGAAGATCCATGTTCTATGGCTGCTCTGTCTGCTGAAGCAATTTTTTTTTTTTCATCTGCGGAGCCAGTCAAAATTCTCCTGGCCCATCTAAAGCCCTGCTGAGCACAAGCTACTCCTGGCTCCACCGGCTTCCTGAAAATGCTTGGTGGGCTCCAGAAAAGATATCTTTGGGTGGCCTGGCACCCACAGGTTACATGTTGGGGTCCCCTGCACTATATAGCAATATAATATTGCTGTTATGCTCGCTTGCTGAGTAAGCATCAAAACACCAGCAGTCAAGGAAAGCATCCAACTCCATGAACAAGAAAACAAAGCACACATTTCTTCTCCCCCTCTCAGCAGAATATAGTCGTAGCAAAAGAAGGACTCTTGCCCAACCAGAAAGGAACTATTTCTTATGTGGAAAATAAAAACAGCAGTGACACAGTTAACCTATGTCAGGCAATTTCCATCCACTAAACCCAGGTACCAGTATATGAGCTGTTGGCTGGAACCAGGGGCTCTGTTGCCCTTCTGAGTTCCTGATTGCTCAGTGGGTTACAAATGTCTCCACTAACAAGGACCACAAAATCTTGACTGCTCCTCCAGTGTTTCTTCAACTAGCGTTCCCAGCTCCAGGTTGGGAAATTCCTGGAGATTTTGGGAATGAAGTCTGGGGAGGGTGACTACATGGAGGCAGGCAACCCTATTCTTCATGGACAAAAACTACCTCCCCTCACAGAGGGCGAAAATGCATGGTCATTTTAAATATTTTGAGTACAGAACTCCATGGCTATGATGAACATGGAGCTCTATGCATACAGGCATGACCACATTCTTTTTAGCATCCCATGCACACAGTGGAGAGGCATGCATCATGTAGCTGTAGCCTCCTTTATTCCCTGTATCAGCCAGGATTTAGCCAGGATCAAACGCACGTTTGGCGAAACGCATGCGTTCGATCCTGGCTGAATCTTGGCTGAAACAGGGAATAAGGGAAGCTAAAGCGACCATGCGTTTTCGCCCAGAGAGTCTTTCCTTCCCCTGGATCTTTAATTGGAAAAAAGGTTTCCCATCTGAGTCTACATAGTAAGAGGCTTGCCTACAGACTGTGGTGATGCAGTTTGGATGCCTGTCCACAGAGGGGCATGTTCAGAGTTGACAGGTCTCCTGCTATGGTGGAAGACCTCCCACCGGCAACTGTCTCTTCCTGCTGCTGCTTGGAGCAGCAGTGGGAGAAAAATAAACCGAAAATTGGCATCAGGCCAATAATGTGACATCACTGTGGTGCTTTGACAGTTCTGTTCCTTTTATCCAGGGCTTTAGTCCACTCCAGGACTTGGTGTGAGCAGGAACAGGGGGGAAAGGAAGTTATTTTCATTGCAGCTCCGTACAGAGAAAGCCCTGGACTTATTAAACTGTGCTCCTGTTTGAAACTAGGCTACCTCCTTATGTTGATGCCTAGCATTAAGAACTCAACGGTCACTCCAGGGGAAAACCCAGAATTGATGCCCGTCTCTCTAGGAATCACCAGAAACTCTATGGTTTTCCTTGGAAGTGACATCACGCCAATAGTGCCCCCATGTGCCCCCCAACTTCTGCCAGTTGCCAGGCAACCCAAGGCATGGCCCAAGCAACAAGTAAAAGTTTTCCTCCCTTTAAAAAGCCTGCATGTGTTATGATCTGAATGGACTTGCACATAGGCTATTTGTTTGTTGTAAATTACAGATGGGGTTGCCAACCTCCAGGTACTAGCTGGAGATCTCCCGCTATTACAACTGATCTCCAGCTGATAGTGATCAGTTTACCTGGAGAAAATGGCCGCTTTGGCCATTGGACTCTCTGGCATTGAAGTCCCTCCCCTCCTCAAACCCTGCCCTCCTCAGGCTCCGCCCCCAAAACCTCCTGCTGGTGGTGAAGAGGGACCTGGCAACCCCAATTACAGACCAGATTGGGACAAAGGAGGAGGCTGACAGGTTGCCACCCCTGGCCTAGTATTAGATTTGGAGGAATGCCAGAAGGGACTGAGGGCATCTGAAGTTGGTGGAGCAGTGGTCTATTTGCCGTAATGTGTCAGCCCCACTGGCTGGTTTTAGCCCTTCATAGCCCCAAATGCCTTGGATCAAATGTACTAGATGTCTCTATATGACAGGGCCTCTTGGGTTGCAACACCAAGATTTTTGAAATGCTGGCCTCCAAGAGCCTTGTCTGATGTCTCTTTGGCATCTGTTAGGGAGGCTGCCAAAACATATTTATTTCAACCAGCCTTCTGTTCTGCTCGCCTTAAGATTAGTTTGCTGGCTCAGTGAGGTTTTATTGAGTTTGATTTTCTGCAGCCTGTTACCATGTTATTTTATTTTAGTGTTTTAGTAGTGTTTTGCAATGATGGTTTTATATATTGTAAAGTACCTGCGGTATATGTTTGTACCAGAAGTCATGGTAGCAGCAGTTAAATAAATAAATAAAATACAGGATGCATAATGTAAGAGTCATTTTAAATATTTTGAGTACAGAACTCCATGGCTATGATGAACATGCAGCTCTATGCATATAGGCATGACCACATTCTTTTTAGCATCCCATGCACACAGTGGAGAGGCATGCATCATGTAGCTCTGTATCTCAGAGCCCCTGTGTATACCTTGGATAACTGCAGAGGAAATAATCCAGCAAACAGGAAAGCCTGTTAAGCCCTGTTGCTTGCCATGAGAAATAAATGTTTGCATCTGCTCTGGATGGGGCCAAAAACTCTCTGGTAGATTGCTTCCCTAACAAATAAACCAAAGCCAAGAGGGGGAAATATCATTACTTTCTGCAGGGGTAGTGTTCCCAGTTTATATGATTTACATGTTGCGACGTGCTAGCCGTCAATGCTTCTTCATAAGAAAAACACATTGTGAAATATCTCCCTGGAGACAGCTTCTGTCTCTGAAGTGGTTAAACTCTGAGTTGCTTCTTTACGACATCTTTGAAGGATTCCAGGGATCACGGAAATAAGCCAATGCTCAGCCTTCTTAATCTGTCAGACAAGCTAGCTTTGAAGGGGGGGTGCATTTCAAATGAGAAACTATTTCATGCCTTTTTGGAGATTAGTCTATGTGGAGAGTTTGTTAGAGTCTTTGGCAGAGAGCATCCGTTGGAATGACTGCTGTTGTTTTGAGATGCTGGCTTCTCTGCATTTAAAATTGTAAACTCGAGTCCTAGAACTTCAATTACCACAGTTTATGTTACTTATGATTTGTTCCTTCCTCTCTTTGCTGATAGAACACCTACACTAATGCAGACAAGCTACTGGAAGCTGCAGAGCAGTTGGCTCAGACTGGGGAGTGTGACCCTGAAGAGATCTACAAAGCAGCACGGCATCTTGAAGTGCGGATTCAGGACTTTGTCAGAAGAGTAGAACAGAGAAAACTCCTTTTAGACATGTCTGTCTCCTTCCACACTCATACCAAAGAGGTAAGATGTTTGTGGTGCAGTGGCACTTTGGTT
The DNA here is from genome assembly GCF_029931775.1 of Euleptes europaea. NCBI lineage: Eukaryota > Metazoa > Chordata > Lepidosauria > Squamata > Sphaerodactylidae > Euleptes > Euleptes europaea. The sequence continues at coordinate 13,221,740 of NC_079326.1, forward strand.
AACACGGAGTCTCTTGTCACAAAGTGTGCAACATGCATAACCGTTTTATGTTGCCAAAGGTATTTAACTGAATGTGAAATATACAACGTAAAAACTCTGAAGACAAAAACAACCTGTGTGTTATGTCTTTTAGACAGCAAATGCCAAATATCCTTTTTTTTTTAAAAAAAAAATTTATTATGCCAAACTGTATCCTCATTTAATCTGTTTGTCCTTAGAGTGAAGCAGAGTATAATTGTAAGATTGTGCAGGTTGTACAGAAATCAGAACAGCAAGGTGCATTGAGTTCATAATAATTAAATAGGTAAAATATGGTATTAATAGTTATAGATTGTATCTGAGTGCTTTAAAAGACTATCGATCAAATGGGGTAATGGTCTGTGATTAATGTTCTTTTGAAGACTTTCATTTTAATAAAACATCAGTTAATTTTACCATGTCTAATCAATGTTCCTAAAACAAAAATCAACTTATAACTGCAGTCGGTATTAACTTCTGGGCTGTTCCATGTGTGTCCAAATTCTATGCCTCTGCATGGCTTTCAGTGACACGCAGTGGTAGCCTAAACACTTACACCCTTCAAAGTCTATTGAAGTCAATTGACTTGGAAGGGTGTAAATCTGTTCAGGATTTTACTGTCAATTAGGACCAGACTATATACTGTTCTACTCTAAGTGAAAAACTTTCAAAGATAAGGTACTCTCACAGGAGAGGTAAAGAGGGCAGGGTGTTGAGATTGGTGGCCCCTGGGGTTGTAACTAAAGCATACGTCACATTTTTCCCCCTTTTGACTATTGGCTACTCAGCAGCGTGTGCCTTTAGAAGATAAATTTTACTCTGAGGAAGAAGGACTAAGCTGAATCACAGTTTTTCATGTGTGGTAGCATCAGTGTGCCACAGCACACTTGATCCATAAAGAAAGCTACAGAAGCTGAAGGCTTTGCCAGTATTAGATGAATTATGTACTACAAACAAGTAATTTGTAATAAGATTCTGCAGAGTTAGGGGAGCCTGAGCAAACAAATGACTTTTGTCATAGATAAACTAATTTAAAGGAGATGGTCTGCTATGCATACTTCTTTCCCTCGGAGCCTTGCAAAGCGTGAAGGACTTTTAGCTGGGGATAAAGCATGGTGGAAAATATGCATTCATGTAATTAATCAAGTATTTCTGTGTTTTGGCTTTGAAGAGCCTGCCCATGCGCTCGGATTACCAGGTACTTAATAACCCTTGCAGTGTGGAAGATATACCACAGAACAAGATTTGTTTATGGTAGACCCCCTGCAATTTAAATGTATGTTGAAGTATGCATTTGTTCTCATAATTGTTCTTTGGAGATGTCTTGTCCATCTGATATTCTAACAGGGACGTGTCTCCTCTGAGGTGCTCCCCGCTCCTGGTAAGGATTTTGTACGGATCACAGTGATAAGTAAGATACTAGATAGGTAGGGCATAACAGTTTAGAGATTGAAAACAAACTCAAGCAGGAAAAAATAATTTAATAGACAATACAGCCATGTCAGAGGAGTGAAATGAAAATTACTCCCACTCTTAGGATCCTTAGGATCTTTCTTTGGGGCAGAGAAATCAATGCGTTTGCTCAGGAATGTGCTGTTCCCTGAAAAGTCGGGGCATCTGTGCCCAGCATATTGGATAAACTAGCACACAGTCAATGCATGCCTAAATAACTGAGTTCCAAAGGATATGTTGCAGGCAGAAGATTCTGCTCTTCTCCATCCCTGTGCTTTGCCCTGTATGATGAGGACTTTGTTTCTGATACCAGTTGCGCTGCTCACAAGCCCAAGTTGTATCAGTGCCCAAGTAGTCCTAACTCCTGTCTCACCATGTCACTCATAGTTGCAAAATGCATTTTCATGTTCAGGGAATTTCTTACTGTTTCTAGCAATACAGGTTTGTCACTGACAACAGCAGTTTAGTGTCCAGTTCTCCCCTCCCCTTGGCCCCAGTAATATCTAGTATAGTGTCCTAATGTAATTATGTATGTGTTTCAACGTAACCAGTTGCTACTGGGCCTGTGAAAATGCACAGCTTGATGACAACAAACCATGGAATATATTGTACTAGACTTTACAAAGAGGAAGGAGAGAACACAACATAGTAGCATGTTTCTTGTTGTACTTAGTTTTGCCCCAAGTGTTTATAGTGGCATAGACTGCTCTTTTTGTATGCTTGGCATAAAATAAGGTCTCCTGTGCAATGTTTAGATCAGGTTTGTTAAATTTGAGGTCATATGAAGCTAGCTGCATATTGTGGTCTTCCAGGCACCTAATAAAACCATCTGTTTGTGCAGTTAATGTCTGATAATTTAGTTATCTTGTCCTTGTGCCTGAGAAAGAAGTATGTCTGTCTGAAAAGTCTCCATATTTTCTTACCAATAAAATTTGGTGAAAGAAAAAACTTTTCCAATTTTATCTCTGTAAGGAATAGGATATAAATAATTCAAATTTTGACTAATTATCAGCTACTAACTTGTGACATTTGGAGACTGAACAAATAAAATGAATGAAGTTACTGAACTCCTCGTGAATAATAAACAACTTTAGTCCTCTGTTGAGCCTAGATCAGCTTTGCTCCATGGCAAAGATTTACTCTGATGATGTGGGGAGGGGGGGAATAATTACTGCAGTTTATCGGAGCCCATTAATTTCAGTAGGTGCCTCTTCAGTTCCTATAAAAAGAGAGGGGTTATGCAGTGTTTCATTATTCTCTCCCTTCATACCATTAATAATCTTTATGTCTGTGTCTTCACTTTGGCCTTAAATTTGGCTGTTCCCATCATGTTGATTATTTTCTCTAGGTGGGATGCTTGGTAAATTAAAATGTTGATGGAGATTATGAAACAAAGATAGCTGCACAGTACAGTGTGACTTATTGACCCCTAGAGGTTTTTGTGCGGGGAGGGGGAGCTCCTTGTTATCTAAAAATAAGATTTAGTTCAGGAGATTAAGAAACTGGGAAGGTGGTGTATGCTCTCCTAGCAGTACATTATGCTTTCAGCCAGAAGAACCTAAAATGCTGCTAAACTCTTATTGAATAATGCCATCTGTGGTTTTCAGAATAACAAAGGGGGGCTAAAATTCTGTGAGAGCCAGTATACATGATAATAATCCTGGGGCCCATGCTCTTATACATTTAGTGAATGAACATTTTAAAGAGAAAATTGTACAAAAGTATTACATGCAAAGGCAGCCCATGTAAGTTGTAACTCTACTCGGGTGGTTTCCACAAGGCAGGGCTGCCGTGAGCCCTGCAGATTCCACCTGGCCCCCCATATTACCCTGATCCAAACCATGTGTCTAATTTTGTAATTTTATATGTGTACATGCATTTATGGGCGTACCAATATAGGACATTCGTCTTACATCTGATGAAGTGCACTGTTGTTCACAAAAACTTCATATCACAATAAATCTTTCATAAGTAAATCAGTAAGAAATCTATTTAAGTTTACCCTTGTACCTTTAGCTAGCGCAAAAGCAGAGACAAATTTATTATGTAGTGGTGTCAGATGAGAAGTTCTGGGATAATTGGGTCTGATTTTGCTGACATATGTTCTAAAAAGACTGTGTCATTTGTCAGATAACATGAAGCTTAATGTCTACAGTAGCAAAGTGGCATTTACAGAAGGATAATAGATGTCCCATTAATAACACAACAATCTGTTGCCTGAACGGTGTATAAAATAATATTAAATAAAACCTGGGCCCCACGAGCTGCACTGGCCCCAGACTGAGTACAAAATCAGGTTCAAGGTTTTGCTGCTGACCTTTAAAGCCCTAAACGTTCTAGAGCCTTCATATCTGTGGGACTGCCTCTCCCAGTATATCCCACCCCCCAAGAGCATTACACTCTCCGGGAAACAATCTCCTAGTGGTCCCTGGTACCAGAGTTACCCGGCTGACTTTGTCCTGGGCTTTTTCAGCTCCGGCCCCGGCCTGGTGGAACACTCTGTCCAGTGAGACCCAGGCCCTGCAGGACTTGGCTCAGTTCCGCATAGGGTTGCCAGGTGGCGGGTAAAATCCCGCCAATCCATTGGGTTGCCCGCCGGCCAGCTGAGGTTTACCCGGAAGCGACGCGGACGCTCTGGCAACCTCAGCTGAAACTCTATGGAACCCATAGAGTTTTCGGTCGGGATCGCTAGAGTGTCCGCGTCACGCTGGGTGGGTGCGCGTGCCATACTGGGCGCGCATGCGCACTGCACACATTTGCCAGTGCCCTGCAAAGCTCCCGCCGGTGGAGCTGTGGGGCCTTGCAAGCCTAGTTCCGCAGAACCTGCAAGACGGAGATGTTCTGCCAAGCCTGCAGTTGAGGACAGCGATAGTCTGTACCTCTAAGCTGGTCTCCCTCCTTCTCTCCCTGCCCTTTTTCTCCTCCTCATCCCTGGGCCCCTCACTTTTATCCCTCCTCCAACCATATCTGAATACAACTATTGGGTGCACCAAGAGATAATGAAATGGATGTTTTAATGGAAATCTGTTTATTCAGTTGTAATGATATTTTTATTGTGAATGTATAATATTTTAAATAGAACGACTTTTGTGTGCTCGTTGTTGGAAGTCACCCTGAGCCAGACTTGTGTTGAGGGGAGGGCAGTTTATAAATTGAATAAAATAAAATTAAGGGGTGAGGGAGGATAGGGTTGCCAACCTCCAGGTACTAGCTGAAGATCTCCTGCTATTACAACTGATCTCCAGCTGATAGAGATCAGTTCACCTGGAGAAAACGGCTGCTTTGGACTGTATGGCATTGAAGTTCCCCCTTCCCCAAATCCCGCCCTCCTCAGGCTCCACCCCAAAAATCTCCTGCTGGTGGCAAAGAGGGACCTGGCAACCCTAAGGGAGGAGGAGTTGTAACGTCTGTTCCTCCTTTATAACCACTAAACCAGATTAATATTCCATTATCATGCATGTAAAGTAGGGAGGGGTGAAGCATCCTATTACTACTTTGATAGATCATGGGGACATATTAACTCCCCCCTCCAGCTTCAGTTCATAATTTTAACAAGGGTTTGCTGCTGTACCACTATTAAATACTTCTAAGTTGCCAACCGGGATAGAGATAATTGAGACCAAGACTGAGAAATAAGGGGGGATTATAAAGGAGGAGAAAGAAAGGAAGGGATGAAAGGAAGAGAGCAAAATGGAGAAAAGTGTAGACAAGAGAAAGAGAAATTAAGAAAAGAGGAAGTGTTGCTTTCTTTTCTACAACACACTAACAGGAAGAATCTGGATGACCAGACAAAACTATGATGCTGGGTAGAAGGAAAGGAAGAGGGAAATAGACTACTGGAAACAACAACCTTGTTAGGAGGCTGCAGCCTGGCAATGACTGTAGCAGTAGGGTTGCCAGGTCCCCCCTTGCCACCAGCAGGAGCTTTGGTGGGGGGGATTCGCATGTGCGCAATAATGTCCTTCTGGAATAAGCCCAGAAGTGATGGGGGCTCTCTAGCATGTTCCTCAAAAAACTTTATGGTTTCCATGGAGTTTTTGAGGGACGTGCTAGAGCATCCCCATCACTTCTGGGTTTATCCCAGAAGGACATTATTTTGCCACGCACCACTGCATGCGTGTGGATCATCTCCCCTTTAGCTGGCCTGTTTCCCCCGCCGGTCAGTTAAGGAGTGGCCAGCAGGCCTGTTAATTGCCTGCCATTAACAGGCATCTGACAACCCTATATAGCAGTCATGTTCTGGCTGGTTTTGCCTTAGGCTTGCTAGGCCCCGGAGCTCCACCAGTGGGAGCTTCGCGGGGCCGTTGCATTAGTGCACGATGTGCGCACGCACCCACGCGCAATGTGCCTACATCACTTCCAGTTTAACCTGGAAGTGACGGGGATGCTCTAGTGATCCCGGCCCAAACTCTATGGTTTCCATAGAGTTTTAGCCGAGGGTGCTAGAGCGTCTACGTCACTTTCGGGTTTACCCAAAAGTGGCGTGTGTACCGCATCTATGCGCATGTGCCTGCCGGCCCTCAGCTGGCCGGCAGGCAGCCCGGTGGATGGGTGGTAGTTTACCCACCACCACTGGGCAATTGGTAACCCTATCTTGCCTTACTCCGGTTGCTGGCTTAGTTGATGAGTTTAGCAGGATATGCAAGTGTTTGCCTCCTCCTAGTAACTTTTGCAGAAAGGCATCCTAAGCAGAAAGCAGAGTGTGCTGTGCCTTCCCTTCACCCCTAGTCGCTGCAGTACAGAACTGCACTAGAATCTGAATGCTGCATGATGCTGGCTTCAGGGCCCAACAGCTGACTTGGGCCTCCTGAATTTTGCCCACCCCCAGTCCCCCCCTGTCGGTGACCCTGCCCCACAGGAAGGGACTTGTATAATTTCCCTGTTGCTTGTATAGCGGCATATAAAGTGCAGCAGCAACTGGGGTTCCACATGCAGGGTTCCCTGCTGCAGTTTCCCTGCCCCAGGGCCCTAGCAGTGACCACGACCACTGGGCCACCAGGGCTATTGCAATTTTAAAAAAATGACACAATATCATTATATCTGTACATCATTGTAACAATAAATGTAAGGTTCTGTGAGTTCCCAGCTTTCATTTAAAAAGTAAGTCTATAGCCCCTCCTGTTGTGATGATATACATTTCCCCTTATATCTCTGCAAAGGAAGTTGCTAGAGACTTACTTTTAAACGAAAGCTGAGAATTCACATAACCTGTTACAGCTATTGTTACAACCTTATATTAATATCACAGTGTTCTAGCACTGGGTTTTTTTTTTGTTTTTTTTTAAATAACCCCAGTGGTGGGGAAGGAAATGGCTGCGGCAGGGACACGGTCAGGAGAAAGGTTGCTATGTGACTGGGAAATCCCAAATTTTCCCACTCACACAGCAGCCACTGTGATCTCTCCCAAAACTTTGGAGCAAAGCAGCTTTTAGAAATATAAGAGAAAGGCCAGGGAAATCTCAGGAGGTGCAAAAATATACCATGATGCTTTGGGGAAGCAGGAAGAAAACCCACTTCTCCACAGGATTGAACCTATCTGGTCTTATTTGCAAGTTGCCTGTGAACAATGCCCATGAGATGTTGCAGTATACCACACCGGTTCTTTTCTACCCTTATTTTATTTTAAGAACGTAAAGAGCCCAGTGGTCCCTCTAGGCCGGCATCCCTGTCTCACACAGTGGCCAACCAGTTCCTCTGGAGGTCCAATGACCGGGCACAGAGGCCGAGGCCTTCTCATGATGTTCCCTTCTGACACTGGTTTTCAGTGGTTTACTGGCTCTAAATGCGTAGGCTTCTTTTAGTCACCATGGCAAGTAGCCACTGATATACCTATCCTCCACGAATCTGTCTAATCCACTTTAAAGCTATCTGTGGGGCAGAACTAAACAATACGGTGCCACTGGGGACAACCGGAAGATGCCACAGCCATATTACTGTAAGAATTATCTTGTTTTAAAAATGCCATGGTGCAGGTAAGAGGAAAGGCTCCTGTTCCCCCTGCCCGAGCTGTTTTTTCAAGAGCCCCAACCCCCTGGGACATTTGGGCTCTTGAAAAATGGCATGGGCAGGGAGACAAGAGTCCCTGTTCTTCCCATGCTCTTCTCGAGCAGGATTGGGCCATATGGCATTTTTAAAGCATGTACTGTATCATCTAGTTGTGCCCTGTGCCTGTGGCCATCACAAGATCCTCTGGCAGTGCATTCCACATTTTAATCATTTGTTGTGTAAAGAAGTATTTCCATTTGTTTGCCCTGAACCTACCGCCCATCAACTTCATTGGATGCACCCAAGTTCTAGTATTTTGGGAGAGCGAGAAAAAGTTATCTGTGTCCACTCGCTCTACTTTGTGCATAATTTTATAAACACCTATCATGTCCCCCCTTAGTAGTTGTTTTTCTCAACCGAACAATCCCAGACTCTTTACCCTTTCCTCACAGGAAAAGTGCTCCATTTTATTTTATTTTACTTGTTTCTCTTATTGCTGAAGGCGTTTTACAATAAACACAGATTAAAAACCAATTAAACAGAATATAAACCAAGTCAGAAAAAAACTTGCCTGAATAAAATAGACTTACATTGTGACTGTCATCTGAATTGAAAGGGAAGAGGCAGCTCTTACTTCATAAGGATGAGGCCGCCACAGATAACATTCTTGCCCTGATGGTCAGATATCTTGCCTCCTTTAAGGAAACAGAAGAGAGAGAAAAGTTTGTTTTGAGGATCTTATGATTTGTCTGGGCTCGTATGGGGGAGGCAGTCATTCAGGTCTGTACTTGCCACTAGACTATTTCAAAGTAGTTTCCTAGCCATTTTAAACGCTTCCTGAATTCTAGTAAACAGGCCATTCTAAATGGGTTGCTATTTAAAATGAATTGACATATACAGTTGAGCAATGGCAGCCTGCATACCTGTGACAGACAACTCTATGCTACAGCATGATGCTATACTGTTTGTATACTAAAAAAATTCCAGTCTTCTTCCAGAATCTGTGTCAGAGCCAGTAACATGTGAAGCATCCAATCTGCCAGAACTCTAAGAGTTGTTTCTTGAGTTACGGAGAGTCACTTTTGCAAAGCCCTGATACTATACAGTTCCTACATCTCTTGACTGGGGATTTGTGGAATGTTTCAACACAGAGAAAAGGGTGGAGCTTCAGAGTTCCTTCCAGATAGTCTAATAAATCACTCCCTTTTAGTGCAGAGTCCTGCATATGATAGAGATGCACATTATACTATCAATTTTCACTGATTAAAATCTGAACTAATAATTCTGACACTGATTATTTTCACCCAACGTTGTCCTTGATCTGTAAATAAGCATAGAACTTGACTTATCCTTGATTATGTCTGCTTTTAGTTGGTTCCAGATACATAGTTACAGCCAAATTAAGAGTGTTTAAAATGGGACAATGCTTTTGCCTGTCATTCAAAAAAGGAGTGGAGCCACAGTTTGTGAGTATCTGACTATTTAGCAATACTAGCTCACATAGCATGGGAGGGGGGATGATGAGTTCCCCACATACATGTCCTTGGGCTTTTACATGCTAAGTATAGTCATCTTAAGCACATTTTTTTAAGAGGTATTGTACTTGGTTGTATTAATCTGGCCTCTGCAGAACGACATTTTAAGATTTTAGGTATTGCATGGGCAGGGATTCTAATTACAGATCTTCCTAGAGTACTCAACTAGAGTACTGTGTTCAGTTTTGGGCACCACAATTTAAGAAAGATGTAGACAAGCTGGAATGTGTCCAGAGAAGGGCAACAAAGATGGTGAGGGGTCTGGAGACCAAGTCCTATGAGGAAAGGTTGAAGGAGCTGGGTATGTTTAGCCTGAAGAGGAGAAGACTGAGAGAGGGGATATGATAACCATCTTCAAGTACTTGAAGGGCTGTCATATAGAAGAGGGTGCTGAGTTGTTTTCTGTTGCTCAAGAAGGTCGGACCAGAACCAACGGGTTGAAATTAAATCAAAAGAGTTTCCGTCTTGACATTAGGAAGAATTTTCTAACAGAGTGGTTCCTCAGTGGAACAGGTTCCTCGGGAGGTGGTAAGCTCTCCTTCCCTGGAGGTTTTTAAGAAGAGGTTAGATGGCCGCCTGTCAGCAATGCTGATTCTATGACCGTAGGTAAATCATGAGAGGGAGGGCACCTTGGCCATCTTCTGGGCATGGAGTAGGGGTCACTGGGGGTGTGGGGGCGGTAGTTGTGAATTTCCTGCATTGTGCAGGGGGTTGGACTTGATGGCTCTGGTGGTCCCTTCCAACTCTATGATTCTACAATTCCTTGTACAACACAGCAAAATCATCCTAACTTTAACCCTTTGTGGCTTGGAACCCATATATTTGAAGGACCGCCTCATTCCATATATCCCTGTGAGCCAACTACGGTGTTCAGGCAACCATCTTTTGTAGGCTTGCCAGATGGGTGGTTTCGGCAGGCAATTGCGGTTACATCACTTCCAGGTTTAACCTAGCATTTGGGGAGTTGAGTGGTAAAGTGGCCCGTCACGATGCGGGGCTTCCCGGCGACCTGGCAACCCTACCCCTTTGCTGGAGGTCTCAGAGCAGGCTAGGGTAGCCAAGGGTGAAGTTAGGCCTTGCCTCATATGTGACGAGCTCTCTAATGTACTCAGCAAGTTATGATATCACCATCTTATTTGTATCAGTGCTAGAGAGCATTAGGATTAAGGAGGCCCAGGAGCACTTGAAATGAGGCCCATCCTTGGATGGTGGATAGGGTTGCCAGGTCCCTCTTTGCCACTGGCGGGAGGTTTTTGGGGTGGAGCCTGAGGAGGGCAGGGTTTGGGGAGGGGAGGAACTTCAATGCCATAGAGTCCAATTGCCAAAGTGGCCGTTTTCTCCAGGTGAACTGATCTCTATCGGCTGGAGATCAGTTACAATAGCAGGAGATCTCCAACTACTGAGTTGGATGTATACCCTCATCACGCTCCATTTGATAAGGGAAAGAAAAGGGGGAGGAACCAGACATGTGTATGAGTTCAGCACAAGCTGGGAATGAGCACATTTTTCTTTAACCAGAGTCAAGTTCGATGTCTGAATACAGCCACACTGAAGAAGCTAGGCTCTACCATCAATTCAACAGAAATAGTTCAATCACAGTGGCACAATAGGGAGCAAAATAAGATGAACCTCACAGTGTTTTGGAGAGATGACACATTCACAGCCCATTCCTGAGGGGGGGGGAACCTGTTAGGAGGTGGCCTGACCCCACCGCCGAGATTACACACATCATGAGATTACACGCACTTACGCCGGCGGGGAGGGTGGCTCTGCCGGCACCCAAGCACCGTGGAGCCACGCCTCTCCCCTCCGCCGGCGCGGGCTCTCCTCCGGCAACAGCGTAGAGAGGGCATGCAGGTGCAGGGGAGTGTTCTGGGGGTGGGGGGAGGAGCCGCCAGTTAGGCGGCTTCCTACCCCCTTTTGGCCACTTGCGCCGGTGGCAAGAACGGTGTTGCGCAGGCACAGCCTCGCTGTTTTCAATGGGGCGAAAAGCCCCAGTTAAACAAAAAAAAGCCACAAAACAACTTTTATTTGTTTAACGGCGTAGGGGAAACAGCTTAGGAAGAGGTGCAGCTGTTCCTCTTCCCCGCCGTTCACCTACGCCGTCAGCTCAGGCCCGTGAATGCACTAGCAGCTTACCTCACAATTTAAACGTGTCCAGTATTCAAGCATCCAACACGACTTAAAATTTCTGTTCCCACCACGACGCCTTCCTCCGCTGTATTAGATAAAATCCGTATGTTTTCCCCTCGCGGCAGCATTCACGCGCCAGCTCGAAGGAGCATTGTGATTGGCTGAGGTGGTAGCCTGCCGCGCATGCCCACTCGGTGCTTGAAACAAGGACGCCGCTTGGTCCAGCGTGGGCAGGGAGGCGGGGGGAGTGGGGGGGGAAAGGACGGTGATTGGTCCAGCATGGGCAGTTAGGCGGGGGGAGTGGATGGTGGGCTGGCAGCAGGAAGTGGACTGAAGACAGATTTTATGTTCGCACTTCAGGCTCCGGGTGAGGAAAACGTTTAATTTCTATTAATTCGCCATATAAGCGAATGCTCTTAACACGGAGAAATTGTGCTCTGGAGACGTCTCCGGAATCCTTCGGAAGAGATGAAGTGCGAACATGCAAGGAAACCCCGTAGAAAACGGAGCTGCAAACGCGAAGTGCGGACATGGTCCAGGAATGGGCTGTTAGTCTTGCAGTCTTCCTTTTGGCCATTCTTGCAGACAATCCTTAATGGCAAGACCAATCGAAGACCCCTCTTAGTGGGGTAAATGCTCCACAGTGCCTGATATGAATTTAGGCTTTATGATAGGCTTGTGTAGAGCTCATCCTTTCCTCTTTTGATGTGTTTCTAAGCTTACAACTAACAATGCTTCTCTGCTGTTTAGATCAGTGGTTGTAATGCACTTAGATGGTGTGAAATAAAAGATAATCTGAAATCAGATTTTAATTGCAAATTGTTTTTTAAAATATCTTCCTAACCGTATTTATACTCAACAATTCTAAGATTCCCCTAGGATAAGAAAAGTCTAGGGGATTAAAACCATCTGAGCCAAGGAAGACCTACTTTCTCATTGGTTTTAGTATGTAAATCCTTGTTGTCAAAAGGTCATGCTCTAGGGATATCCAAAATTAGTGTGGGTTCAGATATCCAGGAACTGTCTGAAACAGATCTATGTGATAGTAATGCAGATACTTGGAGAACAGTTTATGTTATCTGTATTAGTGCTATGATTCTTGTCACTGGGAAACAACTAGACAAAATCAATTTATCCAGTACTCTCTTTCTTCCTCTCTAGTTAATTAAAGCTCAAAATACATGTTGCATTTTCTTCCAAGATCATTTGAGGGGGGGAAATTCTTTTCCAGGTGCAGGTGCTGGGGCTGCTTTTTGAGGGGGGTGGAGAGTGGTGCAAGGGGAGGGGAGAAGCTTTTTAATTCTTTGCTCCCCATCCTTTTCCTCACTGAAAAACCCTCCCTGCAAGCCACTTTTATCCCCATTAGGGTAATGTATGTTCCAGCTAAATTAAAAAGCCATTTGGAGGTAGCTTTTGTTTCAGTGGCAAAGTGGCAAAGGATGAATTGGCTAAAGAGCCATTCTCCCTTTGAAAAAGTTGCCCCATCAACTGCATTTGGAAAAACAAAATAAAACCAGTTATTTTTAAATGATCACAGGAAAAAAAGCAATGCACAATTTAAGCCTGAATTGATTTTTGTTTCCTTTTTCAACCCTTTCATTTTCCTGTATTTTAGGGAAAACATGACTTCTGTAATGTATTCCCACCACTTCAGCTCTGTTTATCTTTGTGGTACACATTCCTCCAAACCTGTTCTATGGTAACCACAAGTGGTATTTACTGTACGTAGATTTTTACCACATACTCACAAATTAATATCTCACAAACATAAGACTGTACCATCAGTGGCAAGGGAACAGTAGTAGTGATTTCCCCCCTTCATTAATCATAAATATGTTTCCACAGGAGGAAATCAGACCTTCCGGCAGACAATGAGAACTCTGCTGCTCATCCTATATTATCATTCTCCCTTTAAGCAGTTACTCCTAGAGGTTGGATAACTGTGATATTGGTTGTGTAGATGCTCTTCTCTTAGCAGTTGCTGTTGTGCTATAACAATGTTCCTTGGGCTACAGTAATAACTTAACCTTTAAAGTCCTAAACAGTCTGGGACCATCATACCTGAAGGATCACCTCTCCCGTTACAGTCCCCCACGTTCCCTGCGTTCTTCATCACACAATCTTTTTGTGATGCCCAGCCCTCGAGTGGCTCACCTCTTTTCTGCCAGGGTGAGGGCCTTCTCTGTGGTGGCCCCATCCTGGTGGAATGTTTTATCAGAGGACACATGTGCCCTGTGGGACCTTGTTAGCTTCGGCAGGGCTTGCAAGACCGAGCTCTTCCAACAGGTTTTTATTAGTCATCGCGTATGTCTTGCAATTCTTCCATTGCTACCATGAGATGATTTTACTGTTGCGTTGTTGGATGCAGCTATGTTTCGATAGGAGATTTTTATAGTTGGTTTTCAATTTTGTGTGTGTGTGTGTGTGTGTGTGTGTGTCTGTCTGTCTGTCTGTCTGTCTGTCTATCTATCTATCTATCTATCTATCTATCATTACTATTGTTTTTAAGATTGTCCATTGAACTGTATTTTATTTTGTTGTAAGCCACACAAGCCTTGTTTGTCAAGGGAGTGGTGGGATATAAATTTGATAAATAAATAAAAATAAAAACTTGGGCTGCAACATTTAATCCATTAATCAGTTAAGTTAATCGATTGCAATATTTTGCTGGATTGATCTTAGACCAGTTACACACTCTGAACCTAACCTGTGAGGATAAAATGGAAGAAAGGAGAATGAGGTGAGCTGCTTTGAGTCCCCAGTGGGGACAAAGAAAGTTAATTATTTTAAATACAAATGCTTACACAGAGTTTATACCCCTGTGCAGATGTTGAATTGGATTATGTAGGGTTGCTAACCTCCAGGTGAGGCCTGGAGATCTCCTGCTATTACAGTTGATTTCCAGACAACCAAGATCAGTTCCCCTGGAGAAAATGCTGCTTTGGAGGATGGATTTCTATGACATTATATCCTGCCGAGGTCCCTCCCCTCCCCAAACCCTGCCCTCCCCAGAGTCCACCCCCAAAATCTCCAGGTTCTTCCCAATCCAGAGCTGGCAACCATAGGATTATGCATGCTGGCCCCACTGCTAATGTCCACATATTCACCTGAAGTCTGCATTGAGGCTTACGTATGCATATGCATAGACTTTTCTGCAAATGCTGCAAAAAGCAGCATTTCTGACCACATGGAGGATCTTGTGTCCATATGTTTTGGATCCACTGAACAGATAGACATGAGGGGGGTGTCAGCAGGCTCTGTATTAGGGTTGCCAACCTCCAGGTACTAGCAGGAGATCTCCTACTATTACAACTGATCTCCAGTTGATAGAGATCAGTTCACCTGGAGAAAATGGCTGCTTTGCCAATTGGACTCTATGGCATTGAAGTCTCTCCCCTCCCCAAACCCTGCCCTCCTCAGGCTCTGCCCCAAAAACCTCCCATAGGTGGCAAAGAGGGGCCTGGCAACCCTACTCTGTATGCATGAGGCTTGTAACGTCTTCATAGAATTTATACGTGTACAGTGGTATACATTCAGGGTTGTATACACATATTCAGCTGAACAAGTGGAAATAAGGATTGAACCTGCTGTGACCAGAATCCTCCATTGTGTATTCCCTCTACTTGTGATTTTCTTGTGTGGGGGGGCCATGGTGAAGCAATGATCTCTCCAACAGTACATTTTCTTGGGCCTACCAATCCCTGATTGCCCAAAGCATGAAGAGGAGCAACACTGGGAGAAAAAAGTCCCTCATGTATGTGCTCTTGTTATGACTAATGCAACAGATTGAAAATAATATAATAATCCATCATTTTGTAGCATTTTGTAGCATAGCCCTTTCTTTTCCTCCCTGGACCGTCATGCTTCATATGTTTGCTATAACTCGTTTATGCTATCAAGGAATTTTATGTAATTATGGACAAGGTGATCCATCATAGATTTGTTAATATAAAATCATTTCCTGGATTTGATGTGCACCCCTAATTCCCTCTGAGATTTAAATGAGATTGTTGCTACCTGAAATTGTCAGCAAAATTCTGTCCCTATGATACTCTAATGCTAGTGCTTTCTCGTTGGCAAGCCATTTTGCTTCCAGTTTATTCTGCTTCTCTCCATGATGAATACAATGTCCAGCATGGGCATGTATCAAGTAGAAAATATACTTTTGAACATTTATTAGTATACTCCGGCTGATTACCAGTTCTCCTGGTACAATTTTTTGCATCCATAGAAAGCTTAATAATCAAAAGTATAGTCTATTTTGGTATGTTTTCATAGGCTGGGAGCTAGGGATTGGCTACCATGGTTCAAATTCCCTGGTGAGCAGCTTGATGGAAATTCTAATCTAAACACTTAGAGGAATTATCATTTAACTAATAGTCCCAACTAGACAATTAGAATTAGTGTATCATTTTGGAATGTATTTGGGTCACCATTGGTAAGATAGACAAAAACACTTTTCCTTATTTAGGCCACTCTGAGGGTCTTAAGGCCATGTGGCAGGATATATACGCAATCAATTAGGTTATAGCCTATTGTCACATTTAAATTGCAACATCAGTCTGATGAAAAGGTTACATATGGCTATATATGTATCACATATTTACTTATTTACTCCTTAGGGTAGCGATTTCCAAATGATGCTTGTTTGCTAAACTGGGAGCACAAAGGACAAACTACATTTGTAGGCAAATGCAGGCAATGAAGCCCTGATTGTTTTCTTTTTAATGAAAGGCAGCCTTGAGAGGCTACAATTTTAAGCACAGGAGTGATGGGGCGGGCGGGCTGATGAACACTTTCCATGCAGGCTTTTTTTCAAAATGGTCCCCCTCAAAGCTACTTTGATCCAGTGGGCTTACAGCTGCACATTTACCCTCACAAACATGCAACCAGACAAGGGACAACAGGGTGGGTTGGGGCAATTGAGTAGAAAAAGTCTGTTGGGAAAAGAGTTCAACTTCTCTCCTCCTGATCCTCAGATCAAAATTACTGTCCCTGTGGATTTATTTTAATTTTTAAAAGTGGGGCACTGTTCCATCTGCGTTTAGTGTACCTTGTTCTGTAGTCCTTTACTGCAGCATATTTCCCTGCCTCCCCCCCTCCAGAAGCAGCTGAAATGGTCCTGTGAAATTGCTGTTCCTGAGGGATGGGGGGGGGCCCTCCAGGAAAACAGGGGGGTTGAAGGGCTACCACAAGAGGGGGGATGTGCCCCCACCTTGGGTCTTCTTCACAAGATTCAACCCAGGATTTCTCCAAGTGTGAGCAAGTGTGAGGGATGGTTTAGGTTTGCCTGATGCCAGCAGACGCTATCTCCTCTAGGAATATATCCGATGTCCCTTGTGCGAAAGAGCTTTTTCATTCTCTTCAACTGAGGCAGCTCCACGCATACCTCTCGTATGCTTTAACTTACCTTTCCATTAAAGTGATGGGAAAATTTGCACAAACAGCAGTTCCATTAAAGTTTCTGCAGTATTTACAAGGGGCATTTGCCATATATTACCACATTACTCTAAAGCTACACTACAATTGCCCCAAGTAGATCATTATTTAGCAACTCTAGAAAAATACCTCTGGAGATGCTTACTCAAAAAGTAAAATCAGCAATTACCATTCTTAATAAGGAAAACGAAGGGTTAAAATTAGATAGATAGATAGATAGATAGATAGATAGATAGATAGATAGATAGATAGATGGATAGATGGATAGATGGATAGATGGATGGATGGATGGATGGATGGATGGATGGATGGATGGATGGATGGATGGATGGATGGATGGATGGATGGATGGATAGATAGATAGATAGATAGATAGATAGATAGATAGATAGATAGATAGATAGATAGATGGATGGATGGATGGATGGATGGATGTTCTGTAAAGGTACAAATTGATTTTGAAAGAAACCAAAATTTTATTGTTGAGTCCTAAGAAGAATCAGTGCCTTAGGACTTCATCTTATAACATATATTTAATGCCACACAGATTGGGTGTAACCGCACATTATAAAGTCCTCACATCCCCAATGTGTCTGCCCTAGTCCTGTCAACCAGATGTGATAGAGGTTTGGTGCTCAGCATTCCCTAGTGCCTGCAGGCTTGATTCGGATTGGTACTGTAGGGACGGGAACTTATGCCTTCTCCCCTTCCCCAAGCCATTATCCCAACATGAAATGGCCTTGGGAAGGAGATATTTGTCCTGTTGGGAAAACACTTGTGTGTACTGAAGGTTAAGTGTATGAGTTACATGCAAGCTTCCACAATAGGGTGAGAGGGCTGTGGGCAGGAAAAGGGGGGGGCTGTGATGTCAGCTGCTTCATCACATCACTTCTGGTAAAAAAAAAACCAGAAGTGAAATGGGTAGCTCTCAGAATCACTGGAAACTCTATGGTAAAACCATAGAGGTTCTAGTGATTCTTAGAGCTACCTTATGTCACTTCTGGTTTCTTATCAGAAATGATGGGATGCCGGCATTACCGGGGCGGGGGGTATTTGTCTCTTGTCTCAGAGAGATGGCAGACATTGGGAGCAGGGGATTCCCTGTCACAAATGGGGGATTGGCAGCTCTGTTCCACAACAGGGCATATAGCAGCCCCCTGGGGTAGGGTTGCCAGGTCCCTCTTCACCATCGGTGGGAAATTTTGGGGGCGGAGCCTGAGGAGGGCGGGGTTTGGGGACGGGAGGGACTTCAATGCCATAGAGTCCAATTGCCAAAGTGGCCATTTTCTCCAGGTGAACTGATCTCTATTGGCTGGAAATCAGTTGTAATAGCAGGAGATCTCCAGATAGTACCTGGAGGCTGGCAACCCCACCCTGGGGCCATTTTGGGTTGGAAAAACAGCATGAGAAGAAGCTTAAGTCCCTTGTCCCCTGTGCACTGAATCAACCTGCTTGCACCGGAGAATTAAGATACACACACTGAACTCCCAGATCACATCTGGTGAACAGGTCCGGGGTAGACATAAGAATCACTAAGACATTATAATGTGCAGTTAGGCTCAGAAATGAGTTTTTACAGAAACATCAGTTAGTTTTTTGAATCTCTATTAGAAGTAGTGATATTCCATAAAATGACATATAGCCCATTCAGATGAAGATTGTGAATGAAACATGTACATTATCCAAGCAAGTGGAAAAAGTTAATGTATTAGTTTTGCTGCATTAATATTTAGATGACCCATCACAAACTAGTGTGCAAATGCACCCCCCTCTCTTCAAAGACAATCAGCCAATTGAAGATTGACTAAAATGAATTTGGTATACCCTTTTTAGTAAGATTCAGAGAAAGAAGAGAAGTGATAAGGAACCCATAACTTGTATATAAGAAGTATAATCTATTTGTGGCATAACCAATATGTTCTCATTACTATTTTAACAATTTGTTTAGCTCTTATAGCTATAGAATTTGGGTACCTGCTTCTTTTTCTCTGTATGCTATAATTTTTGTTTAATAAAACAATTTTTAAAGGTAGCCTATTCCACGCATAGTGAGTGATACTGTATGTTTATTTTTCTGTGATATTTCTAGTTATATTTCATAGATCAGCAACTAGTATAAAAGATGTTTAAAATGTCACTGCTTAATGCCCTTAGGGAAGTGACTTGCTGTGCTTGGGGGTATTCTGATTAATTCTCTTTGAGCAGATTTTACAGGATTAAAGGGTTAAAACTCAATCTCTTTCCCCCTTTCTCCCCCCTCTTTTGCTGCCCACCACCCTTTTTTTTCCATTTATGTTTCTTTTCTTTCATCACAGCTGTGGACATGGATGGAAGATCTGCAGAAAGAGCTCTTGGAAGATGTCTGTGCAGACTCTGTGGATGCTGTTCAGGAACTCATTAAGCAGTTCCAGCAACAACAGACGGCTACCTTAGATGCAACCCTCAATGTCATCAAGGAAGGTGAAGACCTAATTCAGCAGCTCAGGTAAGCTCTTTCTACCAGTAGCAGAAGTGAGCAGAGAGGCAGAGAGACATAACTTAGAATTCAATGGAATAATTTATTCATTGCCCTGTTATTCTATATACTATGATTCAGAATGTTTCATTTTACTGTGACTTGAAAAAGAATGATTTAATTAAAAAAAATCTTAAATCACTTTGGACCACTGTGTATAATGTATGAGGAGAACAGGAAGTAAAGTAAGTATGATTAAATGGTTAATGTACAAATAATTATTTTTAAGTAGATATATGGAGAATATTGTTAAGCTATTGTGAACTGAGGCCTGATGATTTGTATCCTGCTATGCTCTGTCTGGGTGCCACTAAATAAAGCATATATCGTAATATAATATTGAATATAGTATCTTACCACCTGCAGGGGATTTGTGTTTACCAGGCTGAATGGTTGCATATGTTGAACATTCATACTTTCAAACTGTACCTGTCATTGGGAATTGCATTCTCACTATGAATTATAAGTCAAGAGTCTGCATTATGATA
Source organism: Euleptes europaea (assembly GCF_029931775.1). Lineage (NCBI taxonomy): Eukaryota > Metazoa > Chordata > Lepidosauria > Squamata > Sphaerodactylidae > Euleptes > Euleptes europaea. Next base: position 13,241,305 of record NC_079326.1, read on the forward strand.
TTCTAACTAACTGTTTGCCTTCAATTAGATAAGGGAATATCATTCCCTTTTCCTTAAAACAGCAACAATATTGCTGAGTTGTTGCAGCCTATATACAAGCACAAGGGCCGCTCTTACCTACCCTGGCTTTATGCAAGATTGCTTTTAACTGACTTTGATTACAATTGTCTTGGAAGTACTTTATATTTACAGCTTTTTGACTAGATTGGTTTAACCTGTTGCGTAGCTGGGTCTTTTAAAGTAGGGAATTTTCACCACAATTTGGAAATGAGAAAAACACACAAATGCAAAACCTCCTTAGATAGAGAAATGCCCAGTTTCCAACATTCATTTCCTCTCTCTCTCTCTCTCTCTCTCTCCCCCCCCCCCCATTCTCACAATATGCCACTTCACTCTAGCATGACTAAAAATGTAACTCAGGGAAGGGCTATGTAGGTAGAAGGTGATTCAGTTCTCTGTCACTCCCATTGGCCATTTATGCTTGATAATTAGCAGTGCGTTACATAAGAACATAAAAAAGGCCCTGCTGGATCAGGCCAAGGCCCATCAAGTCCAGCAGTCTGTTCACACAGTGGCCGACCAGGTGCCTCTAGGAAGCCACAAATAAGACGTCTGCAGCAGCACCATCCTGCCTGTGTTCCACCGCACCCAATATAATAGGCATGCTCCTCTGATACTAGAGAGAATAGGTATGCAGCATGACTAGTATCCATTCTAACTAATAGCCATGAATACCCCTTTCCTCCATGAATATGTCCACTCCCCTCTTAAAGCCCTCCAAGCTGGCAGCTATCACCACATCCTGGGGCAGGGAGTGCCACAATTTAACTATGCGTTGTGTGAAAAAATACTTCCTTTTATCTGTTTTGAATCTCTCACCCTCCAGCTTCAGCAGCGATCCAGGCTGAAGTGCCCCACAGCTTTTTTTGAGTTTTGCTCGCTGAACTGTCATTTAGGAAGTGACTGTGAAGCTGGAGCATACCTACTTCGCATTTCTTAAGAGCCCCATTAATGCGACCTTTTGTGTTTGCTCCTCCCTCACCAGGAAGAATCCCCTCAAAGAAGCATGCAAAATTCACAGCCTTGGCTTAGCTATGCAAACGGAGGTTGCTAATGGAAGGAACAAAGGAGCAGGCCAGTGGGGGGGGAGGGTGGAATTTCTGCTTTTGCATAGGGACCACGAGTAAGCATTTTAAAGGTCTTTAAAAAAAAAACAGCTTTGAACGAGCATCAAAATTGACCCTGCATAAATGGCCATTGAGTTCTGTGTGACCAAGTGAATGGCAGCCATCTGGGATACTGACAAGGGGGCAAAACGTTTGCTGAAATTCCTGGGACCACAGGCAAGATTAGCACCACCCTGTGGTCTCCCAGACTACCCATCTTTATTTTCTCCCACATGAGAGAATGGATACCATTTACAATTGAGGGAAAATTTATGCACCCACCCCTGGCAGAGGAGAGCTTAAACTTCAGCCTTGGGGACCCCAATAGGGCTAATGTATTTCTGCCTATCTGCACCCAGGGATGTTTTGCAATTTCCCCACTGTCTGCAGCTTAAGGTCCTTTTGTTACACACACCCTCACCTGTCATCATAATGCATGTTGCAGAATTTGTCAGTTTAAGACAATGTATGTTAATTGGTGTGTTTTAACTTTGTGTGCTGATATTTTGTAAGCATTATGAGCATTGTGGAGAAGCGGATTATAAATATTTTAAAGAAAGAAATCATAAGGATGCTTATTTCTCCACACACATGTACACTCAACTGCTTTGTGTGACAAACATTTCACCCTATCAATAATCAGAGATTAAGAAATTATGTCCTTGGTCCCCACCCTTGTGATTCCTGAATCCATATGCATTTATTAGCTGAATTACTATATAGTGTTTATATTTTTTTTAAACCCTCAGATAGAGGGCCTTAGGTTACAATAGAGCAAGACAAGCAGTAAAACAAAGAATTAAAGACACCAAAAGGCAATCTGATCTAGCTAGAGCGCCTTTTTTTAGGGCATCTGCCAAAACCAAGTACATCCCTTGCCCAGTGACATACCTTTCGATACAACTAGGACGGCATTTACGCTAGCCCAATGCTTGGCTATGCCCTCCGCAGTACTAGAAGGAAAAGTCCAAAAAATTCCCCTCTCACAAAGGCTTTGTCCCTGCAACAGTGGGGAACCAGAAACATCGGAACATGTCCTTCTTAGGTGTAGCTACTATAAGGAGGACAGGGAGAAGATTCTTGGCCCTCTTTTAAGAAAGAGTACTGGTTATCCTGAAGCTGTTAGAGTTGACATCCTTCTTAAGGATGAATTTTCTCAGGTAACAAATTAGTGGCCAAGTTTTGTAGACTAGTAGTTAATCATAGGAAACCTAAATATAAACAGGAATGAAAAGTTGTGGAGTGATTGCTTAAGTTGTATTGTTGACCAGTTGTTTTAACGAGGGTAACATTTTGTATAGTGTTTTAATTAAAATGTATTGTTTTATACTGCCGCTCTTGGTAGGGCAATGTACCTGTAAATATTTTATGTTTGGTCAAAGGACCATAATAAACAATTTATTTATAAACCCTCAGATATCATGTTTATGTTGCCAGAGTAGCATGGGAAGAATGGACTGGGAACAAGCTGTAATGCCAGAGCCAAGAATGTATGCATCGGCTCTGAGGGACAAAACCTAGCCCACGGGCCCCTTAAGTTCTCTGCAGCAACGTGAAAGGATGCAGTTGGCAAAACCACTAGCAGAAGGGTGACAGTTGCTTCCTCCCTGCCCTGCCCCCCCAAAAAACTGACATGACCAGGGATAGCAGACAGGCTTAGCTCCCACCCATCCAAATGGGTGCATTGTGTGAGTAGTACAACCAGAAATCCCTGTGAAGAAATGAAGTGTATTTCCTTTTCCTGTATAAAAAGTACAGCTATGTTTCCATTTGTGGTGGAAAGGGATGTGCAACCTTGACTCAGTATACTAAGAGATTTCACTAGCATCGTCAAACCTGCTTGTTTCCTTTGTAAATGTCTTGGATGTTTGCCTGAGCGGGAACCCTCCAATTTGCATCAATTTTGCTGTAGCCAAGAAGAAATTGCTTGCCAACTCTAGAGAAAAAGCTCTCGAGGTTTAAAGATTGAGAGCATACAAAATTCCAGCCCCCCCCCACCGCATATTACATACAACTAATGGTGACATGGTCAATGTACAAGTAGTAGTTTCTTTTCTGAATTCAATTAGTAGGATTGTATACAGCATGATAGTAGCAGCTTTGAGGTTGAAGATTCTGAAACAGGCTTTGTGTCAAGGGAATTGGGGTCACTTGGAAGAAAATTAAGAAGGATTGCTAGAATCTTCAAGAGATTAATGCCCCATTCACTCCCTCCCCTTTCTCTCCTACTTCTTGTTAGTGTATAAGGGTCAAAATGTCACTAGATATGAAAAGATGTGTACAATTCTTTGTGTGGCATTCAGTAAGTGAAGGCATTCAGTAAGTGGAAGAGGTAAATCCTGTATGCAATTTCCTCCAACCTTCTCTTTTTTCTCCCACTATTTATAGGACCGAGAACATTAATTTTTTTCTTATTTTTTAAAACTATTTCTCTGACTTTACCACAGGGATTCAGCTGTTTCTAACAATAAAACGCCGCACAATAGCTCTATCAGCCACATTGAATCCGTCCTTCAGCAGCTTGATGAAGCCCAAGTACAGATGGAAGAACTCTTCCATGAGAGAAAGATTAAACTAGACATTTTTCTTCAGCTTCGGATTTTTGAACAATATACCATTGAGGTAAAAGCTGTGTGGGTCAGGAAGGACAATGTTGTTGGAAAGGGAGGAATTTCACAGGATTAATCTTTTGTTGAAAAACCAGAACAGTTATGATCATATTTTGCCTGTTCTATAGAGATTCTTGCCATCAAGTCATTCAGTGGCTTGGGTCCTCACTAGTGTTTCTGCCGGCAGGAGGACTTCCACTCAGAGTGCAATTTGGCACATGCCTCCTCCTGCTGGTGGCATTTTGCGCTTCAGCTAGAGGGGGGAGGCAGGAGAATCATGCTTTGCAAGAGAAAGGCCTTGTGCCTGTTGAAATGCTAGTCAGCATCCCAGCCAGTGTGTGCCCCAAGTACCTTGTTACTCTCCTGCAATGTTTGTTCATCTAGCATTCTTGCACCAATACCACAATAGCACAATCCATTCCATTTTAAAATAAGAAGACAATCTGGATTGTTCCCTTTTTGCAGTGGTTAGTTGTGCTAAGGTTTAGGGTGCATACACATAAGAAATTTTTTACAAAATATAGTCAGCATAACAAGGCATATGTGCAATGGCCATACAATTAAAATGTCCGTGTCATACCACACAGATGCAGAATTGTGTTATGGTCTTTGGAAGATGTATGTGATGTCTGTGTGATTGAGCAGTAGAACATATAAAGCACCCAAACTTGTCTGACATGAGAAAACGTTAGAAAGAAAGGTGTGTGGGGAATCATTGCAAAAAAAAAAAAAAACATCCGCAAAGCAAAGAGGAGTTTGGACTTTCTCCATCAAGAAGTAACACCAAAGTGCTTGCCCAGTGGTACTTGCACAGCCACAGTTCACACAAGGCTGTGACTTTGGTCTCTGGGAGTGGTTTTGCATTTTCTAAGGTGTCAGGTATTCTGCTCCTCAGAAAATACAGTATTATGATAACCAAAATGCTGCCTGGGCAAAATGTGAGCTACGAATGGGAAATAAATGTACATTTGAATTTGCAGCAAAACCACTGCTGGAACTGTCTTCAAACTTGAGAAGTGGTCCAACATGCTTAAACTGCGAAATAAAGAACAGTATATTTACATGACAGAACTTCTGAATAAAAGTAAACCAGATATTAATTGAATATACACCTACAGTCTCAGTAGAATAAAATCAAAATGTAGGACATAATCTAAAATTAGGATGTTAGCTATTGTCATCGAATGTTAGGTTGAACTGTAGGAAGACTAGACCTCTTTATGAAACTAGTCTCTTTATTGTGATGTATTTTAGACTAGTCTCTTTACTGAAAGCATACTTGAATGAGCCATCGTATGGAATCCAACTGATATATATGAAGGTAATTGGCCCCTAAAGTCTTGGCACAGCGGAGTAACTTGGCACAGTGGTGCATTTCTTGCCTACTGGATCGTCTGTTTCTGCATAAGCAGTCATAGATCTTGAATGATCCCATTGTAGTTTAGTGTGCCTAAATTACAGTTGATACAGTACAGCCAATATTATATGTCTTTAAATTTAGAGAGATGATAATTCTAAAATCACTAGTTTATTTCAGAAAGCCTGCTGTTTACTTGGATGTAGTGTACCAACTGTAATTTAGGTACACTAAGCTACAATGGGAGGAAGATCTATAAGTGCTAAGAACCAGACTGCCCAATAAATATACCACTGGGCAAAGCAAACCCACCTTTCCAGTAAAACAGGTCAGCCAGGTAAGTAGCAGATGTTCTAAATGGTTTTAATTGTTGATATAATTGAGCACAGTTTTGTTGGTGGGGTCCAGTAGAGAAGTCTGGGCAAGGAACTAAGCTGAAATCCAAAATGAGCCCCTGATAACTCGTTGCATTTTTTAAGGACTGCTGATGTGTCTGTCATGTTATTCTACTTACAGCAGCTGAGTGGGGGGGGGCAAAGCTGAAGGGGGGGGCAAAGCTCCTTAGGAGCTGGCATGACCCCACGCTGGTATAGGTGCCACCTTGTCACAGAATAAGATGGCACCTACACTGGCATGGGGGCAAACACGCCGGCATGGGGGGCATTCCCAGGGCATTCTCAGGTATGGAGCTGCCTTTAGGCAGCTTCCACAGCCCTTTCACCCCAGGATCGCCCCCTTGAGCAGGAGCAGGGCTGTGCCACATTTTTGGGTGGCACAGCTTCACTGTTCTCTATGGGGCATTTCCCCCTATTTTCTGTGTTTTATTTTTTTAAATGCGTTTTTTTTCCTCCACAGTGGCCGGGAAGCCTCTGAGGAGGTAGCGTGGCTGTGATGCTCCCGGCCGCTGTGGGTCCACCACCCCCCTTCAGGAATGGACTGCTTTTCTCATTAAAACAGTCTATGGCATATAGTTCACATGAAAAGCACCTAAAGTAATTTTCAGTAATAGATTCTTTATCCTCAGTTAACCCATTAATACTTTTCTTGTTTCAATGTGGACATCTGCTTAGCTTCGCTGAAATATTTCCATTTCCTCATAGTTATGGCATTTTAGCTACTACGGATAAAAACAAAATAATAAACTGGCTTACAGAGCAATATTGAGTGAGAATTATGAGACTTCAGATAAGGATGATCGCTGATCCAGAGTTCTGTGGGCTTCATGGCAGGCCTTCATGCAGAGTGCTGTGGGAGCCAGGTCTGCCCCCGTTTTCTTCACTGCTAGGGAAATGCTCCTCGTGAATTTCAGAGCAGCTGTTCTTCATGCAACTAGTTTAATCCAACATTTGAAATGTGAAGTGTTTAAGGAAGTGCATTTGTCATTGCTATTAAAGAACCATTTGATTTGGATCTGAACATATTTTGAGTGGGGACAGAGGGGCACCATATTTCACGCTGCCTGCATGGTGCTTAGTATTTCCAAAGCAGGATGGGTGTCTATGCTCTGGCTCATCCTTGTGTCAGGACATGGTTTTCTTTCATTCTGTTTTTTTTTTAAAGACTTCTATGGCAACAAAACTATCAGTGGCATACCTGCTGTGAGGATCTGAATTCTCCGCTCACATCTCAAACTGTTTCTCCAACTCCAGTGGGTAAACGGAAATAGTAAACTTTAGGGATGCTTCCAAAATGTCCACCTTCTGAACCCTCCCCAAACTACTTTTTTGTGATGAAGCACCAATATACTTAGTTCCAGACTGGGTTTTCAAAATTTGTAAAGACAATTGTATTTTGACACTTGGTTCTTAACACAGCTTGAATGTCTCCACTCCTTCAGTTAAACCCTGTGCTGAAGCAATTGTGTGCATTAAATTGTTAAATGTTTTTGGGGGTGGAGGGGAAGATGAAGTTGTGCATGCCATCACATTTCTTGGAAGCTGCCATTTTACCTTATCTTTCAGTTAACCAACTTGCTAAGGCTTGTTTCCCCCCCCCCATCCTAAGCACCCTCCAGCTTGCTACACCACATCGATTCCCATCACAAATACCATACTGGAAGAGACTTTTTTTGAGCATGCAGTTGTGCTTCTGAGTTCCTTGACACCTTCTATTTTACCCAGTCTTTGAACTGATCAATATGCTAATGTGCATCTAGTTCCCCATTCTGTTTGGAGGTTTGTAAATTAGTTTATCTGAACAGCCCTACTTGTCATTTCTTCCCAAGTGGTCCCATTTTTGGGTCCTCTAACTACTCTTTTGCCCTAACCTAGATAGCCCAGACTAGGCTGATCATGTCAGAAGCTGAGAGGGATCAGCCCTGATTAGTATTTGGATGGGAGACCACCAAGAAAGTCCAGGGTTGCTACACAGAGGAAGGTAATGGCAAACCGCCTCTGTTAGTCTCTTCCCTTGAAAGCCCTATGGGGCAAAATCAAAACAATTCTTTGATTCTTTAAATATTCATATCCTCACAATACTGTATTCTGCTATGTCTTCTATCCTTGAGTCCCAAAGAAGACTATTTTATTTTATTTCTTACAATAATAAGTATAGTTGCTGGAGTACTTGTTACACTAAGCAGCCAGTCGCCACTTTGGCTGGGGGAATTAGCTGGAGACAGAGCAAGACGGGGTAACTGGGATCGATAACCTAGGTATAGCAGGATAGTCCTGGGTGAAAACTCTCAAATGAGCAGGCAGTTGTATAATTAAAATATGATTTTATTAATGAATAAAAATAGTAAAGCAAGAAATATATTTCAAGAAACAAACATATGCAAACAAAGCATACAAGAGCTGTCTAAGAGAAAAGGGAGGAAGTTGGATAGGGTTTCAGGGATGGGCAATAGTTACTAGTCTTGAAGGGACATCCAGGGAAAGCAGCGCTGAAGCGGAAAATGATGAGCCTTTCCAGGAGCAAAAGAAAGAGCCCACATGGAAGTGGGGGTGCTCGCATGGATACAGAACACACACACACTATGAATGGTCAAAGGACCAATATTTATACCCCAAAATGGGTCCTGAGACAGTATGAGGTAAGCTGGCAGGAAAGCTAGAGACAGAGAATTGATTACCTTTCCAGGGTTTGAACAAAAAGATAGGAGAGGTTTGATGAATCCTCAGGACTCAAGAGAATGCCTGGGCTATTCTGTTGAATACTGATTAATTGCTGGGATGGGTACAGATAGGGTAAGTAATGGTCTGCTCAGAGTGCTGATTGAATCATCTTAGAATGACACAATGGGAATTAGCTAGCCCCATTGTCCAGCCAGGCACACCTTAGGGCCAGGGGAAAGTTCAGTTGACCTCCTTCCTGCCCAGGCTTGACAAACAAGATGGATCCCAAAACTTTCTGAGAGGCATCCATTTTGTGGGGAGCAATGCCTTGCTCTTATACCAGTCTTTGGCCTCCATGCCTTTGTAGCACCCCTTAGCGGGAGGAGGGGTCCAACTGTTTACACACAGGGGAGACGTGCATTGTAATGCCAAGTATTATGGCTGAACTAAAACAAAACTCATCTAGGAGGCAAAATGAATAAGCAGCCAGGTATCTTCCTAATGGTAGGATGTGCGGTATCTTGGGTGATGCTTTGGTTGTATGCACCTGCAATTACAAACCAATGATCACAGAAAATTCTGGAAAAGTTTATATGTACGACTCCTTAATTCTGCATCATTAGATAAAAATGCATCATCCTGATTGCTTGTAGAACTTTAACCAAATTGCCATGTTCATATAGACTTAGCCCCAGTGCCTTCCCAAACCCTCAAGTTTTTCAGGCCCTTTAATAAAATTTTCCAAGAAGCTAAGTCTTCCATTATTTTCCCCCCTAAAATGTCCTTTATACCCCCTAAGTAATTTCCCTGATTAGAGCAGAGAGGCAAGTATCAGCCAGATCACATTAACAACCAGCCTCTGCGGTAGTAACAGCAGACAGGATTAAATGGGAAATTACTGCAGGTATGCAATTACGTACAATCAACATCTGCTGCTGCATTACAAATTTAATTGCATGGTTTTGTACACAAGAAGCTACCTTCTGGAAGTAGGGAATATATTTACAATAGAGGTGCTACTGAGTTTGTCCTTTAGTTTCTAACATGGGTTCTCTCCATTTAGGATGAAATTGCTATCTCTCCCCACCCCCTCAATTGTGCTAATTAAATTTGACAGAATCATTACTGCTTGTATTTGCATAAGTTGCATATAAAAGGCATAAAGATTTCATAAAGGAAATAAACAAATAAGGAATACCAGCAACATAAATGAACAAAAAGCTTACATGACAACATATTAAAACAAGGGTACAATTGAATAGTTCAATTCACAGGTTTATTGATTAGAAAGCAAATTCCCATCTGCTTTGGAAATTTGCTGAAATGAAGAATAATAGCAACATACTGAATATGAGGGAGGAGAAAACCTTTTGGAATGTAGAATATACCATGAGATGGCCCTTCACTATAAATTTAGATGTTCAGAGTCAGATATACTGCAGCCCATCAGTTCTAGTTGAAGTGGTGATTAAACCACTCAACAACAAAATTCACATCAGATCTGTAGGAGCTTCACAAGCGCAACACAAACAGGGCCATGTAAGTTGAAAGATGGTATCCTGATGCAGTTGTAGCTAAAACTAAAGTAGTTACCATATTTCAGGGTTTAATTATGTTTCATAGATAAGTTTCATAGATAAGCATGTTGAAAGGGAAGCACAGAAGTTTTGGGATCTGGATGAAAAAGAATTTTTAAAACGCCAGTGTTGCCTAGCTGACAGAGAGTTTGATATGAAACAGTTATCTCTGCCTTCTCCTCATTGCATGGCCATGATCAAGTTATTATCTCTGTCCTCCATTCCCCATCAATAAAAAGGGTTACTGGACATATTCATGGAGGAAAGGGGTATTCATGGCTATTAGTTAGAATGGATACTAGTCATGCTGCATACCTATTCTCTCTAGTATCAGAGGAGCATGCCTATTATTTTGGGTGCGGTGGAACACAGGCAGGATGGTGCTGCTGCAATCGTCTTGTTTGTGGCTTCCTAGAGGCACCTAATTGGCCACTGTGTGAACAGACTGCTGGACTTGATGGGCCTTGGTCTGATCCAGCAGGGCCTTTCTTATGTTCTTATGTTAGGGTTCTTGTAGGGCAGCCACAAGAAACCTATAAAGTACTTTGCAAATTAAAAAAAAATACTGTGTACATATTAAAAAATAATAGCAAGTTTTAAACACTGTTTCAAATATCCCCATCCTATCCCAATATAGCCCTCGAGGCTATATTCACACATAGGTCAGATTTCAACACATTTTCATTACTAGGATGTCAAGCAAAACAGAGCAAGCCTAGATAAGGTCCAGGAATTCTCATAGACAAGCTAATTCATATGATTTTGTGGTGTGTGAAAGATTTTGGGGGGGGGTCTTTTAAATTGCCATAACCTCCGAGCCAAAGTGATGTTACTTCTAAGATTCTACTGTAATGAACATTGTCAGAATCACTGTTTCTCTTTAATGCGTAAAACCCTGTAATAAATAATACCCTACCTTTGAACCCCACTGAAACTTATATACTGACCTGTTCAATTTGCTGGGCTGGGCGTTAGAACCTGTAATGAAATCATTTTCGATAGTATGTCTCTGTAACCAGATTTTTGAAAGCCTTGAATGCTTACGCTGCCTTGCTTGCTTTTACTTTGAAGGTGACGGCTGAGTTAGATGCCTGGAATGAGGACTTGCTAAGGCAAATGAATGATTTCAATACTGAGGACCTGACTCTGGCAGAGCAGCGTCTGCAGCGGCACACTGAACGGAAGCTGGCTATGAACAACATGACCTTTGAGGTCATCCAGCAAGGACAAGATTTGCACCAGTACATCATGGAAGTCCAGGCCTCAGGTAGGCTAGACAGTGGTGGCTGGCTAATTCTGCAGTACGCAAATGTAATATGAGCAGAGAAGTTACTGTGGCAGGAATCTGCACTTGTAATGCTGGAAAGATAAAAGGCTCAGGGTAATGCCATCCTAAGCAGAGCGGCACCCTGCTACATCAGTTGTAGTCAGTAAACTTAGAAGGGAGCAACTCTGTTTAGGGCGGCACTGTGCATGCAGGGTTATTTATTGTTTGTTTATTTGTTACGGCCAAATTTCTAGCCCACCCTCCCCAGTCAAAGCCAGGCTTGAGGCGGGTAACAACAATAAAATCACATTTTCCAATATAAATATAAGTAAAACATTTAAAATGATGACAACTAACAATCATTCAGAACTATTAAAACCAAAGGTGGTGCACAATTTCATATAGCACTCACTGAGGGCAGCAGACAGGCAGGGCTCCTGAAGTCCAAGCAAAAGCATGGTCCATGGAAGAAAAGGAAGAGGAGGGGGGTAGGGAGGCCAGCACAGATGACACCTGTGGCTGTCCTCAGTTGTAGGCCTGGCGGAATAGCGCTGTCTTACAGGCCCTGTGGAACTCTTTAAGGTCCTGCAGTGCCTTGTTGTTATTAGGAAGAGCATTTCACCAGGCTAAAAAAGCCCTGGCTCCTGTTGAGGACAGCCGCACACTCTTAGGGCCAGGAACCACCAGCAAATTATTATCAGTAGAACATAACATCCTTCGGGGGGTATACCAGGAGAGGCGGTCCCGAAGGTTTGAGGTCACGGACCGTGTAAGGTCAAAACCAGCACCTTGAACCTGATCCGATACTCCAGCTGGAGCCAGTGCAGCTGACAAAGCACTGGCTGTATATGCTTTCGGGATGAGGTCCCCTTGAGGAGTCTCGATGCCTCATTCTGTACCAGCTGGAGCTTCCGGATCAGTCTCAAGGGCAGCCCTACGTAGAGCGAGTCACAGTAATCCAGCCTAGAGGTGACCATTTCATGGATCATCGTGGCTAGATCCAGACAGGAGAGGTAAGACATCTGCTGCCATGCCTGGCGGAGGTGGGAAAAAGCCACCTTGACTATGGCTGTGACCTGAGCCTCCATAGATAGGGAGGCAACCAGGATCACACCCTGACTCTTGATGGTAGGGGCAGATATTAATTGCACACCATCAAGAGTCAGGAACCGGCACTCCGCCCCTAAGCTTCCCCGACCAAGCCACATGACCTCCACCTTCACTGGATTCAGTTTCAGTTGGCTTTTCTTCAACTACCCAGTCACAGCATCCAGGCACCAGGTCAGTGTGTCCAGGGTTGAATATCTGACTTTGTACCCACTCATGGGCCTTCCTAAATCACATTAACACATTAACAGTCTTATATTGAGCCACCATTGGCCTGTCAAAGTCAGCATTTTCTACTCTGATTGGCAGAGTCTCACCAGGTTCTCATTTAGAGGTCCTTCTCATCATCGACTACCTGATCCTTTTAACATCTTTCTGTATACAAAGGGGATGGCCTGCTGCGGAGCCATGGCCCCTCACTAAGAGTCAGGTGACCCTGTAATAAATAATGCCCTACTATTCTAGGTTTCTAGAGGGGTAAGAAAAACAAGTTGTACCTATGAGCAATGAGAGTGCAACAAAGGAGGTTCAACCTATTTATCCCATCCTAGCTATCCAGCAGACAAAGCTGTTCGGTAGGGGTTGCTCCCAAAACATGCACAGGATTGCTTTCTCTAAATGAAATTGGATGGAACAGCTCCATGTGGACTTAACACACTTTTTAATTTAATTTCTACTTCCAGTTCCATCATATCCTTGAGGCTCATATTGGCTTGCTTTCATATTTTATTTATTTACTTACTTACTTTATCTATAGCCTGCTTTTCTCGCTGAGTCTCAAGGCAGATTACACAGTTTAAGACAATGCAATAGAACCACAAAAATTAGAAATAATGCAACATTAGACATGAAAGGTGCTGAACTGGCCTAGAGGAGAGGTCAGGAAAGAGTTTCTTTTTTTAATCAGAGTTTTCCCATAACACACTCTCTCTCTCTCTCTCTCTCTCTCTCTCTCTCTCTCTCTCTCTCTCTCGTAGTGTAGTGTGTGGGGGGACACTACCCTGATTAATTAGGGGCTCTTAAAAAAACCACTCCTTCAATCTCAGTGTTCTTAAAAGGCAAGCAAATTCAAGATGGAAACAAGCGGAAGCCCTGACATCCTGGGCTGTGTCATCTTGCAAATTCCTGTGTGTAGCACAAAGAAGTGAAAATGAGTGCTTTATTATTTCTTGGCCCACAGAAAGCGACTTCTTCATTAACAAACAAGATGGAATGGCTCTTGAACTTCGTATTTAGAGCCTGGTAATCTAACCTCCCCTTTGGGAGCAAGGTTCATTCTAAATGCCAGGCATCACACACATTTGTTCTAATTAGCCTGCATATGGTGTTTTGTCCTCGGGACTTTTCCAGCATTTTGAGACTGCGTGACTACACTACACTTCTTTGATCTTGACTACATTCACAATTTTCAATCACACGCACACACACGGCTGGTGTATTTCTGATTGAGATAACTCATCAGTGGCAATCAGTAAAGGGCCTAGGATATCAAAGGGCAGACAGCACCCCTGTGATGAATGATTTGCCCTTTCTGTCTTGTCACATGTCGCACAGTTTTGTGCTACATTGCTGGCATACACAATTACAAGCTGAGTCTTCTCAATTGTTAATTTGTAATAACAGAATAGCTTTTTTAAAAAACCAAAATGCTCCTTTGAATTTTTTTGTTTTGGAAAAATTCTCATGGACATTTACTGGGTGGCTTGATTTTTCTAAAACCTAAAGAAACACTGCTGGTTTTGAACATATAAATTATGGATTTCCTCCCCTGAAACACATGTTTATATACTGGAATTTTGTCCTTAATAGCTTGCAAATTGATTGAAAATGTTTACCATCTTGCCCAAAGATTCTAGTGGATTACACTTTCTTCATACCATCATTGTATCATATGAATGTTCCCCATTCCTACCTGGGGAACTCCCCCCAATCTGAGGACTTCTTTTAACTCTGCACTCAGTAAAGATTTCTCTTCACTACCTTGTACCGCTTCCTCCTTATCTACTTTTAATGCAGTTCCTCTTCTACACATCCCAGTATCTGTCCCATCTTTGCTGTTTCACAGCAGAACTTTCTCTCTTTTTTCCAGGTATGGCTAGCTCAAAAAAAGGAAGGAGGAACCAGGCTCCAAGACAGATCAGCCAGTTTTCTGAATGAATGGGCATGCCTGTATAAATTATTTCTTTGAGATTCTGAATGAATATAATAAATCAAACTTAATCATAAAACCTTTGGTTTTAGACACAGTGTTCCTATTGAAAATAATTGCAAAAATACTTCCATTGGAAGCAGGTGGCCCATGATCAATTGAATTTATTTTACAGTCAGAATCTGAAAATATCTCCCAACAGTCCAAGACTCAGTGCTGAAATTGTTTTCTGTTTATGTAGATAACACAATTACACTGACACTCACTTCAGTAGAGTTGCACCGGAATCACAATCAATTACTTTGTCTACGTTATCCTCTAGTGTTTTAACAGAATTAGGTGTAGCAATAATTCTGCTGATCCCCAATTCTAAAATATCTTTCTGATTTTAAGTCATTTACTTAGATCAGTGGTTCCCAACCGTTTTTTGACCAGGGACCACTAGGACTTTTTTGTTCAGTGCAGGGACCCCAAGGTTCAAAATAAAAATTCTGAAAATTTGAAAATAAACTTTAATCATAACTGTTAGTTAAACATTAAGCTTAGAATAATATTTGAATATATATATTTATAATAGAGAACTTTTAATCGAAAATATTAATTTATTATGGGTTTATAACTTTGTTTCGTGGACCTTAATTTAGTTCTCGCGGACCCCTGGGGGTCCACGGACCCCTGGTTGGGAACCAGTGACTTAGATAATGTATCCTTAGATAGGTGCAGGGGATGTGAAATGGGATTGTATAGGCTGATCTCATCAGAACTTGGAAACTAAGTAGGGTCGGTACTTAGAAGGAGACCACCAAGGAAGACTCTGCAGAGGAAGGCAATGGCAAACCACTTCTGCTTAATCACTTGCCTTGAAACCTTATGGGGTCGCCATAAGTTGGCTGGAACTTGATGGCACTTTACACACACATAGATAGGTACAAATATCATTTAAGAATGCATGGTAGCCTGAAGGGAGCCTATAGGCTACACATTGTTTATTTCTCCACTGCAGTCAAGACTTTCATTCTTGATCCTGAGCATACCATGTGTGTTAAGCACCATCAAGTTGCTTCTGACTCATGGTGATCCTATGAATCAATGTCCTTCACAACATCCTATTGTTCACAGCCTTGCTCAGGACTTGCAAACTGAGGGCTGTGGCTTCATCTCATGTTGGGTCTTTGCAGCCTTCCACTTTTTCTAGCATTATTGTCTTTTCCAGTGAGTCTTGTCTTCTCATAATGTGACCAAAATACGATAGCCTCAGCTTAGTCATTTTAGCCTCTAAGGAGAGTTCAGGCTTGATTTGATCTAGTTATCTTGTTGGGGGTCCGTGGTATCCATAAAACTCTCCTCCACATTTCAAAAGAATCTATTTTCTTACTGTCAGCTTTCTTCTTTGTCCAACTTTCACACCCATATGTAATCATGCAGAATCCTATGGCATGAATTAAGTTGATCTTGGTTGCCAGTGACACATCCTTACACTTAAGAATCTTATCCAGCTCCTTATGGCTAGCCTTCCCAGTCTCAATCTCCTTCTGATTTCTTGGTTGCAGTCTCACTTTTGGTTGAAGAGGGAGCCAAGGAATAAAAAGTCTTGAACAATTTCAGTTTCCTCATTGTCAACCTTAAAGTTGAGTAGTTCCCCAGTAGTCATTACTTTTGTCTTCTTGATGTTAGCTGTAGTCCTGCTTTGGTGCTTTCTGTTTTAAGTTTCACCAGTAGTCATTTCAAGTCAAAGAGCATACTATACAAATATATTAAAAAATGAACAGTCACACTGAATTTACAAATCTGGGTCCTGTGTATTCAGCAACAGGCTATGAAAATGGCAGTAAATCCATCTTTCAGCTTGTTATTTCAAAGTCCTTTCTTATTTGGGGGTCAATCTTCTCCATTTTTCTTTTCTGTAATCTGATTACTTAGTGCAAAAGAATGATGTTGTTCTAATCCACATGACTCAATTGTTGTGAACTTCAGAGAGATTTAACCTGTGGTCTCTGTTTCATAAGATCAATCAAGTACAGGAAGTATGGAAGAGGTTTTTTGCTCCTTCTCTTTGATTAAAAAGCAATCCATATTCCTACATCCCAAGAAGATTGAAGAGGGCTATTGATTACAAAATGGTCAGTTCACATATTTGTAGGCATGACAGACAGTACCGAAAGATAAACTTTTTTTGTAACTACATAATGTTCAACTGACTCCAGCTGCAAAGAAAACATATGCTTTACTAGATTCTGGCAGCTAGAAAATTGACTTCTCAGTGCTTCACGGAGCACCTGTAAAGGTGAATGGGTTTGTCTGGGATAAATTACCAACAGAAAGAGTCAGATGGTTGTTACAGGTCACAGAATTTTTGCAGGGAACTTTTTGCTGTGCTGCAGCAGCATACATGTCTGCTATTCCATCTGAGGACATTAATTTCATTACAGGCATTGAACTGATCTGTGAAAAGGACATTGATTTAGCGACACAAGTGCAAGAGCTGCTGGAGTTCCTTCATGAGAAGCAGCAGGAGCTGGAGCTCAATGCTGATCAGACACACAAGCGGCTAGAACAGTGCCTTCAGCTCCGGCACCTGCAGGCAGAAGTCAAGCAGGTCAGGTTTTTCACCACTGTCATTAAGTTGTTTTGTGTTTTCTTGAAGACATGCCTTGCCACACTCTGAGGGCTGTTAAACTCACTGTTTGCACCAGGCACAATCTGCAGACCTCTGAAGCTTTAATCTCCATCAGTGTAACTTGTACGAGTCTAACAATGCATGAAAAAGGAGAAGGTTTCCCATTGGGCAAATGGCACATTTAATATTCATGTGAGTTCTGATCACATTCCAAGAGGGATTGACCTCAGAGGTTTTAAAGCAGAGTATGTTTCTACTTCACAATAACTGAAAGCATTCCATGAATCACCACAGTCTCAGTAATGTATGTATGTAACAAGAGGCCCATGGCTCAGAGTGGTAAGCTGCAGTACTGCAGTCAAAGCTCTGCTCACAACCTGAATTCGAACCCAATGGAAATTGGTTTCAGGAAGCTGGCTCAAGGTTGACTCAGTCGTCCATCCTTCGAAGGTTGGTAAAATGAGTACCCAGCTTGCTGGAGGTCAAGTGTAGATGACTGAGGAAGGCAAAGGCAAAACACCTGGTAAACATAGTCTGCCTAGTAAACCTTGTGATGTGGCACCACCCCATGGGTCAGTAATGACCCGGTGCTTGCACAGGGGACTACCTTTATCTAATGTATGTATTCAGCACTCAAAGTGACAGCTTGCTACAGATTATTCTAGTTTGATTACATCATGTTTAACATCTCTATCTCTTTTCCCCACTGAGTGTGTTTAAATCTCACAAGCTTCACTTCTTGTATTACATCAGAATGTAAGAGCACAATAAGTTTCCAAGGAAAAATGATAGCCGTATCAACTTCTAACCAAAGTATATTCTAGTATGCATGAGAGACAGGGATAGACAGAGAGAGCATGTGAGACAGGGATATGATGAAATAGCATTGTTCATATAAATTGAGATGTAGAAATTAAGGAGAGGGAGGAGTTGTGATGAAGAAAATTATTAAAACGACAAGACAGATTCATGAAGGACAAATCTTGTAGCATAATAAGTATCAATAAAGCTTCTGTGTTTAGAGAGAGCATACACTGCTTATCAGATGATGAGGGCAAAGAACTGTGGATGATTATCTCCTGATGGTTTGCTCATGGTTGCAGCAGGAAATAAATGCTTGACTAGGAGATCTGATCCAGCAAAGCAATCTTGTAATAAAGTTCCTTTGGGAGTGGGGATCCTAGGAACCAGAGCAAAAGAAACATGAAATTAGCTGATTAATCTTCCTGTACTTTTTTACTAATGACGTCTTGATAGTTAATCCAAGATATACTTGAGCTACTGCATATTCTTACTACATATTCATATCTGATGAAGAAATCTTTGACTCTCGAAACTTATACCTGAAAATCTTGGTGGTCTCAAAGGTGCTCCTGGACTCCAGTCTAGCTCTTCTACTGCCGACCAGCACAGCTACCCTCCTGAAACTACATATTCCTTCTCCTTCATGTTATTTTCAAGAGCATTTTTGTTTTTATTTAGAGGTATGTTTCTTAATTTGTAAGGGCACACTCCCATAGAACCGGGGTGTGCCGATTTCCCCCCCCCAGGTTCAGTTCAGTAGTAAAACCAAAATAGCCAAGGCTGTAGAGAGAGACTGTGCATTATCAGTTCCAAAGAGGCAGCCACATTAGTCTGTTGCAGCAAAAATAAACAGAAGTCTTCCAGAACCTTAAAAACCAAAAGTTTTATTCCAACATAATTGTTCATAGACTACAGCCTTCTAGTCCACAAAAGCTTATGCTGGAATAAAATGTTGTTAGTCTTTAATGTGCCACAAGACTCCCGTTTGTTTCTGTGCATTGTCAGATTTGTGGTGCTGGTGCCGAACCTGTTACCTAAAACAGAGGCTGGCATCTTGGCAATCTCAAATTCAGTTGTTGTTTTCTTTTTCAAAAACAACAAGAATTGGCTTTTAGTCCTTTTTCTGTGCATAACATGTCGGAATGGACTATCTGGGAAGGCTGAGAAACCAGAAGGGGTCTTGAATGGGCTCATGGGATGCTGGGTTTTTAGTGTTGCTTGCAGCCCTTTGTATGTAGCAGCTTCTTCCCATGACCTCCATTTCATGTATTCTGCTCCCTACTTATGCAGCAACTTGTGATAGGTAAGGGACGGCTTTATAAGCCCTGCCTGCTTGCACAGAGAAATCTGAAGCATCTTAATTTTTATAACCTCTGCCTTATTGGTTGTGCAGAACTTTGAGAAATTCTTAATATTGGAAGTTGTATTGTTTTTATAGTGCAAACAACATAGTTTGTTCTGTTCTGCCTAGTAGACTTCGTTCTGCTTCTGTTGTGAACAAACCCAGCCTAGCAGAACAATAATTTCAAAAGCACTGTTTAAGGGGAGGGGAGTGTCAAATGAACCCAGTTGCTATGAGAACTGTCCTCCTGGTTCACAGAATTGCTAATAACTCGTCTGTAGTGTTCTTCAGCGGTACACGGTATGGAACACTATGTTACTGGTAAAAATCTGTCTTTGAGAGCTAAGCAATTGCTAATGCTGAGTGAGAGTTAGAACAAGTTATCTTAATTTAAGTGTGTTTATAAATGGGTTCCGGAGTTGTCATGTATTCAAGGCCTAGCAAACATTACCATAAAATGTCCAGTGTTTCACTCCAAAGATATAGTAATATTGCATTTCAGTGCCCATATGGCACAATTATGTGTATCGCTCATCTTGAGTTGCTTATATGGATCAACTGGCCTGGCCGATTTGAAGACTCAAGAATATGAATTAGTTGGATCCATGCAGTGTTCAGGATGTTTTAGTCTGGTTATTTCACTGTTTGCTCTTTTAACCCTCACTTACAACACCACTGCTCAGCCACACAACTCTTCCATCAGATGACTTTCTCAGCATTGTTAGCTAAACATGTGAACTGGCTTGGCTCTTAAAATCATGAATGCAGGAACACAATGCACAAACTTTGAAATCTCTAGTTTTTACTTGTAAAAGTAAATGTTAACCATTGCATCAAAGAAAAAAGGGTGGAAGCCATGGGAATGCTAACTGCTAACTTTTCGGGAAATCTGAGGGACTACAGTTACAGTTTCCAGTAATGGGGGGAACAGCTCTGTAACTGGCCTGGTTCTTGGTTCCTGCCTAAAGCCTTGTGCATAATCTGGACTTCCTTATAAGTCTCAGCTCAAATGTCACAGTAAGACTTAGAGGTCCTGCAAAGGATTTGTACAATCTACACCTTCATTTTGTCTAGCCTTCCGGCTAGAGAAAACTATCAAAATTGCACTGATGTATCATGACTCTGATACTGAGCTTTTGAAGCAAACTGGCAACCTGTGAAACATTTTAATGCTGCAGTAATGTGATTTATGAGCACAGTGGCACAGAGTGGTAAGTTGCAGTACTGCAGTCAAAAGCTGTGCTCACGACCTGAGTTCGATCGTGGCCGAAGTCGGTTTCAGGTAGCCGGCTCAAGGTTGACTCAGCCTTCCATCCTTCCGAGGTCGGTCAAATGAGTACCCAGCTTGCTGGGGGTAAAGGGAAGATGACTGGGGAAGGCACTGGCAAACCACCCCGCAAAACAAAGCCTGCCTAGTAAACGCCATGATGTGACGTCACCCCATGGGTCAGTAATGACCTGGTGCTTGCACAGGGTACTACCTTTACCTATGTGTTCAGTGTGGTGCATTTTGAACCATTTCCCCAAGGAGCTCACAAAGGCACACACGGTTTGTTTGTTTTTAATTTGGTATATTATATTTATGCCCTGACCTGGATGGCCCAGGCTAGCCCAATCTCGTCAGATCTCAGAAGCTAAGCAGGGTTGGCCCTGTTTAGTATTTGGATGGGAGACCACCAAGGAATATCAGGGTTATTGTGCAGAAGAAGACACTGGCAATCCACCTCTGAATGCTTTTTGCCTTGAAAACCCTACTGGCTGCAACTTGACAGCAAAAAGAGAGAGCAGTCTTAGCACCTGTATGTAAACCGTGGCGCTTCTGGCAGTGCTAACTCATTTTCAACCTTTCCTTTCCCAATGGTTCTTATATGCTTAGCCATTCACAGCACATATGCATATACATTATTTCCTCTGTAACATTTCTTCAAAATTTTGGTCTTCTTTATGATAATTTTAAAAGATGCTGAATGAATCTTGTTCTTTCCAAAGCATGCTTCCAACATCTCAAACTTATGCCTTTGAATAATCTATGCCCCAAATGTGTGCATGAATTTAAGAGTGAATTTCCCAAACAGCTTCAAGAAAGATGTTAACAGCTGTGGTTCATTAGATTTTCTTAAGCATTATTTTGAGGGACCGTCAGAGCCTTCCTCACTCAGAGGTCTTTCAGCAAGCCCATGGCAAGAACTCATGTTATATGTTCAGCTGAATATTTTAAAAAGTCAATTGCTTATTAACCTGTGAATTATTGCAGGTCTAGCTTTCCCTGGAAAGAGCAGGATTTAAATATATCTGTTCCCTGTCATAAAGTGGCTGGACTTGGCTTCCCGTGGGATGCATCATAATCAGAATCACTTAGTGAAATTGGAATCTATATTGATTTTGGCTTGTCGTTCCCTTCCAGTCCAGGTCCAAATGTACTTCACTTTCACTTTGGAGCATCTGAGACGATGGATGGTCTCATGCTCATTACCAAATTGCTGTTGCTCTCAGGAGCAGAGGAAGAGTGGGCTACCACCAGTACTGGTGCTAACACAACTTTTGCTGATGCAGTACAAAATCTGAGTTCTAGAATGCCTACACATATGGTTGCATTTTAACATAATGGAGCTTGGAAAACCTGGACATTGTTTTTCTTCCCCTGTCTCATTTAAGGAGGGTTTCTGTTTTCAGCTGTACACATGATAAGCTTGAATGTCAAGGAAATTAGCTGAAATTTGGAACAACTGGAGATGAAGAATATGTGATACTGTGTGGGGCTCTCCCAACTAACTCTCTGTATAAAATGAATTAAGGATTTCCTCATTGCTTTATTCTTGATGATGTATCTTTGACTACAGGTATTGTAAAGTCTTGTCCAAGTAACTGCAAGGCTTCTCATTTTTCTCAGAGGAAATGATACTAGCAAGAGATTATTCCATGTAGTTTTTCTTAATAATGGTTCATTCTTTGGTTCGTGAGGTGTGATCCTGCAATGTTGTTTTGTAATTTACTTTATTCAGCTCCTCACAATAGCTTTGATTAATATCAAGGTTACTCAACTATTTTTGCAAAAAAGTAGGAGGTCCTGGACATGCATCTCCCATATCGCATGAAGTTTGTCCAAAGAGCCAATTAAAATGATTTGAAAATAATGTCACGAAGTTGTAGAAATCTACAGTGTTAAAGGAGAGATCATACCACAAAACAACAACAAAAACTCTGAATGCATTAAATTGTCAAATTCTGAGATCAGTCTTGCCCCTCTGAAACTCTTGGCAATTTGGAGGGTAATTTGACCTTTCAGTTCAGTTTCATTGAAGCTCTGATGGGTTGAGAGAAAGTCAGAAGCAAAATCAGTTATTGTAGCTAAGGTAACTATGGTTCTAGGAAACCAGCTTTATGCAGAAATGGTTCTATCTGCAGAAAATGGCTTGGCTTTAAGAGCATTCCACAACAATATTCTGTTTTTCATGAGTAATGGAAATAATTATTAGGTGCTTTGCAAGGAGTCCTAGGCTCTACTTAAATCCTGAAATATTTGATGTCTGCTTTTCTGAAAACCGATAAAAATCTTCAATTTGTAGGAAATGTCTGCATAAAGGTTATTGCTTATTGTTTGCTTGTCTGCGAATTTTGAGATAATAACCTTATCCATTGTTTAATTGAAAGTGGTAATCAGAGAAGTGTCGGGGGGGCTGCATTTTGTTTAAAAGATGTTAAACGCCATATAAACATATGTCAGTTGGCAAGCATGTCTTGTGCTGCAGCTACCTATAATATATGTAAATAAATACTGATCTCCAGCTGCTTCCCAGTTCTCAAGTTAATGGGGTTACTGCTAAAAGAGCTTTTGAAGTTATTGCTTTGTTACCTAGGCTGTTATGCATCGTGTATTCAAAGAAGTGCTTGATATGCAAATCACATATTTACAGGAAAAAATTAACTAGAAGCTAAAACATTTCAGTGTTAGAATGGAACATTCCTATTCATGTTGTTGAACTTTTGCAGCTGTCTTTTCCTTGAACAGCAATGGCTGACTGTGAATGCAGCCCTATAGTTGAAGAAAGATTATGGACTTTTTTCGGCGTATGGTGCAGGTACGCATCGACTTCTCATAAAATGTAACACCCTGACAATGCTAAAAAAAACACCACCCTAAAAACGCTCTGAGTAGAGCTAAGTTACTGTAGGCTAACTTAGCATCTTGAAAAGGATGCTTAGTTATACTCCTCATCAGTTATAGGACGTCCAAGAGACACTGATACCATGCAAGAAAATTATTGATAAGAGGAAGAAGAGGGATGCCATTTCTGTTTAAGAAAATAACAGCTTTTGCAAAAAGGGTGCTGGAAAGGAGACCCTGACCATTCCAATGGCACGGGCATTGGCCTCTTTGCTGTTGTCGGTGGCCCCCTTCTGCAAACAAATTCATTAGAACCTTAGAACTGTAGGGGGAAGGAAAACTCATGCTAGTGCTATTCTGTAACTGCTTGCGCAAGAGTGTCTGCCATGCTATAATGATATTTAAATTTATGATAATTATGCTATAATAATATTCATACAATTATTTATAATGTCAGTCCATCTGATACAGTGCAGTTTTCAGCAGTTAATGTCTGATACAGAAAGGGTTGCCAGTAAAGTAGAATGTTACTGCCTCAGAACAAGTGTATGTAAATCCTCCCCCACCCAAAAAAGTATGTGTTTGATGCCTTTGCTGTTAGCATGCATGCTGTTTCTAAACAAAGATATATTCCAAATTTATGAGTAGCCTTTCACTTAGGAGTATCTTCAGGGCACTCAGGCTGTATTCAGAAGTATTCTGTACTTAGGTCCATTTTTTTTAAAGGTGAGTTCCCTTCACAAAGGAAGGTGTACTCAGTGAACATACTCAGAAGTAAAAAGGTTTTGGTGTCAGAATCTTTGACATTCTGGGAGATTGAGATGAAAATGCTTGAAGCAGTAATACCATAATAAAGGGTTAATTAACTCTTCTTCTAAATCTGCCTTCCAAACTCACAGCAGTATTTGCAATTTGGATAGAATTCCCTGCCCCATGTGGTTTAAAGGAACTGGAAATATGAATCATCAGATTGGGCCTCATTACCTTGTTACACATTCCATAGGAATATGTGCTCAGTTGTTCCATTCCTTACTGTGCTTATGGCAATTAATATAATGTATGGACTTTGATAGAGTATCCCAAAAGGAATGAGTAAAGGTAAAAAAGATAAATAGGGTTGCAAGCACCAGGGTAATACTTACTCCTTTGTGTTTCAGCAAATCCTTAAGTAGATTACTATAACACAGCTAGCAGAAAAGCACATTAGCAATTACCATCAATGAGCCATCAAAGAGTCACATTTATTTACAACCCTGGCATGAGGCTTGCAGCTCAGAGAGGTTCACAGCTTACCCATTCCTCTGGCAGCCACTCTTTCAAGGTGGAATGGGGCTGCCAACCTCTGGGTGGTGGCTGGAGATCTCCTGGGATTACAACTGATCTTCAGATGACAGAGATCAGTTCAGCAGGAGAAAATGGCCGCTTTGGAAGGGGGACTCTATTTCAGACCCTGCCCTCCTCAGGCTCCACCCACATGAGTGAATTTTTCAATAAAATCAATGGAGTGTTTAAGTGTTTGTTATTAAAATAAAGCTATTTTAGTGATAGAATCATAAGCCAATGGGTTCAAGTGTTTAATATTGACCTTAGAATATTCTCTAATACCCTTTTCATATGGCCTCAAAATGTCCCTGTAATTGGTCAGATTTCAAAATTTTCTCGGAGACTTACAGCACCCAAACCTCCAGGTGTATGGGCTCATTGAGCTCACCAGAATCTATTCATAGCCTACATTTTGGCAGCTGGATCCTCGAATCCTTCAATGGCGCACTGCTTAATAGTTCTATAGCTCAGCCCTTAGGCTAGACTAGAGCCAATCGGAACCATAAAAAGACATCTGAATTCTCAATTCAGGCTGTACTCGTCTCGCTTGTTCATTTTAACACCAAACATCAGATTTTCACCTCTTTATCCTAACGAGCCCCCTCTGATGACCTTCTACCTCTCTATTAGAGAATGAACCAATGCATCTGCCATAGAACAACCTCACTGAAGAAGATAACAGTGGTTACCCAGACCTCGCTGGTGGGAAGGGGCTCACTGTATGGCCCATTTTCAAGGACTCCACCCCACCACCCAGTTCTCCGCCATTTGGGCCTCTAGGTCCTTGCAAGGGTAGCAAGGCCCTTTGGACCTTGTTGGATGATGCCCTGTTGTTGCTGGTTGCAAAGGGGTCTCCATAACAGTTCAAGCTTCAAGGTCCCAAAAATGTAAGTCCACCACTGGCCGTAAGTCAGCTGTGACTTGACGGGGGGGAATGCATAAATGTGTGTAAAAAGATTCCAATGTTATTTCCTTCTCCTTCTGTGTCTCTGGGGAACAATTATGAGTAGAGAAAAAAGGTGGGGGGAGCTCTACTAATTTTCCTAACCACCATTTTCCTGCTTAGATCTATCTAGTAGCCTCCCTTGTCTTTGAGGTTCAAAATGAGTATTTACCCAAGTTTTGAACTCTGGGGGAGGGCACATGTATGATCATTTTAAGGAGACAATTTGGAAGCTAGAAAAGGGTTAAACACACACACATACTTATAGCTCCCCCTCTCAAAATAATTTCTCTAAAAGCTATTTTAAAAAAAGAAATTTATTTAGTTTGATGGAAAGCCGCAGTCCAGTCTGCAGATTATCAGAGTGTTAACTGTGGAAGAGTTATTGCACTGGTGTAATTAGGACAGACCTGTGGTCTTCAGCCTTTCCAGACCTGGGACCCACTGAGCTGCAAGTACATGGAATCAGAGTCATATGACAGGAAGAGGGGGAGCCAGATTTATGACCTCAAGGCTAATAAAGGCCAGGAATGTGCTTTCTATCTACTCCGTAATATTGCCCAGTTCAATTCCTTTTCTTAGTGTACCATCAACACATAATCTCTTTGCTAATATAAGCGAGGTAAGCAGTATACCAGTTTTCTCTCACTCTTTGCTTTACAAGAGGCCCATGAGTTCTGATCAGTGGTGGATGCAAAACTGAATAGCAGCTAGGTTTTACATTTTCAAAGTGAGAGCAGTCATTGGTGCTGTATGCCAGTAGCCTTTGGGGCAATCTGAAAAAAAAATTATACCCTCCTCTGCGCCATCTGTTTAAATCTGCAGACTTTGGGTTTATTTATTTATTGAAACATTTAGATCCTGCTTTTCTCCCCAGTGGAGACCCAAAGCAACTTATACATTGTTTACCCATATTCCACTTTATCCCAACAGCAACAACCCTGTGAAGTAGGTTAGGATGAAAGAGTGATTGGCCTAAGGTCACCCAGTGTGTGACAGAGTTGGGATTCAAATCTTGGCCTCCCAGAGCCAATCCAACACTCTAACCACTATATCACATTCTCCATTATGACCCACAACATATTTTATTCCCCACACACAATCACACAACATTGTTTGTAGTTTTGCTTAACATACAGCCTGAGAAATCAGTTCTGGTGAACTCAAAAGCTTGCTTACTAGGCATGAGACCATAACTATGTGCGTAAGTGCCGGCAAGTCACAACCAATTTATAGCAACCCTAGCAAGTGAGAAGCTGATGCAATTTGCCATTGCCATCCTCTGCAGTTGTCTTCTTTGGTGGTCTCTGATTTAAGTACCGACCTTGCGTAGCTCCCAAGATTTGACAAAATTGGGCTATACCATCTGCCTTCCCTCTTGAGAACATAACTACTTTCTGACAAAGTGTATCAGTGACTGAAAAGTGCTCAAAATAAGAAGCAGTTGATCCTAATAGAAGTATTACCCTACTATTGCTTTTTGATCCATTTTTTTTATCATAGATCCATCATGGTTACCTGTAATTTCCACCCCTGAATGCTTGAGTACATCTAATGACTTCTGCAGCTTTATTCACAGTGTTGGCACGGTGGTTTAAGCTATCTGTGATAATTTACTGTAATCCTTCTCTCTGAGTTATTTAAACTTCTTGTCTGCTTAAGTCAGTAACATGCCAGACAGTTGTATCTGATAGAAGCTGGTGGTGCAGAAAAGGTATTGATCGCAGAGTAGTTGGCAATTAGACACACTATCACATATACTTGTTTTCGATTCATTGTGCTGGCTGCAGTTTCTTATATTATGCAGCAGCAGTGCTGGAGGTTGTTATCATTCGTATTTATTTTTAAATGAATCTGCATGGGAGGGCTACATTAAAAGATGCTGTTAGATGGGTATGCAAGGAGAGAGACTTACAGTGCCAAAGAAGCAATAGGCTCACTGTTGGGTGAAAATAAAGAAACTCAGACAGAGGACAGAGAGAAAACGGAAAGGCTCAATGTCTATTTTGCCTCAATTTTTCCCTGAAGAAGATATGGTAGTAGGCAAGGCACAACATCCAGAGAGGTTGTTAAGAAGCACCTGGCTGCATTAGATGAGTACACATCCCCTAGGCCAGATGTTATGCACCCAAGAGTGCTCAAAGAACTTTCTAGAGTGCTTGCAGAGCCTTTGTCTATCATCTTCCAGACCTCTTGGAGGACAGAAGATGTGCCACAAGACTGGAAGAGGGCAAATGTTATCCAAATTTTCAAAAAAGGGAGGGATGGTCCAGAAAACTACAGGCCAGTCAGTGTGACCTCTGTCCAAGGGAAGATACTGGAACAGATTTTAAAGGATCAATCTGCAATAATCTGAAGGATAACTTGGTGATCTGGGGAAAGTCAACACATATGTGTCCCCAATAGGTCCTGCCAAACCAACCTTATTTTCTTCTTTGACTGAATTATGAGTTTACTGGATCAAAGGAACACTGTCTATGTTGTTTACCTTGATTTCAGTACAGCTTTTGTCAGGGTTCCCCATTATGTTCTGATGGGTAAACTGGAGGACTGTGGAGTGGACTCTAGGATAGTTAGGTGGATAGGGAACTGGTAGGAGAACCACACTCAAAGAGTGGCTGTCAATGACATTTCATCTGATTGGAAGGAGGTGTCTAGTGAGGTGCCACAGAGCTCTGTTCTGGGACCAGTACTTTTCAATATTTTTATAAATGATCTGAGTGAGGGTGTGGAGGGACTACTCATTAAATCTACAAATGACACCAAATTGGGAGGCGCAGCGAACATAGCGGAAGATAGAGACAGAATTCAATGAGATCTGAACACACTGGTAAAGTGGGCGGATGCGAACAAGATGTAATTCAACAAGGACAAGTGCAGAGTTCTACATCTGGGTAACAACAGTGAGAAACACACATACTGGATGGGGGATACACTTCTGGGTAGCAGTGTGTATGAACAAGATCTTGGGGTATGGGTGGACTGTAAGCTAAATATGAGGAGCCAGTGTGATGCAGTGGCAAAAAAAAGGCTAATGCGATCTTGGGGTGTATCAACAGAGGCCTAACTTCCAAATCACAAGGTGTCATAGTCCCGTTGTACACAGCAATAATGTGTTTAAATTATGTGCAGAAAGATACTGGCCAGATATTAGGATTTTTTTTACAGCAAGAAAAGTGTGTGTGTGTGTGTGTGTGTGTGTGTGTGTGTGTGTGTGTGTGACAGAAATGCCAACCTGATTTGGACTGACAAGGACTTTTACATGGAAATATAATAAAATCAGAGAATGGCTTTACTTAGCTGCTTCTTTATTTCCAACAGTTTCAATCATCAACTGTCTTTGTGGTGAAGTTGCTGTATACCCATGTTCTCATTCATTTTCTGTGGGATTTTTTTTAAAATTAGCATTTTTAAAAAACTGAAGCAGTTTCTTAAGAATTTGCAAACGATAGCCCAGAATGCAATAAACATACTCTAGGGAATCACAGAAAATAAACCATGTTTTATAGCAGGGCTTTTCCTGCATATTGGCTGGAGGACCAGATGTGGAAAGTGTGGTCAAAATTTTGTGGTCACATTTTGTAAGTTTACGGTTGCAAATCTCCAGGTGGAGCCAGGAATTCTCCCAGAAATTTAACTGATCTCCAGGTGACCGAGATCAGTTTCCCTGGAGGAAAATTGCAGCTTCAGAGGACATCATATGGCACCTATGGTGTCATATTCCCATTGATTTTCCTTCTTCCCAAACTCTGTCCTCCCTATACATGATCCCCAAATCTCCAAGAATTTCCCAAGCTATCCTGATTGGTGTGTGAAAGCCCCTTTGTTTCCCCCCTTAGAATCTTTTAAAATATAATTCTCATGACAACAGTAGTCAGCGTGGTGTAGGCTTAAGAGCGGTGGTTTGTTTCTGACTCGGGATAACCACTGTGAATGCTGAGTGAAAGTGATATATGATGCACCAAGGAGGCAAATGATTTGTTAAAGACACTTTAATGAATCAAAGCTGCAACAGGGATGGGATTGTTGGGGACAGACTCTAGTTAGAATGCTGAACTGAAGCCATTGGGTTTCCTTTTCTTTATCCCTTAGAAGCTCCTTGATCCATTGATCTTGAGCAGCTTAATTTTAGATCTAATGTCTGAGGGATATAAGGACTGAAATAAATCTTGCCACTGACAATGTAGCCTTGGGATCCCTGTCACTTAATAAAAAAGCCATTATGTCAGACACAGAGGCATTAGATATATATGTTAAAAGGGGAGAGATGTAACCTGATCGAAGTTACTCATAAAAGTGGCATTCCAAGAGGGCATGAGCTAGTGAATCGATAGAGCCAGAAGAGCAAGGACAGGTCCTGTCTGGGTATGGTATATTCACAATTCTGCCCTGCATAACCATAGAGGGGTTAGCATTCAGTCGAGCTAAACAAAAGGCTCTAGAAAGATGAGGAGTTGTCAAATAATAAGTATAAGCAGGCAAACCACGTGGTGGTGGTATTCTGAAAAACTGAGATGAACAAACGCGGCGAGCACGAAAAGTAGTGCTGTTATAATCAAGCTGTTTAATGCGCTTTTTAATTTTGGCAAAGGCTTCAGTTTTCCCAAGCTCTAATATCATATCCTGCGAGAAGCCCAACAATGACAATTTGTCATCTAAGATTTTTTGCCATGAGGATTTAGAAGAGTCATGCTTCAAAGAAGCTATTGGGTTTCAAAGCCATAAAGCTCATGAACATTGGATCTTGCATTAAAGACTGACTATATCGCTTTGTGAAATGAATTCACCGGTTTCCATATAGTGGGGGGAAAAAACCTTAGCCTGTTGGCATTTTGAAAATTATGAAATGCCAAGTGCCACAGAAAATAAGTCCTGTGGAGCAGGCAAATGTATCTCAAAGTGTAAATATCTATCCTGGGAGCTTATATATTCCTCTTTAAGTTGCAATTTTTACTCATTAAGCAAAGGACAACATATGGCAAGCGGAAAATGTGTGGCACCAGAGGCATATTTATGTGACTCTGAGGCTCTGATTGAAAACCGCAGTTTTCAATTTAAAATATGAAGTAAATCCGTAGCCCTGACAGCTACAAAAGATGCTAAGCAGGTGACATCAAGAAAATAAATAAAAATATGTCTATCACTTGATTTCCAAATCCATGAGTTCATCATCCAAATATTAACATTTTCCAGGGGACAATTTGGATTTTATACATTTAACAGTAATAATTCAAGACTTGTGAGAAGGAGTAGAAGAGAAGTGTGATCTAAAACATAAGAACAGAAACCAATTCAAGACAGTTATGATCCTTTGCTTACAATATATTATGCTAAGATTTCCTGACAGAAGTTCCTGATAGTTTTGTCCATCTTTACCCTAAATGCCTAAAAGTATTGTGATGGGCTAATAGAATCATAGAGTTGGAAGGAACCTCCAGTTAGTTGATTTGAACCATCTCAGGGAGGAAAATTTACTGAAAGAGAATGGTGACTTTCTAAACATTGTACCCTCAAGTTCCACTTGTGTCGTATATATACAAATTGTACAGCTCTCTAGCCAAAAAGTAATTTTCTTGCTACTAATAGGTGCAACAAAATAGTCGGTAATGGCTTCCTTGCTTAGATGCTTCTCCTGCCATCCCTTAAATGTATTTGGTTGGCCACTACACAGGGTTGTTCTTTTCTGGCCATGGCTCTGGCCTTTTGGAACACTCTCCCTGAAGAAGTGAAGATGGCCCCCATATTGGCCTGGTTCTGTAAACATTATAAGGCCAGGTTTATTCAGATGAGCCATTGGTAGGGTTGCCAACCTCCAGGTGGTGGCTGGAGATCTCTTGTTAATACAACTGTTCTCCAGGCGACAGAGACCAGTTCCCCTGGAGAAAATGGCCACTTTTGCAGTTGGACTCTATGGCATTGAAGTCCCTCCCCTCTCCAAACCCTGCTCTCTTCAGGCTCCACCCCCAAAATCTCCATATATTTCCCAACCCGAAGCTGGCAATCCTAGCCATTGGTGGTGATATAGATTATGTAGGGCTAATGCTGTAGAGGGTGTGGGAGTGTTTTATTGATGTTATTGTTTGGATTCCCTTCTTGGTTTTTATTTTTCTGTTGCATGCTTAGTTGGCCTTTGTAAGTCACCTTGACTCACTGTTCTTTGTGGAAAATGCAAGAAATAAATATTTTAATAAACAAAATACATCTTGCTTTCATTTAAGGCAACATTCTGAAATGGGGTGTCCTTAGAATATACAGGTTGGATCCCACAGAGGATTTTTTTTTTTTTTTTGCCAATTCCCTGCACCACTGCAGTCCTCTGTTTTCCTCCTCATACTTTCTCTGGGGGTTCCCGTCCCCCAGGAGCAGCATTTCTGGAGACTTGGGGGGGAGGAGGAGGTGAAGAAGATTGGCTGACAGAAATCTCTTCCATCAACGGAAATGTCCTGTGGGATCCAAGAAGCTTCATTAAAGATGATTTATGCTTTATTATTAACAATTCATTTAAGAGAAGAAGTCATTCATAACAAGATCATTCCTGTGTGAAAAGGAAGGAAAAGTCCACATTTTCTCTCACAAGCATCATGTCCACTGTTCATACAAGAACAACTGGTAAGGAAAAGCCTGTTATCAGAAGCCTCCTGGCCATGGGTTGGCTAGCCTACATAGCAAGTGCCGCAAGTAGCACAAGCAGAAAGGGTTTTTGGAATTTATAGACAGGAAGAAGAGGTTTTTAGGCCTGGTTATGGCATGGAGGTAGGATTGAACACATGTCTTTCTCCTCTGCACTGCAGTTTGCTCTTCAGCCTAAAAGCCAGGCTTCAGGAAGGCAGAGGTGATTAAGGAAGCACTATACCATTTAATGTAACTGTTTTTTGACATTTGTCACAGGGAAATGCTTGTTGGGGTTTGTTGTTGCTTTTGTAAAAAAAAGGTGATTAAGGGGAAAATCAGAGATTTATAAAATTATACATGTTTTAGAGAAAGTGGGTAGAGAAAACTCTCTCTCTCCTAAAGTACTAGAATTTAAGGCATTCCAATGAAGCTAATGAGCAATGGATTCCAGACAGACAAAAGACAGAACGCAAAGTTAAACTGTGGAACTGATTGTCAGAGGATGCAGTGATGCCCACTGACTTTAAAAAAGAGGATTGGACAAATTCAACGTCAATGGATCCATCAATGGCTATTTGCCGCGAAGACTAAATGTAACCTCTGTGTTCAGAGACAGTATACCTCTGAATTCCAGTTGCTACCAGTTGATAACAGTGGGGAAGGATTTGCCCTCTGTTCCCCCTGCTTGTGGGCCTTCTCTGGAATATCTGTTGCCCACTGCTGAGAAACATGATGCTGGACTACATGTTTGAGCAGGGCTCTTCTTCTGTTCTTAATACTTTGGACTTGATTTGTGGTTGTATTGTAACCCATCTTTTTTCTTTCCTGATAGGTGCTTGGCTGGATTCGGAATGGAGAGTCAATGCTCAATGCCAGCCTTGTCAATGCGAGTTCCCTGTCAGAAGCTGAGCAGCTCCAGAGAGAGCATGAGCAGTTCCAACTGGCTATAGAGGTAAAAGCAGCAGCATATATGTGTTCTCCTTTGCCTACATACAAAAACAAAGATGAGGTCGCCTTCTGGGCAAATGTTATGAATAGTGATACAAAAAGGAAGGAAGGAAGGAAGGAAGGAAGGAAGGAAGGAAGGAAGGAAGGAAGGAAGGAAGGAAGGAAGGAAAAGCAACATTTTAGGATTCATGAAAAAGCTGCCCATTTTGAATAACCACCTTTGCCAATGGTTCAGCCAAATTAAAGTTCATGAAAATTTAATGTGAAGATAGGAATGTATAATTGTTTTCAGAATATGACACTCCATGACATGGCTGCACGTCCCTCTGTATTGAAGGGTTTTATGATTTGATGGTCCCCCACAGCTGGCAGAAGGGGGGGCATGGAGCTGTTCCTGATGGCAGCAGAGGACAGGACTCACAATAATGGGTTTAAATTGAGGGCAGAAAGGTACCGGCTGGATATCAGGAAAAACTTTTACAGTAAGAGTTGTTCGACAGTGGAATGAGCTACCTAGGGAGGTGGTGAGCTCCCCCTCACTGGCAGACTTTCAGCAGAGTCTGGACAAACACTTGTCAGGGATGCTCTAGGCTGATTCTGCCTTAAGCAGGGATTTGGTCTAGATGGCCATTATGGCCCCTTCCAATTCTATTATTCTATTCTATGAAGGCTCTGCTGTTGTTACAGCTCCGGCTTGCCTGTTTTTTTTGTGGAGGGACACATAGGTAAAGGGAGAGTTTAACAGAAAGATCTTTCAAAGCTTTGATTTGCTTTGGCTTGATTTACTGCAGCAGAGTAAAGGTTAAAGATTCAAACAGGCACTGTCTGTAGAATAAATCATGTAAGACCAAAAAAAAGCATGCAGTAAGCATGGACTTCTTCATGTTTTTTGTCAATACTAAATCTGCAGTTTTTATAGAGCACTGTTGTTATGAGTGCTCATCCCTGTGTTTTCAAAATAGCTTCAGAAATCAGCTATGTTTATTCACTCCATATCACAGGACTCCTGTTTATTTTTTAATTCAGTAAAATGATTGTTAAAAAACATGAAAACTCGTCTTGCGGCTCCCATATAAGTAATGCTGAGCCTAAACTGATATTGTTTGAATGTCCAGTTAAAAATGGTTCAAAGCCACTTTTAGTATATCACCTGTGAAAATGTCCTCATTGTGAAACCACAGAATTGTCGTTACTCCGCAATGCCTGATCTAGAGTAAAAGAGTGTTGTAGTGGACTTGCCTGGGACATCCTCCATCAGATCTTTTAAGGCAGAGTTACTTTTCTAGCGAGCACCAGAACCACAGCCACACGGGCGGCAATCAAATGTTAGGCTGTTAGGCAAGCCCTGAAGGGGAATGAGGAGTTCATCATCATCCAGCAGAGGAGATTTTCTGTCATTCGGCAGGCTCCACATCTTGGCGGCATTAACAGGCCCCTCTGTACAAGTAGGATGCATTGTTCTGTTAGCACAGCTTGCTGCACTCTGGAGATTCTTGTATTTGGTATTAACTAAGAGCCACACAGTGAGACGCCAGTTCTCATGCTCCCGAGGAGAGTGGGAAAGTTTGTTCAGAGGGGGAAATGCCAGGTTAAATACTGATGGTGTTGGAAGACTCAGCATGGTACTGGTAGATCTGCAAAAGCACACAGTGGATTAGGGGATGCCTAGTTGCTGATCTGGGGGTTTCTTTGCAAATCTTTTAACATCTGTTTTTTAAAAACAAGCTTCTCCAGAATCAGCTGGGCAGTCAACTGCAACCAGTGGTACCGGAGCATTTCTATTAATGCTGCTTCGCAGCCTTCATTTCACCCTCTTTTTCGGGGGTGGTCTTAGTGATTCTGTGGCCCTAGGCTAGGATTGCCAGGTCCCTCTTCGCCACCAGCAGGAGGTTTTTGGGGCGGAGCCTGAGGAGGGCGGGGTTTGGGGAGGGGAGGGACTTCGATGCCATAGGGTCCAATTGCTGAAGCAGCCATTTTCTCCAGGTGAACTGATCTCTATCAGCTGGAGATCAGTTGTAATAGCAGCGGATCTCCAGCTAGTACCTGGAGGTTGGCAACCGTACCCTGGGCAACAGTCCAGGATTTTGACTCACCCAGAATCAGTGGATGCGGTGGGTGGGGTGTCTTCAGGACAGCATCCGGCAATCAGCTGTAGGAGGGCCCT
The DNA here is from genome assembly GCF_029931775.1 of Euleptes europaea. Taxonomy (NCBI): domain Eukaryota; kingdom Metazoa; phylum Chordata; class Lepidosauria; order Squamata; family Sphaerodactylidae; genus Euleptes; species Euleptes europaea. The sequence continues at coordinate 13,276,451 of NC_079326.1, forward strand.
GCTCCCCAGCCTACAGCTGATTTTCCTGACACTGTGTGAGCCATGCCCCTCACCTCTGTAGTCACAACCATAGCAGAGGTGCAGCTGGCAGTCAGGGCAGCTCAGTGGCTGAAGGCCCCCCAGTGTGGGGGCCTGGGGATGCTGCCCCATAGCTAAAACCACGTATACTCTTCCTAAGCCTCTTCGTTTGTTTGCTGCATTCTTCGTATTGTCCTGTTTGATATATTACGTGAACAGGAGGTAATTTTCTGATTCAGGAGTTCCATTCTAAAAGTGGATGTGCTGCTGAGAACAATGGCTGGCACTGTGGTTCTTACTGGTTGCCATGCTCACAGTTCCCTTTCCTAAAATGGGAGTGCCATTGTCCTACCTTCCGAGATTGTTGTGAGCGAGAAAAACAAAGATTCAAAAGCACTGAGTATTTAGTTCAATGTTATGTGTTCCTTCTACTATGAAGCTGTGGTATTCAGTAAAAATGCTTGATGGAGAATCTGAATTGTGGGACGTTCTCTAAAACAAATGTTTCACTCTCTCATATTTTCATGCTCACACATATTCACTTCACCTCTTTTTACCATATGCCTGGCACATCTGTACAAATCTCTCTTTCCTCCCCTCATGCGCAGTCCCTCTTTCATGCCACTTCCTTGCAGAAGACGCACCAGAGTGCCCTGCAGGTTCAGCAGAAGGCAGAGGTGCTGCTGCAGGCTGGGCACTACGATGCCGACGCCATCAGAGAATGTGCAGAAAAGGTGGCAATGCACTGGCAGCAGCTCATGCTAAAGATGGAGGACCGGCTGAAGCTGGTTAATGCATCTGTGGCCTTTTATAAAACATCAGAGCAGGTGAGCTGAATCTCTTACCTCTACAGTGACATATTACCGTAGCATAGGGGGTGCTCCCCAACCTCGTTGAGCTTGTGGGCACTTTTGGAGACCAGATAGTGAGTGCGACCTGAAAATGGCTGCCACGGAGGTTGAGACCAATCACAAAATGGCTGCTATGGGGGCTAGGGCCAATCACATAATGTTGGGAGGGGCCACAAAACGTTAGGAAGCCCAAAGCCAAGCATCGTCCTATGATGGAGGTAGAAGTTTCAATAAGAGCTCACCAGAGACTCAAAGGTGAGGCCTCCTGGACTCTTCTGAAGCACCTCTCCTCCAATGAGGCGGTATGGGGAACTTTTATAACAGGTTAATGCATTGTTGATTTAGGACTGTATTTGGTTAAGTTTACTAGCAGTCATAAGTTGTGATTTTAAATTTTGTTTTATATGTTTGAATGTGTTTTATTTTATGCATTTCATCCCTGTTGTAAGCCGCCTTGAGCTCCATAAGGAAGAAAGGCAGCTAATAAACGTTTTAAATAAATAAACAAAGCTTGTAAGTTGAACTTGTATGCTTCTGGAAGTATCATCGGTGATTGAGCTATTATATCCTGGGTCATTCCTTAGGTTTGCAGCGTGCTGGAGAGTTTGGAGCAGGAGTATCGAAGAGATGAAGACTGGTGTGGAGGCCGGGATAAGCTTGGGCCAGCATCTGAGATAGATCACGTCATCCCCTTAATCAGCAAACATCTGGAACAGAAGGAAGCCTTTCTCAAGGTTTATGCTTATTCCTCCACTTTTTCAGTAGATGGTTTTTGTTCTGGGTAAGTGACCGACAGCACAATCATGTGCAGATTTACTCCACTCTAAGCCCATTGTAATGAATGGGCTTAGACTGGCGTAACCCTGCACAGGATTGCACTGCTGTTCATTTAAAAGCAGCTGAGCTGTACTTCTAGGTAGGAACCTTTTTGCAATAAAGCAGGTAATGTTCTAAATGTTAGCATATCCTTGTAGAAAAAGAATATATGTATATATTATTTTATGGGAGCCATAAATAGAAAACATCATCTGTGTAGTCCAAATTTATCCTTTTTCTGTAAAGCCTTCCAGATTGAATAGCCTGTACAGTCATTCTTCACAATATTGGCTGCCCCAGTTTTCCTCATCCTCAGAGTCAGTCCCAGAGATACAAAACAGACCCAATCATGTAAACGCCTTAGTGTGACCAAAGAACGTATCTGCAGAAAGCAAATATAGTTCAGGCAGTGCTATGGAAGGGCCCCAAATGTCCCCATGGAATTAAGGACAGAGCCAGGCCTGCCATCCAAGCATGAAGAAGGTTTGCTTTAGACAGATCCCGACATTTACTTTCATTTTCTAGGCATTTATGTATTACAACACAGAGTTGAAAAGCCTTTACTCAGAGTTTAAAGCCAGTACAGGTCCTTAGGACAAGTCATTCATAGATTTGGGGTTGGTTGTCATTAGTATGCTGACAATACTCAGCTCTATATATCCTTATCCAAATCTGGTGATGTGGTGGAGATCCTGCCTGGCTGCAGTGGTTAATTGGCTAAAGTGACCAAATTGAAACTACATCCTGAAAAGACCGAGGTAATGCTGGCTGGGAAGTGGAGGCCTTGAAGGATGTTGATCTCCCCACTTTTGATGGAGTTCAGTTGACCCTTGCTGATGGGAATATTCCAGGTGGTATTGTTCGAGAGGTATGAGGCCATGAGGGGCTTTAAAGGTGATGACCAAATAGGCAGCCAGTGCAGTTGATGCACCACTGGCATTATATATTCCAAGGGGCTGACCCCAAATAGGAGTCTCTCTGCCACATTCTGCACCAGTTGAAGCTTCCAGGGTATCAGCAGCCCTGCGTAGAGTGCATTACAGCAGTCCAATCTGGAGGTGACAGTGATGTGGATTAGAGCGGCTTTGTAGAGGGGGGTAGGAATCTTAACCTTTCCCTTCGGCAGGTAATGATCTCACCTTGGCACAGGCTGTAATATCAACCCCTCTACTGAATCGGTGCAGAAAAGGAGATTCGACATATTACATTTTTCATGTATTAGACCCATCACAATTCAGGATAGTCCTGTAGTTGCCATGGCAGCCATGAAGTCCTGAGCTGGAGCAATCAAAGAGGCTTCAGCATGAATGTTGGTCCCCAAGCACTTTAAGACCTGCATCATCATCTCTGAGAACAACCCCACCTATTCAGTCAAGGCTATAAACTGGCAAGCTAGGCTGATTTTACACCTGCGGTAGCGTAACCTGTCCCTAATAATGTACATACAATCAAAATTGGTTCTTGTTGGCACCAGGAACCTGCAAAACAAGGGACACTCACAAAGGAAGATAGCCATCCCCATTCCCCATCTCAGTGAAGGACCAAGTACCCAGCTGGCAATATTAGAAGCATCTGTATCCTCCAGCCAGGACTGGTCAGCTGGCAGCTTGGAGCGTACGTGCATCAGGAGTGCCCAGTTCAGAGGGGTGCTCAGCCTGTAGGGTACCAAGCCCCCCATTCCTGTTTCCTTAGAGGTGTGTATGTATGGTAAAATTAAGCTTCAGTGGTGGAACAAAACGGAAGTCCTCCTGTTGGCTCCTGATACTGATACTATGAACAAAACAACGAATCTAAACCATATCATTTGGTCCCATCCCACTCCCTCCCTCCAGGGTCTTGTTTTTATTTTCCAACATGGATTGCAGCTGCACACGTAGAGCAGATAGGGGAGAGTGGGGCTTGGGCCTGCAAATCCATTTCCAGGAAACTTGGGTTTCAGAACTACTCGGTTGGATGAACCAAACTAGATAAAGCAGCTGTGCTAAAGCAGGAATATATGTGGTGGAAATTAGCAGGCTTTTCCTCTCTGGCACACAGTAGCTCCCCCGCCTCAGTCAGCAAGCCATAGTTTACACATACATTTGAAAGTGCTCCTAATCCACCACCACCCCAACCATGGTTTTCAGATCTCCTAATAATATCATTTTGAAAGACTGTGTTCCAGAAGAAATCAACTGGCACCTCTTGGAATAAAGACCAGCATATATCAGAGGGAGTTTAAGCTTACTATTTGGTTTGTTTTTCTGCGGGAATGAGCCTGTTTTTTCACATGACATTTTTCTCTCATCTGGCATGCCACCCGCTCAGTGATGGATGTGTGCGACTGCAGTCTGAGGTTCCCTCATTGTTTTCTTATGCACATCATTATCCTTGGGAAGTCAGAGGGGAAAAGAAGTTCATGTCACAGTTCAGTAGTTTCTTCAGTAGTTTCTTCTTCTTTGCTGCGTGTTAAAAGGTTAACAGCGGTGCCACCAAGGTGTGTTGTGTTTGCCGCCCACAGGCCTGCACTCTAGCACGAAGGAATGCAGAAGTGTTTCTCAAGTACATTCACCGAAACAACGTCAGCATGCCAGGGGTGGTGAGCCATACAAGGGGACCTGAGCAACAAGTTAAAGGTTGGTATGTTTTTGGGGAGATTCATTCCCAGGATGGCAAGTTGGCTTTGCACCACCTACCAACTGAATATGCTTGTGCTTCTTGCAGATATCTGCTGCTGTTGAATGAAATGTAGTGAACATTTGCCATAAAGGATAATTACAAATGTTTATACAGTTAACCTCTTAAACAGGACAGAATGAGCTCAAAATACAATCAGATGAGACAAAAGGGTTGCACCGTGGGTTTTTTTTGTTTTGTTTTTACAGATGTGAGTTCTCACCTTGTGTTGCTCATGTTGAAGAACTCTGGATCGGCGGGACATGTTTCACTCTGTCCTAATGGACTTTGCTGTGATCTTCCATGGTCTCTTTATGCAGGGGTGGTCTTAGTGATTTGGGAGCCCTGGGCAGAAGTCCAGGATGGGGCCTGAGGATCACTTCCACCTCCTGTAGAGGCCAAGCAAGTGGGAGCCACTGCCAGAAGCTGAGCCCTGGACAGAGCAGGCACAAGTAGCAGCTCCTGCTGAGTGGGCTGCCGAAGCCCTAGACAGAACAGCTTGGACGTGAGAGGTGGGGGCAGGAGCCTGCTCTTTTTCTTTATCCCCTCTCTGTCAGGGAATGGAGCCATGGGTGGGTGGGGGCCCCCAGGGCAGGGCATGGGGCAGCTGCCCCTGTTGCCCATTGGCTAACACCGCCCCTGTGCTTACGCCTCTGTGTTGACGGTTGCACTGTAAGCCCTGAACTTCTTCTTGCTAGCATTAGACACAACCACAAGGCACAAGAAAAAGACCACTGTCTGATCCCAAGAGGTCAAAGATTAGGACTCCTAGCAGGTCTTAGGACTGTTATCTGAGACATACTGATCATAGAGGTTATTTGTCTATATAAAAGCATTTTCTTGATATTTCAGCTTGCTTTCAGTGTTTAGAATTCTCCTCTGACTTGATAATAACATTAACATTTATGCCCTTGAAATAGATGATTCCCTAATGGCCCTTGTAATAAAAAAAAGAGGCCAATGATTGATTTGTTCACATGTAAAGGTAAAGGTCCCCTGTGCAAGCACCGGGTCATTCCTGACCCACTGGGTGACGCCACATCCCGACGTTTCCTAGGCAGACTTTGTTTGCGGGGTGGTTTGCCAGTGCCTTCCCCAGTCATCTTCCCTTTACCCCCAGCAAGCTGGGTCCTCATTTTACCGACCTCGGAAGATTGGAAGGCTGAGTCAACCTTGAGCCGGCTACCTGAAACCAACTTCCGTTGGGATCGAACTCAGGTCGTGAGCAGAGCTTGGACTGCAGCACTGCAGCTTACCACTCTGCACCACGGGACTCCTTGTTCAGAAAGGTTTTCTGTCTATGTACAGCTACATTATTATTTCAACATTGCTTTCCGGTGTAGAAGAGAAGCCCTTCTATGGTATTTGAAAAACAGTGAATGTGTGCCTCAGTTAAGCATTGAAGAAGAGGTAGGGGAAATTGTTGGGGAAATGCTAATTAGTTTAGTTACAGAATACCCCCAGATGGAATAGTGTACTCTTCTTTCTGTTCAGAAGAACAGAAGCCAGTGGTGGGGGAGAGAACTGGCTCATTTGATTTACAAGGATAGATTAAGTTATCAAAAGGGCTTTCTTGGCATTTGGATCTGTTATAATCAGGATTCCAGTCCACCCCTTGCCTTCCAAGACAAGCCAGAATTGAAATTCACAACACAATTCCTTGTCACAGAGATCAGTGCTTTCATTTCTTTTTCCCTTCCTAAGCAATTTCACTACAGTGACCACTCCTTATTCTAGCCTCTTTTGCATGATCAAAAGAACATAGTCTGGTGTGGTAATGATACATTCTCGGGGAAGTCTGGGGTAATGAGTCTGACATTCTCTCTTGTGTTGCTAATATATCCCCTACAATTGTGTAAGGTGCTGATAAAAAAAGAGCCAAAGTAAATCTGCAGAACTAAGCCATTTCTCATCTGTGATTGGATTATTTCTAAAGCTGTAGAAAAGAGCAGATTAATGGCAGTGTAGTAATTATATAGTTAGGTACTGCATGCTCTATACAGTGAAGTACTGGCTAATATTAACAAGATTGTAAATGCTCCAGGTTACCATAAAATCCACACTCAACATCTGTTCCTTTTTATTTATGCTGTTCTTCTGTGTCCATGAAGATATACTTTATGGCCCTAATTCAGCCAGGTTCTTAAAGTATAATTTTAGGGATGGAGTGAAGGCCTAATAAATTGTGTGGGACTGTTTAAAAAGGTAAAAAGGTAAAGGTCCCCTGTGCAAGCACGGTCATTCTTGACCCATGGGGTGATGTCACATCCCGACATTTTCTAGGTAGACTTTGTTTTTATGGGGTGGTTTGCCAGTGCCTTCCCCAGTCATCTTCCCTTTACCCCCAGTAAGCTGGGTCTTCATTTTACCAACCTCGGAAGGATGGAAGGCTGAGTCAACCTTGAGCCGGCTACCTGAAACCAACTTCCGTTGGGATCGAACTCAGGTAGTCAGCAGAGCTTTTGACTGCAGTACTTACTACTCTGCGCCAAATGTTTACATTTGGTTTATTTCTTTATTTATTCTTTTTTTCTTTCTTTTTTCATTTTACATCCCGCTCTCCCCCCCCACACCAAAGCAGGTCTCAGAGCAGCTTCCAACAAGTTAAAATATACATAGTGCATCCAAAATAAAAATCATACATAATAATTGAATATAGATTAATAATAAAACCAAATTTAAAATCCAATTTCAGTCAAGCCACTGTAGTAGCACCTGTACAGCCACTCCGATGACTCAAGCCAAAGCAGCCTTCGGACTGAGAAATATTCTGCTGTCCAGTAGTTGAAAAAACAATGATAGGGGAAAGAAAAAAACTGCAGTTACCAAGGGGGGAGCAGATGAAATATAATATGCAAAATACTAAGCCAGTGGCCATGATCTCAAAGAAGGAGAAGTCGATCCATCCAACAAGAGAAGGATCGTTGCCCTCAGCCATAAGCCTGCTGGAACATCTCCATCTTGCAGGCCATGCAGAACTGGGAGATGTTCCACAGAGCCCTGGTTTCTTTGGACAGAGAATTCCATCAGGCAGGGGCCATGACCGAAAAGGCTCTGGTTCGTGTCATGATCAAACAGACCAACTTTGGGCCGGGGTCACCAAGAGATTTTGAGTACTAGATTGTAATGCTCTTGGGGAACATATTGGGTGAGGTAGTCCTGAAAGTATGATGTTCCCAGGCTGTTTAGGGATTTAAAGGTTAAAAACAGCACCTTGAACTTGATCCAGAAGCCAGCCTGGAGCCAGTGCAGCTGACAGCGTATTGGTTGAATATGCATTCTCCAAGGAGTCCCAGTTAGGACATACGCAGCTGCATTCTGCACCATCTGAAGCTTCCGAAGCAGCTTCAAGGGCAGCCCTGCATAGAGTGAGTAACAGTAATCTAACCTGGAAGTGACTGTTGCATGGAACCCTGAGGCGAGATTAGATTGGAACAGATAAGCGGCTAATTGCTGAACTCGGCACAGGTGATAAAGTGCTGTCCTCACTACGCTGAACACCCACCTCTCCATTGTAAGGGAGGCATCTAAGACAATACCCAAACTCCTAATGGAGTTAATTGCATCCCATCAAGAGAAGGGAGTGTCTGCCCTACACACACACACACACACATACACACACACACACCAGTCCAGTCTAGCCAAAGAATCTCTGCCTTTCATGGGTTTAGTTTCAACTGGCTCTGCCTCAGCCATTTCATCATGGCCTCCAGACACCCAGCCAGGTCCCCAGCTGCAGATTACAACTGCTCATCCATTAACAGGTAGAGCTGGGTGTCATCTGCATATTAATGACAACCCAGCCCAAAACTCCTGACTGACTGAGCAAGGGGGCACATGTACGCATTACATGGGGGAGAGGATCGAGCTCTGCAGCACCCCACACATGAGAGGAAGCTGGGCTGAAACCCTCTCCCTTAGCGCCATCCTTTGTCCCCGCTTTTGTAGTAAAGAGGAGAGCCACTGTGTGGCCAACCCCCAGATTCCCAGGGCAGTGAGGTGGTGGGTCAAAAGATAATAGTCGACCATGTCAAACACTGCTGAGAGATCAAGTAAAATCAGCAGTGCTGGCCCACCTTGATCCAGTTGTTGGCAGAGATCATCTGTAAGGGCGACCAGAGCAGCTTCAATTCCTTTGATCTTAGGGCAGCATTTCATGTTACCAGGCACATTCCCATAGACAGTAGTGTGTGGCCAACTTTGGCAGCAGAGAAGACTAGCAGAGGAAGAGATGAGGCAGAATGTGCAGGGAAGTTCTTTCATGCAAGCCCTGTAGACATCCATTTCAATGACACTTGCGCGAGAACTTCCCAGTAAATTGTGTCCTGTAGTAATGGGCATAAGGAGGGTGTTCAGCTGCATTTTCCATATTGAGAGCTGTCTTTTCCCTGTATCAGAAAATATTTTGATGGATATCAAGGCATGGTCTGAAGGTACATGATACAAGTGCCATGCAGGTCTGGGATTATCAGTGCTTGGAATCTACTTGGGCACCCTATGTATACCTGCTGCATTGGAAGTCAGGCTAGAGATTATGTGGATTAAACATTCTGAAAATACATTTTCAGATGTGGGAGTGATGTGAGGAACACTATAGTAACTTGTAATACCATTGACCGCCAGAATACCATTATCTTCCTGAATAAGACCTGTTTGGGAATCTTCAAGGGACTAAAATTAATAGGCCTTTTATATCTATCATCACTGTGCTGTTAAGGTTGTGTGCCCAGTCTGGATCTTAAGCATCATTTATAGCGTTCCAAATAAATATTATATAATTTAGCAGAAAGCGGATATTTACACACCAATCCACTACTGATGATCTAAAATGGTTATTTACAAAGTTGCATTGAATTGCTGGGCATTTAAACATTTCTGCCAATCCATTTTGTAAGGCCTTCAAATTTTTTGGGCATCTTGCTGCTTGGTTTTAAAAAGTATGGTATAAGATGCTCTGGGCTAAGGACTCTGTATTGAGAATGTAAGGTTTTTGGGGTGTTGACTAATGTCCACACATGCTTACAGTACCTTTCTAAGCAGAGTTACACCCTTCTAAGTCCCTTGAAGTCAGTAGGCTTAGAAGAGTGTAACCATGCTTAGGATTGCACTGTCCATGAGCCGCTTGTGCTGGCAAATGCCCTCTTCCACTGTTTTGTGTTTTAAAAAACTTGGTCTGAAGAGCTTCCGAGGAGGGGACACATATCTTTGTGGTGAAGAACCGAGTTGAATTTGCATCGATTTATGTCTGCACTCACTTACCAAGCCACTAAAGATAACTCTTCTCCTGTTCCTCCACAGCCATTCTGAGTGAGCTGCTGCAGAGAGAAAACAGAGTTCTTCATTTCTGGACATTGAAAAAACGAAGATTAGATCAGTGCCAGCAGTACGTGGTCTTTGAGCGCAGTGCTAAACAGGTAGCTTAAGAAAACACTCCTACCTCTTCTTCATTGCTTGTTAAGGCTGTTGGCTAATGAGGGACTGCTTAATAGATTAGCTGAGGGAAAGGATTATAGGTCAGGGAATCCAAATATTATTTGATGAGTCCCAGCATTCAATCTTTTTAATTAGTCCAGGCTGCAGAGTGGTTTTCAAGTCCTCATAAGTTAGAACTGGCAGTAGGGGTTGATTTATTAGTATTAAAATAGCCAGATTGCAATCCGGAGATCACACTTTAGTTTCAACAATGCTCATGAAGCAGAAGTCCTTGCTGTTACCCGTTCTATTCCATGCTTTCCAGGCACCTGAAGCTAACTCTCTTCTGTCATAAGCTCTGGGGCAAAATTGAAGTCTCGCTTATTTGAGCAGATGTGGAAGAAAATTCCAGTGGGATAGTTGTGTTATAGTGCGATCCTGAACAGAATTACCCCCTTCTAAGCCCACTGATTTCAATAGATTTATCAGGGTGTATCTCTGCAAAACAGCATTAGTAGTTTGTTGCACCAAAACTGGGAGATCTGTGACTCCGTAATTACAAAAAAATTGATTGTGGCATATTGAAAACTGATTGGTATGCTCTGGAGAACCCATTGCAGTACCTGAAGAACCCACCTGCCGCTGAAGGGAGCTGGTGGAGAGTTCTGATGTGATAGCACTTTGCATTCTTTCTGCATAAGTATATGTGATTGTTTAAAGCAGTTCACAGTCAGTGCCCCATACTATATTGTCATTTGCTTGATTTCAGTACCTTGTAGAATTTGCATTTGGGACTCTTCTGCTATGTTTTTTCTTAAACAGACGATCCTGAATTGCACTATAATTTAAATTGTCCATTTTGAAACATGTTCATGGAAACTTGTAGCCTAGACATAAACAACCCATTTTTCCCCTTTTTGTTGTTGTTTGGTGCTTTTCCATTTACAGGCCTTAGACTGGATCCAAGAAACAGGAGAGTATTATCTCTCTACTCATAACTCCACGGGGGAATCAGTAGAGGAAACTCAGGAACTTCTGAAAGAATACGGGGAATTCAAAGTACCTGCCAAGGTAAACCTTACTTTTCGTTTAAAGGCATCATGAGCTTTAGTGATACATTTCACAGGAATCTAAACATTTGGAAATTGCTGTCAAGAGCCCTGACCTAAACTAAACTCAGTGGAAGAGCACCTGCTTTGCATGAAAGGTCCCAGGTTCGATCTCTGACACTTCCAGTTAAAAGAAGTGCCAGGGTAAAAGACCTCTGCCTGGAGAGCCAATGTCAGTCTGAATATACCACACTGGCCTTGATAGACCCACTCAGTATAGGGCAGTTGTGTGTGTTTGTGTTCAGCAAAACAGCAAACAATATATGAACAAGCTAAAGGCAAGAGACTGTCCCGTCTTTTAATTATTGTGACAGTACATTGACCTCTCCATGATATTGTAGAATCCATGATGCAGCAGCCTTAGGGTTTGGTCAGTGCTTGGGTGGTAGATTTCTTGATAATCCTCTGTAAATTGCATTGGTTCCATGTTGGGGAAAAGCAAGATTTATATGCAACAAATAAATTTAAAAAGAGTTGAGAGGAGTCTGTTATTGAAGTCACATGCATATTTGTACTACATGTGTTATCTACATGTGCCTTGTACTAATAAATAATTTTAGAGAAGGAAATACTTAATGGCTGTAAGAGTTAAACATACCTCACTTCTTTAGGATTCTGTGGCTGAGAACTGAAGAGCTACTTAGGACAATAGAAGATGCTTTTGCTAATATTGTGGAATTTCTGGCACATTTTTCTTTTTAACATTGCCTACATCATAAACTGCTTCTGAAACTCTGCTCATTTCTGAAAGAAGCTTGCCATGTAATATGGGGTACAGATGTTTTGAGGAATGTAAGTCTACATCTCCCTCTGCCTTGCGTGAGCGAGTTTCACAGTGGTTTGGATATAAGCCAGAGAATTCAAGTATTAAAATAGAGCTACAGAATTTCATAATCCTATGAAAATTCTGTCCTCCTCTGTCAGATTCAAGCAGGTCTCTTTTTGCTGCCCAGCTCTGCAGTCTCTCAGCACACCCAATACCAATTCGCTCTTCCTGCCAGTTCTCAGCCCCATATACTACAACGACCAGTGGAACAATATCTCTGAAATTATAACAAAGAATGTCCAAATGAGTGTACATAGGGTAGCTCATGCTTCCACTTTCCCATGTTTACTATTGTATCAGAAACATAGAAATATCTGAAAAAGCTGGCTGTGGTCCATGTAAGTGTCTGGGGGAATAAAATGTTTTAAAGCCCATTCATGAAAGGGGGGCAAAGCACCTTAGGAGCCGGCGTGTCCCTGCACCAGTGTAGGTGCCACCTTATCATGGAATAAGGTGGCACCTATGCCGGCACGGGGCAAACATGGCAGCATCCAAGAGCTGCCGGCGTTCAACGCCGGCAGGGATTTCCCAGAAGGTAAATCCCACACCACCATTGGGGCGGGGGGGGCAATCCTGATGGCAGAGCTGCCTTTGAACAACTTCCTAATGCCGTTTGCCCCAGAAATGCCCCCTCACACAGCAGCATATCTACGACACCTTTTTTGGTGTCGCAGCCTCGCTGTTCTCAATGGGGCATCTTTTCTTTTTTTCTAGTTAAAAAATAATAATCCCTGTTTTACCTCTGCTCTCAGCTGCCATGGAAATACCTCCCCCCAGGAATGGGCTGCCCATCTTTAAGGTGCCATGAGATTCCTGTTTATTATTATACCATTCTATACGATATTGCTAACTATGATTGATAAGTTCCATTGAGTAGCACTGAAAATCAATGGAAAAATTGGTCTTTGAAAAATGTAAAATTTTATCATTATCTCAAACTGTGCTAAAGGTAGTGGAGAGCCTGGTCATGTAAGGTCTTTTTTTTCTTTTCTTTTTTTTGGTACACTTATGCCTGGTAGAGAACAAGCAAATTCAAAAGTGTGCAGTGTTTTAGATAGCTTGTTTTTTTTTTTTAACATATTCCATCTACACTGTCTCCAGAGATCTCAGGGACTTTTAATGTTAGTGATATTTGTGAAGAACATGAGGTCCATATGGCTACTTTTAGAATGAAAACTGAACATAGTGTTCATAGAAAAAATGATAACCAAGCAACACTCTTTTGGGCAGCAAACCAAGGAGAAAGTGAAGCTTCTCATTCAGCTGGCTGATAGCTTTGTAGAGAAAGGACATATTCATGCCACTGAAATTAGAAAATGGGTTACCACCGTTGACAAACGCTATCGAGACTTCTCGTTGAGGATGGGGAAATATCGCTACTCTTTGGAGAAAGCTCTTGGAATCAATACAGAGGTACTGTAAGTCACATGTTTTGTTGAGATATCTTGAACAAGCAAGAACTCTGAGAAGAATTGGTATTGTCAGATATAAGAAAACTTGCACGTATTATGGCTTGGCTGGACAAGTAGGCCACCCAACATGGATTTTTTTAAACATAAAAGTCAATGCAAGACTAGACTATATGTGGGTGGTTGGGTGGGCAGCTAAACTACTCCAGAAGTTACTACAAATGTAGAGGGAGACCAATTCGTATTCAGGTCAATTGATGTGGACTGTGATCAGTCATCACAAAGCAGAAGGGCAATGTTGAATGAGAAGAACTAGTGCAAGGATTCTTCGCTGTAGAGGGTTCCAGACTTTATTGAGCTTCACACTGTCTTCTGCATGGCTTTTTAGCTTAGGCTTGTGTGCATCTTTTAATGTAAATGCTGGACTTGAGTCCCAGGGAGATGAAGGAAGGGCATCCTAGGCCACTGCCACTTTGCACTTCGTCCATTCTACTGTAGCCAGTTTTGTGAACTGAAGAGCTTAAAGAGGGGAAAAGGGCTATGTTAAATCAGGGCATTAAAAAAATAATTCACAAGCTACCAGTACTGATAAGAGGTTGAGAAGCGGGTAACTTTTTAATACGAAGAAACTAGATGAAACCTAGCAAGCCTTTTCATATTTGTGTTTTTCAGGTTTTTCTTTCAGTTACCTAGCAAATTTTGCAAGATCATTTAGCCTAGTTTTGGGGAGTAAATTACCCTGAACATTCACTTATGATACATGCCAATAAGAAAGATCTGGTTTGTTTGAGTAAATAATAAGACTAGGAGGTACTAATAGATACCATTAATTTAACTTAAATATATCTTTTTCTCATTCATTCATATCCAGAATAGAAATGCTCTGCAATTGGAGGCAACATTGTGGATGGGTCACACCTGCCCACCACCTCTGCATTAAGTGACCCAAGGACTCCATGGGGTGGCCCATAGTGAAAAATTTCATCATGGGGGAATCTAGTTACTTGAAGGCACTTCACACACTCACATTTAAAAATAATCCTTCCAATTTATCTGGGGCATTTTCACTTATTGACTAGAACACTGAAAGGCAGCAGTCAGTTTACGTTGAGCAGAATAATGGGTTGGATGCTGCCTAGCATTTCTGCTGATGTAAAGGGGGGGATATTCACCAATTCCCGCTTTATACTGTTCCTGGGGGCAGTATTGGGAGGGGGGGTAGAGAAGTCTCACTCCACTGCTAAAAATCCATTACATCAGCAAATATTTTAGCAGGATCCCAGCCTCTTTCTCTATGCTTTTCTTTATATTTCCACAATTAAAAGGACAAGATATTTATTTATTAGCTGAATATCTCCCTGAGCCTCTGTGGTCCTCTCCTATGGTATTAATACCGCCTTTGGGAAGCAATCCCATTCTCAAAATCAGCTCCATGGCTATAAGGGAAGAGATAGTGATGAGTGAGTTGGTGGGGATGGAAAGGACTGGAATTCTCTTGTCTTCCCTCTCCATTGCCAGTCAAATTTGACGTCCTTTAGTTACTCCTTAACTACTAGATGCAGCTGGTCCTTTTTTTAATCTCTCCCCCACACTATTGGCATTCTTTTCATTTCTTCCACTTTGTAAATTTGCTGACTTTTACAAAGCAGGGGAATATGTTTAAAATCCATGTCACTATCTTTTTCAGGATAATAAGGACCTGGAGTTGGACATCATCCCAGCAAGTCTGTCAGATCGTGAGGTGAAGTTACGTGATGCCAATCATGAGGCTAATGAAGAAAAAAGGAAGTCAGCCAGAAAGAAAGAGTAAGTGGTGAGAAGCAGGTGCCTCAACATCCTATTGCATGAAGGGCAAACAGCACTAGTTTTAACTTGACAAGCCCACCCATTTGTGAGGCGGGTGAGATGTCACGTTTGATACATTTGTTCTGTCTGTTATGTAGCTTGGATATAAATAAGACTGTGCGGTTGCAGCGGTTACAAAGAGTCTCGGCTGTGAATCCATTTCTGATTAATTAAAAACATAATTGTATTGCTGCCTGTTATATCTTTGGCAGCAACTAGTGACAGATGCTCTTGAAAAAAGTATTCAGAGCACAAGACAATTGCTTTTATGGACGTTTGTCATCCACGATGTCTAATCATTAGTGTTATATATTTGCTATGCAAGAAATCCCCTTTTTGGCAACTTTATCTGAGGGCCAATTCACTCTTGAGTGATTGGTATGGTTCTGATTTAGCCTGGGAATGCATGAACTCAGTTTTATGACCCTGGAGATAAACCAATGGATCTATCTCCTTTGGACTTGTGTGCAAATTTCCCATTGATATATTATAAACAGTATTTACTAAATTGTTAGCAAAGGAATTTGGATAACATGAAAAGTATTGCATTGTGTGTGTGTGTGTGTGTTAATATATATATTATGAGTTTACATATATTTATTACAAGTTACAGCACAAAGTGATCTGCAGGGTTAGATCCTGCACAGGATTTCCATGGAAAGAAGGGGGAGCAATTTTCATCACTTTCTCCCTCCTACTGCAGACCTCTGACTCTGCTTTATGCTGTTTTTGAGGTCCTCTGTTCCCCAGGAGCCAGGTTTTGGGGGGCATTTGAAGCTGCAGTGGGAGGGAGAGGAGAGAAAGTCGCACTCTGCTGTTGGAAATCCCTTCTGTAAGCAGAAATTTTATGTGAATCCAGGCCACTGTTTGTTTATCAAGATGAAAACCACAGTTTATACTACCACAGTGGGATTTACTGAGTTTGTACTTATTCTTGGTCCCAGAAATGTTACAGTTTATGGAATGCCATGCACATCTTTAAATCACATGGCTTTAACAAGATAGCTACAATACACATACAATACAATACATAATGTGTGTGTGTATGTCTTTTAAATAAACAAGTACATTAATGGGAGGGAAATAATGTGGATCGAAGGGAGGAGTGTTTATGTGAGCAAGGAAAAGTGGTACAAGTATATATTTATTCAGATGTGGCCCCTTAATGCCCTTACTTTTCTTTGCCCCGTCCTTTCTTCCCTCATAATGGAGAGATGTCATACATTATGAAAAGTAGCAGACACTAGATGGGCGAGTACATGGGCTTGTTGTAATTATGGGTGTGCATTACAAAATTCTTGAGCCAGAGATATACATGGAAATTGCTGGTTCAAGTTGTTACAGTGATTTCTCAGGATGTAAATACAAACCTGGGATTCTTGGGGATTAAGAATTCCCCTCCCCCACACAATCTGTGTCCCCTCTCCAATTTCTGGTGCTTACGAGCACATGCTTGTGTTTTCCTTTGAATCTACTTATTTCCCGGGCAATGGGACTTCTCCCTTCCAATCAGATCCTTGCAAGAGTCCCCAGAGCAATCCTTGTCAATCACCTTTGGAGACAAGCTGCAGAGAGATGAAGTTGTCCTTTCCTCCCTCCTTTGTGGGGGCAGAGCCCTTTTTTTCCTTCGTAAGTACGATGGCTGAAGGGCCTGTAGACTTAAACCCCTTGGTCCAATTTATTTAAAACTTCAGATTTCCTAGTGGACAGGCAGCACTAGCTCCACTGCAAGTTTGGTGTCATTTGGTTGAAAAATGGCTACTCCAGCCCACCCCTCAAGTCCCGCATAGGGAATAATTGCCATTCTCTTCCTCTCCCTCCTTTCATCACTGTGAAAGGAAACAAACAACAGACCATACCAAGGAAGGATGGCAAATTCAGAGTTTTCAGCTGGAAATTTTTTTAAAAGTCTGTCAGTCACTGTAGAAGTAGGAACATGAATGCTGCCAGGGTTGTTGTTGCTGTTTTTAATAGTGGTAGCCAGCACCATTCCCCCCCAGTAGGGATTAGCAAAGAGAAGTACACTTGAGCTAAGAAGCACCTACTTTGGACTCCTTTTCCAATTTACTTGAAATTTGGGAGTAGGGGGGTAAGATTAGAGGGAGGACTGTGTTCTGTGCAAACTTGGCACCATTATCTTTATAAACAGTTGCCCTGACCTTCCAATAGATTCTCCATTGAAAGTAACAGTCTTGAACCTCCAGAACCCCCACCCCACCCCAAACTGCATGGATTTGAATCCTGAATCAGTAATGTCCTACACAAATATAAGTAATCATGGTAAAAAATTCCTACCAGAACCCCAGTATGATGCACCCCCTTTCACTCTTAGTACTGACTCTCTCAGCCTGTGTATGCTGAGGGAAAGCTTTAGCCTGAGTGTATTTGCGTGTATTTTTCTGCAGATTAACCCCTTGTCCATCACACCCAGATACAAAATTATATTAGTTGTAACATGTGAAATGGTTTTCTGTCTATGGTAATTGTATTACTTTTGTAATGTATAAACATACATATGGCTTTCCTGCATAGTGTTTCAAGCATTTTTCCCTTAGTGATACTATACATATTTGAGCAAACAAAAACTAGTATTTTGTACAGATAAATATACTATTTTATATACACATTGACTTAAAGGCCTTTCTTCTCTTAGATTCATCATGGCTGAACTGCTTCAGACTGAGAAGGCATACGTCAGGGATTTGCATGAATGTTTAGAGGTATGTTGTCTGATGGAAGGAATGGAGTGTGCCTTCAAATGTATTTCTCATGCCCAGTATTGGTTTTAAAACTTGTTGTAAATTCCTAGGGCTTAACCAGTAGGTTAAAAGTAATTACAATGTGGTAGCATGACCTTTATTTCTACTGTTGGAGGGTTTTGGAGAATACAGACTGGTCAGGACATTACATCAGGTGAGGCCTGTTGGAAAATTCTTTGTGATGTTCAAGCTGCCCTTGTTCCCTGGCATCTGATGGGCAAAGACCTAGTGAGTGTTGTATATACCCTAAGAATCTATACATGCACAAGCGTATTACTTTCTACACTGGCAAAATGGCATGGATATGGATGAGGTTTGTATATTAGGTTTTTAGTAGGTAAAGAGGAATGTGCGTCGTCGAGCTGTTGTGCCTGGGACAGAAAATAACCCTGCAACTGGACCTCAGAAAAAGGTTATGCATAGCAAAACAAAGTGAAAAACCCATTGACACTGAATGTGAACTCACTTGACCTTTGAACTGCCTGAAGTTCAAAGCCAAGTGTGCATGTATTTGTTTATTTATACATTTTGCTTGCTAGCATCTAGGTATCAGCACTTTGGATGGGTTGAGATTTTTCTTGTCACTGGAGCATCCGCCCTCTTTTTTTTTTTTTTTAACCAGTGTGAATTGTTCCCGATTTAGAACCTCATATTTTTTTCTTGCCACTCTGTGTTTGGGGAAGAAAACAGGGAGATCTGTTTTTTGTTGTCTACGGTGTGTTTAAAAACTGCTCTTGTCTTCCAGACATACCTTTGGGAGATGACAAGTGGAGTGGAGGAGATACCCCCAGGGATTCTTAACAAAGAGCACATAATTTTTGGCAACATCCAGGAGATTTATGACTTTCATAATAAGTATGTTTTCTTCCATATTTTCAGAAAGGTTTGCATATAGAAGCATGCCCTATTCTTTAGGATCACATAATGTATGCCAAGAACAGGGGCTGGAGTATGTGGGAGAGAAGAGAATTGTACCATAGATGCCAATCTGGGAAAGATTTCTTTGGGCTAGTCTACATGTAAACTTATTCAGGAGGGAGACAACTTCCATGTTTTGATTTCCAGTGCCCAGAAGTAACATTTGATGTGGCTTGCTGTGTCGATCCTCCCACAGTGCAGTCCTAAGCAGAGTTATACCATTCGAAGTCTATTGAAGTCAGTGAGCTCAGAAAGGTGTAACTGTACTTAGGGTTACACAGACAACCTTCAGATTTCATCTGAGGTAAAATTCTGTATGATTTTTGAGCAAAATACCTTGAGCAAAATTTCTGTGGAAATTTAAAATACTTCCATCAAGAGCTATCCTTACATAATGGGGAAAATCCATGACTGAATCTTCTGATTTTATTTATATTTAGTTTAGATGGCTCTGGGTTTGAATGGTCAAGGAAGGGCTGTTTAATCCTTTCTCCCTGTGCTCTTTCCCTGATCTAAATTACCCACAAAAATGCTGATAGCATCAGGGAGGTAATTTAGATCTGGTGATGTTGTGTGCCCCAGTGCTATTTCTCCAGGGACATGTTGGAAGCTCTGACCACGTGTCTCCTATGTTGTGAGTGGCTTGGCTCTGAGAATGATGCACTTTCCTCAGGGTAGTTTTCACATGCTTTTAATCTCCCAGCAAAGCAAAGTTCTCGGTGAATTTGGAGGGTCCTTTTCAGGTGAAATAGACATAAGAATGTTTCATCATCTGACACTTGCCAGCTGCATGCTGTTCCACAGAGGATTAGAGGGTGTAAACACAAATTAATACCTTGTTATTTGAAACTGTATAAATTGGAAATGAGGTAAAGGGAAAATACAGAATATTGTAACTAACTGGAGTCCTTTGTCTTACTTTTTCAGCATTTTTCTGAAAGAACTAGAAAAATACGAACAGCTCCCTGAAGACGTGGGCCACTGCTTTGTCACCTGGGTAATAATCCTTTATGTAGCACCATTTATTAATAGGTGTTTTAACCACTCAAAATGAGGAGTGGAGTCCAAGATGGTATGTGAGCCTTTTAGGGAGTTTTTCTCCAGACTGTAAATGTTAAAAATACAGTCATGTAATTATTTGTATATGGTAGCTTACAATTCTCCGCAGGATGTATAACCGCAGGATGTATAACTTCCGCCAATGGATGCTGAGGACAATGTTGCTCCTTGCAGGTTCAGGAGGTTGAGAGTCCCCCACAAAGAATGAGATGGGATCCCCCGAGTAAGAATGGTGGGGCACATTGAAATACACCATAGTCTGTTTTTTTTTCCTTTCATTGTTAATTCTGGTTCTCCTAGGATCTAGAACACACTGTCTTGAAATGGCTTTGTTCTAGTTTCTGAGTATGTTAAATGTATGTTGAAGATAGGGCCCCAAATGTAAAAAATAAGTGGTACCACTAGGTAAATGCAATATTTATGTAAAGACCTTTAGAAAATCTCAGTTCCTAGTCTATCAAGCTTTTCAAAAATGT